>NC_064921.1:420953367-421581145 GCF_023897955.1 Schistocerca gregaria | reverse complement strand
ATTATGAGACCAACTTTGTTTTTGTTATTAAAAGTAACTCCAGTGTTTAACTGTGGAAATGGAAAGAGTTTTTGAAGAGGACATCACCGACATAACGCGTTCGGTACCAAATGCAAAAATGTTTCACTGTCTTGATCGCAAATGATAGCATACTTTACATTTATATAGGTATGGGATAAATCTTTTCGGACATGTCCGAAGGAACAGATTATTATATATTTATATATGTGTATGCTATGTATTTATATGAACTGAAGCGCCAAAGAAACTGGTATAGGCACGCGTATTCAAGTACAGAGGTATGTAAATAGGCAGAATACGGCGCTGCGGCCGGCAATACCTACATAAAACAAGTGTCTGTCGCACTTGTTAGTTCGCTTACTGCGACTACAACAGCAGGTTATCAAGATTGAAGTGGATTTGAACGTGGTGTTATAGTCGGCGCACGAACGATGGGACACATCTCAGAGGTAACTATGAAGTGGGGATTTTCTCGTGCGACCATTTCATGAGTGTATCGTGAATATCAGGAATCCGATATAACATCAAATCTCGGTCATCGCTGCGGCCGGAAAAAAGAGCCTCCAAGATCGGGACCAACAACGACTGAAGAGAATTGTTCAACGTGACAGAAGTGCAACCCTTCCGCAAATAGTTGCAGATTTCAAGTTGGGCGTGTGAGCGTCTACGAAAGATCATCTGTCATGGGCTTTCAGAGCCGAAGGCCCACTCGTGTACCCTTGTCGATTGCACGACACAAACCTTTACGCCTCGCCTGGGTCCGTCAGCGCCGAAATTGCACTGTTGGTGACTGGAAACACGTTGCCTGGTCGGACGAGTCGCGCTCCAAATTGTATAGAGCGGATGGACATGTATGGGTATGGAGACAACCACATGAACGCATGGAACATGCATGTCAGCAGGGAGGAGACTGTTCAAGCTGCTGGAGGCTCTGTAGTGGAGTATCCCACTGCATTAAAGAGCCTCCACCAACGTGCAGAGTTAGAGTGATATGGGATCTTGACAGGTCTAGATACGACTCTGACAGGTGACATGTACGTAAGCATCCTGTCCGATCACTTGCATCCATTCGTGTCCATTGTGCATTCCACAGGCTAGGGCAATTCCAGCAGGATAATGCGACACCCCATACGCCCAGAATTGCTACTTAGAAACACTCTTCTGAGATTAAACACTTCCGTTTGTCACCTAACATTATTGACCATGTTGGGATGCCTTTCAACGTGCTGTTCAGGACAGATCTCCACCCCATCTTACTCTTACGAATTTATTGACAGCCTTGCAAAATTAGTGGTGTCATTTCCCTCCAGCACTATTTCAGGCATTAGTCGAGTCCATGCCACGTTGTGTTTCGGCACTTCTGCGTGCTCGCGGGGGCCCTACACAATATTAGGTAGGTGTATTAGTTTCTTTGGTGTGGTGATGGTGGTGGTGGTGGTGGTGGTGGTGGTGGTAGTGATGGTGGTGGTGGTAGTAAGTTCGTATGGGACTAAACAGCTGAGGTACTTAATCTAACGTAAACTAACTTACGTAAAGGACAACAAACACACACATTCCCGAGGGAGGTGTTAAAAAGCCACGTGGTACTCACTTAATCAGTAAGAAGAAAGCAACTCCGTAAACCAGTATTCGAAGAGTGAAACATGACAGGAGTTTGGTAACGATTTCGGCAGCCATATCGTGGTATTCCATGGGCCCCATGATTACTCCGCAAGGTCACATTCCTGCCAAGGATTATGTGACCATTCTGGTTGATTAATTGTATCCCGTAAGACAATGTTTATTCGCCAAGTGTGATACTGGGTTACAACATCACAGGGCTCTGTTCAAACAGCACACAATGTCCACGAATGGTTTAGTGAGCACGAGGATGAATTGTCGCATCTCCCCTGCCATCACAATCACCAGATTTAAATGTGACCGGTATTCATTTGCATCATAGTGACCTGGAATTTCCTGTGTTTTCAAGGGAGAAAAGATTCCCTTGAAAGCCGTACAGGATCTGTACCCATTCCGAGACTACCGGAAACTGTTTTGAACATGACCCGGTTTCCTATACCGTGTCAGGCATGGTAATGTATTGTGTTACTGGTGTTTCCATATTTTTGTCCAATCCCTTGTATTCAGACTTTCACAACAGCCGCAATAGCCGAGAAAGTGGATACAGTTTCAGTTTATGGCGAATGTGTGCCGGCAGGTATCCTGATCAGGCCAAGTTCTGACGATCTCTCTTTGCAGACACTACTAAAGAAATTAAAAAAACTGGATATGTCAAGAATAAAATATCTCAACAAAAATGAACAGTAAATGATGAGGGACACTCAATAAACATTTTAACGAACAATGGTATCTCAAAATTTAAATGTCACTATGAGAAAGCTATGATGGGATCAGCCATCGGAGTTTTCAGAAAATACTGGGTTCCATCTCAGTTGTTCCACGTTTTGCTGCTCCGATAGTTTCATGGTAATGGTTTTCAAAATCGGATACAATTCACCTGAGTTGTGTATGAAAACTGCAAAGTGATACATCGCTTCCATGCAAGGTATTGTTCATAGATGAAGCGTTGTTTGCAGACCTTGGAAAAACAAATTTTCGAAATATGGAGGACTGGTCAGTTGGAAATACATGCAAGCTGTGCTGGGCGCAGTAAATAAACAACGACATTAGTTTGTAAACGGGCAGATGTGGGCTTTTCAGGAATCGCGTCTTGGTCCCTCTTTTATAGTCTTAATCATCCACAGCTCGTAACAGATATATAGTTTCTGGAAGTTATGCCACTGGACATAAACTAACCCATGTTGCGCCAAAATGACAGATTATCCGCCAATTCCGCACCGACCTTCGTAACTGAACATATGGAGATAGTCGGATAGGTCGTTCTGGAAACATAAAACAGCCTGCAGGCTCACCAGATTTATTATCTGCGTACTTTCATCTGTGTGGAAAGTCAAAACAGGTTGGTTACAATGTTACACCGTTGGCTTTTAAGATCCGGCCGTTGTGGCCGAGCGGTTCTAGGCTCTTTATTCCGCAACCACGCGGCTGCTACGGTCGCAGGTTCGAGTCCTGCCTCGGGCATGGATGTGTGTGATGTTCTTAGGTTAGTTAGGTTTAAATAGTTCTAAGTTCTAGGGGACTGATGACCTCAGAAGTTAAGTCCCTTAGTGCTCAGAGCCATTTGAACGATTTTTTGACCTGCCAACATCCAGTTTGAAATTTGGTTTCATTAATTCTGTACAGTTCACTTTTGTATCGAACCTAACTTCATCTAGAGTTTATCTTTAGGATATAAACAAACAAAGCAAATATGTATTTCAAAATAAGACATTTTGCACGCAATGATACGTTTTCTCTAACGAAATTGAAAGGATAATTTGTGTCAGATTATAAGATTGAGTTTATACGCAATGATAGGTTAAATAATGTCCATCGATATGTGTTAGTTTTCTGACCTAACACTGGGTTTCATATCGTTGCAATACAATACAAAAATGAAAGGCTTCCCCCAAGCTGCTACCGTTTCACATGTTAAACATTCTGCTACCAAAAAAGTTTATAGATTTCTCACACATGAAGAGCGACAGTGTAGCAACAAGAAAGGTCATGACGTTTTCTACGTAAAGTTTTAAACGTACACTTTATGTGGATTTTGTTCTCTATGTTATTGTAATGTATAATAATTCTTCTTAAAAATGCCTCTAAATCTGAAACTAAGAAGGCAGAAGTAATGAAAATGATTATCACTAAATTACTGGAAAAGTACCTCCCACTCAATTGGAATAACCGCTAATTGCATTCACACACCTGAAGGGCTCAATAAACATGAAATTTTTTTCATTTAGTGAAGATACATATATGTGCGTTGTCTGTATAGAATGTGTCCACAGATTAAGAGGCTACTGACTGTGTTGTTCTACTAACCTGCAAAGCTTTCACTATAACGGCTTTTGTTTTCTTTGCTGTCTGTCGACCTACTTTGATACGGTATTTTTCACGAATTTGTTTTAGACAAAAGCAAGAGAAATAGCGTAAAAAACGAATTACAGCTGGATATGGACTCACAAGGTCAGACATCAGTAGTGTAATACAATACACAGGTGGTCTGACTGCAGGTGTTGTTATTAAACATCCCGATTATTTCAAAAGACGTCAAGGGAACAAGCACTGCCAGTATAAGTTTCAAGAGCACTTCTTGAAAACAGTTATTAATCCACTTGTATAAAGTTGTCAATGATGCATTTTAGAATTTTATGAAGGTTCGTGAAAATTTCAGCGGCATTTTGATATCAATAAATCAGGTGTGGAAGGAAAGGTGAAAGATGGTAGTATGCCTTGGAATCACACGAAAGTTTGTATTGATTTCAGTGAAATTTTATTTTTGTCGAACCAGATGTGGAAGCTACATCAGGAGAGAGAGTAACAGTCGTCTTTTTTCACCGGACAGCTCACAGTGTTCTATGCGGACACTTATACGTCACTTGCAAACACTGTTCGATGTGCTAATGCACTTCTGTTTGAGGCTCCATCTTTACAGAAAAGTGACTCGAAATGATACATTTCTTAATGGCTTGGAGAACTGAGAACTACATTATCTGTATCGATTCCGTACCATGTGTTCCGAATTTTTCAGGTGACGGCGTAGGAGTTGCCATTCCACCTTCATTGCTAGAAGAAAACTGTTTCTGGACAAGTGATTTTTTGGATGCTGTCCTCATAGATTTCTGCGCAGTGTGTTTTCAACGGTTCTAAGGTGCCCACTGGAGCACCAAACACAGCAGTGATCTCTGTTTCTGACTTAACTATTGATGATATCTATGTAAACAGTAGTGATATTGTATTCTAAGGTAAATTTTGTGGCAATTCTCTGCACTCACCAAAAATATTCTTAGCCAAGAAAAGCGGGTCAGAAAAATCTGAGATGCCAATTGACGAGCTTTATGTACGCCGCCGCACAGATTCTTGTCAACGCTGTACATATCATGGAACACATTGTTGACAATATTCAGTACTAATTCAGAAGAAACTAAAACATTAATTCACTGGACACGAAGTGGGGAAAACAATTTCTGCTTGAATGACACTTTCTACAATACTGTACAGAAAGGCGTGCTTAATTTCGCAATTTTTCTTTTCGCTACGCTTCCATCAGAACTAAAACAGTACAGTAATATCCCTTAAATTTTCATATCTAAGTAGAGAGAGTAGGATTACCCATTATGGGAATTGTTGAATACTTGACCGTGCATTAAATTAATATACCCGCCTGCGTAACCGAGGTTTCTAACGTACCCACGCCTGTGCGGTGACGTTCGACTCGGGGTTAAGCCGGTTCGCGTCCTAGTGGTGGAAAATATTCTCTACCAGTATTGAGCCGACAAGCGGAGGAGGAGTGGTGGCGCTAAGGTCATGATTACCAGTGTTGGCACCAATGATCTAGATTAATTTCAAACCTCTCCGGTGTGTCTCGTGAAGTGAGGCCGTGATACACTGTTGACGGCGATCCTTTCGCCTGACGGGGTTGTTAAACTCGGCGGCTTCCTTCGTAGTCTAAGTGGCGGTTAGCAACACAAACTCGACACTACACCGTACAAGTAGTCATGCCAGTTATCCACACGACTAACAGATAGACACTTGAAACGTCGTAACAGGTCTAAGGAAGGCCGTGGGAAACCATCTCCACTAAGACCATGCCTAGAATGGGTATGGTGGAATCCTGCATCTGCTTCCCTACTCTTATTCCTTAAGTGTGGGGTTACTTTTTTTTTTTTTTTTTTTTTTTTTTAGCTGAACTAAATAGGGATAACTGCAACCAGTCACTTTGGAACTATTGGCTTCCAGGCTTTCCACGATCATCTTCTGCGTTCTCGATCTGAATACGAGACCGAAATAGCTCGAAAACTACTTCATGGAGGTATGGCAAAACAGACTGTTTATCTGTATTTACATTTAAATAAGTTGAACGGTTTATTTGTGGCAGGCTTCTTCTTTTCTGTACAGAAGGTCCTATCAGTAGATGAGAACTATTTAGTTTTACACTCTCTTTCCTAGTCAGTGTTCTGTAAACTACGTACTGAGCTGTCGCATGATCATGTACCTTTGGATCGCAGGATTTCGGTAAACCTTGTGAATCAAAATGACACTGACCAGTAGGGCAAGGGACTGCACTGTTCGGGCAGACTTCTAGCATTAAGGTTTTGGAAGGGTTCAAGTGTCGATGTTAGCTCTACGTTCCACTTGCATTTGTCCAAAAAGCACCTTGGGTTTTCCTATTAGTTTATATTTTAACGATTCGGGTTACATGGTTTTGAAATGTAAAGAATCGCAAGAGCATTTCCAAAACGTAGTAATCTGTTTAGACCAGCCAGTGGTCATCGTTATTCCAGGGCTCTACAGATGCAAACAACGGGGAGAAATCCTGGGAACTGATACAGTGCGAAGTGTCTCCGCCACGCACTTCACAGTGATTTGCGGAGTATAAACGTAAATGTAGATGTAGGTGTACGAACCGTTTGTAGCATGTGCCTTTGGTATGAAGATGGTTACTGGCTGACAGAAACCACTTACGGCACCGTGAAATGCTGGCGTGTTTGTGTCGCAAAAATGGAAGAGAATAAAAGAACGTATTCAACTACTCATTTAGTCTCCATGGCGACTACGCTATTTGTTCCAAAGCAGTTTGCGCGCGAAGATTCTGTGGGATTCACTATCTCCAACGAGTTTAACAACACAGGGTTTAGCGGTTGATTTGCGACCGATGTAGAAGCGAACACACAGTCTTATAGTCGCCCGAGCACAAAATGGAAAGAGATAGGTAAGGGTAGAGTACAGCGTACTGTGTATGTGGGCAACATAAAACCGAAATTGTCACGTGAGTTATGTGTGGAGTTGTATGTTTTTATGCTGAACTAGGACTGAAAATTTACTCTTGCACTAACCTGCTTCGTTTTCATATGTTTATTTTTTAGTAACAGTGGAGACTGTTGCTGCTTGCGAATGCAAATCTGAATACGCCAAAGAAGGAAAAGTTATTTTTCATTGGTAAGAACAAAAATGTCTAATTACGGTCGTCATACGAGAAAGAGTTTGATGTGTTGATTAATAAACAGTTAATAATGTATGGATGGTTGATGTGACTGTATGAGCATATATTTACGAAACAAGTGCTACAGAAATTGGATAGTGTGAGTGAATGCTTCCAGTTAACCTATGCACAGTTCGTGATATTATCACCTTTAGATAAGATTCATACTAGTACGTACTTCATGGAAAACGAGTATGTACGACGAATAATTTATTTCCCGAAAAATGTGAGATCGTTAAACACATGGCACCAGAAACGCGAAACAGAGCAAGTCTGTCCGTAGATTTCATAGCTCTATACTGGATGCTTTTGATGAGTCTTTCAGTTTGGCGCACGAGAAAGGCATATCGTAGAGCTAAGGAAGTATAGTATAGATCTATTCAGACAATGACTCGGCTGTACGATCAACTACAGTTCGACAGCTCAAAGCAATGGTGGTTGGCCGTAGTTTTCTTATAAAAAATTGAGGAAAAGTGGAGTTTTCCTTATTTGCAAACTTTAGCGGTGTCACAGCTGAGGCACTTGGGACAAATAAGCGAAAGGCATTTTTATTGGCCCCTTTAAAGCTTTGGGTAAAGTTTATTCCTTATATAGAGCGCGAATGAAACACTTGCCAAAAATTCAGGGGGCTTTCCAACGATATTTGTCTATACTACCGACGTAATACTTACTTACTTACTTACTTACTCACTGGACATACCCGACTCGAGAGTCCATCACCGCAGCAACGTATTTTCGCCACCTGTCCCTGTCTTGGGCTATTTCCTTCCATTCACCTTCAATACCTAGTCTCCTTAAATGAGCCTTTATATTGTCCTCCCATCTACGCCTCGGTCTCCCGACAGGACGTTTTCCTTCTAGGTGCCCTACCAGAACTCTGCCCGCTGCCCTGCCCTCATCCATTCGAGCTACGTGACCTGCCCATCGCAGCCTACGTGATTTAATAATACTGATTATGTCAGGGCTTGAATAGAGTTCGTGAAGCTCTTCGTTATGCAGTTTTCGCTGCTCGCCACTAATGTCATCCCTTTTTGCTCCGAAAATTTTCCTCAAAGTTTTCTTTTCAGATACTCGAAACGGCTTTTCATTTTGCACAGTGAGAGACCAAGTCTCACACCCATACAGCATAACTGTTAGAATAATAGTTTTGTATATTCTAATCTTTAAATTCCTAGACAATATCCGTGATGCAAGTAATCTATTCAGTGAGAAGTAGCACGCATTTCCCACCCGTAATCTCTTCTTCAGGTCCGATTCAATCTCATTTCTCGAAGTGATGTCCACGCCTAGATACTTAAATGTGTTCACTTTTTCAAACTGTATGTCTCCAACTCTTAACATTTCCTGATCTACTGCTGTTGGCATTGTAGTAGTAACCAGGTATTTAGTTTTGTCTTCACTTATCCGTAGACCGACATCTTCACTAGCCTTGATTAACGCATTCGCATTTGCCGTTACAGATTCTTTCCTATCGCTAATGATGTTTAGATCATCTGCATACCCTAATATCTTACTATTT
Organism: Schistocerca gregaria; assembly: GCF_023897955.1. NCBI lineage: Eukaryota > Metazoa > Arthropoda > Insecta > Orthoptera > Acrididae > Schistocerca > Schistocerca gregaria. Next base: position 421,572,521 of record NC_064921.1, on the reverse strand, counting down.
CCATAGAGCTCCACACCCTCTGAATTATCTGCTGCCATTCGTACAATATATTCTAGGACTAAATTAAAAAGTAGCGGAGACAGGGCATGTCCCTGCTTAAGTCCGTTCTTTATTACAAATTCTTCTGACTCCTACTTCCCCACGCGTACTCTATCTTTTGTGCTTCTATAAGTCTAACATACTTCTTTGGTATTCCAAGTTCCAAAAGAATTCTGTACAATTTTGATTGCAATACTGAATCATATGCTTATGTAAAATCTATGAAAAGATTATGACGTAATGTTATTCAAAATTTTCAGAGCTCCTGAAGCGCAAATTCACGTAAGTGTTAGAGTCGATGTATGTCGGCGGCAAAAATTCCGTTTACGCTCATCGGAATGTTGTTCTTCTACAGCGCACAGCGCCGAGGGGCTGGCATTAGCGGGTCAGCGATCGGACACGTGTCGCTACACTCGCGGGGATTGCGAATCACGTCGGCGCCGCGGGGCGCGGCGGCGATTGAGCGACAATCGATTAGAGTCGAACAGAGGGAGGAGCGGAGCGGAGCGAAGTGGCGCGCGCGGCCGACAGCTGAGCAGCTGGGCGGCCCGACGCGGCGCGGCCACACAGTCCGGGCGCCACATGTTGCAGCCGCGGGCCACGCCGGACACTTGTCGCTCCAGGGGCGGGCAGCACGGCAGGGCAGGGCACGGCGACGGCTGGGGCAGGGCTTGCAGCCCGGCGGCGACTCACCACCAATCAGCGACGCAGGGAAGTAGCAGAAGAGCGAGAAGAAGAGGGGCGAGGCGAAGAAGAAGAAGAAGAAGTGGCGGCGGGGGCGAGGCGGCGGGGGACGTAGCAGCGCCGGCGGCGGCGGCAGCCGCTCGGCCGGAGGCGGTGGCGGAGGCGGCGGCGAGGCGGGGGGCAGGTCGGGGGCGGCACTGGCACTGTCGGCACTAGCACTAGCGTCGTCGGGGGCGGCGGCGGGGGCGGCCGGTCGTCCATGCCGGCGGCGGCCAGGGCGGCGGCTCCGGCGGCCGACGCGTGCCCCCTTCGCGGTCGCGACACTCGCGCACGGCTAGGGCCGCCCGCGACGGACTCGGGGGTCGTGGCGGGGGCGGAGGCGGCGGGCTGCGGGCGGCGCGGCGCGGTCGCTGCTGCAGGCCGCCATGGCTGCTGGCCGCGCACTGCCGCCTCCGCCGGCCGCCACGGCCCGCGCCGCGCCGCGCCGCTGCAGCCGCCAGGTGGCTCACTGGTCGCGCGCGTCGCCGCCCAACCGTCGCCCCGCGACAGTCGCATTGTTGCTACGTCACCGTATCTACCCATTTGCCCTCGCTATTAAACAAGATGTTCCGCACTACTTCAAGAATGTACTGTGAGAATCATTGACATCGTTCCTCACAAGCGACTTCTAATCAAGCTGCGCGCCTATGGGGTATCGTCTCAGTTGTGTGACTGTGTAATGCCTCTTGCAGTGGTCTCTCCGCGATATTTTCAGAAAATTTATATATTATATAACTCAGTACATATCTCGATACATCTCTTCTTATCCTACCGATTCCTAAACTTTAATATACGACGATTGTCAATGCAAAGTAGTTTCAAGCCCTATTATTCCTTGGAGCGTCCATTTACTCCATGGAATACCTTCTCTGCTATCTATGATTCCTCTTATGAAAAGAATGAAGGAGAACTTGCCGATTAGCCGTGAAAGAAGGATGTATATGTATGTATTGTTGAGCTAGTCGCCATCTTGATGAGATTCTGTATGAGAAGGAATTCAATACATGAACTGAACTAAAGTAAGTGTGTTTGCGTATTATTTAACTGATTATTATTGACAGTGTCTGCTTACTACGCTGTGTTGCACGGGATGAATGGGGAACCTCTGCTTTACACTGGACGAACCTGCAGTTTTGTATGCTCAAGATATCCAGTTTATTACTTCAAATAAATAGGCTAATACGGTCTTACCTGCAGATCTCCGGTCTTCCCCATGTGATCACCGAAGGTTAATAATTATTACAAATGGTTTCAGGAGATCGACTGACAATTTTCGTCGCACGGAGACTTCGAAATTGCTTCACTGCCTTATGGAATTTATGTAAAGCTCAATTTAAGCAGGATAGAACAGTATTGAACTGTGTGAATGTGATAAGCCTGCTTTGTGAATGAAAATTCCCTTAGTATACGCATGTTTTTACGATCCTGATCAGTGAAGCTAAATCAGGCCGGTGTGAGAGAGGTTTTTTAATTTTTAGATCCCACAAAAAAATTTATTAAAACTGGATTTGTGATTTCCTGTCAGGAAGGTCGCAGTTCGTAGTAACAGACGGCAGATCATCGAGTAAAACTGAAGTGATATCAGGTGTTCCCCAGGGAAGCGTCCTGGGACCTCTCCTGTTCCTGATCTATATAAATGACCTGGGTGACAATCTGAGCAGTTCTCTTAGGTTGTTCGCACATGATGATGTAATTTACCGTCTAGTAAGGTCATCCGAAGACCAGTATCAGTTGCAAAGCGATGCAGAAAACATTGCTGTTGGTGTGGCAGGTGGCAGTTGACGCTAAATAACAAAAAGTGTGAGGTGATCCACACGAGTTCCAAAAGAAATCCGTTGGAATCCGATTACTCGATAAATAGTACAATTCTCAAGGCTGTCATTTCAACGAAGTACCTGGTTGTTAAGATTACGAACAACTTCAGTTGGAAAGACCACATAGATAATATTGTGGGGAAGGCGAGCCAAAGGTTGCGTTTCATTGTCAGGACACTTAGAAGATGCAACAAGTCCACTAAAGAGACAGCTTACACTACACTCGTTCGTCCTCTGTTAGAATATTGCTGCGCGGTGTGGAATCCATACCAGGTGGGATTGAAGAGGATATCGAAAATGTGCAAAAAAGGGCAGCTCGTTTTGTATTATCACGTAATAGGGGAGAGAATGTGGCAGATATGATACGCGAGTTGGGATGGAAGTCATTAAAGCAAAGACGTTTTTCGTCGCGACGAGATCTATTTACGAAATTTCGGTCACCAAATTTCTCTTCCGAATGCGAAAATATTTTGTTGAGCGCAATCTACATAGGAAGGAATGATCATCAAAATAAAATGAGAGAAATCAGCGCTCGAACAGAAAGGTTTAAGTGTTCGTTTTGTAATTTTGCTGTTAAGATTGTTATATTGCTAACGCCACGTAGCGCTCTGAAAATCACTGGCTGTGCTGTGTGCAGTCTGTGGCTGGTTTGCATTGTTGTTGGCCATTGTAGTGTTGGGCAGCTGGATATTAACAGCGCGTAGCGTTGCACAGTTGGAGGTGAGCCGCCAGCAGTGGTGAATGTGGGGAGATTTTGAAATTTGTAAGACTGGATGTCATAAACTGCTATATATATTATGACTATTAAGGTAAATACATTGTTTGTTCTCTATTAAAATCTTTCATTTGCTAACTATACCTATCAGTAGTTAGTGCCTTCCGTAGTTTGAATCTTTTATTTATCTGGCAGTAGTGGCGCTCGCTGTATTGCAGTAGTTCGAGTAACCAAGATTTTTGTGAGGTAAGTGATATGTGAAACGTATAGGTTAATGTTAGTAAGGGCCATTCTTTTGTAGGGATTTTTGAATGTCAGATTGCGTTGCGCTAAAAATATTGTGTGTCAGTTTAAGCACAGTCTTGTATAATTTTTCTCAGGGGACGTTTCATATGTGGACCCTTAGCCGAAGATACCTCACTGGAATCTTCTAATTTTTTTTCTAGTAGTTTGTGTAGTTAGTGTAGCCTTTGTTTATTGCCAGCGCGTAATTGTAGAGAGAATTTCCTCTGGAGTTGTAGTTTTTCACTGTTGTATAGTAAAACAGTTGTGGCATGCATGTAGATTTGCACAAAGCATTTCGCAGTTGCGCTTGCAATTAACTAGATATTAATTTCAATGCTATGTTAATGTGTTTTGTTATTTTGCTCTTCAAATTGTGCTTTTCTGTGTTGTCGTGTGAAATATTGTGACAATAATGGCGTGTTAAAAACGTAATACTAGGCTTCAAAGTGAGAAATAAGAGTGAAGACAAAAGCAATGTGTTAGCGCCGCCGAGCAATGAATTAACTAATGTTAAAAGTAGTAATTTGGTAATTGTGCATAGGGAAATGGAGCGAGCTGCAAATAATGGTGTAGACAGTGAAACAATTAGTGGACAGGTAAGCATAATCGATCGATCGGTCTGCAACAGCTCGCGTCTGAAATCCGAAATGACAGGACACAATCTTGCAAATACTGTACATTCAGGTTTTGCGTCCTCACCGTTTTCTCAAATAAGTCAAGACACATTTTCAGCTTGTCAAAATGTGAATGTTGCCGGTGCAACTGCACTGCCGAAAAGCATAGAGGAACAGATTCCAGACATTAATACATTATTATTGCAATTAATGCAACAAATGAAAAGAAAATCAGAGACAAACACAGCAACAGTTAGACACAATGGCACAAAATCTTCAAAAGTTTGACACAATGGAACAAAATCTTCGGAAGTTAGACACCACACTTGAGCAAACACGTGAAGATTTAACTACTGAGTTACATAACATTGAATCGAAATGTCAAAAAAATCTGTAATGACGTAAAAACACAAATTTGTGAGCATTTTCAACCTATTTCTTCGCGGCATGAAAATGCATTACAGAATCACGAAGCAGCCATAAAAGAACTGCAAACTATGGTTCGTGAAAATCATGACACCTTGCAAGCTAAAATTGACTCAGTTACCTCCACCGATTCGGTTACGCAACTTGCAAGAACTCAGGAAAACTTAAAGGACACAGTAGATACGATTTATACACAAATGGACACTCTGAAACTTGGTTCAGAAAAACACACTAAGGAAATAAGTTCACTATCAGAGAAAGTAGGCAAAATTTCGCATATCAGACTGCCACTGTAGCTGAAAATGGTGTCGTAAATATTTCGGTAAGACAGTTAAGTGACCACCTGCACGTAATACGTCGTGGGCTCTCAGCTGCGCGACAGCCACCTGACAAAAGAAAGCCATTAGGTGAAAAAAAAGGAGGCCATTATCCTCGCTATTGATATGCCTTTGTAGAAAGCATCGCAAAAACGACACGCTCATTACTTGGAAAGATACTTACTTACATCTGCACACCTGATAATGATACGCGTCTTTCTAGAAGAGTTGAGAGAATTTGTACTAACTTATGAAATGTCACATTACTATTGAATGATATTTTTGTGCTTTGCCTTTCATAGTTGCTTATTTCATTTGATATCTGGTTTCCAGCTGTGTTGCAGCATTGGTTTTATAAAATAAAATTAAATGCATTTGCTAATGTGAACACTTTCTGTCAACAGGTCTAATTAATAATCATTTTATGATCTACGTTCTTCGAAAAAGGAGCACTTGGAAAGGAAAGAACAATAAGAAGGGATTAATAACAGTTATTGCATACTTAATTTTCTTTTTAACTACTTGGTAATATCTTTTGTAGAATTAGTTTTGTGCTGCACCACTTTAATGACATAGATATTAATATATGAACAGACATTTTCCTTTTCTGCATTGCTGTTTTTACTGTAATAGTTTTTCTGCTTGAGCTTTGTCATGTTTAGATATAAGTTATTGCATTTGCTGCTGCTGTTTGCCAGGCATAGTGCTACTAAATTTCGCTTTGTATTAATCTGTTAAACTAGTTTTACTACTGATTTATTTTTCTTGTTGCGGCACATTGGTTCATATTGGTTGTAATGTTGCATTGCTTAGTAATTTAGACTTACTGTAGCTTGCTTTGCCAATTGCCATTTTTTTCATTGTTGTTTGTGTTAATTGTTTTGTGCTGCTGCATTGTGTCGTCCCTTAGTTTATCATCTGAGCTCAGTAGGTTTAAGTTAGCTTAAGAGGGGGTAGACTCTATAAGAAACTAACTATGTTGAATTGGAAGAAAACCATTGAGAAGCTATAAGAAAATGGTTTGGCCAAAAAAGTAGTGTACAGTGGAGAAGAACTATTTTTGAAAGAGGATGTGAACAGAATACAGAAAGCATGCTTGGATAGAATTTTTTTGGTGAAAACAAATCTTGAAATAAGACGAAAGATCTATGGAATGAAGTTTTGGGTTGGACTGCAGTCCCAAATCTTACCCTGAAAACGAACCCTGTCTTCCTTTTTGTACTATTCCGCTATGTGTTTATGTATCCTTGTGTATTTGTCATTTTCCTGTCTTTATGTGTTTAGCTAATAAGATTTATGTTGTAGAATTTTTCAGATATATGTTATTCACTCTGTAAAGATGTGTAGACATTGTTAATTTTGTTCTGTTTCAATGCTGAAGTGTGAAATTAATGTTTCGAAAATTATTCTCACTATTTTATATATTTACTTATGTCATAATTCCTGTAACACTGATGTACATGTTTATTTCTATTCTTTTGTAACCCCGTCTTACTACAAATGTTATCTGTATTGTTGTGTTCTTTAATAATGTATTTTGTACCTTTGTTATTGTATTCTTATGTTATAAAATTGTAATTGACACCAGTTCATCAAATTAAGTAACTTGTAAGTTACATTTCACTGCATACGTTTCTGTTGGTCATAGTTTATGGACAATATGTGAGAAGTAGCGACTGTTAGTGTTTGCACGTGTGTTGATAATTCAGCAAGGGACTGATTAACAGCATTGCTGGTTCTAAGGACATTTCAAACAAATTTTTTGTGTATGGACAAGTGGTGGTTTATTGACTTACTATATTGTCCACAAGACTCTTCGATGGTGATTGTGCACCTGCACGGTCGCAACAGATGGCTGCTGGCCATCTCTACAAGGACTGAAGTGGGTCTTCACCTTCGATGGCCCACCAATACCATTATAACTACAAGGACTGCAGTGGGTCTGCACCTCTGGTGGCCCACCAATACCATAATCTCTACCAGGACTACAGTGGGTCTGCTCTGTGATGACCTACCTACCAATAGTCTTCTACTTCGACTGGGTCTGCTGTGGGTTTGCTCTGTTGTGGCCCATTACCTGTCTGCATGTCAAGAGTCAGCACTGTCTTCCCGTTGGAAGGACAACATTACTTCTCCAAGGCAGCATGGAAATCCACTACTTCCGTGTGCATTTTCTTTTACTGCTCAGACTTTGAAAAAAAAATCTGCAATTTTACTGTGATAAATGATCAGGACTCTATTTATTGACTGTGAGAAAATTTTAGCTTTTGACCAACATTGTATCAATAAATGTGTGCATTGTTATTGTAATTATGAATTTTTTTTCAAATCTGTATTGGCCACTGCCCAAAACAATTTGTAAAATTTTTGTGGGGAGTATGGGGGCTATGTAAGTAGGCTGTTAAGGTTGTTATATTGCTAACGCCACGCAGCGCTCTGAAAATCACTGACTGTGCTGTGTTCAGTCTGTGGCTGGTTTGCATTGTTGTTGACCATTGTAGTGTTGGGCAGCTGGATGTTAACAGCGCCTAGCGTTGCACAGTTGGAGGTGAGCCGCCAGCAGTGGTGGATGCGGGGAGAGAGATGGCGGAGTTTTGAAATTTGTAAGACTGGATGTCATGAACTGCTATATATATATATATATATATATATATATATATATATATATATATATATATATATATATATATAATGACTATTAAGGTAAATACATTGTTTGTTCTCTATTAAAATCTTTCATTTGCTAACTATACCTATCAGTAGTTAGTGCCTTCCGTAGTTTGAATCTTTTATTTATCTGGCAGTAGTGGCGCTCGCTGTATTGCAGTAGTTCGAGTAACCAAGATTTTTCTGAGGTAAGTGATATGAGAAACGTATAGGTTAATGTTAGTCAGGGCCATTCTTTTGTAGGGATTTTTGAAAGTCAGATTGCGTTGCGCTAAAAATATTGTGTGTCAGTTTAAGCACAGTTATGTATAATTGTTCAAAGGGGACGTTTCAATTTTTCCCGCACGCTCTTCCGGAGTGGAATGGGAGATAGATAGTATGGGTGTGGTTCGATGAAGCCTCTGCCAAACACTTAAATGTGAATTGCAGAGTAATCATGTAGATGTACATGCAGTCTAAGGATTAGCCCGGATTCTCGCATTAAGTCCGACAACGTCATCAACATCTGCGACGTGTGTAAGAAAAGTTATGAGATCGATGACGTCGTGTTGTTCCACTTGTAGGGTCTAGTGAAGCAGGGGATACAACCGGTCGGCTTTGGCCAATTACGTCAGAATTGGACAGAGAGCATTTATTACACAGACGAAAGAGCTGACAAGACTGTTCAGAAACAAAGGAATACGAGAGACGAAAAATATAGTAGACATATATCAATGCAAGTAGTATTTTCACGTTAAGGATATCGCGTGTTTGTATCGTATAATTTCTGTGGAAAATGAAGGGAAAAAATGGATGAAAATATTGGTAGCATAGAATACCTCACGTCACATATATATGGGTTGTATCTCCAACCTCATTTGAACCATATTGCTTAACTGACGACAGCATACAAGTTTAGCGTATGTCGATTTCTTCGTTTTCGTAAGCATTAATTTCCTGTTGTTCAGTTGAACTATATAGGTTAACTGAAGCACGGCATACATATTTTACATGTGTTGTTTCTTTCGTTTCCGCTACCACTAGATCACGTAAGTAATGAGGAGGTATTGAATAGAACAGGGGAGAAGAGGAGTTTGTGGCACAACTTGACAAGAAGAAGGGACCGGTTGGTAGGGCATGTTCTGAGGCATCAAGGAATCACAAATTTAGCACTGGAGGGCAGCGTGGAGGGTAAAAATCGTAGAGGGAGACCAAGAGATGAATACACTAAGCAGATTCAGAAGAATGTAGGTTGCAGTAGGTACTGGGAGATGAAGAAGCTTGCACAGGATAGAGAAGCACGGAGAGCTGAATCAAACCAGTCTCAGGACTGAAGACCACAACAACAAGAACAACAACAACAACAACAACCACTAATAATCTGTTCTTACGCAGATAGTACTACTACCTATGGCACATGGAGCTAAGTGTATAATATTTGTATCCATACTTCAGTTGACCTATGTATATGTACACTGTAAACGAAAACGTGGAAATGGACGTACATTACATTTGCAACCTGTACCTCAGTTGAACTACGCGAAGAGGAAATAAGACGCCACATATACAATTTGTATCCCGTACTTCACTATGGGGTACAGTTAGTTTTTCGCCTTCGACGCTAACAATATCGACTGAAAGTTATAGTTTTCATCACAGCAGTGACAGTAGTATCCCTTTCTTTAGTTGAGCTATAAGGATATCTCAAACACCAGCAGTACGTGATTTTTATAATGTCTCGCAAGGCGAGCTTAGATTTTTCGAACCGCGTCCCTCGCCTAATGGATTGCCGCAACCGATCTTCGATGCAGCGCCATACGAGTAAGTCCTGAGTATGGCGCATGTACACTCGCGGGGCGCATATATTCGCAGCATTCACGACATCGAACATACTCGGCAACGAGAACACACATTTGTAAAAAACAAATTGGGCTCAGCATGTCTACGCCCATAGCCTCTCTCAAATCATCCAGGTTCATCGGAACAGATAAACCCACACCTACAAACGAAAATTGTCCTAAAATAAGAAACTAATAGTCCAAATCACCTGAATATCACTAAGAATTAAATTAAGTACCGAATGAATCGCATATAAACACTTACTTAAATAAACGCACACGAAGAATATTTTGAGCAATATGTAGCGATCTCTTTTAAACTCACATTCAATTATTTTAATGTACAATAATAGCGCTTGTCCGAAACACAGAACTGTTTTATTATCTATAGCTGAAAGTGGAGACATTATTATCTATGAGTACTGTATGACGTCATTGGTCAAATCCGACGGGTTGTATCCCCTGCTTCAATAGACCCCACTTGTATAGATATTTCAGTCCCTCAGGCTGAGTTTCAGCTCTGTACAGCCATCATGTTATATCTGGGAGCGCCATCTCTGTTGTGAGTTATATAGATGGAACAGCGGAATTGTGGCATAGTTATTCCATCAAGTTTTGTGTTAAACCTGCGGAATCCGAGAAGGTGACCTTTTGAAAAGTTGAGACAGGCCTACGGGTAATATTCCCTATCAAGACCATAAGTTTTCGCAGACACAGATCAATTTTGGTAGGCCGAGAACACGTCGAAGAAGAACCTCGATGAGGGAGACCTTAAACTTGAAAAACCGACGAAAATGTCGAACGTGTGCGTGCTCTCCTGAGATTGTTGACCCAGGACGAACAGTCAACCAACTTTTTTACAAAGAAAGGCTCGGGAAAAGTTTTAATCGAATGAGTCCAGACATTGCGGATATGTGGACGCTGCGTCGTGGCAACACCCCATGTCACTCGGCAACCTTCATCATGGAATTTTTGACATTAAAAGGCATTCCTGTTGTTCCACAGTTCCCTTATTCACCTGATTTGTGACTTTTTTCTTATATCGACATCGAAAAAGTCATAAAAGCACGTAATTTTGCGATTCTGGAGAAAATCCACAAGAATGTGACCGACATGTTAAAGCCTTATCAGTTGAAGCCTCTCAGCTCTGCTGCCAAGACTGAGAACAACTACTCCGGCAGTGCATAGCTGCCGAAGGCAACTACATTGAGCGGCACAGTATTGTTGTTTGAAGAAAATAAAAGCTTTGATTGATAAAAACTCATTCTCATGACTTTCTCACACTCGTTGTTTATCTGTGTTTCGGAAGGCACGTTACGGTGTGTGGCGGAGGATAGTCCTACTGAGGTGAAGTCGCTGGGCCGGGAAAACTCACCATTGCGTATTTTTTGTCATGAACACTGCTCCTGCCTTCCGTAAGTGGTCAGACTAGTTCTAATATTCAGCTTCTGTCAGTGTGTTCGTCTGAGAAAACTTGTTCTGTTAATTTTTAGTAAAGTCTCTCCTGATTTTCAGTCGCCTGAAGTCATTTACATTATTCACTTTACCTCACTTACATGTAGAGTAACAGTGCCTTACGATCTACATCTACATCTATACTCCGCAAGCCACCTGACGGAGGGTACCCTGAGTACCTCTATCGGTTCTCCCTTCCATTCCAGTCTCGTACTGTTCGGGAAAGAAGGATTGTCGGTATGCTTCTGTGTGGGCTCTAATCTCTCTGATTTTATCCTCATGGTCTCTTCGCGAGATATACTTAGGAGGGAGCAATATACTTCTTGACTCTTCGGTGAAGGTATATTCTCGAAACTTTAACAAAAGCCCGTACAGAGCTAGTGAGCGTCTCTCCTGAAGAGTCTTCCAATGGAGTTTATCTATCATCTCCGTAACGCTTTCGCGATTACTAAATGATCCTGTAACGAAGCGGCGTGGTCTCCTTTGGATCTTCTCTATCTCTTCTATCAACCCTATCTGGTACGGATCCCACACCGGTGAGCAGTATTCAAGCAGTGGGCGAACAAGCGTACTGTAACCTACTTCTTTTGTTTTCGGATTGCATTTTCTTAGGATTCTTCCAATTAATATCAGTCTGGCATCTGCTTTACCGACGATCACTCCTAATGCGTACTCCCAGATAATTTATGGAATTAACTGCCTCCGGTTGCTGACCTGCTATTTTGTAGCTAAATGATAAGGGATCAATCTTTCTATGTATTCGCAGCACTTTACACTTGTCTACATTGAGACCGAATTGCCATTCCCTGCACCATGCGTCAATTCGCTGCAGATCCTCCTGCATTTCAGTACAATTTTCCATTGTTCCAACCTTTCGATACACCACAGCATCATCCGCAAAAAGCCTCAGTGAACTTCCGATGTCATCCACAAGGTTATTTACGTATATTGTGAATAGCAACGGTCATATGACACTCCCCTGCGGCACACCTGAAATCACTTTTACGTCGGAACACTTCACTCCATTGAGAATGACATGCTGTGTTCTGTTATGTAGGAACTCTTCAATCCAATCACACAATTGGTCTGATAGTCAATATGTCCTTACTTTGTTCATTAAACGATTCTGGGGAACTGTATCGAACGCCTTGCGGAAGCCAAGAAACACGGCATCTACCTGTGAACCCGTGTCTATGGCCCTCTGAGTCTCGTGGACGAATAGCGCGAGCTGGGTTTCACACGACCGTGTTTTTCGAAACCCATGCTGATTCCTACATAGTAGATTTCTAGTCTCCAGAAAAGTCATTATACTCGAACATAATACGTGTTCCAAAATTCTACAACTGATCGACGTTAGAGATATATGTCTGCAGTTCTGCACATCTGTTCGACGTCCCTTCTTGAAAACGGGAATGACCTGTGCCCTGTTCCCATCCTTTGGAACGCTACGCTCTTCTAGAGACCTACAGTACACCGCTGCAAGAAGGGGAGCAAGTTCCTTCGCGTACTCTGTGTAAAATCTAGCTGGAATCCCATCAGGTCCAGCGGCCTTTGCCCTTTTGAGTGATTTTAATTGTTTCTCTATCCCTCTGTCGTCTATTTCGATATCTACCATTTTGTCATCTGTGGTACAATTTAGAGAAGAAACTACAGTGCAGTCATCCTCTGTGAAACAGCTTTGGAAAAAGACATTTAGTATTTCGGCCTCCTCTGTTTCAGTACCATTTTGGTCACAGAGTGTCTGGACATTTTGTTTTGATCCACCTACCGCTTTGACATAAGACCAAAATTTCTTAGGATTTTCTGCCAAGTCAGTACATAGAACTTTACTTTCAAATTCATTGAACGCCTCTCGCATAGCCCTCCTCACACTACATTTCGGTTCGCGTAATTTTTGTTTGTCTGCAAGGCTTTGGCTGTGTTTACGTTTGCTGTGAAGTTCCCTTTACTTCCTCAGCAGTTTTCGTACTCGGTTGTTGTACCACGGTGGCTCTTTTCCATCTCTTACCATCTTGCTTGGCACATACTCATCTAACGCATATTGTACGATGGTTTTGAACTTTGTCCACTGATCCTCAACACTATCTGTACTTGAGACAAAACTTTTGTGTTGAGCCGTTAGGAACTCTGTAATCTGATTTTGGTCACTTTTGCTAAACAAAAAAAATCTTCCTACCTTTTTTAATATTTCTATTTATGGCTGAAATCATCGATGCAGTAACCGCTTTATGATCGCTGATTCCCTGTTCTGCGTTAACTGTTTCAAATAGTTCGGGGCTGTTTGTCACCAGAAGGTCTAATATGTTATCGCGACGAGTCGGTTCTCTGTTAAACTGCTCAAGGTAGTTTTCAGATAAAGCACTTTTAAAAAAAGCTTTTAAAAGCCGTCTTGTAGCTTTCGTGTTCCTTCCGGGTGGATAATTTCATTTTTGAAGCACGAATGCCGAAACAGCTTTTGATAGGGAAAAGTGGCCACACTACTCATCGGAAAAGTGGTCAAGGTTTCAATCTGTTTACCCAATAAGAGTTAGTTAGTTCCCTGTGCCACGCGTAGGACTGCAGATTGACTTGTAAATTCTTTTACATACAAAGCTTTCATCCGTCAGTGTATCCTCATGAGATGAATTTGAATTAGTTAATTAATGATATTTAAAATGATCTCTGGCCTATTGCTGTGCAGCGTGCTGCGCTATCTGCCGAGGTTGGTATTAGCAGTCCTATGATATAGTTTGGCCGTACTTCCTAATGGCTTGTGTTCTCCCTTCTCTCTGTGATCGCGAAAGCTTTTATCCGGCGGAAATCGGAACAGTTAAAGCGTTAGTCGCTGGTCGAAGCCACGTGAGGAAGGGTGGTTGCTTATTCGCTCGAGAAGAGACTTCCCGCAAGCTGTGAAGGCGGTTTTTATTATGGAGCCGGTTGCTCACACTAATCAATCGCGAACCTGCAGTAGTGTGGATTCGGGAGGTGGTGCAGTCTGAAATTACGGCGGTTATTGTTGTGTGGCTACTCAAGTTTGAATCTGTGTAAGCTTCTGATTAAGAGAAGTGCTGCGCTTCGATGAGATCATATCGTCATTTTCTAGTACCATTTACAGACTGTGTGCCGATAGAGCGATTTAAACTGTGTTAAAGGATTCGGTCATACACTGTGGCGTCCGGTCCTAGATAACGATAGACTTCACGTGACTGTACGTTGTTAGGGGACGCCGGCCGCGGTGGCCGAGCGGTTCTAGGCGCTTCAGTCCGGATCCGCGCGACTGCTGCGTTCGCAGGTTCGAATCCTGCCCTGGGGATGGATGTGTGTGATGTTTAGGTTAGTTAGGTTTGAGCAGTTCTAAGTTATAGGGTACTGATGATCTTAGATGATAAGTCCCATAGTGCTCAGAGCCATTTGAGCCATTTGTTAGGGTACAGTTGCGTGACTTCTTTTACCTTTTCCATGATTCGGACTCTTCCTGCCAAGTGAAGCTTCGTTCCTAATTATTGTCTCCACTGAAATTATTACCCTGTTTTTCCAAATTGGTTGATTATACACAGAGTGAATATTGCTTTTGACTTAGTGATACTGTAAATGGTGCTGCATTCGATGATAGAGGTCCCACAGAGCGCGGGTTGTCACACGTCGGATCAGATACTGAGGTTGCAAGCCCGTTTTAACCACTATCTGGATAGAATGAATGACTTAGTGGGCGTGGACAACGAACAGGAACAGAATTTAGTAACGAATAGTGATTATATTCAAGAATGGTCGCAGACCAGTAGTAGAAGAATAAGTGCCCTTGATAGCGCAGCTTGTTTGAGTGGTCACAATAGTGAGGTTGGGCGAACGAATATTGATACCGATTTTATGGAACTGCAGAACCCGTAACTAGTAATTTTAAATGAATTATTCAATTTTTCCTTGAATTCTGTTGATCACGTAGCTGATTTTTGATGTTTTGCGATGGAGTTTCAAAACAGAACATGGGCCGTGGAAATGAGTGATTACTGCATTTACATATACATCTGCATGGATACTCTGCAAATCACATTTAAGTGCCTGGCAGAGAGTTCAGCAAACCACAGTCACAATAAATCTCTGTAATTCTAATCTCGCACAGTGCACGGAAAAACGATAACTATATCCCTCCATGCGAGCTCTGATTTCCCTTATTTTATCATGGTGATAGTTTCTCCCTATCTAAGTGGGCGTCAACAAAATATTTTCGCATTCGGAGGATAAAGTTGGTGACTGAAATTTCGTGAGAACATTCCGCCGCAAAGAAAAACGCCTTTGTTTTAATTATGTCCATCCCAAATCCTGTATCATTTCAGTGACAGCCTCTCCCGTATTTCGCGATAACACAAAACGTGTTTCCCTTCTTTGGTCTTTCTCAATGTACTCCGTCAATCCTATCTGCTCAGAATCCCACACCGCACAGCAGTATTTTAGAAGAGGACGGACAAACGTATTTTCGGCAGTGCCTTTGGTTGATCTGTTACATTTTCTAAGTGTCCTACCAATGAAACGCAGTTTTTATTGTCGTTAAAGTAAATGATGATAAGCGTGACAAAGTTTGTAAGCAATACAAGAAAAAGTATATGGAAAGAGTTTAGAACTGCGATTTCCTCGATTATTTCGCCCAGAGCCTTGCAAGAGTTAATTTATTGGCAGTAAGTATGTGAACAGGGAACTCTGAGTCAGTAAGTTTATGCAGCGGGTTAAAAGAAATGTGGTATCCATAGAACTGACATATTCGAAGGCTAGGAAGAAAGTCATATTTTAGGAAGGCTGAACCCCAAGAACAGGCCGCGCTCCGTATTTCTCAAATGCCCCACGACACTGGCTCAGCTAGGTGAAGTAGTAAGAAACATCCAGATCACGAGTGAACGATGCCCTGACGAAATGTGCTACCTTTGGCTGGATCTTCTCCACATTTTCTATTTAACTTGATAAGCTTGATAAGGGTGGACACGGTTTGAAAGCGACTTGTAAGGATTCTTCTCCTGCATTTTCTTCTCATGCTTCATTTCAATAGTTTACTTTGCAGTGGGTTGGTTAACAGAGACAGCACGCTTCTTTGTCAAGTCGAGCCGTTCCGCAGAAAACTACAAAATGCCTCTTTACGAATATTGGAGTTCCTCCGATTTTTGCGTGAAAACTCTTGTTTTGAAGGAGGATGACAGTATATATAATTTTACTTAATTTATCGACCTCGTACGTAACACATTTTGTAACAATGCGTAGACCCAACAATGCTTGTATTAACAGTTAAATTTATTCCACATTCACAGCGAAGTTTGCTATTGCTTCACTTTATGTTAGTCCATGACAGTTTGGAAGCCTTTATAACCATGTTACATTATTTGTTCTCGGATGGCAGGCGCCGATTTGAAAGGGTTACCAGAAGACATGCGTTCTAGCGTTAGAAGTTATACTGACATCCTTCCATGTCTTTTGGATTCTTCACTTTTTTGTCAGGCAGTATATCTGAGGCCAAGGAAAGTTTATTTTAACTTCTTTAATTTAAATCAGAAGTTAAAGATGAAACTTCCTGGCAGATTAAAACTGTGTGCCGGACCGAGACTCGAGGTCCCGAGCTACCAGGAAGTTTCATATCAGCGCACACTCCGCTGCAGGGTGAAAATCTCATTCTGGAAACATCCCCCAGGCTGTGGCTAAGCCATGTCTCCTCAGTATCCTTTCTTTCGGGAGTGCTAGTTCTGCAAGGTTCGCAGGAGAGCTTCTGTTAAGTTTGGAAGGTAGGAGACGAGGTACTGGCAGAAGTAAAGCTGCGAGGAAGGGGCGTGAGTCGTGCTTGGATAGCTCAGTGGTAGAGCGCTTGCCCGCGAAAGGCAAAGGTCCCGAGTTCGAGTCTCTGTCCGGCACACAGTTTTAACCTGCCAGGAAGTTTCATATCAGCGCACGCTCCGCTGCAGGGTGAAAATCTCATTCCAGAAGTTAAAGATGTTCACTTGACCGAAACTGTTTGTATATGAATAATTACACACTACGCAGCCTTTGGTGGTGCCACGACGCCGTTCTTCAGTTCTAATTTGTCGGCTGTTAAAATATCTGTCAAAGTGCTCAAAAATCTACCAAACCTAGTGCAGTAGTAATAGTTCGCCCAACTTCTTCTGCTCACTCAAGATGTTTAAACTTCGCGAACCCGCCACCCTCCCGTTACACGCACCTCCCTGTACACCGCCCGTCGCACCAGTACCTAGATGATGCGTATACGTACCTTAGAAATCTGTTACTCCATCCCGTGGAAAACCAATCGTTCCAAACGCCAAATAGATTCCACACATGGCGCAGAAACCTACGTTCCGCGGGTTTACGTAAGACAACTTTTACGGTCCAGTCACATTAATATGATCACCGCCTGTTTTTGATGTTAACGTGCAATACCCATTTACAGATGGTAGGTGGCAGCACTAGCTGTCGAGATTATACTGGAAAACAGTGCGATCGTTCGTTATCGTATGCGGAAACGGAGCTATCTATCTGGCTTCCAAACGGGCAAAATCGTCGGCTTTCCGAACATGGCTGGAAGCATTTTCGGAACGGCTAAATTTGTGGATAAAGTATGTCTCCAAGTTCCCAAGTTTCAATACCTGATATGCGAAGTGGCATAGTTGCGCTAAGTGCATATGTATCAGATCGTGTAGACAAAGAGTCTGGTCTGTACCGTCCCATCGAATTAGTTCTCGCCTGCAGGTAGGCAACCAGGTGAACGGATATCCAGAGTGGGCAGCTGCCGTGCCTCCCCAAGCAACTTACGTCAGCGACTTCAGTGATATGTACACACTTATTGACATTTACTGCTTCACAAGAGGTGCCCGTATGAGAACCTGTAATCTGAGTTTGAAGTTTGGAGAGATTACCTACTGACGTCTTTATTATCTGTACGTCTTCTAGTTTTCGCACAGCCAATTTGTGAAACCCTCGAAAGTAATAGTCTTGTTAGAAAACTACTACGTAAATAAAGATAGCTTCATCATAGATTTAAGAAAAGTAAAAATATAGCACACAAACAAAAGCATACCGAAGTGAAAATGAGCATAAGGAGAGCAATGAGAAAAGTGTTCCGTGACTCTGAAAGTAAAATGTTGTCAGCCGAGCTGAGTAAAAACACTAAGAGATTATGGTCTTACAAAACTCAGTAGGCGGTTAGAAATCCTGTATTCATACACTCAGTGATCGTACAGGTACCGAAACGGAAGCTAACAGAGAACAGGCTAAAATACTGAATTCGATCTTCCCAAATTGTTTCACTACTGTCCCTCCTCCCAGTCATCGTACAGTATGAACATAGAAATGGCCGATATTGAGATAAGTGATCACGGAACAGAAAAGCAGCTAAATTCGCTCAGTAGAGGAAAGGGGTCAGGACCAGATGAGATACCTATAAGATTCTATAAAGAATCTGTGAAAGAAATTGTGATTCTCGAGTTTCTCCCGGCGTATTTGATAATTAAAATATCCACGGGTGTACTACTCCCCTTCTTGCAGCAAATCGTAGATCGGAGGAGCAACGAAGAGTACCTAGCGACAGGAAAAAAAGCGTAGGTCATTCCCGTTTTCCAGAAGAGTCGTAGGACAGATACCCATAATTATAGGCCTAAATCGTTGACATCAATCTTGCTGTAGAATCGTGAAGCTAGTTTTATGCTCAAGAAACATGATGTTTTTCACAACAAAAATCTCCTCTGTGAAAGTCAACATGAATTCGCCAAACACAGATATGACCAAACTCAAGTCGCTCTGTTCCCCCATGAGATCCATAGTTGCTGTAGACAAGGCACTCAGGTTAATGCCGTCTTTATAGAGTGCAGGAAGGCGTTTAGCGCCATCCCTCACTGCCGTTTATCAAAAAAAATACGAACTCATCGGGTATTTGCGATTGGATTCAAGACTTCCTTGTAGATAGAAATCAAGACATCGCTCTTAACGGAACACAACCGACAGTTGTAGAGGTAATTGCCGGAGTATACCAACGAAGTGTTAAACGACCGTTACTGTTTATAATGTTTATAGATAATCTAGTAGAAAGCGTTAGAAGCTCCTTAAGACGGTGCACAAATGTAATAAAGTAACAACGCCAGAAGATAGAATCGATCACCTGTCGAGGGTTGTTAAAGTTTGCAGGCTCTGGCAGTTCACCCTGAACGTAAATAAATGTGACATACTGCGCATATGTTACAAAAGAAATCCGCTAGTGTACAACTACGCTAATGATGAAAAATTGCTGCGAACAATCTCTACCGTATACATTCTAGGAATAACTATACAGAGAGAGCTGAAGTAGAATAAAACATAACAAAAGTTATTGGAGGACCTGATGCCAGACTGAGATTCATAGGAAGAATCTTAAGAGAATGTAACTCATCCACGCAGAAAGTTGCTTAAAAGGCGCTTGATTCGGCCGATTCTTGGGAACTGGTGATCAATCTGGGATCCTTAATGGGTATAAATAATAGAAGACCCAACGAAGAGCAGTACGTTTCATCACGTGTTCATTTAGTTGGCTTTCAGAAATGCTCAACAAACTACAGCGGCAGAAGCTACAAGAGAGGCGTTTTGCACCACAGAGAGGTTTACTACTGAAATTTAGAGAGAGAGTTCTTTCTGGAAAGACTCGGGCAACATACTACTTCCTCCCGGATACATCTATACAAAAATGGCTCTCAGCACAATGGGACTTAACTTCTGAGGTCATCAGTCCCCTAGAACTTAGAACTACTTAAACCTAACTAACCTAAGTACATCACACACATCCATTCCCGAGGCAAGATTCGAACCTGTGACTGTAACGGTCGCACGGTTCCAGACTGTAGCACCTAGAACCGCTCGGCCACTCGGCGGGCTTAATCTATAAATCTCATGAAATGACCACAATGAGGAAAAGGAAGACATCAAAGGTTTTAAGCACGCCTACCAACAGTCATTATTCCAATCGTTATTCACGAGTGGAAGAGGGAAGGGAGTGTCAGTTAGTGGTACAAGAAGTACCCTCTGCCACACACGTTTAATTGGTTTTTCGGAGTTGATGTAGATGTAGATACTTCAGAATAACCCTTTATAGAAACGTACTTCTGAAGCTTACCTATGTGACAGCAGAATTAAATGTATAAATATCATTTGTCATCACATTTATCATTTTAGTTGATCCAACTGTTTTCTATACTTATTCTTCAAATGAACTGCATGGAAAATATCGGAAATGACTTCAATATCCCAAAACATTGATCAGTTTGGCAATAACCAACGTACAATCGTCATACGTGGCGTGGTGTTTGAATGGGATGTGTGTAGGATGTCTCAATTTAAGTAAGAGCTCCGGCCAAGTGATTCATATCCTCAATTTTTTTTCACCAATTTGTAGCTTTTATGAGGTATTCTGGGTATTGTGATTGTCTGTGTCTGACGATAGGAATTTGGCTTTGTTAAATGTGTCAATTTCAGTGTTTTCAGTATTATAATTTTATTAACATTACAAGTGAAGTTATGCCGAAATGATTCCTTAAACTGTTGAATTACAGTCGTGGCCTCTTATCCAACTAGCTGCGAAATTAAAATCCACGATTTTATGCAGTCAGGTGCTGAAACGTGTCATCAAACACGTGGACAAGCGGCACATTAGAGTTGAAGAACTGAACGGTCATCGTGAGTACCGATCCTACGCAGATGACTTTGTGATGATGAACCGAGACAACGATGAGTTACAAAGTATGACGAGGATCTCATACTAAAATAACGAACGTGGACCTCCAAAATCAGAAGAAAAAATACATTCTTATGTGTAATGTCAAAACAGTAACAGGACAAGATTCGCCATCTGAAGATGTATAAAGTTTTGTGGTGGTCTCTGTTTTGGACAGAAGTTTCTAATACATTTTAAATACAACAGTTTTTCAGTTTTTCATTTCTGTGTGTTCTACAGAGACATTGGCAATGCAGATAAGGAGAAAATTTAGTGATATCATTTAGATGCGTGGAAACAGAATGACGAAATTCATATTAGTGTATTGTGAATATAAGTGGCTTGGTGTTTAGTATGGAAAACCGTATTTTGTTGAACTTGAGGACAGCAGCCTGTTACACCCCACCCCCAGTACTCCGCGGGAGGCAGCAAGTTTTCTGGACTGTTGAACAGAAGGGGTACAGTGTCAGCTCATGGGGCGAAGGAAACAGTTGCTGCCATAGAGCGTGAGCAATATTCCGTTTGCTAAGGAAAAGAATGCTTGCTATAAAAACACTTTTAGTGTTTTTGTGTCCTCTATTGCGGTGAGAAAGTGCGGGAAAGATCGCACTGAAGTGGGATGGGATTTTAGAGGCGAAGGTGAAGGCAACAAATGGACGGGACACAGGATATTTATCCCTAACTTGCGACAAGGAGCTTGTCGAGTAAGGCTTTTTGCCCACAATAAGGTCTGCGTAGGGTCTTTCTTCCCTTCCTACCGCGAGAATTTGGAGATAGTGAGAGGAACAAAAATGTTTAAGACAGATAGTATTGTGACTGGCCAGAAGAAGGATATGAGCTATGGCCCACACTCTGAGACATAGCTCTAGAATACGCAAAAAGATCGTCCTGAAAGAGCACTGATACAACCTGACAGGCATCTGAGCGGAACATCCAGCGCTGGTAATAACCAAAGAGACGCACTGCCCTCGGAATACGTGCCGACAGCCCACGAGAGGTGGGGTCAGCCGTTTGCAGCTAGTTCGTCCGCTGCCTTCACGTTGCTGCTGGACGCCGCTAACCTGTCGGCACACGGACCGTGCTTTCGAACGCTGACATGAGTGCGTTGAGCTCAACGTGCTGCTCAACGCACACAAACGATGCGACTTGTGCGTACGGTACATATGCTTCAGATGATGATGATGTTTGGCTTGTGGGCACTCAACTGTGCGGTTATCAGCGGCCGTACAAATTTCCAACCTTTACTCAGTCCAATCTCGCCACGTTTATAAATGAGGATGAAACGATGAGGGCAACACAAACACTCAGTCATCTCGAGACAGGGACCCCGGGGCCCCGTGCTCGAGAAGCGAGAACGCGACCGCGAAACCCACGAGCTGCGGACATCTGCCTCAGCTTGGTGTACGCTGTAGCAGCGCTCACTAGCGGCAGTTTTCGGCTATATTTGGCTCGCAAACGAATGTTTACGAAATGAACAGGTATAATATCCCTACGTTAGCGTATATTAAAATGCACATTTCCTCCCTTGTCCATATGCTAGTCATGTTTTTCGGTCTGTAGTACATATAAATAAATATTTCAATACCTGTCAACAATGTATATGGTGAAAAATACCACATCTCGTCACTAAGGATGTCGACTTATAAAAGTTCCATTTCAAATAATGCATGACCCTCCCTTCTTCCATATGGAAGGCCCCCGGCTTTTTCGTGCAAACAGTAGTTTCAGTGCGCCGAAGTTCGTCGCCATAGTGCTAGTGTTTTCCTTCCCATCAGTTCATCAGTGCTTCTCCTTCATTGATCCTACGTTCACGTGTACAACTCTGTGTCTCCGTTTGTACATAGTGCTGAACTTTTTTACACAACCAGTGCGTCCGTGAACGCCTTCCTTTATTTTAATATGTAAGTCTCCTGTTTATATCCTCCATGTACATTTGTTTTTATGTCTTCTTGTTTAATGTATATTTTTCTATGGCCGAAGAGTGGCGTAGATAGGCCGTTGTCGGTCTACTTTTATGTAAAGGTTTGAAAATAACAATAAAAGAAAAAATAGTGCATGTAAAGATGAAAAGTTTCCATCTTTCTCACTTTACAGTAAAACTTTAACGTCATTCTTACTTGATCACTGTTCCTATTCACAAGCAGAATCTTTAAAACATATGAAATACAAAACTTGAAACGTGAATGTACAAAATATATCACTGCAAGTAGTGCAAACTGCCTTGTAGATAAAGCCAGTAGGACAAAATCACTCCTCAGGAAGAGCGCACTTTTATTTACATAAGATAAGATATTATAGAATATTTTTATATTAAACTAATAATAAAGTATTATAATCTGACAGAAAACCCGAAAGTTAGAGGAAAACGTATTCGGATCCAGTGTGAGGTGAACCAGCAACAGGTCATGTGTCACGTTACTGATCTGTGTCTCTAATAGTCGTTAAACTACACCGATCATAAAACATTCTGACCAGAGTTTGCATCTTACCGTCTCCTGAAAGCTCTAATCGTAGGTATATTATTAATTAACATTTAATTATAACAAATTGTACAAAGAATGGGCCCTTAATTCTCCGTTGCCTTGAAATGGCAAACTTTCATAATGTGCAATTCTTTATTACCAATATGATGTTTCCCGTCTTTTTATTAGAACAAATAGAACAATTAACGACGATTTTTCGAGAGACCCGCAATTCGCTGGCTCTTAGAAACGGTATATATACATATATGCTTCCACTGAACGCCAAAATGGCGTCTCACGACTCTGCAATGAAGAGAAATGGCGTCATCTGACGTAGGTGGATTTCTTCCACCTCATTGGCCTACATGCAAACACACGTTCAGAATATTTGATATGGCAGATATTTCCATGCAAGTTCGGAGAATCTGCACAACGTGCTTTCTCTGCGCTATGTAGTCAGAAACTTGACGCGCTCGGCGTTCGAATGCAGGATCCGTGTGCCGACGGCTTTACTGACCACAACGCGCCGCCGGCTTCGCCGACACGACAGAGCGACCACCGTCAGCTAAAATGCACTACAGCTGTCGCTTGCATCTAAGTCTGTCTGACACTTCCGTTTATCTCAACCAAGATCTAAAAACCCTTGAAACGACTCTGGTATTTTTGTAACTGATAATGGGCATATAATTACTTTCTTTTTTCTAATATACGTAATTTGTAAACTTACTTGAATAACCGTGTTCCAAAGGAATATTTACTTCTAGAAATAAATATTTGTGATCTGTCTCCTTAAATTCTTCTTACTGGTTCATCTTACCACTTTTATTAAATACTAGATGAGTACCCAGCGTGGCCTTGTTATGTAGATATTCCGATATCCTATTAATCCATTTCCTCGCCCTACTCTCTGTGTATCTCCTCCTGCTCCTGTCTCCGTCCATATCCTCTTTCCTCCCTCTTTGCCAATTTCTCCAAAATCTCCTCTCCCCTCTGTCCATCTGCGTCCTCCCCTTGCGTGCATCTCCTCCTCCCCCCCCCCCCCCCCAATTCCATCTCGTGCTCCGCCTCTCTCTGTCCATCTTCTCCTCCCTCAACTCTCCGTCCACTTCATCATACCTCCCTTCATTTCCTCCTCTTCCCTTTCTCTGACCATTTCCTCCTCCCCTTTGCCTGTTCATCTCCCTGTCCCCCATCTCTCTGCCTATCTCTTCCTCCCCACTGTCTCTATCCATCTCCTCCTCTTTTCTTTCTCTGTTCGTCTCCTCGTCTCCCCTCTCTCTGTCGACTTCCCCCTCCCCTATCCCTGTCCACTTCCTCCTACTCCTCCTCCTCCTATGTGTGCCTCTCTCCTCCCTTGAAATAAGTGCTGTACAATAATATAATTTTGAGGGTACATCCAATGGTATATGTGCCTTATATCTGGAAATGAATTTTGGATAGACTTAGTAGTAAAGAAGTAGTAAATTGAAACATCAAGCATGATGCAGCAATTACTCACGCATCTCAGTGTTTATGACTCATATCTCTTGGTCTATTATCCTTGTTTCTTTTGCGTTATCAATCTTCTGTCTGGTTTGATGCGGCCGGCCACAAATTCCTCTCCTCTTCCAACCTCTTCTTCTCAGAGTAGCACTTGCAACCTACGTCCTCAATTATTTGCTGGATACACCCCAATCTCTGTCCTTTTCTACAGTTGTTGCCCTCTATAGCTCCCTCTAGTGCCATGGAAGTCAATCCCTGATGTCTTAGCAGACGTCCTCTTACGCTGTTTCTTCTCCTTCTCAGTGTTTCCATCTCCTCTCCGATTATGCGCAGAACCTCCTCATCGCTTACTTTAACAGTCCACGTAATTTTCAACATTCGCCTGTAGCACCACATCTCAAATGCTTCGATTCTCTTCTGTTCCGGTTTTCTCACAGTACTTTTTGTCCCTTTTGGGAAATAAGGTATTGAGTAAAATAGTTGGCGAAATTTAAACAGCAAAATACTATGGGATATTTGCAGATTCAACGGTAGAAACAACACATGAAAGTCAACTAGCTCTTGTAGTAAGGTATTGTTTCGAAGGAAGAGTTCACGAAAGATTTGTATGTTTTGTTCCAATACATATTATTACAGGAGAAAATCTCGGGAAGGTTATCCTAGATCTCTTTGGAAAATACAATATTAGGACTGTAGTTCGTAATCCTGTGACAATGAGTGGTGAACATTCGGGTTAACGTGCAAAGATAAATGAACTGATTCCATTATCTTTTTTGTATCTTGTTTCAAAGTCGTTTAACCTCGCTGTCCAAAACGGTGCCGAGGAATCGTCTTCTGTTCATTGTTGGTACATTATTATGAAGGTTAAGACGTTGCCCGATACTAGATGGTCGTGCCTCGAGGAAGCAATATCAGTTGTTCGACAGAATTTCGATGCCGTTTACGTGTCACTTCAAGGAATTGTCGAGAACGACAAAGAAAGGCAGCGACAAGGAATAAGGAAGAATCGCTTCGCAAAAAACTAAAACACTTGGACACAGCAATATCCGTTATTTTCTTGGATGACATGTTGTCTCTAATGGACGAAACTAACAAACAATTGCAAAAGCCTGGACTGGAACTAATTAGCGGATGTCAAGTGTTTCGATAATTTATTCCGTTTTTGAGACGTGTTAGGGAAAACTCTTGATCAATAAGAAAATCAGAGTAGAAGCTTAAGAAAGCAAGCGCATCAAGAATACAGCGACGAAAGGAAACACAAAATAAGTTGATTTCCTGATAGACAAGAATGAGAAGAATTGAGTGGATGTGATAAATTCCATGGGGCACTTATTCCAGTTGTTGATATACTACAAGCAGAACTAAAAAAGCGAGAAGAAAAATGATGCGAAGTAGTCAAACTTTTTTTATCTTTAACAAACAAGCTAAAGAACTCTTAACAGCAAAGTCAGACTTTGAGAAAATACCGAGGTGATGCCGATGAAGAAAGTTTTCCTTGTGGAATTCTTCATTTTAGTGAATATTTGAAGTGTTCTCTGAACGAAAGGCTGCTAAACATTTCACCAGTCGAAATCAATGGCTGAAAATGATCTAAGTGACGTTTTTCCATATGTGATGATTGCTTACCGCTTTCCTCTCAATACTAATTCCGAATTGCGTTGCTGAGAGAGGATGCTTCAGACTTGCCAAGAACAAAATACCTGCTGCAGTGCAAGAAGAACGCATTTCCGCTTTCGCCTTATTATCAGTTGAACATGAGGTAACCTGTTCTTTCGAGTTCCAGGATGTGATAGACTTCGCTATAACGAAAGCGAGGAAATGGAAACATTTTTGAGGTAATCTTTCTAGTTTATTGTATTTATCATACAGGGTAACTTTTAAACACAGTTCCATTAGATATATTACTATGTAATGTGTACAATGGTTGATGTAGAAGTACGTACATTCGCTTACCTTTCCCATTCTTGTTTCACAGAAGTGCAGTAGACTTACACGAAGCAGGCAGGGGTCACACATTTTTCAAGCCACAGGCCTTCACGTGTATTAACCATGCCCTGACTTTGTTATACGTATCTAGACACGGTTTGTTTGCTATTTCAGAAAATTTGGTTTTGTCTGTCTGGGTGATTTGAAAAATGTATTCAGGTAACCGAGAACAGTAAAATAAAAAGCGAATTTTGCAACATTATTTATTGTGTATTTTATGTATATAGACTGAAGACCAGTAAAGTCCCTGAAATTGTGTCATTTAATTTCAAATATCACTTATTTGAATAAATATTGAATCCAGAAAGGTTGGCAAAATGTGGAAGGTCTTCCGGATTCTACGCCACCTAATATTTTTAGTGAGATATGAATTCTTACAGAGTTAAATACTTTTTGTAGCACGAATTTTAGTAAATAATGTGTGCTATAAATTTCAGTGTTGCTTCCATAATTGTTGTTGCTTGTGATAATTTCGGAAGTTTTTTACGAACTGTAATCAGTGAAAGAACAAATTGAGAAATATTGTTCTGCGAATTGCCTCGTTAGTCCTTATTTTTACTTTTTGCGTATTTTCAAATTTGTGACTACTTTTGGCTTGTAAACAAACATTACTAATCGGAAGAAAGTTGGTCGACTAACATTCGATTAAATACTAGTAGGTCTCACTGATGGCTTATAGACGGCCGTTATTTTAATTACATCAGTTATTCGCTAGAGCAGAGTGTAAAAATTTCGACCGAAACTATTGATTCCCAGCACCTTGTGATTTGGTGCTCAACAACAGACTCGGTTACAAAGTGAACTGACCGATACCAGGAGTACAGTGTTACAATCTTGACCTCCATTAGGAGACCAAAGTGTCAAAACGAGGTTGAGAAGGCGCTTGAAGAGCAAGTGTCTGGTTGTGTTGAATCACCTCGGTGTGGGGAGGCGTGCGCTCCCGCCCCCGATATTGTTTTCGCCGGCGCACTTGTCCAGGATTTGCGGCGGCCTGGTCGATGGGGAACGGGAGCGGTCTCGTATTTACAGCGGGTAATCGACGTGGCGCTAATGGCCGTGGCGCAGCTGTTGTCCCAGCACCGGCTAAATGCAAATTTGCGGAACCTTTCAAAAGATTACGTGTATCGCCGCAGATAAGTACAACAAGATCTCAGCTCCTACAGCCGCCAGTGCTGCTCGGCACAGAGAGTAAATTCCATTATCCCGCTCTACCAGCACATAACTCCACTGCTCGGCTCTCCGGGGAGTGTAAGATCTGAGTTCTATACCAGGGGCGAGCTTCCCCCCCCCCCCCTCCCCCTCTCCCCGCACTCATATTTTAGACTCTGTTCTGTCTCTCTGAATTTGTTTTTGTTTACATCTCGCGAGGTGCACCGAAACGGAAAGGAAGATATTAAATGTTATTTCTCGATAGTTTATAGCCTTTACATATCTTTTCTATTGGTACTCCGGCCTTAATAGTTGTTGCACGGAGGTATAAACTTTTCTGGTGGGTCTGTAACTTTCACAAATACCCACAAACATGGAACCCAAGGACGCAGCCTTGAGTGTCTAAGCGTGCAGAAAATATGGATACTGTTCTAGTTCAATGTTTCAGTTCCTTATTATTTCATAGCATATACAAAACGCTGTTCTTTTACATTATAAAAAAATTATTAACACTTAAAGTCGGGATGACGGATGTATTGCTGCAGGATCTGCTCATTCTCGGGAGGGTCGACAGCCATATCCCCAACCGCTCATTCGGTCACTTGTAGGTAATGGGAATGACTGCTGTCAGATTATCAGGTATTACACTGATATTATTTCATGCTTCTCGCAGTAGACCGTACCTCTCGTCAGTGAGGATAATGTATTCTCTGTGGGTCGTAACTTTATTCATTCATTATACTGGTAAGGGCACAAATTATGGCAGGCTATTACGAAGAGAAAATAAAATTTCGAATTGTATTTCGGCTTGGTCATAATTGGCTTCGAAAGGGTACTTGCATTTACTTCGACAACAGGCACAGCAGTACAAGCATGGATGACGAACTAGCGAATAAGAACACCGGTATTGTCGGCACAATGCGGCGAGACAGAAAGAAGTTCCCTGACTTCATGAAACATTAAAACTCGAAGAAGGGGAGTACCTGATTGCGCAAGCTTACAACCAGATGTTGCTGAAATTGAAGGACAAAAGAGACGTCATCATGATTAGCATATTCGGTGACGAAACATTTAGATGTGTCTCTAATTTCCCTCCACCCTCAGTACATTAGGAAATTACAGGAACGTTCGCGATCTGGCACGAATACGTATCATTCTACCGTTATGAAGTCAAATGTGATGTAATTACAAGCTACTGCCGAATTGCTTATTACATTCAATATAGCAAGTGTTTCTAAAAGCTTTTGTCAAGCTTTAGAACGTGTACAGGTCACTGTTAGATAATTGTTGAAACAATGACATTCTCTCGAAAGAGTTATCATTCTAGAGTCAGGGAATGTTGTATTCCACTCTTCAGTGTCTGCTGGAGGAAGGAAGGATTGTACAAAGGGTGCTAGGAAAATTATAGAATACGGCAATAAGCTGTAGGATGCTGATTGTCCTGTGTTCTGATAATACTTGATACTTGCATTGTAGCCGCTGTGTCAAATATCTGTGGGCGCATTCGTTCACTGCCAGGATTAGATTGAAGTGCTTGCTATGGCATCCTGGTCAAGAAGTGAGATTCGGCTAGTTTTGAGGTAAAGCCTCGGGCATGATGTAAACATAGACCATTGCTTTGAAAAAATGAATTTTGCACTCGGTGTTGCGTGGCCACATCGTACAATTATCTTCGGATAGTACTGAGAATTAAAAAGAGGGAATTTCACTCTGGAGGACGCCGAGGAGACGGTAAGGTCACAATCATCAGATACGGAAGAAAACATCGA
The DNA here is from genome assembly GCF_023897955.1 of Schistocerca gregaria. Lineage (NCBI taxonomy): Eukaryota > Metazoa > Arthropoda > Insecta > Orthoptera > Acrididae > Schistocerca > Schistocerca gregaria. The sequence goes on along the minus strand of NC_064921.1, from coordinate 421,543,116 downwards.
TGCTGTGAGGAGAATGCTAGACGAAGACAGGCGACTCATCTATTGACAGAGAGAGGATACCATAGGGCTAAGTGCACCAGCAATTCGTTCGATTCTGCATGATCATTTGCAAGTAAAGGAACTTTGTTGTCTCTGGGCGTCGCATAGATTGACGGAAGAGCAAATGACACGGCGTGTGTGTTGGTGCCAGGAGATGTTAAAGGCCGCGCGGTCTAGGACCCCTTGTTACGGTCCGTGCGGCTCCCCACGTCGGAGGTTCGAGCCCTGCATCGGGCACGCGCGTGTGTGTTTTGTCCATAGCGTAAGTTAAAGTAAGTAGTGTGTAGTGTGTAGGCTTACGAACCGATGACCTCAGCAGTTTGGTCCCATAAGACCTTACAAAAAAAAAAAAAAATACAGATGCTAAAGAAGTTTTCTAGACGACAATTTCAGTATGTGAATAACATCGTGACAGGTGACGAGACTTGGCCCTACCAGTAAAGAAGAAATTAATAGCTGCTTTGTTTTCAGATAGAGTGGAGTTGTGGAGCTTGTTGTTTTGGACACACAAAAGACAGTCACAGCTCAGTGGTATACTGAGCAATGCCTGCCCGAAGTCATGCAGTCTTTGAAGAAACAGCGCCCGAAATCAAGAATGGACACTTGGTTCCTCCATCACGACACCGCTCCAGCTTACGCCGCCAAAGCATTCAGCGAATATTTGCTGGGAACAGGACTGAAACTTCTTGAGCACCATCCGTACAGTCCACACCTATCTCCTTGTGACATTTCACTGTTCCCGCATGTGAAAATGAAGCTGTAAAAAGTGCAGCTTTCACATGATGAGGACCTCCTGATGACTGAGATCAATGAGTGTGCCGTCCTCCCTACAGAAATTTGGGAGAACTAGTTTAGGGATTGGTTTCGGAGGATGGAGAGGTGTATTCAGTGCGGTGAGGATCACTTAGAAATAATTAAATAAATTAAGCTGTATTGCAGAACTTGCTAGTACCCTTTGTAATTTATTATGACTGGTAGTATTAGATTTAACCAACTTATTGCTCTGGTAAAAATGGTCAGTGCCGCCATAGCGCTTTGTAATACCGTTTCAAAATTCGGGCTATTTGGCAGCCAATTTGAAGGATCTGTTTTATTGCCACATCTCGCTATAGTTACGTCTTGTGAGGTTTCCCTTATGACGAATGCTGGGATTCTTCCCTGAAGCATTCCCGATTTTCTTCCACGCCCTTCCTCAAACAGAGCCTGTTATCAATCTGAAATGACTTTGTCATAGATAGGACGTAAACGCAACTAATTCTTCGAGCCATATATGGGAAAAGAGACAGTAAGAATATAATGTGACAGGTGAATGTCGTAAGTTTCGTAAAACCTTCAGCACTGATCACTGCTATTCTATCCAAAATCGCAACTTTAAGGGTTGTTGTCTTAGTCAATTTTTTCCTTGGTACTCCCGACTAACTTGAAGCGAAAATGGGCTGGTTTTTTCACTGAAGCCATTATCAATTCCGTATATAACTTTTGTTAATGTCTAATGACCTCGAAGTCAACGGTACGCGGATTGATACCTGTCATAGGCTTTCTTTCTCATGAGTTTGGGTATGTGATCGTGCAGACGTATTGTTTATAAAACTGTCGTTACGGCACTTCTGTAAGAAGACTTCATTAGGCTGGTTAATGTATGATACACCACCCTCATGAAGTCTCCTTGCAATAAAGCCGGAAACGTCAGTTCATAAACGACGCAGTCACATACCTGGAAATGTTTTAGTGAATCTCGAGTCGTCAAGCCGGTTAAATACCTATAACGGTTGAGGATTGGTCTGATACACTGCGATATTAACCGGAATAAATTGGAGAAAGGAAAGCATTTTTTTTTTTTGACCGAGAAGAAAGAACTATAACTACACTTCATAGAAACGTTCTAGGATGGCGAGAAAGACTGCAACTATCTCTTGCTGCTATAGAATATTTTGATTGTACGAGGTCGTTTTTTTTATAAAAGGTATCATCATTGTAGCCAGTGGCAACATTATAACAAACGAATTCCAGTTGTTTCTTCGAATCCAATCCTCGTCATCTATTTTCTTGGTTTGATTACAGTTATAGTAAAGCATCCAGTTTTCCAACATATTTCCAGTACTAATCTTTGTTATAGTGGTGTCAGATGATACGCACCATCAGTGGAAGACAAGGTACTGAATTCGTAATATTACGTGTAAATACGGTACGTCTCCTATGCCGTTTAATCAGAGGTGAGCAGAGAAACGAAGCAAGCACAAAGTTGTCAAAGCGGTGACATACTTCCGAAGTTATTCACTTGCTCGACCGCTAAGGAACTGCCGTTCGCTCCGGTTTATGAGAGATGCGCTCGTGGCAGCACGTAGCGTGTCTCTAGCTATAAAGCGAGAGTCTGCAGTATTCTGCGGCGAGCTATCAAACACCACTGCAGGCGCGAGCGTGCTCTTTTTGCACAGACATCAAAGCTAACCACGGCGTCAAGTTCACAGTGTCTTTTCATCATATGCTGAGAAATGTGCATCCACTACGATATAGTATCTACTAGCGCAATACACGTGAGCCGCAAAGCTATGTATTAAACCCTGGCTCATGAGAGCTTGTAAGGTTTATTGGATTTAGTGCCAATTACACACAGGTAATGTAATTGGAAATAATTCAAGTCGTTGTCAGTACATGATAACATATTTTCAAGAGTCCTTACATTAGGGAACGTTTCTGCGTAGTGTAGTAAACAAATCGTGCTTTGAGTTGTTGCAACCTATTAAATAATTTACTTCATATCCACTTAATCGCCAAAGAAACTGGTATAGGAATAAGTATTGAAATACAGATATATTTAAACAGGCAGAATACGGCGATGCGGTCGGCAGCGTCTACATAAACAAGTGTTTAGCGCAGTTGTTACGTCAGTTACTGCTGCTACACTGGCAGGTTATCAAGATGTGAGTGAGTTTGAACATGGTTTTGCAGTCCACGCACGAGCGTTGGGACACAGAATCTCCGAGGTAGCGGTAATTTGGAGATTTTCCCGTACGACCATTTCACGAGTCTACCTTGAATATCAGGAATCCGGTAAAATACCGAATCTCTGACATCTGTGCGGTCGTGCGGTCGAAAAACAAAATCCTACAAGAACTAGACCAACTATGATTGAAGAGAATCGTTCAACGTGACAGAAGTACTACTCTTCCAAAAATTGCTGCACATTTCAATGCTGGGTCATCGACAAGCGTCAGCGGTCGAACCATTCAACGAAACATCATCGATATGTGCTTTCAGAGTCGAAGGCCCACTCGTGTACTCTTGAAAATTGCACGACACGAAGCTTTACGCCTCGCCTAGACCCGTCGACACCGACATTGGACTGTTAATGACTGGAAATACGTTGCCTGGTCGGACGAGTCTCGTTTCAAATTTTATCGAACGGATGGACGTGTACGGGTATAGAGACAACATCTTGAAACTATGGACCCTGTTGTCAGCATGGGACTAATCAAGCTGGTGGAGCTTATGTTCTGATATGGAACGTGTGCAGTTGTGCAGTTGGAGTGATGTAGGACCCCTGACACATCTAGATACCACTCAGAAAGGTGACACTTACGTAAGCGTCCTGTCTGATCACCTGCATCTATTCATGTCCATTGTGCATTCCGACAGACTTTGGCAATCACAGGAGGGAAATGCTTCGTCCCACTTGTCCGGAATTGCTACAGAGTGGCTGCAGGGACAGTCTGCTGAGTTTAAACACTTTCGCTGGCTACCAAACTCCCCAGACTAAACATTATTGAGCATATCTGGGATGCCTTGCAATGTGCTATTCAGAAGAGACCTCCACCCCGTCCTACTCTTACGGATGTATGGACAGCCCTGCAGGATTCATTGTGTCAGTTCCTTTCAGCACTACTTCAGACATTTGTCGAGGCCATGCCAAATAGTGTTGTGCCACTTTTGCTCACGGGGCCCTACACGATATAAGGCATGTGCACCAGTTTCTTTGGCTCTTGCATGTATATTAAATTTTGGTTCAAGTGGCTCTGAGCACTATGGGACTTAACATCTGTGGTCATCAGTCCCCTAGAACTAAGAACTACTTAAACCTAACTAACCTAAGGACATCACACACATCCATGCCCGAGGCAGGATTCGAACCTGCGACCGTAGCAGTCGCGCGGTTCCGGACTGCGCGCCTAGAACTGCGAGACCACCGCGGCCGGCATATTAACTTATGGATGAGCATAGAAGATTTATTGACATTTAATATAATGAGTGTCCGTGGCATATGACGCATTGTTATATGTCAGCTAAATTTGGGAAGATGTACATAAAGGAAGAGAGAAATAGTTCTGATCAAAGTAATTCAATGTCAAATAGAGTGTTTAATTTTGACTACTTGTATGTAATTTCTATATTTTTTGTATTCAATTCGAAGTCCTTACTGCCCAGAATCGGCATTCCAATGAGGCAGAATCGCCATGAGCAGTGAAACAAGCACTCCACTGACATACCATGTTAAAGTATCTTTTTGGTAAACACCGTGTCCTGCTGCGTGAAGAAGTCTGTAAATATTTGTTGCACATCCTCGACAGACAGTATCGTTGAACTTTCAAGGCCATACTTAAGCAACTGACCGTGTGATAATCGGATTAGGCGAGATCAGGACTGTATGGTGCATGCTCGAGTGTCACCGACTTGAGTTAGCGTAACTTCTGCGCTACAACATTCGCGATACGGAGAATAGCGTTATCATGAAGCAGCAACACCCCTTGACGCACCACTCCAGAACGGTTGTTTTCGACAGACATGCTGCCCCTCACGAATTCTTCAGTCCCTAATAGATGTCTGCCGTTGTCCTTCGGCAGCCAAGGATAGATACACTCCTGGAAATTGAAATAAGAACACCGTGAATTCATTGTCCCAGGAAGGGGAAACTTTATTGACACATTCCTGGGGTCAGATACATCACATGATCACACTGACAATACCGCAGGCACATAGACACAGGCAACAGAGCATGCACAATGTCGGCACTAGTACGGTGTATATCCACCTTTCGCAGCAATGCAGGCTGCTATTCTCCCATGGAGGCGATCGTAGAGATGCTGGATGTAGTCCTGTGGAACGGCTTGCCATGCCATTTCCACCTGGCACCTCAGTTGGACCAGCGTTCGTGCTGGACGTGCAGACCGCGTGAGACGACGCTTCATCCAGTCCCAAACATGATCAATGGGGGACAGATCCGGAGATCTTGCTGGCCAGGGTAGTTGACTTACACTTTCTAGAGCACGTTGGGTGGCACGGGATACATGCGGACGTGCATTGTCCTGTTGGAACAGCAAGTTCCCTTGCCGGTCTAGGAATGGTAGAACGATGGGTTCGATGACGGTTTGGATGTACCGTGCACTATTCAGTGTCCCCTCGACGATCACCAGAGGTGTACGGCCAGTGTAGGAGATCGCTCCCCACTCCATGATGCCGGGTGTTGGCCCTGTGTGCCTCGGTCGTATGCAGTCCTGATTGTGGCGCTCACCTGCACGGTGCCAAACACGTATACGACCATCATTGGCACCAAGGTAGAAGCGACTCTCATCGCTGAAGACGACACGTCTCCATTCGTCCCTCCGTTCACGCCTGTCGCGACACCACTGGAGGCGGGCTGCACGATGTTGGGGCGTGAGCGGAAGACGGCCTAACGGTGTGCGGGACCGTAGCCCAGCTTCATGGAGACGGTTGCGAATGGTCGTCGCCGATACCCCAGGAGCAACAGTGTCCCTAATTTGCTGGGAAGTGGCGGTGCGGTCCCCTACGGCACTGCGTAGGATCCTACGGTCTTGGCGTGCATCCGTGCGTCGCTGCGGTCCGGTCCCAGGTCGACGGGCACGTGCACCTTCCGCCGACCACTGGCGACAACATCGATGTACTGTGGAGACCTCACGTCCCATGTGTTGAGCAATTCGGCGGTACGTCCACCCGACCTCCCGCATGCCCACTATACGCCCTCGCTTAAAGTCCGTCAACTGCACGTACGGTTCACATCCACGCTGTCGCGGCATGCTACCAGTGTTAAAGAATGCGATGGAGCTCCGTATGCCACTGCAAACTGGCTGACACTGACGGCGGCGGGGCACAAATGCTACGCAGCTAGCGCCATTCGACGGTCAACACCGCTGTTCCTGGTGTGTCCGCTGTGCCGTGCGTGTGATCATTGCTTGTACAGCCCTCTCGCAGTGTCCGGAGCAAGTATGGTGGGTCTGACACACCGGTGTCAATGTGTTCTATTTTCCATTTCCAGGAGTGTATCAGCGAGGCGGTCCTGTATGACTGTACTTGGTACTAGAGGCACCATAGTTCACGTTTCTACGTTTACTACACACTCCTCGGAACGACAGATATGATACACTAATCCTTAGGCTAGATGTCGGTGGTTAAACACCTTCATCGCAGTTATGGTACGTTGCATATACGCTCCAACAGCGCCCTCAAGCAGAAACTTTTTTGTCGTCCCCAATATTACTCAAATTATCAAATTATGCGACTGTAATAACTAAGGGAACTGTGAAAACTTATTCTGATATTTATTTAGTCAAATGGAAGAGACAGAAAAAGAGAGATTTGTCTATAGTGACGTAAATCATATTGTTAACAATTCAAGTTAGTCTTAACCAGACGTCCACATGTACGGAAAGTGTACCTCAGAAAGTTTACAGAAAATTATAAGGACCTACTTTACTTTCATGTGTCGCATAAGAAAGCAAACAGTAGTTCTTGAGACGTCTTTCGTTGCATTATGTCCGTTGGTTAAGAAATAGATACACAATTCAATTTTGGAACGTTTACTTTATTATCAGCTTTTCTAAGTTCCATGGTAAGTAGGCCTGTACTAGATGTTCAAATGGTGAGTATACCACAATCGGGTCCTGAAAAAAAATACACCTCTGGGTATACCAAAAATTACGAGAATGTTTACGGTAATTACTCTAAAACATAGCTGTAATGCAAAATACGTTGTTGATAATATATGAAAATTTCTTATTTCAGAAACACCAAATCGAAAACAACTTCTTTGCCAGTGGTCAAAACAATTAACTTCACTGAAATTTCGACATCATCAATAAAAAGTTTATCATTCATTCTAACTCCTTTACAAACACAAATATGCGATTCAGTGGGTCCTCAATACAAAGAGTAGACAAGCTGAAGTACTCTGGAAAGTGGCTCTGTGAAGATGGGATATCAGACATGCAGATAAAATGAGGCGTAGAGAACGCCTATAATGCTTTCATAAAACTTACGAACGTTGTCAGATCTACGAATTAGTCTTAAACCTTAGAGTGCGACTTGTGAGATGCTACATCTAGTACATACTGCTATACTGTTCTGAAAGGCGGACAGCGAATATAACATCTGCAGAGAAGATATATTCTTTTCAACGCGGATTTACCGAAGAGTGCTTAAAATAACGAGAACAGCAAGAATAATAAACACCGAAATAATGCGAAGAACAATAAACAGTGGGAAATGTTAACAAGTTTAAAGAAGACAACTGTATACGTAGCACATATCTCACAGAACTCCAAATACATGAAGGAAAAAAGTCGTGGCACTAAGAAGGAGTTGTGCGACATAAATGAGAGAGCTAGTAGGCGTGTTTCTACATCCGAAAGATAATGTATATTCAAATTTCACGCCAGTCGCAGAAGAGAGGCGCCAGTAGCACCATTATGAGGATGCTAATCAGGCTTGCTTTAAATACACGCTACAGTAATGGTCGTGAATGTTAGTTACCTTTGAGATTGGACGTTGTGAATTGATGTAAGTCAAGAAAGCCTTTAAGGCGATAAAGAAGCCATTATCAACAAGTCACTGAGTTTGAACGAGGTCGTACAATAGGACTACACGAAGCGGAGTGTTCTTTCTGCGATATTGCAGAAAGTCTTGGTAGGACTGCAGCCACTGTACATGATTGCTGGCAGCAGTGGTCACGAGAATGTACGGTCGCAAGAACACTGCGTTCCAGACGGCGGTACTACCGAAAGGGAAAACCATTGTGGTCGGCGTATGGCTCTGGCACATCGCATTGCATCTGCAGCAGCAATATGAGCAGCAGTGGGCATCACAGTGCTACAGTGTTACAAATCGGTTACTTCAAGGATAGATTCGAGCGAGACGCCCTGTAGCATGCATTCCGCTGACCGTAAACCTCTGCCATTTGCGACTTCAGTGTTGTTAAACGAGAGTTCACTGACGAGCGGAAGGACGTCTGTTGTGTTTTCTGACGAAAGCTGGTTCTTCCTCGGTGCCAGTGACGGCAGTGAGTTGCCTAGAGTTAGACCAGTTGAGGGCCTGCAAACAACCTGTCCGAATGCTAGACACACTGGACCTACACATGGACTTATGATCTGGGGTGTGGGGTTTGTTGGGTGTATCATGTTTCAAGCATGAACATCTTGAGTATGAGTTATAGGTAGAGCGAATTTCTGTGGAAGGTAGCGTCCCGGAACTGGCAGACAGGTTGCGTGCAGCATGGGATAACGCTCTTCACATTCCCCCTGAGACCGTTGGAGAGATGGTGGAGCTATTGCAACTGCTTCTGTAGCATTGGAAGAAGTGTCTCATAATTTGCAAATTTTGGAAGGCAGTCAATCTACTTATAGTGATCAGCAAAGGGAAACTGTTAAGCAGTTGGTCGATCAAGTGCAAGATCTACAAGTTAGGACTCGTTCACTGAGTTTGGATAGTGAAATGAGTAGTTTGAAACAGGGTAGTTTAGCCACTAGTAATTGGATCCGTTGGAGGTTAACACTCGATTTTGCGTGCCTTGATTTCGGTCATTATTCACTGCCGCTACTACTGGCAGTGCGAATCCATTGTAGCTTGTAGTTGATTGCCTCTGGCAGAGCGAGTCCTAAAGTAGGCCCTGAGCAGCGTTGGTGGGGCAGGAAGGGGATGGCGACGAGTGACGGCGGACTAGTGGGCATCACAGGCCGAGTCTCGGACATACAGAATCAGTCGGCCGCTAGCTCTGTTTGTGTCAAGACTTGAGTAACTGGTGAAATCGGAGTTATGACATTCAGCTGAGTACGGCGTCCTACTGTACGTCCCCATCGATTTGTCAGGCTTTGATATTTCATGCTGTGTGGGACTGGATATTTCAAGGATTATGAAACATCTACCGCATCGTTTGGTTATGGTCAGTATTTCTCACAATACGCCAACTTCTATTGCCTGCGATTTGTGGCTTAATGAAATATTTGTTTGAGCGTAGTTATCTAAGCTAAGATTCTGTAGTTTCGGATTATTTATATTTCTAATCAGTCGAATATTTGGCTGTATGTGTAATTGTGCATCTATTAGGCATTACTGTGTACCATTGAGAGCTTCACCGTAGTGTGTTTGTGTTAGCTGTACGTGGTATGAAAGACTAAGTTCAGTTGTCAATCTCATTGTTATATTTGTTCATTGATATGGCCTTCGGCTTTCTTGCTTAAGCGCAAGGTACTGTCTTGATTATAATGTTACATGAATATTTATTTAACCATAATTACTGGTCTCAGACTAAATTGGGATTACACTTGCCTGCAAGTGGACAACCTTGATTTGTTTTGCTGTTTTGGTACTTGATAAAATTTTCCGTAGAGTTTATGCTGAATTTAGCAGTGTGTTTGCCCTCTTGTGCGCTAAGGGCCTGTTTGAATATAAAAAATTTAGTTAGTTTTCTGAAAATCCCTTGAAAGGCTTGAGTGACCTTTCCTTAAATTGTCTTAGAGATATCTTTGATATTGCCCTTTGAGCAGCTTCCGTTTTATGAGGAAAGAAGTTTTAAGAAAATACTGTTTTATACTTATTCTGACACCCTATTTTGCGGCTTACTGAGGTTAAAATCATTTGTTAAAACCGATTCAATATTGCTGTAACCAACTAATTAGCCTTACCCTGTCACTGATAATTACTTACAATTATTGTAGTTATTTGATTATGCTACTATGTGGTGGCCAAATTAATGTAACGAGTCAAACGACAAACGATGCTGCTATTCTCAGTTCGCCACGTTGCCCCCCCTCCCGCCCCCCGCCCCCCGCCCCCCCTCACCGTGCTTTCATTATCCTACCCCATGCTGAGTCTAGGGATTTCAGGTACTTTTACTCATAATAATTACACTGACATCACAAATATTTATAATGGTCCTCCGGTCATTAAAAACGGCGGGACGTGGTCCTTAATTCGGTGTCTGATCACCACGGACAGCAGTCGATGCTCTGGAATGTGCTTCCATGCTAGCTACAAGGTTAGTAAGGAGTTCTTGTGGCGGAGAGTTCTATTCTTTGATTAACACAGATGACAATTGTTGGATAGTCGTGGCTACATGTGGATGTGCTGCAGTGTGCCCCCCAGCACAGCCCACGCGTGCTCGATGGGACTTAAGTCGGAGGTATAGGCAGGCCAGTCCATCGCCGAATATCTTCTCGTTCCGAAAAGTCCTCTACGTGCGCTGTTTGATGCGGTCGCGCATTGTCATCCACCGAAATGTTCAGGGCGCAATGTACTCCCAAAAAGAAGCAATGGGGAAGAAGTACAGTGTCACAATAATGCTGACCGTTGTGTGTATCCTGTTTAAATAGGTCGTACACCCAAGAAACATTGTGCTTCCCTACACTGAAACACCTGGACCACCAAAACGAACGTGCTGGACAATGTTCCTGGGTGCACTATGTTCTTCCACCTCTCATCATATGAGGGTAAATTCAGATTGACTACGCAGAATAAATTTGTCCTTGCCCTTACGCGAACCCATTCCTCGCTGTCTAGTCTCTATGCTCTTGGCAGTGTCGAAAACGCTGTCGCGGATGTGAGGGTGTCAAAAACAGAACGTACAGGTCATCAGGCAAAGAGACCACACCGATTCAATCACTGTGCCACAGTGGGGTGTGAGAATGCGTGCCTTGCAGTCCTGTTATATGTCTTTGCAGCTGCCCCCGCTGTTTGACATGAATCCATTCTTGCATCTTGTACAATGTAGCCATCATCTACTGCAGCAACTGACCGTAATAGAGTACTGTCTTTGGTTCCGAACGCTCTCCAGGCACGTGTGATAACGCTGTAGGCAATACCAAACTCCGGGCCTACACTCGTCAAATCTAGCCCTTCTTCCTGATTCCCGAAGATTCTTCCCCATGTGGAGTCATCCAAATGTTGTCTTTTTCCACGTCGTAATGAAGAACACGGCCAAAAGTGCTCTATAACTGCTCACTGGTCGACACACACTGTCTTTTCGCGTCCTTGCAACTGCCTTACGTTGGAAGGTCATCCCCATTTGGCCCTATAGTCACCCTGACCGCGCTCCATGTGACGTTCAACTTTGTTTGGTTGGTTGATTTGGGGGAGGGGCAAAACAGCAGGGTCGTCGGCCCCATAGAAGTAGGGGAGGATGGGAAGGACGTCGGCCATACCCTTTCAAAGGAACCAACTCTCGCATTTGCCTGAAGCGATTTAGGGAAATCACAGAAAACGTAGATCAGGAGAGGCGGACGCGGGTTTGAACCGTCGTACTCCTGAATACGAGTCCAGTGTGCTAACCACTGTGCCGGCTTCCTCGGGTCCGTCCAATTTCCTGTGTACGATTTCGGTATTCCTCGAAACATGTTCTCTCAGTTTCATTCGTTTCCACAGAGTAGTTAGTATGTTAATGCAGCTCACCCTTAAGTTTTGCAGAGCTGAGTACTTCTACAGCCAATGCTAGAAGAGCGAGGGTGAAAGAAAATACGAGCGAAGAGGAATATCTTGTTAAATAACATAAAACAGTATAAATATGTATAGTGTGGTCACCAACAGTCATTAATGGATAGCCGGCCGGGGTATCCGAGCAGTTCTAGGCGCTTCAGTCTGGAACCGCGCGACCGATACGGTTGCAGGTTCGAATCCTGCCTCGGGCATGGATGTGTGTGATGTCCTTAGGTTAGTTAGGTTTAAGTAGTTCTAAGATCTAAGGGACTGATGACCTCAACTGTTAAGTCCCATAGTGCTCAGAGCCATTTGAACCATTAATGGATAGGCAGAAGAAGAAGAACAAAACAAAGCAAGGCCCCCATGCTCTTTCAACCCCAGAACACTAAAGGTTGGAAAATATTATATTAATACTAAAAATCCGTAGAATTTTCTACTCCACATTTTATTCAAAAGAATTCATAGTTATAAGTTATATTTTAGTTAATTACAATGATTAGATCTCCAATGATATGTTACACACTCAATTAGTTACAAAATTTTTGTCTATACTCTACTGAAACTGTGCATATTATGAAGGATTTGTAATGTAGGGTCAATGGCCTTGCAGTAGAGGTAACACCGATTCCTATCAGATCGCCGAAGTTAAGGGCTGTCGGGCTTGACCAGCACTTGGGTGGGTTACCGTCTGGGTCTGCCGAATCCTGCTGGCAAGCGGAGTAAACTCGGCCCTTGTGAGGCGAACTGAGGAGCTACTTGACTGAGAAGAAGCGCTCCCGTCACGAAAACTGACAACGGCCGGGAGACCAGTATGCCGACCACAGGGCCCTCCATATCCGCATCAAGTCGCGCCTAGCGGCTGAGCATGACACTGCTGTCTGTCTGTACCGTCGGTCCTTCCGAGGCCTGTTTGGACGGAGTTTAGTTTTAGTACAACTAAAAGTAACAGTTATTTTTGACATCCCCGTCTTCAGAACTTAAAAAAGTAGTTACTGAACTACACTGAACAGCATTCACATATGACAACTATTCGTTTGCCTTCTTTTGTAAAACATCCAAGTAAGGGAAATTTTGATGTCATCTTCGTGTCATCATAGCTGCCTCCTAATACCTACTCCTGCTACAACACCTACAATTGATATAAAAACGCGTCAGTGAAATTTCGGGCAGTTTTCCAACGAAATATCTTTACTGTGCGAAGAAACCTCATTAACGCACCGCCCGGCCAATAAAGAGTGTGTGTCTGACATTGATCATGTCGTTCTTACAGTCATGGGCGATGTACGGATATTTCAAACAGAACTTCAGTGTTACTTCAGTTATCGTTAGTTTAGTATGTCCCACACAACTAACATATAATTTTAGCTCTAGTGTGTCATTTTTCCTGCCAATCTGATCACTGACACAAGCTCATAACTAATGGTACTGCTTGTTTTACCACCGTAATTGCTCGTTGTCGAGCCAAAGCAAAGAACAACAGACTGATAACTGTGTGAAACTTATATGACCGAGGGACCAGCTTTTCATAAAAAATGAGCAGTTTAACAATTCTTACCAGTCTTCCTTCACAGTTAATTTGCCGTTGTTCTTTTTTACTTATATTTCAACACAAACGTTTCGAAACATGGTGTGACACGTGTGTGTGTGTGTGTGTGTGTGTGTGTGTGTGTGTGTCACGTTCGCTCATTGTAATCTGAGACAGCTTATGTGTAAATGACAATTAATAATTTTATACAGTATAATTATATACAGTAAAGAAAAGAAGGTTATGGGTAAACTTGGAGAGGATATGGAGGCCAACAGGAACGGGAAACAACTCTTGGACTTCTGTGCCAGTATGGGCTTAGTAATCACAAACTCCTTTTTTAAACATAAGAACATTCACTGGTATACGTGGGAAGGCAGGGGAACCAGATCTGTCATTGACTATATAATAACAGATCAGGAATTCAGGAAAGCTGTGAGGGACACACGTGTATTCAGGGGATTCTTTGATGACACTGATCATTATTTAATCTGCAGTGAAATTGGGATTGTGAGGCCGAAAGTGCAGGAGGTCAGGTCCATATGTAGAAGGATAAGAGTGGAGAAACTTCAGGATAAGGAAATCAGGCACAAGTACATAACAGCGATCTCAGAAAGCTACCTGTTAGTTGAATGTAGTCAATTACAGTCATTGGAAAAGGAATGGAGAAGGTACAGAGACACAGTACTAGAAGTGGCTAAAGAATGTTTTGGAACAGTAGTGTGTAAAAGTAGGATGAAGCAAACAGCTTGGTGGAATAACACAGTCAAGGCAGCCTGTAAAAGGAAAAAGAAGGCGTATCAAAAATGGCTACATACTAGAACTCAGGTAGACAGAGAAAGTTATGTTGAAGAAAGAAACATAGCCAAACAGATAATTGCAGCATCCAAGAAGAAATCTTGGGAAGACTTTGGAAACAGGTTGGAGACTATGGGTCAAGCCGCTGGAAAACCATTCTGGAGTGTAATTAGCAGTCTTCGAAAGGGAGGTAAGAAGGAAATGACAACTATTTCGGACAGGTGAGGAAAACTGCTGGTGAACCCTGTGGATGCTTTGGGCAGATGGAGGGAATATTTTGAAGAGTTTCTCAATGTAGGTGAAAATACGATTAGTAATGTTTCAGATTTCGAGGTAGAATGGCATAGGAATGATGATGGAAATAGGATCACATTTGAGGTAGTGGAGAAAATGGTCAATAGATTGCAGTGCAATAAAGCAGCAGGGGTGAATGAAATTAAGTCGGAACTCATCAAATACAGTGGAATGTCAGGTCTTAAATGGCTACACAGGATAATTGAAATGGACTGGGAGTCGGGACAGGTTCCATCAGACTGGACAAAAGCAGTAATCACACCAATCTTTAAACATGGAAACAGAAAAGATTGTAACAACTACAGAGGTATCTCTTTAATCAGCGTTGTGGGTAAAATCTTGTCAGGTATTGTTGAAAGGAAAGTGCGAGTATTAGTTGAGGACCAATTGGATGAAAATCAGTGTGGGTTTAGGCCTCTTAGGGTTGTCAGGACCAGATCTTTAGCTTACGGCAAATTATGGAGAAGTATTATGAGTGGAACAGGGAATTGTACCTATGCTTTATAGATCTAGAAAAGGCATGTGACCGGGTTCCTAGGTGGAAGTTATTGTCTGTTCTACGAGATTATGGAATAAGAGACAAACTTTTGCAAGCAATTTAAGGTCTTTACATGGGTAGTCAGGCAGCAGTTAGAGTTGACGGTAAATTGAGCTCATGGTTCAGAGTAGTTTCAGGGGTAAGACAAGGCTGCAACCTTTCTCCACTGTTGTTCATATTATTTATGGATCATATGTTGAAAACAATAGACTGGCTGGGTGAGATTAAGATATGTGAACACAAAATAAACAGTCTTTCATATGCGGATGACTTAGTTGTGATAGCAGATTCGATTGAATGTTTGCAAAGTAATATTTCAGAGCTAGATCAGAAATCTAAGGACTATGGTATGAAGAATAGCATTTCCAAAACAAAAGTAATGTCAGTGGAAAAGAAATATAAACGGATTTGTGTCAAGTAGGAGGAACAAAGTTAGAACAGTTGGACGGTTTCAAGAACTTAGGATGCATATTCTCACAGGATGGCAACATAGTGAAAGAACTGGAAGCGAGGTGTAGCAAAGCTAATGCAGTGAGCGCTCAGCTACGATCTATTCTCTCCTGCAAGAAGGAAGTCAGTGCCGAGACTAAGTTATCTGTGCACTGATCAATCTTTCAACCAACTTTGTTGTATGGGAGAGAAAACTGGGTGGATTCAGGTTACCTTATTAACAAGGTTGAGGTTACGGATATGAAAGTAGCTAGGATGATTGCAGGTACTAGTAGATGGGAACAATGGCAGGAGGGTGTCCACAATGAGGAAATCAAAGAAAAACTGGGAATGTACTCTATAGATGTAGCTGTCAGGGCAAACAGGCTTAGATGCTCGGGTCATGTTACACGCATGGGAGAAGCAAGGTTACCCAAGAGACTCATGGGTTCAGCAGTAGAGGGCAGACCAAGGAGAAGGTACCTGGATTCGGTTAAGGATGATTTTGAAATAATAGGTTTAACATCAGAAGAGGCACTAATGTTAGCACTGAAAAGGGGAACATGGAGGAATTTTATAAGGGGGCTGTGCTCCAGACTGAACGCTGAAAGGCATAATCAGTCTTAAATGATGATGATGATTATGAAGATGAGTAAAGAACCCTGACACCGAATTGTTCGAAGCGAATGCTCCAAGTATCACGACCCTTTTTATGAAACCCATTAATTAATCCAAATGTCTGCTTGCGTGGTCATGCTACTTTTCGTTAACTTTTGTCACATTTATTTCGTTCATTACCAACTGAAATCCAAACATTGTAGAGGCCTCTTCTTTTAAAAAAATTCCAGACTGCTGAGACTGGTGTGAGAGTGTTCCCAGTTGGTATCATTTCGGAGAAAGTCACTAGTCTTGGCATGATTTTATAATCCTGAGATCTGTAAATATTTTTCGATCCCGCTCATGAGAGCAAGCCAAATTGTTGTGAAACGTGTTCCTTTTCAGCCAATTTCAGAGAAGTAGAGAGTAATAATGGACATTTCAATTGTGTAACCTTCTGAAGTTTAATTTAATACTTTTCATTATTTACTGTGAACGGGATGTCCAAGACCCAGTACACTGCTAATGTTTTTTCTTATGAGTAAAATATTTGGCAGTTGATAGTGGGCAGAGAGAACCACAGTGGGGAATATTTCGGAAGCGGTTTTCAGTTTCAGGATATATCTGGTCGGAACTGAGACTACACTTCAGGGAAAAAGGTGCAGACCTACAAGACCTAGTAAACCTCACTACTTTTTCGATATGAGTAGGTTAATCAATTGTTTTAATGTCATTTTTATTCTTTAGTTCTAAAGGTAGACTGGACTGTTTCAGATCCGATCCCCATTAGACCCCATTCCTTTTAGGACAAGTGCAAGGGGAGTTGGTAAGTGAACATTGGTGTTTCCAGTTGGTAGTAAATGAGAGTTGCGGCATTTGCCTTGCTCCCAGAGGAAAGCACTTGAGCTTCTGCATTGGGAGCTAGTTTCATCACTGATTGAGCCTTACTTTGTATGTGCACAATATCTGCCAATACGGTGGGGGCTACCTCAAATTACATTACGAAGTTACGCGAATAAATTCTGTTTTCCGGCAATATTTCTTCGCTTGACTGTAAAAATGTACTTGGTGAAGACTGCTATAAAATGACCTTCACATTGTTTATTATGGCAACATACTAAATTTTGAGGCTAGTTGCCTCATATTCTGATGCATGTATTCGCACTAAAAAAATTTCAGTAAGTTAGTGTATACACAAAGCAATTGCATTACTTGTTGCTTATGCGTTGCTATTTCCTTGAGGTATGCCGGTCGTGAGATTAACCGGTGTTTCGATTTATTTGTCACAACAACGTATTTATGAAGTTGTTCTTATAATACTGTATATTCTAGGACAAATCTTCGTCTTGTGGTCCTTCATCGTATCTAGACAGACGTGATCGCAGCGAAAACAATTCTCTCGTTAACTACTACGTAGGCTACAAACATGCACTCAGATTCACAGATGCATTTAATACGGCATGTTGGCTTCCGCATCGAATATTTAAGACTCAAATATTTTTGCGGTTTCTTTCAGTCACGCTTTTCATTTCTTTTCCCCACCGTGAAGTCCAAAAATTACCTGCTCACTCCATACAGTCCGCTGTACGCTCTTTTCTTCATAACATCTGTTAAAGAATTACATTGAGCGGCTTCCTAATTTTCGGCAGTCTACAGTCGGAACTTCTTTGATTAACATAAATTAGCAAGTTTTACAATTTGCACTCACACATTCATAAAACAGTTACCTCAAAAAAGAATTTTCCGAGAAAGAAGGAAAAAAGCAGTTCTGCGTCACTTCGTAGGAAAAGAAGTACTTGCGTTAACAGGAGAAACACTTTCAAGCGCAACATACTGAATTACGTGCATTTATGACTATTAAACACTTACACGGCTTTGTTTCCGGTGTAAGGCCTTTCGAATGTAGTTTTCAGAATTCAATTGCTTCACTACAGTAGGACGCTTTCATACAAAACTTCACTGTTTCTCATTAGAATGAAAGGGGCTTATTTTACTGTTTACGGCCATAATATTCATTTTCTCCTACACCCTTTTTTCTTGCTACAGTATATTTCCCAAACACTATTCACTTCTAATTTGCGCACATAATGATGGAATTACTTTTTGTAACCTTGTTTCTACCTTTGCCCGTCATTAGCAGCAAACTGGCACGAGAAAGACTTGTTTTTACCGGCACTGAAAGCAACAGTAAAACTCATCCTCTCAAGCTTGTGTTTTTTGCGAGTTTCTCTCCCAGTGCAAAGTCCCAAGCAACTGGAAAAATGCTCTTGTGAGTTCTATATATAAGAAGGAGAAAAGAACGGGCTCCGCAAAATTACAATGTTCATAACATCAGTTTACTGCACAATTCTTGTGTTCGAATACAGTAAATTTCCTTGTGGCTGAAAATCTTCTGTTCACAAATCAGTGCGCATTTAGAAAGAATAGCTCATGCGAAAGTTGGCCTACCCTTTTCGCACATGGTAATCTATATAAAAAAAAAAAATAAAAAAAAAAAACGGCGGGTGAAAGGTAACAGGCAGATTTCACATTCGTGGATGTCCGGAATGACCCGGTGCACCGTTGTAGACTCATCGGAGACCCAGAGAAGTGTGGTAGGACCGCTGTTGGTTTCTGTATGCATGGATGATTTGACGAACAGTGCGAGCAGAAATGTACGGCTGTTTGCCGATAGCACTGTGGTGTGCGGAAGGTGTCGGTGTACAGTGGCTCTAAGGGGATTCGAGAATACAAGATAACTATGAAATTTCTGTGATGTGTGGCAGCTTGGTGTTTTTAAAAATAGAAAAAGATAAGGCAAGGTAATGGAGGTGGGAAGGAGCGTTGCTTCATACAATCACAGACATGGAAGCGGTTCAAATGTGTGCTAGAGTTGTCACCGATAGGTTTGATCAGCACGTCAGTAATACGGAGGTGCGTCGTGGACTCAATTGGAAATCTCTAGAGGGAAGACGATGAGCTTTTCACGAAACACTATTGAGAAAATTTTAGAACCGGCATTTGAATCAGACCACTGTAGGATTCTACTGCCTCCAACTTACATGACTCGCAAGGACGATGAAGATAACACCAGGGAAACAAGACTCGTACACAGGCATATAGACACTCATTTCACCTCGCTTAATGTGCCAGTGAAATATGATAGGAAATGAGTAGTAAAAGTGGTTCAAATGGCTCTAAGCACTATGGGACTTAACATCCAAGGTCATCAGTCCCCTAGACTTAGAACTACTTATACCTAACTAACCTAAGGGCATCACACACATCCATGCCCGAGGCAGGATTCGAACGTGCGACTATAGCAGCAGCGTGGTTCAGGACTGAAGAGCCTCTGTCCGCTCAGCCACAGCGGCCGGCGAAATGACTAGTTCAAATGGCTCTGGGCACTATGGGTCTTAACATCTGTGGTGATCAGTCCCCTAGGACTTAGAACTACTTAAACCTAACTAACCTAAGGACATCACACACATCCATGCCCGAGGCAGGATTCGAACCTGCGACCGTTGTGGTCACGCGGTTCCAGACTGCAGCGTCTAGAACCGCACGGCCACACCAGCCAGCTACGAAATCACTAGTACAAGGTACTATCCGCCATGTACCACATGGTGGTTAAAGCAGCATGTATGTGAGTATAGATGCAGTCATCGTTACATTTATGAAGGATTTCCATCAAGAATCTACCATCAGATAAAGAAACTCTTGGGTATAGGCAATTAATCAGCGATGATAAACCATTTTCTTTAGCCTTGGAAAATTTTTCTCAGAGAGCAAGGTTTCTAAAGCAGTGATACATCGGAATGCTGAAAAGTATATATAAAATGTAGAAATCTAAACTGACAATAACAATGCTAAAATAACGGCTCTTCCATCTTTCACGTTCTAAAAAGACTTAAGTTTAAGTTCATGCCTCCATAATAAGAATTATTATAAAAGAATCTCTAAAAGTGATAAGATGAAACTAAAAATAATAAACTTTGATGGTTATTATTTTTATTTATATTTTTATGTTGATCACTTTTAGAGATTCTTTTGTAATAATTCTGATGTGAATGCATGACCTTCGAAATCCTCAAATGTAAGTGTTTTTACATCGTGAAAAGTGATTGAGCAGACATTTTAACATTGATTGTAACAAAAATTAAAAAGACATTACAACCTCAGACAAGAGAAGTAGGTGTAATGACAGAAGGAACCATGTTGCGGAATAAAACGTACTAACGTTCTTTATTGATAATGGCCGGTGTACTGTGTTCATTTATGCCGGATAGTTATACTAACGTATGGTTCAATAAAGCAGAGGCAGCACAGGACGCACAGACACTTCAGAAGAGACATGGTGAGCTATCAGCTGGCACATACGTAGGCGTACAGCACCGAGCGCCGTCTTGTGACATTAGTATCAGCAATACTTCACTATCGGTCACAGCTTGCGTGATGGCAGTCCTAATCAGACAGCTCACTCAGATGACTAAACCAGAAGTCTAAATCTCGATGTACGGCCCCACATCTAAAGACGCCCTAGAATGGGAGAACCTTGCATTCAGTTCGGTGTCTCTTTCATTCTGGCATGTCAGTCATATCTTTTTTAGAAACAACTGTGGTGTCACCGCCAGACACCACACTTGCTAGGTGGTAGCCTTTAAATCGGCCGTGGTCCGGTAGTATACGTCGAACCCGCGTGTCGCCACTATCAGTGATTGCAAACCAAGCGCCGCCACACGGCAGGTCTAGAGAGACGTCCTAGCACTCGCCCCAGTTGTACAGCCGACTTTTCTAGCGGTGGTTCACTGACAAAATACGCTCTCACTTGCCGAGACACTGGACTCGCATTCGGGAGGTCGACCGTTCAATCCCGTCTCCGGCCATCCTGATTTAGGTTTTCCGTGATTTCCCTAAATCGTTTCAGGCAAATGCCAGGATGGTTCCTTTGAAAGTGCACGGCCGATTTCCTTCCCCATCCTTCCCTAAACCGAGCTCCCTCTCCGTCTCTAATGACCACGATGTCGACGGGACGTTAAACACTAACCACCACCACCACTTGCTGAGACGATAGTTAGCATAGCCTTCAGCTACGTTATTTGCTACGACATAGCAAGGCGCCATTATCAGTTATTATTGATATTGAATCATTTACCGTCAAGACCGACGTCATTAATGGATTAAAGTTAAGTATTCCACCAGCTACGTCCGGTGTTTCTAAATTCTAATTTCCTTGTCCTGTTCCAGCCTGCGTGAGCTAAATCGCGTGCCTTTCGGCCTCCTCTAGTAACACGGTGTTGGCTCTCCTGCCAACCACAACAACAACCATAACTTTATAAGTCGGTCTTTGCACTTCCTCTTGAAGCTATCTTAGAGTGACATATCATTTTAACAATATGTGTTTCATATATCAGTAAGTCTGGTTCAAAAATGGTTCAAATGGTTCAGAGCACTATGGGACTTAACTTCTGAGGTCATCAGTCCCCAAGAACTTAGAACTACTTAACCCTAACTAACCTAAGGACATCACACACATCCATGCCCGAGGCAGGATTCGAACCTGCGACCGTAGCGGTCTGGCGGTTCCAAACTGTAGCGCCTAGAACCGCTCGACCACTCCGGCCGGCAGTAAGTGTGGTCTGTGAGGTAATGAAAATTTACAGAATATGACTTTTAATTTCGTTTTCAGCGTGATCATATTGTTCTCTTCTTCCTCAGGTAAACTGAAGTCCTTTACAGATGTGAACCATCCTGTTGTGAGGCAATATTCATGTCTATATACTTTTGTCTTTCACACATACAGAGACCTCACATGTCTTCAAGACCGAATTTCAATTGTGCCATTGACAGCTTTCAGTTATTGCAGAAAGGTGCTGGAAGACCGTTGCAGAGAAACAAATTATTGTTAACGGTGTATATAATCCTCTCTTGTGTTCACCGTATGGTTAATTGGTTCCTTCCAAAAAAATGCATTAGGTTAGCAAAACTTTGATAAAAACGTGTGTGTTCCGCGAGATCAGTTTTATACTTATCATATTCTTAAATAGTTGACTTTACAAATTCCTGAACTAGCAACACACGTAGCCTGAATGGTATGTTTTGGACAAAAACGATCCTGTTTTCCCGGAATCATATGCTACAAAGTATTACCTTGTGATGTCTATGGTTAAAATGTAGTAACGTGAGCCTACGTAAGGGCACCACGTGTGCGAACAGTGGAGAAAGTTGTAAGGCACTGAGAATAAGAAAATGTCTTGTTGTTGTACACTATTTTTCTTGCTATTCAATTAAAAATCAACCTCAGTAACAGTTATCATTATTGACCATACTACTGGATTTTACTGTCAAAGAGCCACGTAAACTGAAAATCTGATTTTATGCTAATCATTGCAGAAATACTGTTCCAAATTCTACGCTACAGTTTTTGCAGATCCACTACCCTCGAAATTTCTTCGATAAAATTCAAATATGGCGAATATGTAGATCAGAGAACACATATTACATCATCATCATGCTTGCAGAATTAATCTGTAAGTGGGGAAATTTAGATCTTGAAAATAGCAATTTCCTGCCTGTAACAGCAAATTAATTATTTCGTAGGTCTTTGTGGTTACTTTTTTCTTCAGCGCGTCTGCAGTGACAATCGTTATGTGGAAGGTCTTATCCTACAATTCCACGTTCTTATGTGTACTCATACTTGAGTTCACAATCACATGCAATGCTCATGTTTGTACTTAATAATGAAACCCAGTTGTCAAAACCTGTCTACAGTGGACAAGTCATCTTAATCAAAGTAATGACCGAACCATGCAGCCCATTTTTAATTACCCTAACTCAAATATTTATCTATCAGAGTGAAATGGAATGAATGCTGGAACTAGGATCTCCCAACCAGTAAGAATTATAATTGTACGAGCCTAAAGGCGAATTAAGTTCATTTCTGACCATTGGTAATATCTCTTCTATCTACATACAAAAAAAGTAAAAAGATATTGGAAGCAGGAATGGTAGGGATCAGAAAAGGCGGTGGTTTGTATCGGGTGTTGTGCCAAAGACAATAATATTCAAGCATATGTGTTCAGTAGCTGAACGCTCAAATTAGTCGTACACTGAAGTGTTCATGAATCTATTTCGACAGCTACATGAAATGAAGCTTCGCACACACAATCTCACACAGACAAAAAAAATTTATAAATGTACAAATACAAATTAATCTGTTACCATGGTAGGCAAAGCTCGTAGCAGTACTTGAGATATCGCTAAAGATCGCTGCAAACCAGATAACACTGGTACATTATTACTATAACGCAGTTCGTGACAACGTGATTACAGGAAACCACGGTGAATTGAAAGAATCACTAAATTCAGCATCTTCCGATAATATTTACGAAAACCAGTACAAACAGTACAACAAAGGATTTTACTGTCTGACATGCAATGAAAGAAAATCACTTATTACCATCTCAACGTGAGAAGCACAGGAAATTACGAGCTAAATACTTGAAGTGAATATGGCCGATGACCTTAAACCAAGGTACTTTGAAGCAATACATGGCTCCAACACAGTGAACGCACATTGGTCATAAGGCGGCGAGGTTTTGTAAACTGCAAATTGTGAAAATTATACGAAATCAAAGTACATCAAATGAAATCATCTCAAGTACATAATGAGATGAACTATGCCCAATGAATTATTCGTTGAACTCAAACTGAGTAACAAAATTACCATCGTGACAACCGCATTTTGCTGACTGCACACGGCTGCCTGGAGTCAGTTTCGTTGGCAGCTTACACTAGAAAACGTCTGGGAAAAAAATTTTCCATTCAAGCTTGCACCAGTGGCGAAATTCCACCTACGTCACGACATGTGACCTAGAGCTGAACATAGACTTCTTACCGAAATATTTAGCGTTAACAATGCACCTTTTGTTTTCAAGACTGCATCGAACATCCCAAAGATAGGTCAACAGATTCTTAGACAAAAATATGTGCAACATCACTAGACTGCTGCAAGGCAGTGAGACAGAGAAATGTCTATAAGTACAGTGATAATCTTTAGCTACAAGGAAATTGTACGCAAAAATTGCACACTGACTGACGGTGCAAGTTTGCGGAAGGTACAGCCACCTCTCTATACGACTACGCTAACTATTGTAGAACCTCCTCCATGTTTCGCTCTTGGAAGAATACCGTTACAGTTGTACGCTTTCCATTCAAAGACATGTGGTTGGAAATAGTGGAGAACTAGTCTCGTCATAGTTATTCAGTATGAGTTTCCATTTGTCAGAAATCGGCAATCTGTGCTCATTTCACCAAGGAAACCTAATACCTGTTGCAGACACACCCATGGCAACAGCCCACCGTGTTCTCTGCGTCATTGGACACTGGTCTTCTCATAAGAGAAAAATTATCCTTACCTTGTTGCCTCTAACAGGAACTTAAGCGTGTTTTCCGCTATTGTGTAATAAAGTTGAAATTTTTCCGACGTCATCTATATCTACCTCACTGTCCTGCAATTTACTATTAATTGCTTGGCAAAGGTTTCATCGAATCAACTTCAAGCTATTTCTCTACCGTTCCACTCTCGAACAGCGCTTGGGAAGAGCGAACACTTACATCTTTCGGGTGCGAGTTCTAGTATCTCTTATTTTATTACGATGACCGTTTCTTATTATGTAAGTGCGAAAATATTTTCACAGTCACAGGTGGAAGTTAATCATGTCATCAGAAGGTCGTGCCACAATAGCAAGAGACTTTGTTTTAATGACCAAGCAACGTATCGTATCCGTGACACTCTCGCCCCTATTTCGCAAGAACACAAAACGATTTACTCTTCTTTGGACTCTTTCGATGTCCTTCATCAATACTATTTGATGGTTACGTATATGCCTCACTGTTTTCTTGAACGATGTAGGGCACAAAGCACCAACATATGTGTGTAGTGGCAGACAACCCACACAGCCACGCCCGAAGGAGGACTCGAACCTCCGGTGGGAGTAATATCAGGGGAAGGGCGGGGGGGGGGGGTGGATATTTTCAAACAACGAGGACTTCCGCACAGCAGTTCTCGAACTGCTCCATGACCAAGGAGTAGATTTATATCGTCGAGTTGACAGTACGTTAGGAGTAAAATTTCTGAGACGGTGCTGCGGAAAATTGCATTAGACGCCAGTGAGCGCGGCGCGCTGACATCTGGGTTAAGTCAACAAGCATGTGAAATTACTGCGAGACAGGCTAGCTTCGCTTGGCGTAACTTGCCAGCACAGTGGTAATACATGGTGGGGGCAAGGCGTTGTCTCCCTCATAGTCGTTTCAGTCGTGTGGCCGACTGCTTGACCAGGAGTGGTGGCTCAACAAGTGCGCTGTGATCTGGTATAAGTGACCATTTACTTCTGCAGCAGATTCATTCACAGTCCAGCACACCAAGTCACAGAGGCTATGCCAGCCGAGGAGACGGCTTGAGGCCGCCAGCGACCGCCGCAGCTTCGATTTCTTGCCGGAATACCTGCTTGCTGCGATAAGTATAAGCCCCATATTTGGCGCAACGGCGCAATAGGCCTGCTGGTCCACTCCAGCAGCAGCCAGACCGCTGCTAGGAGGGAGTGAATGGCATCCCGGGCACACCAGCCACTTACCGACACTGCGGTGCGAGTTCTCTTTCCGCTTGTTTTGGCCGTCTGCGAGCAGTCATTCGTTGATGCAGGGCTACCTCTGTACGAGTCCACAAAGCGCCGATGACGTCAGTACTGTGGCTCACACAACGTAGCCGTACGCCCAGCGCTCAGTCCAGAAATCAGCAAATCTGGCGACAGCACGAATTGCAGCCAGCTGGTTGACCGCTGGCAGGTGACTGACCGATTACACGTCCGCTCCAAAGGGGCAGGGACGTAATCATCACCTCACCACGCCGCAGCACCAATGTATCGACAGGAAATAAGGAGTTAATTTTGACAGTCGCTTCTCCCTGGGACTCATCGGCCTGTCGTACGGTCCCACCCTTGGGCCCTCAGCTGTCCTATGCCATCCCAGGGTTCGAGTATATAACGACTGGTAGAACCTTATCAGGGTTGTTTATAGAGACATGGTCACTACATTGAAAAATAGTGTCATGAAACTGTGTCATCTGAAGTGTAGTGCAGCATTAACTAAAAGGTGCTTGGCATGCCATAGCACTCCGTCTTCAGGCCACAAGTGAACAACCGGGACGATCCTCAGTGGAGGATGCGAATAGGAGGGGCGTGGGGTCAGCACACCGCTCTCTCGGTCGTAAGATGGTATTCTTGACCGAAACCGCTACTATTCGGTCGAGTAGCTCCTCAATTGGCATCACGAGGCTGAGTGCATCCATAAATATGGCAACAGCGCATGGCGGCTGGATGGTCACCCATCCAAGTGCCGGACGCCCAACAGCGCTTAACTTCGGTGATCTGACGGGAACCGGTGTATCTACTGCGGCAAGGCCGTTACCTTTGACATGCCATAACAATGTGTAAATTACTTTTGAAGTCCCTTCATTAATCAACCACCCATTTAAATCACAGCTGCAGTTAATCAACTCACTGAATACAATGAACATATAAATCACAGCTGTAGTTAATAAACTAAGCTGGATAGAATGAAAAGACCTTTTGTTAATAGTTATCCCGAGAACTAACGTCAACTCTACAGTACGATATCGTTCAAGAAATTCCGGAACATTCGTAATTTCGCCCCAATGATGTATTGGAGCGAAATGTGATTAGCATCCCTGCACACACTCGTGTTTCATGTGTAACTGCCAGAAAAAAATGGTTCAAATGGCTCTGAGCACTATGGGACTTAACATCTGTGGTCATCAGTCCCCTAGAACTTGTAAACCTAACTAACCTAAGAACACCACACACATCTATGCCCGAGACAGGATTCGAACCTGCGACCGTAGCGGTCACGGGGTTCCAAACTGAAGCGCCTAGAACCGCACGGCCCCATGGCAGGCTAACTGCCAGAACTTCCATTGTCTATTACTTTCAGTGTTGTACGGAGTAGAATGTTGTGTCGCATAGTTTGCGAATTTCGAGATGGCAGAATTAGAGGAGCAACGCTTTTGCGTTAAACTTTGCTTGAAACTCAAGGAAACGTTTACAGAGACATACGAAATGGTGGAGGAAGCCTACTGTGATGAGTGCTTAAGCCATACTCGGTGTTACAAATAGTTTACACGTTTTAAAAATGGCCGGTCCGAAGTTAAGGATGACCCTCGTTGAGGACCCACTTCAACGCCCATTGACGACGCTCATGTTAGGAACGTCAACAAAACTGTGCGTCCGAATCGAAGACTGACTGTCCGAGAGATTGCACAAGAAAGTAATATTTCAGACGGATTATGTCATGAAATCCTGATACAGGATCTTAGAACGCATCGTGTTGCTGTCAAGACCGTCCCACGGCTCACGAGTTGAGATTGGAGAGACCTTCGCCTTGCAATCTGTGAAGAGCTTTTGGATCCTGCAGAGGAGAACGAGTTGTTCCTTACAAGGGAACCTCCTTATTGCACCCCTCTAAGATTTAGTAATAAGTTGGCACAGTGGATTTGCCTTGAAAAACTGACCACAGATCAATTACGAAAACAGGAATAAGTTGTGTGGAACTACGAAAAAATATGCAAAATATACAAACTGAGTAGTCCATGCGGAAGATGTGCAACATCAAGGACAGAGCTCAGGAGCGCCGTGGTGTCTTGGTTAGCGTGAGCAGCTGCGAAATGAGAGGTCCTTGGTTCAAGTCTTCCCTCGAATGAAAAATTAAATTTTTTATTTTCAGCACATGTTCAGATTTGCTTGGACATATGCAGGATTTGACGGTCTACACACGGAAAAATTTGGAAACGTTAAAAACATATGTTTTCACAGGGCACAGGGAAAACTTGCATTCATTTGTTGCAGCTTATGTGACAAACTCTTGTGTTTTCATCACTTTTTTGCGAGTGATTATCACATCCACAAGAAATCGAAATCGGGCAAGGTAGAAGAATTTTTTTACCCATTCGCCAAGTGTACAAGTTAGGTCGGTCGACAACATTTTCCTGTAATGTGACGCACATGCCGTCACCGATGTCGTATAGAATATATCAGACGTGTTTTCCTGTGGAGGAATAAGTTGACCCATAACCTTGCGATCAAATGTTTTCGGGTCCCATTGGAGAGGCACGTCTTTTCGTCAACTAATCGCACCGTTTTGCGGTGCGGTCGCAAAACACAGACATTAAACTTACTACGGTGAATAGAGACGTCAATGAACGAAAGGACAGATCATAACTTTACGAAAATAAAGAAAGCAAACTTCTCACGTGAGAGAAGACTTGAACCAAGGACCTATCGTTTAGCAGCTGCTCACGCTGACCACGGGACCACGGCGCTCCTGAGCTCACACTCTCCTTGATGTTGCACATCTTCCGCATGGACTACTCAGTTTGTATATTTTGCTTATTTTTTTCATAGTTCCATACAACTTCTTCCTGTTTTCTCGATTGATCTGTATTCAGTTTTTCAAGGCCTATCCACTGTGCCAACTTATAACTAAATCTGAGGGGGGTGCGATGGGGAGGTTCCCTTTTTTAGATGTATCATAACTGGTGATAAGACGTGGATCTACGGTTATGAAGTTGAGACCGAGGTTCAATCTTCACGTTGGGTCGAGAAAGGTTTTTCCGAGACAGGAAAAGGCTCGTCAGATCAGGTCAGATGTCAAAGCCATGCTGATAGTTTTCTTTGAGTTAGTCAGCATCAGTTCATCATGAATTCGCACCACACTGACAATCGGTTAATCGATGGTACTACCGGGACGAATTGCGACGCCTGCGGGAAAATGTGAGAAGGAAATGGCCTTGCCTCGTAGTTAGAGGCGCCATGTCACGGACTGCGAGGCCCCTCCCGCCGTAGGTTAGAGTCCTCCCTCGGGCATGGATGTGTTTGTGTGTTGTTCTTAGCATAAGTTGGTTTAAGAAGTGTGTGAGTCTAGGGACCGATGACCTCAGCAGTTTGCTCCCTTAGGAATTCACACACATTTGAACATGGCCTGACATGTGGTGAGACAATTAATGGCTCTTGCATCACGATAACGCACCCGCACATTCATCCCTATTGGTGCATGACTATTGTACAAAAACGAAATCACTGTACTGACTCATCCTCCTGACTCCCCAGACCTGGCCCCTGCGGACATTTTTAAATTCCAAAGTTGAAAACGGTTGAGAGAACTAAGATTTACAACGGTAGACGAGATAATAGCAGTCCAGCAAGAGGCGTACCAAGACTGCTTTCGGAAGCGGAAACGGCATTGGGAGCTGGTTAAAATGGCTCTGAGCACTATGAGACTTAACTTCTGAGGTCATCAGTCCCCTAGAACGTAGAACTACTTAAACATAACTAACCTAAGGGCATCACACACATCCATGCCCGAGGCAGGATTCGAACCTGCGACCGTAGCGGTCGCGCGGTTCCAGACTGTAACGCATAGACCCGCTCGGCATTAGGAGCGATGTATTAGTTGTGGATGAGAGGATTCGGAAGGAGACCATGCACAGTCTGTAAAAGGTAAGCGTAGAAAAAGTTTGTAGACAAAGGCCCGGAATTTTTTGAGCAGACCTCTATGACTAAAGAGGTGACCAGAAACAGACTACGGAATCAGGGGTCGATTACGGAAGTAAAGCTGCCAGGGCGCTTGTTACCGCTGAGACTCCTGCCGTGCTAACAAAAGAGGAGTCAGAGGACAGCTAGCGGGAAAGGTCATTGCAGCCGCAACGTTAACCTTATTCGAGGTGGTGGGAAACCGCGGTTATTTACTGCGCCCTGGCGAGGAGGCCGGCGCGCCGTCAATACCCGCCGAATTTACGAGCGGCCGGAGGCAGAGCCGTGGCCGGCAGCCGGCAACCGGCGGCGCCGGTCGATGGACAGAGCGCGCCCGCGCGCCGCACCTGCGTTGCCACTGGGGGCTGTCCCGTCGGCGCCCTCGCCTCTGGTGGACACACTCGCTTCTCGCTAACAGCCTCCTAACTTGCAGAAGGGCCAGTATCGAAGGGTCGACGTGATAGGTGCAGGCACGGAAGGGGCACAAAAACTGAAACAAAAAAACAAAGTCGTGTGGTCGCAACTGCACTGCAGGCTAGCCTTCCCTATAGCAACAACGGTACTACGGGGAAGCCGACGTACCAGGCGGTTCCAGACCACAAGCACTTCAAGCGATATACCGGGTGATCAAAAAGTCAGTATAATTTTGAAAACTTAATAAACCACGGAGTAATGTAAATAGAGACGTAAAAATTCACACACATGTTTGGAATGACATGGGGTTTTATTAGAACCAAAAAAAATGTATTGCTAGACGCGTGAAAGATATCTTGCGCACGTCGTTCGGTGGTGATCGTGTGCTCAGCCGCCACATTCGTCATGCTTGGCCTCCCAGGTCCCCAGACCTCAGTCCGTGCGATTATTGGCTTTGGGGTTACCTGAAGTCGCAAGTGTATCGTAATCCACCGACATCTTTAGGGATGCTAAAAGACAACATCCGAAGTCAATGCCTCACCATAACTGCGCACATGCTTTACAGTGCTGTTCACAACATTATTCCTCGACTACAGCTATTGTTGAGGAATGATGGTTGACATAGTGAGAACTTCCTGTAAAGAACATCATCTTAGGTTTGTCTTCCTTTGTTATCCTAATTATTGCTACTGTGGTGAGATGAAGCGCCATCTTTGGCACATTTTCTGAACGTTTGTATTTTTTGGTTCTAATAAAACCCCATGTCATTCCAAGCACGTGTGTCAATTTGTACCTATCTATCTACATTATTCCGCGATTTATTCAGTTTTCAAATTTATTCTGACTTTTTGAACATCCAGTACAATAGCAGTTACTAGTGAGCCAGTGTGCTACAGATATCCCAAGATACTGATGCCAATCTCTGGGCAACGCCTTTGCTGGTGTCTCACTACGCTGCATCTGGGTCAAGCGAGGAGGCGTTAAAGCACTGTACGTGAACTGGTTCATGGTCTTGTCACCCCCAGTGAATGGAAGAGCTAGTGAGTCTTGTGGGACAGCAGGTAGCTGTTCGCATGTGGAGCTGATGCGCGGGGTTGACTGTGCTATCATGGAAAGAACTTTGGTGCCTGGTTTTGTTGTAGATCTCTGTTGATTCACTGTGCATGCTGCTCAAGCGAAATCACGAAACAGCTGTGCAATCTGAGATTTTTTTTATCTGTGAATACGCCACCTGAGGACCACATTCCAATGTCAGTTCTTCGTTCTTTTCTTTTCTTTCACTATCCATTCATCTGTTCACTACTTTTTTTTTTCTTTCTGTCTTCCGATATGTCATGCAACATTCGACGTTCAGGTTGTTCGCAGTAGCTCTCGTGGTCGTTCAGGAAACGGTAGCTCGCGCCATCTGCATTCAGGTGGCCTTACGCCTGTCTCATGTATCTACAGACCTTAGTGGAGTATTAATCTATCTGTGCGTGGAAACCGTGTCAGAGTCATTACAGAGGTTCCTTATATTAAACTCCACATACAGATCCTGGCTTTGAATCCTTCCATTTTTAATACCTTTTTCGAATGGCTTCGTTGTTGGTTGTACCTTCTGTTTTTATATTCTGTCTTTCTAAATTTTTATTTACATCGTTGATCCAGCTTATTATGGACTTCTTACCCCACAAATATTTGAAAACCCTATTAGTTAATCTACTGTCCTGCATTCTAAAGAAATGTCCAAAAAACGAATCTTATTTTTCTCATTACGTTTGAAATATTTTTTATATTTTGATATATTTCAGCACTACTTCGTAATTTGCCACCTTCTGCTCTGTTTTCTAGTCTTAATATTTCCCTTATAATTCACCTTTCTAGTATTTCTAATTTTTCTAAATTATACTTTAACTCCAAGCATTGGCTTGCATATAGGCTTTCTGGCTTCACTATTGTGTTGTAATGCCTTCTTTCTGCAATTTTGGATAAGTACTTTTTATTGTACAGTTCTTTGGTGATACCATATGCTCTCCCCATTTTATGCATAAGCCAATTCTGCTGGGTATTTCTTCAAGGAGATTTATTTGCGTCCTAAAAGATGCCACATTTTTGGAAAGTATAGCAAAATGATCTGCAGGTGCCAGACTTTTCGATCTTTTTTCTTTCCCTTCCTAACTGTATAAGCGAGATGTTGAGTTTCATAAGTTTTTCATTTCAAATTCTTACGATTTTCTCTAACACACCATTAGAAAGAATTGTGGATTGGCTCTTAATAGGCCATTACCTTGTCGTACACCTGTTTTTATTTTGAAAGGCTGTGTAATTTTTGCCCTAAAATTTACTTTACAGACTGTGTCTGTAAGTCTTTCACAGGTTAGGTTTGCCAGTGTAGACTTTACGCCAAGTTCTAGAATTATATTATCTATAGTTTCTCTGTCAAAAGAATCAAAAGCATTTTTTAAATCCTCAAAAGTAACTATAATATCCCTTGAATTAAGTGATCTGTGTTATTTTATTTTATTTGCACAGCCAGTTTTGGCCCCATATGCACCTCAAGTATATACATTCAAGCGTATCGATATTTGCATACTGGAGTCACCTGTTTCTAGATGTCGTGAATTCGTATTTCAAATGCTTCCTTTGGAGACTTGACGACGACTGTTGCGCGCTGGTATGAAAGCGTTGAGCTTTCTGTGGTAGGTAGTTATCTGTCGAGATTACAAGCTGTGCATGCCCTAATGAATGTGCCGTCTGCTTTATTTAAAGATCAACAGGATCAACAAGTACGGTTGTATTATATGGTGATTTGGCTGGATTTCGCCTTAGTGCTTGTGAATTTCCATCATAATAAAAAAGGGAGAACGCAAAGAAATAAATCGTGAGCTTACAGTTTGATATACAAACACTCGCCAGATTATGGCAACCGATTAATCTTATTTAATGACCAGACGGTGTCTGAGAGAATTGTGTGGTCAGATGATTCGTCAGTTATCCAGTATTTTGTTGCGGCTGAGTGCCATTAAGTTTTATGTACACATCTTGATGGTGATTGTTGCAGTATTTTTAAAATTACATACGAGTAGAAAACTTTATTTTTGCTAAAAGTATTTTTAAAACAAATATTTTTATGGCTCTGTTCTTGGTTAAGATTAGTGATTACTTCGAGAGAGAGAGATTTTGGTTAACCTGTGATTCCAGTCATTCAAGATGCATTTAAGATCATACTGTGGGAAAGTTGTTTTAATGTTATAAACTTGATATTTTTGCCAAGTATTGGTAAAACCACGTTTGTTTAAGTCATATTTAAGAACAAAGTTTTATTCGGTGGGATCCCTCATTCCAGATCTGTTTCGGCACTGTTACTTGGCGTTCAGATAATTCTAAGACACTGTGATTGGCATAAAGAAAGTAAGGGAAGAGGAGAGTGAAATTTTCTAAGACCAAACAAAATGACATTACTCAAACTTACGGAAGTATCAACATGAGGCAGCCGCTAAGCGTAAGCATTTCGATGCTATTAGTCAGTCTCGAGAAGGGCAGCATCAACACTTCAGTGTGTGAAAGTATATGAGCTCAGGAGAAAAAGTTCAGACAAGTGTAGACCAACATGTCTCTGTTACTGTTGACATTTTGTGTAAGAAGTACCAAAGAGGGAGCAGCAGCACCTATCAGAAGGCTGACGAGGTAGTTACGACACTGAAACAGATTGTT
The DNA here is from genome assembly GCF_023897955.1 of Schistocerca gregaria. Lineage (NCBI taxonomy): Eukaryota > Metazoa > Arthropoda > Insecta > Orthoptera > Acrididae > Schistocerca > Schistocerca gregaria. Next base: position 421,509,509 of record NC_064921.1, on the reverse strand, counting down.
TAAGCTGATTTAGGAGGACGGAAGGTCACTGACAACTCGTAAAGATGAGAACTCATTCAGCCATGATGAATGACGTCCAAAAGCGGAGACTCCCCCCGACGCCATAAATACTCCACTTTGCAAGGCTAGAGGCAGTCGATCAGTAGGATCGATGACATTCATGTTGTTCGGACTCAGTTCCCTGATTATTGCATTGTAATATCTTGCGTATGAGTTGTTCCAGTACTGATCATACTCCTTCTGATTCATGAGATGACCATTCATCCGTGGCCACAGATGGCAGAAGCCAGCCTCCAGTACCAGCCGCCAGTGACGCAGTCCAGTGGCCTACCAATACTGTTCCAGCCTGGGGCCCCAACTGCTCTACAGTCTGGCACTAGTTTTGTAAGATGGCCTACCAAACCGGCTGGCTAGGATAATATCAGTATGACCTGATGGCATCCGACATCGCGGCCCATCTGACGGGACAACGTGAGCAGTGGCCCAGAATAGCCTGCTTACACAGACAGGCCTTGATCGTCGCCAATTCCGGATACAGCTTCTGATAGGGTTCAAAAATGGTTCAAATGGCTCTGAGCACTATGGGACTTAACATCTTAGGTCATCAGTCCCCTAGAACTTAGAACTACTTAAACCTAACTAACCTAAGGACATCACACAACACCCAGCCATCACGAGGCAGAGAAAATCCCTGACCCCGCCGGGAATCGAAGCCGGGAACCCGGGCGTGGGAATCGAGAACGCTACCGCACGACCACGAGACGCGGGCACTTGTGATAGGGTGTTCCTTTCACTCCACAGGCGGATATGCGCTTACTAGACGGCACAGACCTGAGCACAAGGCTGATGTGGTGAGATACGGCTGACTACGATAGCCACGGTTCAGCAGATTCCTGCTTGCTAAGCCACCTGCTGCCGGCGAAGATACGAAATATGCTCAGAGGACTAAATGAAGTGATATTTAAACTTTTTTTTTTAGTTTGGTGACGCCACACTGGCTTTCGCCCTTACAAACTATAGCAGTTTCCAGCAATCAATTTGTTGAGGAGTGAACATTTTGGAAGACTGATCCCGATGATTATTTTTGAGGCTGTTGTCAAATATACACAAAGGTATTGGATCTAATTTAATGTGTAGCCACGCATGTCTTAAGAAATGCTATTGTTCTCATTGTTAGTCTTCATCATTGTTTCAAATTTTTAAGGTGGTAATATTTATTACTTGATAAAATAAACTTTCGTTAAAAAAGCATTTGTTTATTTCCATTATGTGCCGTTGGTATCTTCCACTACCGAACTGGGTGTTGTATCTCGTGGTAATTTTAAGATAGCTCAGCCAGCATAACGGAAACTATGTTGCACGCGAGCTCTCACATGGAACAAGTAGTGTGCAATTTCTTATCGCTGCACAAACCAGGCTATAAGCTGCGTTCCATAGGCCAACAGACAGTTACAGTTGCATCGAACTCGGTAATTCCGTCGCAACTCACTTGCCGAGGCGCATTGATGTGCTCGCCGAAGTAACGTAGTCGCAACGCCAACCCAACAGGATGTCAGCGCTTCCTTACCCCTTTTAAGCTTTAAAGGTCGGGCGAGGACTTTTTCTACCTCTAAAATATGCCTCTCTACGTGGCCCCAACACGAAGACAGAACGTGTGGGCTTCACGCAGAAATTGACCGAACAGGGCTTTTCCTAAAGGCAACCGTCATATTTGGAATTTTAATAAAAGGTGTTCGTGATTATCATAAAATGAATAAAATCTTCTCGGCTTTCAAGCCGCTTCAATTCGAATAAAATTCTCGAGCTTTTGATGGCTAGCTCCGCCATCGTCGTCAGGAGTAAAGCTAGTGACAGTCAGTACTTCTACTTCTGACGACGATGGAGGAGCTAACGTTTGAAAGCTCGAGAATTTTATTCGAACTGACGCGGTTTCAGAACAGATAAGATTTTGTTCAGAAAAGCCACCGTGAAAAACTCCGAGAACACATCATCACAAAATCTTTCTCCACGAAAAACTACTAGTTTCCGAAGTTCGCAGAAAACTGATTGACATTTACACAATACAATGGTCTAAGTACAAAACTATAGAAGTAATCAGATTTTGTGTCGATCAGCACTTTTAAGTTTGTGCATGTGAACTTCAGCTAGAAAATGTAGTCTTGATATCAGCAACAATGTACGGTCCCTATTAGGAGATTCAGAGCTATTCACTAAAAAGATTGACTCCCTACTATACTGTCTGTCAGACATAAAGAAGAAGTTATTGATCTATCTATATTTGAATGTAAACTTTATAGGCCCTTCTTATAGTAAAAGCGGACTAGAAGTGCTATTAATGACGTATAACCTAGAATCAGTGATCAACTTCCCTAAACATATAGCTCAAGACAGTAGCACTCTAATAGATAGTGTATTTTTACAGCAAGAGGATGTAAAGGTAACACATATTTTCCTTGTGATAAATGGATTATCATACCATGATGCACAATTGGTTAACTTACAAAACCTAGCAGGGTGTGCAGTTCAGAAACAATTAAGTAAAAGTGTAAGGCTGCTCAACCCAGTATCGATAGAGCACTTCAGAGAAAGTTTAAGAAATGTTAATTTGGGAGATGTATGTAATGAGCGAAATGCTAATGACAATGCAACACATTTCTTGATAAATTTATATCCCTTTTTGAACATTGTTGCCCCAAAAAATTACTAAATATAACACCGAACAGTTTGCAAAGAAACCTTCAATTACTACACCTGTTAATGTGTCTTCAGAAAGAAAGAGAAAACTGTATGAGACAACAAGAATTAGTAAAGACCCAGAAGTAATTTTACGCTATAAAAATTATTGTAACACACTAAGAAAAGTTGTCAGAAAATTAAAAAATATGTATATTAAAGAGGAAATTAACGATTCAGGCAATAAAATCAGGCCAATATGGGATGTTTTTAGAAGAGAAACAGGAGACGTAATCACTGGGGTAGGTAGTATTACATTTAAAGAGAATGAGACCATTTTAACCAACAGTACACAAGTAGCCAATGTATTTATCAGCCATTTCTTAAGTGTAGGTGAAAAAAATTGGCGACGAATTGTTCAAAAGAAAAAGCCAAGCAGTACATGGAAGAGTCAGTTGTGAGAAATCCTTGCCAGATTATTTTTCACTAACAACATCTTGTGAAATAAGAAAAATCATTATACCTTTGAAAAATAGATGTTCTGTTGGAGTAGATGACATCTGTAGCAAGTTATTAAAACAATGTGGAGCAGTTACAACTGATGTTCTGAGTCATATCTGTAATGCATCACTAACTCAAGGTATTTTTCCAGACAGGTGAAAATATACCACTGTCAAGCCTCTCTGTAAAAATGGGGACGCCACAGATATTACCAGCCAGAACCTTTGCTTAGAGCATTCTCAAAAATTGTCGAGAAAGTAAAATACTCAAGAGTGGTTAGTCATTTAAAAAGTAATGGTACACTTAGTAAATCACAGTTTGGATTTCAAAAATTCTGTTCTACTGAAACAGCAATATACAGTTTCACTGTACACCTAATAAATAGTAAAATGTCACCAATAGGAATTTTATGTGATTTATCGAAAGCATTTGATTATATGAAACATGACATTATGTTGCAGAAATTACAATTCTATAGTATAAATGGAACTGTATATGAGTGGTTTAAGTCATAGTCACAGAACAGGAAGCAAAAAGCTTTTTTATATGGTTTAAGTGATTTAAGGAAGTTTTCCACTCCATCTAACTGGGGTGAAATAACATTAGGTGTTCCACAGGGTTCGATAATGGGTCATTTTCTGTTGTTGATATATGTGAATGACCTCCATTCTTATCTGAAACAAATAGGTAAACTGACACTGTTTGCTCATGATGCAAGCATCATTATTAATCCAATAAAAGAAACTCAAATAGAAAATGATACAAATAATGTCTTTGCAAAAGCTATTGATTGATTTTATGCGAATAAGATTGCTCTGAACTTGAAAAAATACATTACATCAAATTTTCCACTGCAAGGAGTGTAGTTCCTTCAATAAATATAACACATTGACAGAAGTCAGTAGCCAGGGTAGAGCGTACTAAGTTTTTGGGTGTACATATAAATAAGTATCTTAGTCAGAAAATTCATATTTTTGATCTCCTAAATCGACTAGTCAGCAACTTTTTCAATCAGAATACTTCCTAATTTTGAGGATATAGAAATTGGCGAGTTAACATATTTTGCATGTTTTCACTCTTTGATCTCATACGGAATAATATGTTGGGGTAACTCAACACTTAGGAAAATAGTGTTCGCTGCTCAAAAGAAAGTGGTTAGAATAATGTGTGGGGCTCATAGTCGCCCATATTTCAGGCATCTATTTAAAAGGTTAGGAATTCTTACAACATCCTCACTGTACGTTTACTCAGTAATGAAATTTGTATTAAACAATATGGGCCAGTTTAAGAACAACAGTGACATTCATGATTGTAGTACCAGATGAAAGAAAGACTACACTATCTTCTACTTAACATATCTTTGGCTCCGAAAGGGGTAAAATCTGCTGCTGTAAAACTTTTTGACAAATTACCAGATGAAATAAAATGTCTGACAGAATGCAGTAATAGTTTCAAAAAAAACTGAAATTATATGTCCCTGACTACTCCTTCTATATCACAGATGAATTCTTGAATACGAATAAAGAAGTCTGTATGTATAATATGAGAATTTTGTGCCATTTAAGGGAATGTGGTAGGTAATAAAATTTTAAGCTTTAAAAAGGAACTTTATTCATGTGTGCATTTCTTATGCACTTGACACGCTCCACATCTTAACAGTTATCGTGAGATTCATGAATGGAACACGTAACTAACTAACTGACTTACTAACTATATTTTATAACTAGGGCGACTGAAACTGGCAAAGGCTAAAGCATAGAAAATCTTGATGTCCTTTGCTAACGTTTAACGTTGTTGCTAATTTTTGTGTAAAATACCATTCACCATAGAGTTTCGATGCGCTCCAGTTTTATTAACCCTGCTTAATAATATTAAAATTGGTAGGCATATGTGGAAAAGTAATTATTGAAACTCAGTTGATGTGCAGCGATGATGACTGCGGAGGGGTGGTTTGAAGAAGGTGTGTTTATACCTGCAAACACAGCCATGGTATCCACTGTGGATGTAAAAGAATGTGAAAACAGCGCGAGTAATGCATGCTTGAACATAAGTGCAATAGATATTACGATGATACAGAGAGAAAGAAAGGTGTGATGTAATTCAAAATGTCAAACTGAGACTGAATAATAAATGTGATTCATTTTAAATATCAATATATTTGCTGACCGTCCAACGACGAATATGTTGATTATAACATAAAAATAGATGCTAGCGAAGCCTGTAGGCTGCACTGTTGTACTCGACCGCGAATGGTCCCTGAGCAATATCATCAATACGTTCTAAGTGTCAGTCGTGGTGAGAACAGGGTTTTGTATGGTTGTGAGTGCACTATGTCGCAGCGTAGTGACTTCGAACATGGCCAAGTTGTTGATGCTCGTATGAGGGTGCTTCCGTGAGGTAGGCGAAGCGTTCTATGTTTTAAGAGGCACCGTATCGAAAATTTATACCGCATGCAGCGAAAGTGGGAAAACTTCATCCATTACGTCACAACGCTGATGAAACTGTGTCTCGAGTGACCGTGACAGACGCTCATTGAAGAAGGTTGTGACTAAAATCAAGAGGATAAAATCTGCAGAAGCCACTGTAGAACTGAATATTACACCGGGGAGCCCTGTCAGCAAGAAAACAATGAAAAAGGAGCGCTATAAGCTCGTAATTACAAGATGGTCTTGAACTCCAAAACCACTCATCAGTGTTGGCAAATGCCCTAACTGGAAAACGTGGTGGCGAAGCCATAAAACGTTGACTATGGGTGGGTAACTGGTAACATTGACGTTGACCGCCTTTACATCCCCCCCCCTCCAAAAAAAACAACAACGTGGACTAAGAGCAGTGGAAGAATGTAATTTGGTCGGATGAGTCCTGATTCACTCTGTTGGCAACCTTCACTCTGTTGGCAACCTCTAGCTGAGCTTGCGTCGAAAGAGAGGAACATGACGGGAGTTCGGTGATTTCGGTGATGATTTGCTCAGCCATATCGTGGAGCTCCATCGGCCCCATTGTTACTCTACACATTGCCGAGGATTATGTGATCATTTCGGGTGATCAGGTCCATTCCACCGTACAACGTTTATTCCCCAGTGGTGACGTTGGGTTACTAGACGACAGCGCCCCTGTACATGCAGCTTGCATCGTCCAGTACTGGTTTTGGGAGCACGAAGATCAACTGTCGCATCTGATATGCCCACCGCAGTCACGAGATCTCAACATTATTGAGCCTCTGCGGTCCCCTTTGGAGAGAGGTGTGTGTGATCACTGCCCACCTTTATCAACATTACCTGAACTTGCCATTATTTTGCAGAAAGAATGGTTTATGATCCCCCCGAAAACCATGCGGTGTCTATATTTAGCCATTCCGAGACGACTGGAAGCTGTTTTGATGGCCAACACTTGGCATGAAAAATGTGTTGTTTCTATGGTATTTTTTTCCACTCTCTGTATATTTAGTATGCAAGCCACCTTTCAGTGTATGGTGAAAGATAGTAGTCTTGGTACCTCCGAGTCTGTTCTGTGGCAAATGCGCATCTTGTACTACTTATGTGTTCTGATGCAAATTTATTCAATAAGTTCCCATTTAACATAATACTAAGATATTAGAATTCGTCACCAGTTCAAAAGAACATTGAATCATGCATAATGAGTAGAACTTGTCACCAGTTAACTGAGTCCTCGGAATGAAAGATTGAACAATTGCGAGTAGTAATTGGTAGTTGCGAGTAACAAGTAGTAAGTAGTTAGTGCTCATTGTAAGGCAGTATTACAAATATTAATTAACGCCAAAAGCGGTTCATTATTTAATATAAACATAATTATTATCTTTGAAAACCAACACTAAATCAAGTAAATATTAAATTACGAATAAGATAAAAACGGATGCAAAGTGTGTGTAGCTAAGGAGCCATCAACTTTCTCCGAAACAGCAGTTTTCTTTGTATTTTACTAAATCAAAAATCGCTGGTTTAAACATGTATAGCACTTAGCAGTATAATAATGGGATTTTCTTTACAGAGCGAATGAATGTCTGTATGTATGAATGAAAAGCTGTTGTTGCGTTGGGGCCGGGTTGGGTGTCGTGTCATCAATAAGAAGAATTTTTTAGTTCGTATTGTGTTAGCGATGCTCCAGGAAATTATGTGTTATACAATAATGGCACCCGATTTAAAATGTAACACGTAAGGCTACTTTCATCATCGTCCTAAATGTTAAATTAATAATCCAAGTTTCTAGTCTATAAACAAGCTGGAAGAATAGATTGGCATTAGAATATGCCCGAAATAGCAATCCACCAATCCATGCACGCTTTCGAACTAGACATTGAAAACAAATCAGAAACCTAATCCACAGATTTCTTCTTTAAAATAGCATTTTAATACAAAATTCTTAGTTATTATAAGTTTATGCCATAATAGTAATACTTAATTTTTCGAACTGCGATTTTTATCATTCTCTGGGACATTGCCTTAACTCGAGAAATTAAAATACAGTTCCACCTTGTGGAAGTAAATTACAGCAGTATTTTTGCACACCGCGGAAAACCACTTCCACTTCCAACAATTGCAGATTACTTGTCGGCAGTATAAGGCACATCAGTCTTCCGAAATTCTTACAAATGATTAAGGAATCTAGACATTCAGCTAGAGCCAACTCTGTATCTGTATATATTTTAAGACTTTCGTCCCATCTTGTTTATATTCGCATATTACTCTACAGTAACACGGATATTCATGCATATGAAATAATTCCCCAAAACAAACTAAAAATTATTTCTTTAGTTTTATTTAACTGTAAACATTATTGCATGACTCAAACGACCTTCCTGTCCCCAGGAATTTCCCATTTTTCAGCTGCAGTTTCCTCCTTAATTAGTACGCTTACTTTCACTGTCCTGTTCCGTGATATCGTTAACAATGTGCCAAATGCTGCAACATACATGTTTTTAGACGGTCATCCATACACATTACAAAACTAGACGCGTGTGTTATGTACGCGCATGGTACTTGGTATACATGTCACTTACTGTCAGGCAACAATCACTGTAGGGTTAAGTACCACATGCCTATCATAGTTCAGGAAATGTCACATCATAAACAGCTACATACCTGAAAAACTGCCTCATAATCCATCCTCTGAATATACCAACACAAAAACATCATTGTACGACTTCAGGAGATGTGACGTCATAAACACAGATGCGTGAAAAAATGCCACAACATGGAGGAGGTTTTAATACATCTATTCTTTACTTGTAAAGAAACGGACGAGTCAACATACCGAAATCCCTGCCACCTTGCAGCGCTTTTCACAGTTTTCAACTGCGAAGCGCCAACGGCTGTAGGCAAAAATATTGGCTTTCTATAGAGCTACGAAATGGCGCTGACATAAAGATGTTCACAAAATCGAGTTGTACACGTGCGAAGCAGCTGTACTTATACAGCTGTTTATTATGCATATTTCTTTATACGGCTGTTTCATAATTTAGAATGTGTTTACACGAACACATAAAATACAGTTCATTATTTCGTTTCCGTTTCTTACAGATATAGGGTGAAATGAATACCTGGGCTGTGCTGAATTTGTTAGCCAGTAGTTAACAAAACAGCAGCAAACGGTTAATCGTTTGACATGTGGGCTCCTAGAAATCGCGTTTGCAAAGTAAAATACTGCATAACTGTTGATGGTGTGACAGGTGGCTATTGTATATTGACTGATAATACAATATTGTTAACAAATATTGAACGTGTGAAGACCCCTTCTGTACTGGTGGTCGTAAGGAATGTGTCACATACACTCCTGGAAATGGAAAAAAGAACACATTGACACCGGTGTGTCAGACACACCATACTTGCTCCGGACACTGCGAGAGGACAATGCACGTCCGCATGTATCCCGTGCCACCCAACGTGCTCTAGAAGGTGTAAGTCAACTACCCTGGCCAGTAAGATCTCCGGATCTGTCCCCCATTGAGCATGTTTGGGACTGGATGAAGCGTCGTCTCACGCGGTCTGCACGTCCAGCACGAACGCTGCTCCAACTGAGGCGCCAGGTGGAAATGGCATGGCAAGCCGTTCCACAGGACTACATCCAGCATCTCTACGATCGTCTCCATGGGAGAATAGCAGCCTCCATTGCTGCGAAAGGTGGATATACACTGTACTAGTGCCGACATTGTGCATGCTCTGTTGCCTGTGTCTATGTGTCTGTGGTTCTGTCAGTGTGATCATTTGATGTATCTGACCCCAGGAATGTGTCAATAAAGTTTCCCCTTCCTGGGACAATGAATTCACGGTGTTCTTATTTCAATTTCCAGGAGTGTATTTCCGACAAAGTCTGTTGTCCGCGTATTCCTGTGTAATCGTTAATGCGGCAATCGTTTCATCAGCTACTCTTGGATTGGACGAAACCTTTTGTAATACTCCACCATCAAAAACCTCCATGGATCAGGTATAAACATTTCTGTTGGCGTCAACACCTTCTGCGCGAATACTGGATAAATTACTACATCTCTCACAGTTGATTTATAGAAATCAATAAACATAAACTCTTTGACTGTGCGCAAGTGTATCGGGTCAATGCAATTGTTAGCGATTCTTCATCAACAATCAACGTCAGTTTTCATAGTTATTGTGGCTTCTCATATGCTTACACTTGTTTTAAAAAGATTGACCATCTGAAAGTGATGTGTGGTGAACGACACCCGCCATATTACTGTGAATTACCCCATACCCTGTTCTATTTACGAACTGTTAAAAGTGAATTTCTAGTCCTCTGCACATGCACTCCAGGAACTATTCTGCTGTTTGTGGTGAAAGATATCTACCATATTGTTATCACTTACTCCCTACCCTCTTCTATTCACGATCGACCGTTGGCAAGCCTCAGTGTGAGCAATAATTGCTCTGATTTTCTTGTGGACCTCCGCGAGGGGAGTGTGGGAGGAAGAACTAGGTTGCCCGAATCATCATGGAACCTACAGCGTCAAAATTTCAATAAAGAAACTTCTACTTGATGTGCAACACGGCTCTTGTAGCGCCTGCCACTGCACTTCGTTGAGCACTTTCGTTGTGCGCTTAAGAAATGATCCCGTAACGAAAGTTGCCATTCTTCGTTGGATCTTCTCTCTCTCTCTCTCTCTCTCTCTCTCTCTCTCTCCTTCCTTCCAGACTAGGAAGATCCCAGAGACTGACAATGGCGGAATCCCCACGAAATGCTTTACATTTTGACGAAATTTTGTTGTCTCTCACGGTCTCAGAAATGTGTCCACGAACAGCCACTGACTTTTCAGAAGTACAACTGTCAGACATGAGGATATTCGTCTAAAAATTATATTACCAATCGAATATTGAATATTTGCAGGAATTAATGTTAGAGAACGATGTTTTGCCACAATGAAACGTTGTACACCTTCATTAAACGTTTTAATAAAATTATCAATCGAGTGAGGAGCAAGTTACCGTTTTTATCGTACACTTGTCTCTGTTGCACAGCAGTTTTGTTTTTAGCAGCCTGAAATAACGAAAACAACATTTTGTTTAATTTTGAGGAACAATCCATGGATGTAAAAGATTGCTATTGGAACCTGCTCGAAATACCTTACTCATCTCTATAACTTGAACTTCCTTCTGAACTGGTGTGCTTTTTCCTACTAAAGGCCATGCAATATTTAACGAAGTAATGTTCGTTCTAACAATTTTCCTGTTCTTTTCACTACTCACGTGTGTCTCAGTATCTCCCGGCTATTTGTCGCCAATACGCACATATTTGTTACACATTTCACACGCAGCCTTACTTTCGCAGCAAACATATTTAAAACAAGAGCACTTTTGTTAAACTGCAGAGTCACAGGGCTGTGACTTTGAATAAAATCTTCTAGCAGCTCCCACACATTTGAAATAGCTAAAATGCCACTAGTTACTTAGCTATTTAGTTACAAGTTTTGTAGAACGTTTGAACGATTGCTTTATCTAAATGATGTGGAACGATTCAGTTTATAGTGTATGTATGCATCCTTACTATTAACATTAACGTTGTCCAGGAGAAATGATTGTAAATTATATACCTTCTTCATTACCTGCCAGAAATTTTATGTTGTCGCTCATACTGAGCTCCTCTCTGAGCACTGACAGCTTTAACAATGGGTAATAAAGGTCTTTTCTCCCTATGATGTTGTAGGTATGTACACAACTGTTTTCTCAAATACTATGTGATGAATTTTACTAGTGAAAATATGTTTTGTGACGGCACTGATAAATACCTAGCTCCTTGTAGGGCTTAACTGCATGGCGTCGGTGGGTGAACACCATATATTATTCTTACTACTCGCTTTTGTACAATCAATACTTCTTTTTCTAAGTGATGAGTTACCCCTAGAAAATTATTCTGTACGACTTTATTGAGTGGAAATATGCAAAATATGTCAGGAGGTTGATACATTTGTTTCCAAGATCAGCAATTATACTAAGAACAAAAGTAGTTGAACTTAATTGTTTGAGAAACTCAGTAGTCTGATTCTTCCTGTTCAAGTTTTCATCAGCATGTGCACCCAAAAATTAGGAGTATTCTATCCCGCTTATTAATTCCCGCTAACGTGCTACATCCGTTGTTGGTATTTGTTGTATGGTATGGAATTCAGTGATTTTTTCAAAATTTTGGAAAACTAATTTTCAGAGAAACACCTGATAATTCTTTGGACAATATCATTTACTAACTTTTTTGTTCTTTTCTTTCTAATTGAATGTATTATATATAACACTTGCACAGTACGCAAAAAGTACCAATTTTGCTTGTTGAACCCTAAGTGGACGGTCATTCTCGTTTATAAGGAATAGGAGTGGATCGCAAATTGAACTCTGTGGGACTCTTTGCGATTTTGTTTGAACCCCAGTCACTAAAATTTTCTACCTTTCCGACATTTTCTGAATTATTCAGCACAAACTCTTGCGTTCTATTGGTCAAGTATGATTCAAAGCAAGTGTGTGTAAAGCCATCAGTTCCATAAAACTTGAGGTTTTTACGAGAATATTATGATCTACGTAAATGAAGGGTTTGGAAAGATCACAAAAAGTTCCATCAGGTGATATATTATTGCTGTACTAATTGATAGCTTGTACTATTCGATGAGTGAATGTGTAAACAACACTGTCAGACGAGCAAACTTTTCGGAATCCAGGCTGCGATGTGCTAAGTTACTAGTCTCCATTTAAGTGTGCGACTGCTCTTGGATAAATTACTTTTTAGAATATTTTGGAAAAATATATCACTAAGGAAACTAGCATTTCTACCAAGCATGTTTGGTCATTGTCAAGTGTGAAGACTGCTGATGGGCTGATGGTGCACCATTACAGTGATCGACCAGAACATTACGACCACCTACTTAATAGCCGCTATGTCCACCTTTGGCACGAATAACAGCACCGACGCCTGATGGAATGGAAACAACTAGTGTACAATACTCCTTGGCCGTCACGGCGCCTTGCACAAGCTTCACTAGATCCATGGATGCCGACGTGAATGTTCCCCGGAGCATAATGGAGCCGCCGCAAGCTTGCCTCTGGTCCGCAGTACACGTGTCAAGGAGCTGCTCCAATGGAAGACGACGGATTCATCTCCATCGGAACTGCGCTAACGTCCAGAGCCGATGGTCATGTGACCATTTCAGTCGTAGTTGCCGCTGTCGTGTTAACATTGGCACATGCTTGGGTCGTCGGCTGCAGAGGCCCATCATTAGGTGTGTTCCATGCACTATACGTTCAGACACACTTGCACTCTACCAAAGATTAAAGTGTGTGTTAGATCCGCCACAGTTCACTGCCTGTCCTGTTTTACCAGTCTCTCCAGCCTACGACGCCAGATTTCTGTAATAAGGTACGGCCATCCAACCCCACCATGTCTGCACGTGGTTTCACTTTGGTTTCCAAACGTGTTGAAGATACTCACAACTGTACTCCTCGACCAACCGCCGAGTCGTGGAGTTTCCGAAGTGCTCGTGCAGCGCTCCTAGGCCATTAGAATCTGCCCTCTGTCACACTCAGAGAGATCGCGCGCTTTTCTCATTCTACACAAGTGCAGCATGCTCACTGATGCTACATGCACTGCGTGTGTGTCTGACTGACAGTCATTCATCGACAGGAGACGCTGCTACCGCCTAGGTGGGTTTGCATCGATAACAGATCGGTGGTCACAATGTTTTATGTGATTATTGTATATATTCTACCTGCCATCTCTGACGTCACAGCTGCTCACAGTGTCGCCGTGTATGGCCATACGTTCACTCCACGTTCTATTCGTGTTCTTGAACCTCGTGATAACTCTACCCTGCGCCACTGAGCTGCAGACCGCCGTCTGTATTAAGGCTGTTGACAGTGATTTTTGTTTCGGTACTTCATTAGTTACATTATCCCAAAGCCGTTAGTGCGATGCACGACAGCTTTCGTGAGATTTTATCCTGTGGCCATTTTCTAGAGTAAGCTCAGCTGATGCTATTTTTCGGGGAAGCGTTGTTCTATAGTGCACATTGCTTGTCCGACATAAGACTGGACACACTCTAAATGTATCTTGTAGAACCCAGGTTCCTGAGACCTGCCAGTACTTTAACTTGTCTCACTATTTGCCGAATTTATGACGGAGGCCTGAGTGCCGATTTAATTCTGTGTCTTTTCAGTAGGTGGTTTATCGTGCCCGATGTGGAGCAAAAAGGCTTTTTTCCTATTTGTCGAAAGTCTTCTTCTTGCGATTATTGCTTGGGACCACGTTGGTGACAGCTATAGCTGCATTTCCTAATGACCTTCCGTAGGTGGGTCAGCGCATGGGGCAAGTAACCGGAGTCTGATATTGTTCTGGAAGAAGCACCAATGCTTGAAGCACAGTGCCCTTCTGTGCCAGGTAAATGATGGCTGATGGAATGCAAGTACAAATCGGCTATTCTTTAGACGCTGTGGTCAAGGTACCCATTTCATTTGCGGCGGATGAGGACGTCGAGGAAGGGCAATGCATCGGCTTTTTGTGCTTACATAGTGAACTGGATGCTGTTGAGGTGTTCCAGGAACTCGCCTAGTTTTTTAGATTCATGAGGCCAAATGACGTCAACGTTTCTGAAGAAACAACTACATCTCTGTGGGGCCCTTTCTAAACCTCGAAATTGTCCAGACGGTTTGCAACAGCTGGACCCAACGAACTTCCCATCGAAACATTGTCCGTCTGAGCATAATATTGGGCGTTGTACAGAAAATAAAATTATGCCTAAATAGCCCGACCACGTCACTAGCAATGATGTTTCAAATGCCTCTAAGTCTCCTAGACTTAGAACTACTTAAATCTAACTAATCTAAGGACATCAGACACATGCATGCCCGAGGCAGGATTTGAACCTGCGACCGTAGCAGCAGTGCGTTTCGGGACTGAAGCGCCTAAAACCGCTCGGTCAAAGCGGCCTGCCACTATCAAAAAACTATGTTACAATGCGCAAGGAGTCTTTCATGGGCACATTCTTAAACAGCGCCACCACAACACAACTGACAGCAACATCACCAACCTACGTCTAAGCTGCTTAACTCGTCTCATAAAATCAGCTAAGTTGTTAATATGATGTTTACAGCAACCCATACACGGAGTGAGGAGATTGGTCAAGTGATTCACCAGCTTGTAAGTGATTGAAGCATTAGTGGATACAGCATGAGGCCGAAATGCTTCTCATTCATGTAGATCTTGGTAGAGCATAAGCAGTCTGTCTAGGTAGTGAGCTAAGTTTTGATAATGCATTACCTTCTAACTGCAATTGTTTACCAAATCCACGTCCGTTTCCCATAGCCAATAGCCATCATACACCAAGTACGCCGCGTATGATTTACGGCTACGTAAAGGGCATGTAGATGTTGATACCACGGATATCCAAGGAAAATAGCACAGAAAGCTAAAAGTTCCCAAGTACAAACTATAGATTCCGAATCCCTGTTGACGGCATGGGAGGTTTAATGCCTTCTGCTTTCGAGTTTACACTTACACACCTTGTCAGACATAATTTCTATTTTCTGTTGTTTATAAATGTGACCCATATATACTGTCCGACAAAAAAGATGACACACTCAGAAGAGATGGTCGAGTTTTAATGTGAATTCGTGTATGTACACGTCATTGAAAGGTGTCTAAATGGTAAGAGCTACAACTATGTGTGATAGCTAAGGTACAAAAGCGGTGTCAACAACGTCAGATGTTGAGTGATACTGTGAATGACACGAAGAGGCTGCTTTTTGTGTGCGTACGGGTGTGACAGAGGTGCAATGCTGGACAGCATGGGATCATGAGACCAGACATATTCGTCGTCAAGTTTCTCTTCGACCTCATCTGATTACCATGAAGGAGGATCGCTAACTGTGCACCTGGTGCATCTTAGGCATGTCACATTTTAACCTGCCGTTCGAGAACAAATAATGACTTCCTGTAACATTGTGTATGATCCCGCATCATCCATCGGAGACATGCTGGAGCGAGTCTAGGAAATTACCGTCCACAGCTTAGGCTGCCATTAACACCAAAATGCATACAACTGCGTTTGTAGTGAGCTGTGACCGGGGAAGCATGAACTGTTGATGAATGGTGTAGCGCTATGCTTGGTGATGAACCACGGTTTTACAGTACCCCCTGAAGATTATCGTCCACGAGTATGGTGGCAGACTGGAGATTGGTCCCGTTCTGTCGGAAGACGTATCGGTGTTACTCGCAGCTTTATGATGTGGGAAGCCATCATGTATGAGTTCAGGTCACGGTTGGAAGTGTTTGAGGGAACTCTGACGGCACAAAAGTGCGTCACGGCTCTGAGATTTATGAGGTGGGAAGCCATCGCAGATTAGTTCAGGTCAGTGTTGATGACGACTGCATCATCGTGTGTTGCCTCTCATGCACAATGTCGTAGTGCCATTTTTCGGCAGGACATTGCTCGTCCACTCGTGGCGTGTCTGTCTATGGACTGCCTGTGTAAGATCCAGGTATTTTCGTGGCAAGCAAAATCCCCAGATTTGTCCCCAGTAGAGTATGTGTGGCGCCCTCCTGGACGTCAACTCCGGCCCTTGCCGGTATCCAGGATATCAAGGACCAGTTACTCCAGTGGTGGACCAGGAGACGATACATAGGCATTATGCCACAACTGCCAACATAGTTAACGAATTCATTCATGCCACAGATGGTGCAACATCATACACTACTGGCTATTAAAATTGCTACACCAAGAAGAAATGCAGATGATAAACGGGTATTCATTGTACAAGCGTCAAGGGTAACCGCAGCCATGATCTCTTAGCTGATAGTCCATGCTGCTGCAAACGTCGTCGAACTCTTCATGTGATACCCCAGTATGGCGATGACGAATACTCGCTTCCAATGTGCGTTCACCGCGATGTCGCTAAACACGGATGCTACCATCATGATGCTGTAAACAGAACCTGGATTCATACGAAAAAATGACGTTTTGCCATTCGTGCACCCAGGTTCGCCGTTGAGTAGACCATCGCAGGCGCTCCTGTCTCTGATTCAGCGTCAAGGCTAACCGCAGCTATGGTCTCCGAGCTGGTAGGCCATGCTGCTGCATACGTCGTCGAACTGTTGGTGCAGATGGTTGTTGTCTTGCAAACGTCCCCGTCTGTTGACTCAGGAATTGAGACGTGGCTTCACGATCAGTTACAGCCGTGCGGATAAGATCCCTGTCATCTCGACTGCTAGTGATACGAGGCCGTTGGGATCCAGCACGGCGTTCCTTATTACCCTCCCGAACCCAGCGATTCCATATACTGCTAACAGTCATTGGATCTCGATCAATGTGGGAATGTCGCGATACAATAAACCGCAATCGCGATAGGCTACAATCAGACATTTATCAAAGTCGGAAACGTGACTCCTCCTTACACGAGGCATCACCACAACGTTTCACCAGGCAACTGCTGTTTGTGTATGAGAAATCGGTTGGAAACTTTCCTCATGGCCGCACATTGTAGGTGTCGCCACCGGCGCCAACTTGTGTGAATGCTCTGAAAAGCTAATCATTTGCATATCACAGCATCTTCTTCCTGTCGGTTAAATTTCGCGTCTGTAGCACGTCATCTTCGAGGTGTAACAATTTTAATGGCCAATAGCGTATTAATAAGTGCAGTCATACTGTCACATTGTTCGGATATTTGACTCGATTATTGTAATCACTGGAGCAACATCAAACTATCAACCGCTGAAGTTTCATTTCGTTTTGTCTTTGTCTTCTGGGTGCTCCACTATGTTTTTCGAACGGAGTAGGTTTTCATATGTTCTATCGCTCCGCTGATCACTTCTGCGCATGACAATTTTTTACCCCTTTTGGCAAGTACGTGTATGTTCCGCAAAGGTGCTCAATACTTCATGTCACCCATTCACTTAGCAAAGGTACTTATGATATAGACGACCCTTTCAAATGACAAAATAAACATTACGACAGTATTCTTGAGTTTCTCCCGGCGTATTTGATAATCAAAATATCCACGGGTGTACTGCCGGTCTATAGTGTCCAACGGGCACAATATTTCGGCGATCAAACATGTCGCCATCATCAGGTGAACTGACGGACTGAGCTCCTGTGAACGTGCCGGCACGGAGATCCGTACGCTATGGCTGCTCAGGGGGAACTGGGTTCGGTCGCGGCGGCGGCCGATTTAAATACCCTCCGCCCGCGGCGCGCTCCCTCCGCCGTCCGCGCCCCGTGCCACGGTAGCTCGGTGGAACAGATTGCGACGACATCTGAGATGACGTCGGTGTGATGGCTCTGTCCGCCGTGGTCGTCACAACTATGCGTTTGCTCGATTTACTCTTGATTAACCCAATCGCTGGTTCCCAAGCCTTGCTAAGATTATAGCCACAGTCACGGTTTAAGAGGTCGTCATTGGTGCGAATTTCGATGGCCTCTCTAACAACGCTGTCCCAGTATCTCGAGGTCTGTACCAGAATCCTCGTGCGGTCATACTCCATAGCGTGATTTTCCGACAAACAATGTTCAGCGACCGCCGACTTGCTCGGATACATCAGTCGAGTGTGCCTCTGGTGTTCACGGCATCGATCCTCGACGGTACGCATCGTCTGACCAATATAAGACTTGCCACATTGACACGGAAGCTGGTACACGGCGGCCTTCCTCAAACCGAGGTCATCTTTGGCGCTCCCCACCAGTGCACGAGTTTTATTCGGAGGACAAAACACAGTTCAGACCCGGTGTTTCTTCAGAATGCTGGCGGTTTTCCTCGAGAGTGCGCCTGTGTATGGAATAAATGCAGTGCCTACCTCCTCCCTCGTGACTTCATCCATCTCAACAGGTTGTGCTGCAGTGGTTGGGCGGAGAGCACGTTGGATCTGCCACTCTGAGTACCCATTTTTTCGAAACACAGTTCTCAGGTGTTCCAATTCCTGGGGTAGACTCTCTCTGTCAGAGACAGTGCGCGCCGTATGTACTAGAGTTTTAAGTACCCCATTCCTCTGTGAAGGGTGGTGGCAGCTGTCTGCGTGCAAATACAGATCAGTGTGTGTTGTCTTTCGATACACCCCATGACCTAGGGTGCCGTCAGCCCTTCTCCTGACCAAGACGTCAAGGAAAGGTAATTTACCCTCCGTTTCAGTCTCCATAGAGAATTTGATGTTGGGGTGTATGGAGTTTAGATGTGTAAGGAAGTCAAGGAGTTTATCCATACCATGTAGCCAGATGACGAACGTGTCGTCCACGTAACGGAAAAAGCAAGTAGGTTTCCATTCGGATGACGACAGGGCTTCCTCCTCGAAGTTCTCCATGTACAAATTCGCTACCACTGGTGAGAGAGGGCTACCCATGGCGACTCCCTCCGTTTGTTCGTAGTATTCTCCATTAAAAAGAAAATACGTGGAAGTCAAGACATGCCTAAAAAGTTCAGTGGTATTCTCGTCAAATCTCTGACCAATCAACTGTAGATACTCTCGCAGGGGTACCCTCGTAAACAAGGAAACGACGTCAAAACTCACCATGATATCTGACTCATCCAACCTGAAGCTATCAAGGCGTTTAACAAAATCCACGGAATTACGGATGTGATGAGGGCATTTACCCACATAAGGACTTAATATTCCCGTCAGGTATATGACCAACAAATATGTAGGTGCCCTGATGTTGCTGACAATGGGGCGTAATGGTACCCCTCTTTGTGAACCTTCGGGAGTCCATATAGTCTAGGCGGTACCGGACCTTGGGGTAACAATTTCTTAGCGTCACCCTCCGGTAAATCTGCGTCCTTGAGAAGAACCCTCGTCTTGTTCTCCACCTTCTTTGTTGGGTCAACGCTGATCTTCCGGTAGGAATCGTCATTTAGCAGGCTCTGCATCTTATCAGTGTAGTCCTTATGGGAGACAATAACTGAAGCATTGCCTTTGTCAGCCGGTAAGACAACAATTTCAGAGCGTTCCCTCAGATCACGAAAGGCCGCCCTCTCTTTACTTTTTTCGCGTTACCTTTTAAAAATTCTGTCATTGCGACGTATAGTTTCAGTAATTTTTCTCAAGTTACAGTTATGTTTACTGCTCGTAGACTTTTTTTCTTTTTAGCAAGAGATACTCTCTTCTTATGTTCTCTACGCTACATCAATTATGTGATATTTTGTTTCCAAGGTTGCAGAACTGCTTCAGTTTGTCTATCATGTGCTCCATAATTTTGATTTAATTTTAACCCTTTTATCAACTCTCCTATTCCTTAACACTTTTTCATTTCTTTGGTTTGTTTCCAAATAGTTTCTGTGTTCACTAGACTCTTAGTTATTTTCAAAACTTTCTGTAATTCTTCATCACTTTCAATGACGGTAGCGATGTCAACGCGAATCTGATCACTGATATCTTTTCACCAGTATTTTTAATCTAATTTGTGAAGTTTTATTTATTTCCTCTCCTGTTCTTCAATATGCACGTTGAAGGGTACAGAAGAGATGTTGCATTCTCGTCTTACGTCCTCCTTAACCGGAGAGCTTCTCTTTTTGTCTTCCATTCATATGATTATTTTGATTACTGTACATTACTCGTTATTTCATAAAGCACAGACACTTTACTGAGAATTTGAAACGTCTTGCACTATTTTACGTGCCCGAACGCTTCTTCTAGGCCGACAAATCTTATGACAATGTCTTTATTTTCGTAAGGTCATTCTCCCAAGATATTGACTACACGCAGAATCAGTGTTTTAAGATAATCCAGGAAAGTGCTGGTAGTATAAACGTTGTTGATTTTGAACAATCAATGATCACAAATTACAAACCTTCTTCTCCTGCTCCTCTGACAAATAATGGAGGGAAGTACAAAGCGACAACACAAAACATCATTGAGTACCTTAACAACTGTGTGACTGTAAGCAATACTACAAGTGCTCTGCTTTGGGTGATCGTTGCAAGCAGACATTATTATCCAGTTGAGCAGAATGAGTTATCAGCATTCAAAGAAAAATACCACATTTGCTCATTTCATGTTTACACCTGTGTGTGCTATTATCACTGCATGGCGAGAGCAGCGAATTTTATGTTGATGGACGTATGAGAGCAACGTTTACGGGCAGCAGCACATTGTATGAACGTAAACGCATCAGGGACCGAGATTCGTAGTGTCGCCATCACCAGTTCATGGTCCGAAACCATTTAAAATGTTCTTCTGATTTCCAGCGTTACTGTGTTTTCTGTCGTAAAACTATACGGTAATGAAAAAGAGGGAAATAAACCTGAGCTTCTCTGTCGATTCTGGAATTACCTGACTGTTGCAAAGTGCAGTGGTACTAGTAACTGCAGATACCACGTGGTAACTGCAGTCGTATATCTGGACTGCACACGGGCAAATATTGCAGACGTAAAGTGACTGATTTCTAGTAATACTGTAGTAAGAACCTCAGTTTCGGTTATGTCGTCCTCATTGTCCTGCCACTGCGAAATTGGAAATTTGTGGTACATTCCTATGGAACCAAACTGCTGAGGTCACCCCGTGCGGCCCTTGCCACTACGAAAACAATAAATATTCGTGGCAGCAGTACACATCGACATTTCAGAGAAATAGCTCTGCTCCCTGTAAGAAATTCGTAAAGTCAATTGTGTTTGCAGAGTGCCGCTAAAAATCTCGATGAATGAGCCGTTACGTAAGTGGCAGCATGAGTTGAAAACGCTTGCATGCACAACATACTATCGAATACGCAGTGTTGATACAGATGTGTCTGTTTGTGAGTGTGGATAACTGTGAAATAATGGTATGAACTAACATTATGTTTTGTTAACAATTGCGATAAACGGATACAAAGGTGTGCGTGTTTCTGATATTGCTGCAAGTGCGCTCAGCAGAAGTGGTAAAGACAAAGTGTGTTTATAGCTGTTTAGAATTCTTTCAACTAATGACGCACTACCTTCAGGTCGACAGTCTACAAGTATAGCACTAAACAACATGGAAGGATTACTACATACCCTCTACAAATTTGCAGGAAATCAGCCATATTGGTTGGTCGATTGATTTGGGGAGGGGACCAGATAACCAGGACATCGGTGCCATAGGATTGCGGAAGGATGGCAAGGGAGCCGGCTGTGCCTGTCAAAGGAACCAACGTCGCATTTGCCTTAAGCGGTTTAGGGTAATCACGGAAAACCTAAATCGGTATGGCCGAACCCTTGTTTGAACCGTCGTCCTCCGGAACGCGAGTCCAGTGTGCTAACCACAGCGCCACCTCACTCACCGTAGCCATGTTTGTCTTCTGCTAATATGTAGGCTGCAAATCGTCCAACCATCTTGACAGCCTGTCGGACACGCTCCGAAGATGACTGGGCGGCTCATGAATATACGCGAAAACTTGAAGATTCAGAAGCGGTACAGAGGTCTCCTTGTTGTCAACAACTCTGTCTGACAGCGATAACAAGGTACTTAGAGGTTAATAGTGTTAGTCAGGAAGCCTTTATTCGTAAAAATTTAGGTACATGAAATATCCGTTCTCTGTTATTCTTGTTCATATTTTGACGCATGTTCGATCCTCACTACCGTCTCATATCCAATTTTTGTATTGCTGCCTTGTCGGTTTGAGCAAACGAAGCGATATAATCGTTTGGCGACTCCGTCTCTACCGGACCGCTTGAATCTGCGCGTTCACCGGTGTAATTATCTAACTTGAATGTACATTAAGTCGCAAATGGAACAGCGTATCGAATTTCTTCCGCAACAATTATGCCTTAGCACAACATACCCTGCAAGATGACCGTGATTAAATATCTCATAAGAATGTCTTCTCCGAGTTGGTACTTTCCGCAATAGACCAGAAATGTGTTTTATTATCCACCTCAACAATAAATGAACTCAATGTCAGCACCACAGTAAATATATGCTACACTGCTATATGTCCAATATTATTATTACTGGCACTGGCAGACACAAATCATTGGCGTCCAAAACTCTGCTAGTTTCTGTAATTTCAGAAATTAGTAGTCTAGTAATCCATTTACAAATAGTAATTACAAGGTTTTAACTTGGATGATTTTAGTTAAGGATGCAGTGTACAGGTGGAACAAGTGCCCAAGAGGCGCTAGGATGAGGACTGTTTGAAAAGAAGCGTGTTTTGTAACACTATGGATAGTTAGCTTTCTCTTCTGAAAAATTGTACGGAGAACTCTCAATGTACAGACAAATGCTTCATGATTCTATAAGAATATGCTTTTAGAAATAAACAGCACCAATTGTCTCACCTCATGGTTTAATTTATTATTAGTTGGCTGAAAAATAAGTGTTCAGAGATAATTCTTTTTAGTTCTAAAGTTATGTTAGGTGCTAATATTCATGATGGTGTCTGGAGCTAGTCTATACTTACACAAAGGCGTAACGGTCTCAGAAATGTTGGGAACCATTGAGATACACTAACGAACACAAGATAATACAGATGGAAGGTACTGGAGAGCTCATAAATATGTGTGACTGAGATCGGCGATTCCCGCAAGCTATAGTCTAAAGGAATGGGACCTAATACCAGTACAAATCTGTGTATGGTAGGAAATAAGTATTGTTAGAGTGTTTGCCTGCGCACGTAATTCGTACACAAAGAAGAATTTCAATACTACGTTTCAATGGTTTGTACCTCGTCGTGAGCGGTTGACGTTCCCCACGAGGTACTTCACTGCATTTGATTAAAACATTCGGGTCTGACTGCATAACAATTCTTTTAGTTCTATCCATAACGTCTGTTAGTGGGCAACACATACTCTGAAAAATAAACAAGGACACACCTCGAAGGAATTAAACGAATGGGATGGAAATCGGTAGATGCTATATTCGTGTTGAGACAAGCAAGTGATTACAATTCCACAAAAAATGGATGACTTATTCCAAACACTCGTCTCCGCTGGTCAGCAGGGCTCATGTCGAAGAGGGACTCATCACTGAAAATAATTCAGCTCCAGTCAACCAGATTTTAAGCCAAAGACATGTCTGGATAAAAAGCCCCGAACATCGGTGGGAAACCGACCTGACTGTCGGCCGACCTATTGCCTGTAACCAGGAGTGATACTATGGGATACCATTTGTTTCTATGGCAGGGTCCCTTTGTTTGTCAGCCTCGGAACTCTTACTGTCTTACTGCATAGCGGTATAGCGGTACGTCAAAGACATTCCACGCCCGATTTTTTTTTTTTTTAGGAAAGCTATCCTGAACTTACGTTTCACCAACGTCAAACCCGAGTGCACACGGCGAGAGTTTCTAATTCTTGTCTTCATGCTTGCCAAAGCCTACCTTGGCCAGCAAGATTGCCGTATCTCTCCTCAAGTGAGAATGTTGGGAGCATTACGGCCAGGATTCTCTACCAATCTCTAGATTTTGACGATCTAACAAGCTAGTTGGACAGAATTTGGCATGATATCTTTCAGGAGAACATCCAACAACTATGTCACTGAATGCAAAGACGAATAAGTGCTTTCTTCATGTTCAGATGTGGATCAATGCGTTACTCACTTGCGCTATTTGTGAAGCTCTATCTCTTAAATACATCGCTCAATTTTTCTGAAATTGTTTCATGTCTGTCTGTGAACGACACGCCATGGTTACCAGCGAGACGAGGCCGTTAGTGAACTTTTATTTGAAAAAAAAAAACCATCACAGTTTTCATGACAGTACCGTGGGTCACCGTATAAACACTTTCTCAACCATCTTTCGCAGTAACTGAGAGTGGAGCAAAGGGGATCCGGGGAGGGAATTTCCAGCTACAACATTCATCTGACGACCAACGAAAACCTCCCAAAACCTTGGTTCATCGAATGACAACCAAAGTGCAAAAGTTATTTTTATCTGTGCAACTTGCAGGTGTCATGCTGTATGCTGAAGAAACAGCAACAAAAACATGGAGAATATCTTGTAAATAACGGCAAGAAACGTAAAATCCATGCTGTGACGTAAAGCAAATAGGACCAAAGAAAAAAAAAAACTATTGATGATGGAGATATTGTCGCTGAAAGTAATTTGTAAAAGAGAATAAGGTACATGAAAACGAAAAGTGTTTTGGATCAAGGTGGACCCACACTCTTATATTGTTTTATTTATGCAAACACGAACCAATGGTAGAATATCAAGATAAAATGATTGTTTCAGTATCAAATACAGTGCGCGCTGTAAAGTTTAGGTGGCCACTACTGTTATAAATGTTCATAAATGCCGTAATCAGTTTTTATCTTTCCTACAATAACACCTAAATGGCTCAAGATCATACTGGAACTATAAATATTAATGCTGTTGTTTTTTTAATATTAAGACTGTGCTTCGGCTGACGATATTCGTATATGAATGTATGTCCACCCTTCTGACTGAAGATTTGAGGGACTTCGGCCGTTTACTTATGTAATGAAGAAACACCTCCAGCCTTCCTTTCGATGCTATTTATTATATGGCTACCAGTTTCGGTGATTCAGGCCAGTATGCATAAGTAGTAATGGTAGCATCGTCAGTTTACCAACCATGCAAATACAAAGATAGATTGAAAACAGAATAAGAATCTAGGACAATATACAGGTGAATACACAGTAATCATTTGATAAAACCAACAGATACATCCATTGTCAGGCCAGTATGCATAAGTAGTAATGGTAGCATCGTCAGTTTACCAACCATGCAAATACAAAGATAGATTGAAAACAGAATAAGAATCGAGGACAATATACAGGTGAATACACAGTAATCATTTGATAAAACCAACAGATACATCCATTGTCATACATCTAAAATAGAGTTATATATGGTATCCCACAATGAACTTCCATTCTATAAGTTGGACAAATGTACTATTTACTAATTGAATCATTAATTAAATATACCACGTTTAAAATTAGTAAACTGGATTTACGCTAAATTGCACAAGCCAGAAATAACCAACTAATCTACAATAATAACTGCAGAAAATGATAGATGTGTGAAAGGAACTACAACGTCTGAAAGAAGTAAACCAAAGAGATAGGCATCTATGTGCAAGAAAGTAGTCTTTGCGCCTCTTTGAAAACTTATCAATGTCGGAATGAATATTTGTACACCTTCGTTCAGACTGTACTTCGTACCAGATAACTGCATCATCTGCGAAACGTATGAGGTTACTATTAACAATGGCAGCAAGTTCAATAATATAGAGCATGAAGAGCAAGGGACCCAACTCGCTTCCAAGGGGTAGAACCAAAGTTACTTCTATATCCTCGATGTCTCTCCAGCCGAGATAACAATGCTGAGTCTTCCGTGCCAAGAAATCTTCATTTGCTAATATCGTCTGATACCACGCACGATCGTAATTTTGAGAATAAACGTAGATGTGGTACTGAGTCAAACGCTTTTCGGGAAATCGAGAAATACGGTATTCACCCGAATGACTTGATCCATGCTTTTCGTGATGTCACGAGGGAAAAGTGCGAACAGGGTTTCAAATGATCTGTGTTTTCGAAATATCTGCCAGTTGGCATAGAGGAGATAATTCTGCTCGAGGTATCTTAGTATATTTGAGCTTATAATGCGTATGTATGTTCTAAGATTCAACAATACATCTATGTCAAAGATATTGGTCTGTAGTTTGGTGGATCATTTCTGCTACTATTCATGGTGACTGGTGGTGCTTTCTTACAGGCACTGGGCACTTTTTTTTCTTGCTAGCGGAATTTACAACAGATTATACACGTATGTGAGGGAAGTCGTGGGATATCTCATAATCTCGTGTCGGGTCTCCTTTTGTCCGGCGTAGTCCAGCAAATCGACGTGTCATGGAATCAGCAAGTCGTTAGAAGTCTCCTGAAAAAATACTGAGTCACGCTGCCTGTATATCCGTCTATAATTTTGAATGGGTTGCACGATTTTGTGTACAAACTCACCTCTACATTATGTCCCATAAATGTTCGATGGGATTCATATCTGCCTATGGGGGTTGCCAAATCATTCTTTCGAACTGTCCAGAAAGTTCTTCAAAGTAGTCGCGAGCAATAGTGGTACGATGACAGGGCTCATAGTCATTCATAATAATTCTGTGGTTGTTTGCGAACATAACCATATCCAGTCAATGATCGGTTCAGTTGCACTAGATGACCCAATCCCATGGAAACACAGCCCACACCCTTATGGAGCCACCATCTGCGTGCACAGAGCCTTCTTGACAATTTGGGTCCATGGCTGCGTCATACACGAACCCTACAATCAGTTGTTACCAACGGTAATTGGGGCTCATCTGATCAGGCCATGGTGTTCCAGTCGTCTAGGGTCAGTATTTATGGTCTCAAGCGCAGAAGAGATGCTGCAGGCGATGCCGCGCTGACAGCTAAGGCAGTCGCGTCGGTCGTGTGCTGCCACAGACCATTGACACCAAATTTCGCCGCATTGTCCTGAATGATACGTTCGTGCTCGTGGAAGAATGATAACTTCTCCATTAATGGTGAAACTCCATCTTGAAGAGAGAGCTTCGATCATGTTGCCACTAATTTTCCAATGAAAGGTCAATCTTCTATTTGTAGAGCTTATCTGGTACGCCCCACACTGATTTCTGTGGTCATTGCATGCAGTGTTGCTTCTCTGTTAGGACTGGCAACTCTACGCAACTGCCGGTACTCTCGGTCGTTAAGAGTAGGCCTTCGGCCAATTGATTGTGCATGGTGAGAAGTAAAGCCAAAAATCTGGTATTCTTGGCAAACGCTTGAGACTGTGGATCTCGGAATATTGAATTCCCTAACGACTTCCGAAACGGCATGTCCCATGCACATAGCTCCAACTAACATGCCGTGTTCGAAACCTGTTCATTCTCGTCGTGCAGTTATAATCACGTTGGAAATCTTATCAGAAGAATCACCTGAGTAGAAATGGCAGCTATGCCAAAACACTATCATTTTATAACTTGTGAACGCGATACTATTGCCATCTGTATATGCACCTATCACTATCCTATGACATTTGTGACCTCATTGTAGTTAACAGAGCTGCTACGTAACCTGAAAGGTATTCCATCAGTCCCTGGTGCCTTCTTCAGTTTTAACTATTCCAGCTATTTCTTAGTCCGACTGACATTAACATCTATTTCATTCATCTTTTCAGTGGTACGGAAATTAAGTTTGTGCAATAGTCCAGGGTTTTCCTTAGTTACGGGTTACTTGAAAATAGAATTAAACATTCCTGATTTCGGGAAAAACTTTTTAGAACGCGACGTATAAACTGAGTTGATAATGACGCGGACGGGTCGTTCTAGGTCCGGTATTTGGCTGTGTTGGTGGAATCGGGTGCGTCGTAAACTTGGTCCAATAGGTGTACTATAGCAAGCGTTCCTCTTAAAAATAAACGTGGAGAAGAGGAAGATTTATCCTCGTTCCTGCGCCGGTACTTAATCGAGGAGCCTAAATTTGAGCACCCCTCGGCATGGGGCTCGCAGCTCCTCGCCTCCCCCTCGGTTGATGGCTGCCGCATTAGCAGGGCTCCGTCAGTGGCAGCACCCCGCCGCCTGGCCGCTCCTCCCAGTCGATACGGCGGGGGCGTCGGGGGCGGAGGTGACGGGGTGCATTTCTCTCGGCAGGCAGATTTACGGCCGGCGCCTCGCACCATCTGAGCCCTGCGCCGGAATTGCCGAAGACGCCTCCCGCCCTTCTCCCACGCACTTCGCCAATTAGCGCCCGGTCCTGGCCCACAACTCGGACGCCTACGGGCGACTTCTCGGCAAATCAGTGCTCCGATGGCACTACCCACGTGACTCCTTCGCGGCTCTGCTCTTGTACTGTGTCCGTCGTATCTTGTGCACACTCAGTATATTCACTGTAAGAAACATTAGTCAGTCCTTTAAAATGAGGAAGGAAGGAAGATTGAGCTTAACGTCACGGCAACATCGAGGCCATTAGAGACGGAGCACGAGCTCTGGTTGTGTTGAGGATGGCGAAGGAAATCGGCAGTGATTTAGGGAACTCGTGGGAAACCTAAATGTGGATGGCTGGACGTGTGTTTGAACCGTCGTCCAACTTAAACCCTTAAAACAGAACAATGGTTACTTTACAGTGCTGCAGGTGATGTAGAGCTGGTCATGTGATCTTCCGGCGCTCACGTGAGACAAGTGGTGTGTATATACCAGCTGGTTTGGAATTAGCGCAGTCAGACTAGCCGAGGTGGAGACGGAACTAAATGGAAGAAAGGAACTCTCGTGTTTGGACGCGCCCATGACCACGTTGAGGTATCGACTGCCTCTTTGTCTACCGCACCTCGTAGGCGGCACGCCGCCCACACCTACACGCGAGACAGGACGGCACTTTCAAACCTGCTGCCTGCGCTCCGCGAGCGTACTCACTCTTCTTTCGATCACTGTCTCCGGTGGAGGGCAGTGTTGCCGAAGCGCTGCATTCGCCTAGCGAGTGTGCCGCCATAAATATCGCCGCATCTCCAATGTTTAGTCAGTATTGTATTTCGTCTGATACCGTCCGTTACTATCTCTACCGTACTACTGACTTCGCGCCAACGACGCCATTGGTACTGGTTTTCCTCTTTGGTCTCTACTTGGATTTTTGTTCCTACTGGATCTGTTGACAACGTTGTGTCGGAAGTTCGTCGCAATTCGCTACACCGTAAATCGCTATCGCGTTGCTCATGTCTGTGTCGGGTCCGCCATTCTGTCTATCTTGTTGCTCGACTCCGACGTGGATTTGAGTACCGTCCGCAGTCGGTCTTCCCGCCTCGCGTCGCCATTCGTTCCTCAACTGTTTTATCTGACGCGTGCGCCGGTATCCGGCGACTCGGGGATACAGCTCATAGGAGGACCTACAGTTACGCATTAAGTGTGCATATTGTAAATAAACTTATTAATGTGTTATTTTTCTGTAGATGTCTAGTCGTGTTTCTTGGCCCCCTCATCTACCAGCACGGCACACACCATGAATGAAGTTGCATGTTTACGACTGTATGAGTGTGGGATGTCCAATGCATCTACAAGGAATGGTGTACCTCTCGCAGCCGTGACTATCACGCCTTGTCAAAAACACTAGATTTCAAACCCGATGTGAAGTGCTTTTGTCAGTTACAGATGCTCCGTCTCGACCAGTTTGCAATTTACTCTGCTGTATCTCGGACGCCATGCGGTCGGCTGTAAACTGCTTGTCACAGAATATTCAGTCCGTACTGGTTCTGTCGCTCTTGGAGCGAAATTTTGTAATCTGCAGGTCTCTATTGTGAAAAGGAATGAAGTCCGTCTCTATTCACGGGGGATCGAAAATACGGAGGAAGGTGGACAGGGATTCAATAATGAAAAAGTTTAAAATCTAACAAAGATAATTTATAAACATATGGCCTACGGCACCCATCACCAAGGACTTAAGGATGGTTACAGAGGTTGTATACCAGCCAAGCCTGCCGGTAGCGCTGTTGTATTTGACCGTAGTCGGCACCAGAGGAATCTCCTCAGTACGATGCAGGTGTTGCTGTGGTCAGAACAGTCTTCTGTCTAGGTATTAGTGCATTATGTCGGAGCTAAGTGCGTACTAACGGGGCCAAATTGTTGTTGCTAGTGTGGTGGATGCTTCCGTAACCAAGAGAGCCGAAGGGTTTGATGCTTACATCGTTTGAAGAAAAACGTCATCCGCTAAGTTACAACGCGGACGAAATTGTGTTGAGTGACAGTGACAGACGGTCAATGAAGATTCTCACGAAAAAAAAGAGGACGACAGATGCAAAATTCACTGCAGAACCAAAAGTCGCACACGTAAACACTATCAGCATCAAAACAACATGAGTGGAGGTCCAGAACCACGAAATTGCAGGGAGGGCTGACTTCCGAAATCATTCACCACTGATGAAAATGCGGAAGCCATGAAACGTATAGTATGAGCAATGGAAGAAACTCATTTGGTCGAATGAGACTTGTTGCACACTATTTCTAACTTCTGTCTGAATGAACGTCCCCAGAATGAAACCAGGAGGTGATAATTTGCGCAGCCTTATAATGGTGTTCCATGGAGCTCGTGGTTATTATGCAAAGACCTGATACTACCAAGGATTATGCGACCATTGTGGCTGATCAGGTCCATACTGTAGTACAATCTTTGTTCCGCAGTGGTGTTGCTGTATTACGAGACGGCAGGGCTCCTGTTCACACAGCTGGGATGGTCTGTAACCGGTTTTCAGAGCCCGAGGATGAATTGTCGCATCTACCGCAGTTACCACACCGTATCTCAGTATTACTAAGCCTCTGATGTTACTTTTGAGAGGAAGGTATGTGGCTGCTATTAGTCTAAATCCTTATCTGAACTTGCCACTATTCTGCAGGAAGACTGATACAAAATTCCCTTGAAAAACATACAAGACCTATATTTATCCATTCTGAGACGACTGGAAGCTGTTTAGATTGCCAACGATTTTCCTAGACCATACTACACATGGTAATGTGTCGTGTTTATGGTGTTTCCATTTCTTTCTTCATCCCCCTCACCCAGACATCTGTGTATAGAGATACCGATAGAGAATACAGGAATCAACATTCACGATTATTGAAAGATTTAACGTACAAGTGGATTGTTAATGTTCTGGGGAGAGGTGAGTTCATGTGAGAATCTTTACATGCTAGAGGGGGAGATGAACCCATCAGATAGCGATTGAGGTTACAAAGAACCTTCATGTGATGAATGGTTACCACAAGGCGAAGGGTGTTGTCACAGGACAGCAGACGATTACCAACTGAAAACAGCGACGTTAAGACAAAGGAGTCACTACTACCTGCTGCTGACACTAGTGAACAGAAAAACTGCAATGTGACTCAAGACGGCAAGTCCTATTTGCAGCCGTCTTGCTGCTACCGTTGGTCTGAATTGGGGCTGGGGCGACTGTGCCCTGAGGTGTCATGAGTTCTGAAAGGCTCCACTCCAGTTTTTCAACCAAGAAAATCCGAAACAATACCTACTGCTGTGAGAGACTGTGGCCGAGTACTGGCTGGTGGGATTTAGAGACTGGACAACACATTCTTCTCGCAGATACGTCTCATCCTGCCTCGACTGCTACCGTAAAAACACTTATGTATTCGTGTCACTGAGCCTCCTTGAGGAGGAAGAAGAGTCGCTTTAATTTTTATCTGACTTTAATGGTAGCCACTATTTTGAAATAATAATTAAATCCTCTGAAAATGATCGAATCTGAAATCAGATTCAAGAATGTTGTCCAATCAGTGTGACAGGAATCTGTGTATTACCGACTCTGTTCTCAATTGATTATAATCGGGCTTTAATTTGCATTAAATGCTTGGGAGACTTCTAAACAAAATTGGTAGCTCGATTACATCGGAAAACAAGATGTGCCCGATGTACTATGAAGGAATTATCCGAACGGGAGAGAAACGGGTATCAGTAGATGTGATGTATACGTACAAACAAAAAAATAATTGCAATTTCAGAAGAACTGGCTAATTTTTTCAGGAGCAACAGCTTCACAATATGAGAAAGTCAGTATCGTGTTGGTCCATCTCTGGCCGTTATGCAAGCAATTCTTCGGCTTCGCGCTAATTGATGGAGCTGGTGGAGGTGATTCTGAGGCAGGTCTTTCCGAATTCTGGCCAATTGGAACGTTAGATCTTCAAAATCCCAAGGTGATTGGAGGACCCTGCATAAAATGTTCCCGACTCCCTCAATTGGGGGAGATCGGGCGACCTCGCTCGTCAGGGTAGACTTTGGCAAGCACGAAGACAATCAGTAGAAGCTATCGCGTGTGCGGGAGGGCATTATTTTGCTGAAATTCAAAGCCAGGATGGCTTGCCGTGAAGGGCATCAAAACGGGGCGCCAGCATCGTCGACGTAGCACTGCGCTGCAAGGGTACCACGGAAGACGATCGAAGGGGTGATGCTACTATGAAATGAAACGGCGCCCGCGACCATCATTACAAGTGTTCGGGCCGTTTGACGGGCGACAGTCAGTTTGGTATACCACCGCTGTCCGGGGCGTCTCGGGGCGACACGTTTTCGCTGTTCATCGGGGCTCGGTTCGAAGCTGAACTCGTCACTGAAGAGAATTCTACTTCTGACAGTGAGATCCCAGACCGAATTTTCCTGACGTCACTACAAACGCACTTGTTGGTGTACAGAGGTAAGTGGTGGGTGGCCCATGGGGCTTCTTGAGCTCAGCCTTCTTTCTGTGTGCTCCCTTTCTAATGACCGCACCGTCGAAGGGACGTTCTGTCTGACAGACGCATTAAACAACAGAAATAACAGAAAGATTTTGCTTCATAGTTTCAAAATAGTCGAAGTCATCTAAATGCAGTAAACAGTAATTTTTGAGAACATTTATCGTAAATAATATCAGCTCTGATAGTAAAATATTTTAAAACTGAATTTAAAATAAGCTTGATCGCAACAAATTTTTGTTGGTTGGCATAACGGTTTCGGTGAAAAGGTGATCATCTTCAACCCATATTACCATGACGGGAAACGGTGGCAGTGAGAGGAGCATGTATCGTGGATCCACGTCTAGGAAATTAGACAGACGTTCGATCATGTCATCTGGGTGCTTCACTTTCTTTTGTGAAGTATGTATATAGATAAAATATGTAGATATCGACAGGAATAGATTCACACAAGCAGATTTTTTTATATAGGCAGGATGAAGTGACGAATGTAAAGTTGTACCAAGGTTTGGATTCGAACTCGGGTCTCCTACTCGTTAGGCAGGAGTGCTAAGCACTACGCCACCAAGGCACAGTGGCTTTGTAGAACCGGACGAGCTATGCTAGCAAGACTTTTCCTCAATCCAAATACCCATTCACACCTCACCCGACTTGGTATTCCCCCTAAACTTGAACAGAATTGCAGAGACTCTCCAGCAGTACTGGAATAGCACCTTAGCGTCGAACGAAACGGGGATCCTACTTGAAACAAGGCATATCTGCTTTCATTAAATGAAGCTGTGTGGTTCCAGAGGCCTTCTCAAGTCTGTATCATTTATGGTGTATCCAGAATGAAATTTTCAGTCTGCAGTGGAGCGTGCGCTGATATGTCCAGGATCGAGACGCGAACTCGGGACCTTTGTCTTTCGCGGACTAGTGCTCTAACGACTGAGCCACCCAAGCACTATTCACGACCCCTCCTCATACTTTCAGTTGTGCCAGTACCTCTTCTTCTACCTTTCAAGTTTCACAGAAGCTCTTTTGTGTACCGTGGGTATCTAGAGGAGCAAAACGTTGCTAATAATCAGAAAAAATACGGATCATTCCAGTTTTCAGAAATGGCATTCGATACAGTTCCGCCCTGCCACCTAATGAACGAAACACGACCTCTTCTGTGAAACGTGCAGAACTACGTAGGAGAAGAAGTGCTTGCAGAAAAGAAGCTGTGAGGACGGTCGTGAGTCGTGCTCACTCGGTAGAGCACTTGCCCACGGAATGCAAAGGTCCGGAATTCGAATCTCGGTCTGGCATACAGTTTTAATCTGCCAAGAAGTTTCATTTATGATATATATTTGCAAAAAATGGTTCAAATGACTGAGCGCTATGGGACTTAACATCTGAGATCATCAATCCTCTAGAACTTTGAACTACGTAAACCTAACTAACCTAAGTACATCACACACATCCACGCATGAGGCAGGATTCGAACCTGCGACCGTAGCGGTCACACAGTTCCAGAGTGTAGCAACTAGAACCGCTCGGCCACCCCGGCCGGCTATATATTTGCAGACTGAAGCGACGAAAATTTTTACCATGGCAGGAATTCGAATATTAATTCCTCACGTCAGTGCGCATATATACATCATACATGTGTGAGTCTTGAAAAGTTCTCTGGAACGATATAGTTTAAGAGGATTATTTTTTGTATCATTATTCTACATCTTAGTTTCAAAAGTTACACTAACTTTGAGGTTTCCTTTGGGCTTTCGTTTACTTTAATGCCATAAGTAAGAGACAAGACTCGAATGCGACTGGAGAACCGAAGGTAAGTTGGTGGTCTGTGGTGGAAATGAGGTGGCAGCTTTCAGCACCTGTAGCCGGCCGCTGTGGCCAAGCGGTTATACGCGCTTCAGTGCGGAACCGCGCGACCGCTACGGTTTCATTTTCGAATCCTGCCTTTTGCATGGATGTGTGTGATATCCTTAGGTTAGTTAGGTTTAAGTAGTTTTAAGTTCTAGGGGACTGATGACCCAGGTGTTAAGTCCTATAGTACTCCGAGCCATTTGAACCATTTCACCTCGTGGAGGCAGCCGGGAGACTGGTGTGGTAAGGTGAGGTGTGATGAGGTGTGGTGTGGTGTGATGTGATGCGGTGAGGAGTGTCAGGGCTGGCGGAAGGCGCCGGCATCGACCGGCCCGGCGGCGCCGCTACTAGGAAACCCAAGCCCGCACCTCAGAGGGGCCGGAACCCTGAATTACTGTCCGGGAGCGCCGCGCCTCCACACGACGCCGACGCCGGCGGCGACACCTGCGGCCCCGGCCTCGCCTCCCTTTAACGCCGCTTAATCGCCGTGTGAGCAGCTGCAACCCACAGGCAAGGCTGCAAAGGCAGATTCCTTCTCCGACCGAGAGCTGCTTTCTATTGCACTCTGTGAAACTAGGAGGAGAAAGTGTGAAAACACTAACTCAATTACACTTAAGTGGCAAAAAAACTGGTACAGGTATGCGTATTCAAATACAGATATGAAAACAGGCAGAACATGGCGCTGCGATCGGCAACGCCTATTTAAGACAATCAGAGTCTGGCGCAGTTGTTACGTCGGCTACTGCTGCTACAATGGAGATTATCAAGATTTAAGTAAGTTTTAAAGTGGTGTTATAGAACGCGCAAGAGCAGTGGGACACAGCGTCATCGAGGTAGCGATGCAGTGGGGATTTTCCCGTACAATTTCACGAGCGAACAGTGAATATTAGGAATCCGGTAAAACATCAAATCTCCGACATCTCTGCGGCCGGAAAAAGATCCTGCAAAAACGGGACTAACGACGAATGAACACAACCGTTCAACACGGCAGAAGTGCAACTCTTCCGCAGATCACTGCATATTTCAGTGCTGGGCCATCAACAAGCGTCAGCGAGCGAACTATTCAACAAAACATCATCTATTGTTGAATTCTTCTCGGGTTGTCAGCCGAGTGGTGGCGTCATCTTGTCGCAATGTTTCAATGAGTTTCGTACCCATCATCTTCTGGCGATAGATAGATTAATACAAGCAGATTATTTCTACACTACTGCCCATTAAAATTGCTACACCACGAAGATGATGTGCTACAGACGCGACATTTAACCGACAGGAAGAAGATGCTGAGATATGCAAATGATTAGGTTTTCAAACCATTCACACATCCATGGCGCCGGTGGCGACACATACAACGTACTGACATGTAAGTTTCCAACCGATTTATCATATGCAAACAGCAGTTGACCGGCGTTGTCTGTTGAAACGTTGTGATGCCTTGTGTAAGGAGGAGAAATGCGTACCATCACGTTTACGACTTTGATAAAGGTCGGATTGTAGCCTATCACGATTGCGGTTTATCGTATCGCGACATTGCTGCTCGCGTTGGTCGAAATCCAATGACTGTTAGCAGAATATGAAATTAGTGGATTCAGGGGGGTAATACGGAACACCGTGCTGGATCCCAACGGCCTCGTATCACTAGCAGTCAAGAAGACGGATCGTGCAGCCACGTCTCGATCCCTGAGACAACAGATGGGGACGTTTGCAAGACAACAACCACTTGCACGAACAGTTCCACAAAGTTTGCAGCAGCATGGACTATTAGTTCGGGGATCATGGCTGCGGTTACCCTTGACGCTGCATCACAGAGTGGAGCGATCTCCTGCGATGGTGTACTCAA
This sequence comes from Schistocerca gregaria, assembly GCF_023897955.1. NCBI lineage: Eukaryota > Metazoa > Arthropoda > Insecta > Orthoptera > Acrididae > Schistocerca > Schistocerca gregaria. The sequence continues at coordinate 421,473,059 of NC_064921.1, read as the reverse complement.
CGACGAACCTAGGTGCACGAATGGCAAAAAGTCATTTTTTCGGATGAGTCTAGGTTCTGTTTAGCCGGCCGCGGTGGTCTAGCGGTTCTAGGCAGTCAGTCCGGAACCACGTGACTGCTACGGTAGCAGGTTCGAGTCGTGCCTCGGGCATGGATGTGTGAGATGTCCTTAGGTTAGTTAGGTTTAAGTAGTTCTAAGTTCTAGAGGACTGATGACCACAGATGTTAAGTCCCATAGTGCACAGAGCCATTAGGTTCTGTTTACAGCATCATGACGGTGTTTGACGTCATCGCGTTGAACGCACATTGGAAGCGTGTATTCGTCATCGCCATATCACCCGGCGTGATGGTATGGGGTGCCATTGGTTACACGTCTCGGTCACCTCTTGTTCGCATTGACGGCACTTTGAACTGTGGACATTACATTTCAGATGTGTTAGCATCCGTGGCTCTACCCTCCATTCGATCCCTGCGAAACCCTACATTTCAGCATGATAATGCACGACCGCATGTTGCAGGTCCTTTACGGGCCGTTCTGGATACAGAAAATGTTCGACTGCTGCCCTGGGCAGCACATTCTCGAGATCTCTCACCAATTGAAAACGTCTAGTCAATGGTGGCCGAGCAATTGGCTCGTCACAATACGCCAGTCACTACTCTTGATGAAGTGTGGGATCATGGTGAAGCTGCATGGGCAGCTGTACCTGTACAAGCGATCCAAGCTCTGTTTGACTCAATGCCCCGGCGTATCAAGGCCGTTATTACGGCCGGAGGTGGTTGTTCTGGGTACTGATTTCTCCGTATCTATGCACCCAAATTGCTTGGAAATGTAATCACGTGTCAGTTCTATTATAATATATTTGTACAATGAATACCCGTTGATCATCTGCATTTCTTCTTGGTGTAGCAATTTTAATGGCCAGGAGAGTATACAGGCAGGATGAAGTGACGAATGTAAAGTTGTGCTAAGGTTTGGATTCGAACCCGGTTCTCCTACTCGTTAGGAGACCCGGGCGAAGATGATGGGTACGAAACTCATTGAAACGTCGCGACAAGAAGACGGCACCACTCGGCTGATAACCCCAGAAGAATTCATCAGTGGAATAAGCCGAGAAAGACTGAAATCGCATATATCATCTATTGTACTATTGATGCCTGCACAACACAAAGGTTTACGCCTCGCCTGGGCCCGTCAACACCGACATTGGACTTTTGATGACCGTGAACCTGTTGCCTGTCTTGTTTCAAATTGTATCGAGCAGATGGACGTGGACGGCATGAGTCCATGTAGCCTGCATGTTAGAAGTGTTCTGTTCAAGCTGGTGGTTCTGTTCAAGCTGGTGAAGGCTTTGTAATGGTGTGGGGCGAGTGCAGTTGGAGTTACATGGGGCCCTGATACATCTAGATATGGCACTGACAAGCAGGAGACACGCACATAAGCATCCTGTCTGATCACCTACTTCCAGTCATGTCCATTGCGCATTCCCACGGGGTTCGGCAATTCCAGCAGGACAATGCAACACCCTACACGTCCAGAATTGCTACAGAGTGGCTCCAGGAACACATTTCTAACTTTAAACACTAGCTCTGGTCACTAAACTCTCCAGACATGAATATTATTGATCTGGGATACCTTGCAACGTGCTGTTCAGAAGAGATCTTCACCCCCTCGAACTCTCACGGACTTACGAACAGTCCTTCAGGAATCGTTGTGTCAGTTCCCTCCAGCACTACTTCAGACATTAGACGAGTCCATGCCACACTGTGTTTCGGCAATGCTGCTTGCTCGCCTTACACGATATTAAGCAGGTGTGCCAGTTTCTTTGGCTCTTCAGTATAAATGAAACAAGTAAGAGGTCCCATGTAGGACTACGCAAAACGAAGAAGCCCGAAGAGAGATTGAAGTATGTTTCACCTTGTCGCTTCCGCTGTGATCGCAGAAGTGGAGAAAATAGATTCCATTTTGTTTGCTTCCGTTTTCTCTCTCTGCAACCAAAATGCAGTATTAGTTTAACTTTAATTGAAATCGATTCCGAATGCACAGGAGATCATTTGGAGCACGTCACAGCTTCTTAATACAGTACCCGATAAAAAAGGCGAAGCACCCAGAAGATATGATCAGACGTCACTGTGGCTGCTTACAGGTACACACTTGTGTGTGAATGATATGACAGATAAATGGCCACCGTGAGTTACCTAAATCGCTCAAAAAAATTCCAGAATAGTTCCATTGAAAGGGCACGTTCGACTGCCTTTTCCATCCCTGACATAATCCGAGCTTTTGCTCCGTTTCTAATGAGCTTGACGTCGACGGGACGTTAACCTAATCTTTCTTCCTTTTTTCCTTCCTTCCTTCCTCCTTCCTTCATTCCTTCTTAGAATGGCCACCTGAATGCATTAGTGTTGACAGCATTTTGTGTTGCATCTTAATGTACGTAAGAGGCGTGAACAGGATCCAATGTTGAGTTACCACTGTGAAGGACAATGAGATGCCATATAATAATGTGAGCCAGTGTTACTAGAATTTTACCGATTGATGGATTCGTGGAATTTGGGAATTCACATGTGACAGTGACCCGATGTTGGACTGCATGGGAACCTGAGGGCGGCCATCATCGTCGTCAAGATTTCAGCCGACCACATATGACTACCACAATGGAGGATCGCCGTATTGTTCACCGAAGACGTCATAAACCCTCATATCTACGGTTGTTGTGCGAGAACAAGTAAAGGACACCTGCAACAGTCTGCGTTACTACGCACAACAGGTCGGAGACTTGCAGCAGAAGGACTAGAAAAATGATGCTCTGTAACTGAGCCTCTTCTGTGAGAGAAAAAAAAACACCCCTGAATGAATATTTCAACCATAAAATGAGAGGTGGCATGTGATGTCCACCCAAACCAAATGACGAGAACAATAACGAACAAAATGAAGAAAAAAAACGGTAAAGCGCATGCCAATAAACGGGGAGTACTAGAGATCGAATCTCGGTCAGATCACTGATTTTTTCAGTCTTGAATTTAACCTATCTTTCGTCTCCCAACAATGAGAGTACCGACGACAATAAATCTTGTTTCGAGGGTTTGGGGGTTGTTTGGGGGAGGAGACCAAACAGCAAGGGCATCGGTCTCATCGGATTAGGGGAGTACCGGTAGGAAGTCGGCCGTGCCCTTTCAAAGGAACCATCCCAGCATGTGCCTGGAGCGATTTAGGGAAATCGGGGAAAACCTAAATCAGGATGGCCGGACGCGGGATTGAACCGTCGTCCTCCCGAATGCGAGTCCAGTGTGCTAGCCACTGCGCCACTTCGCTCGGTCGTGTTTCGGATTCCACTCCAAACAGTAGGTTCTATTTCCCCAGTTGGAGTAGGTTAGAGACATGCATGTCACCAAAGTGGCATCCAATAGGACATGAACCATGTCACTGAGCAATACGGAATCATAATAATTATTATTGTCTATGCAGGAGACTCAGAAACAGTTTGAAAAGCTGGTAATGGAGTTGCCGGATAGGGTGTGCGGAGAAATAATTGATAAGAAAAAATTCGATACGATACGTTGATCCGATTCCGAGTTAGTTAGAACTCTGCGCGCGAATTCAAGCAGCCAACCGTTCTTATAGCGTAGGTGGTAGAACATGAAACTGCTCGGCCTTTGGCTCGGGTTCGATGCTTGTTACCTTCCCATGCCCAATTTTTGTATTGCTCTCTCCTTCGGTTTGAGGAAACCAATCGAAGAAAACGTTTGTCGACACCGTCTGTGTCTGGCCGCAAGAATGTGTTCACGCAACGACCTGACTGACTAACTTCAATGCTAATTATCTCGAAAACGTCGCAACGCACCGAATATTTTTCTTAGTAATTATTTATCAGCTCAACCTGCCCTGCAATACCCTCAGCAGCTTTTAAGATCGATTATTAGCACCTTGTATGCATAATTAAATTTGCACGGAGTCCTCAGATTGTGAGTTCTTCTCGCACTTGTCCGGTTTTTTCAGTAGGATGATGCTCTTCCACATATATGACGTTTCTCTGGAAATTGTTTGCATGATGTTGAAGTTCTCTTGTGTCCAACAACATCTACAACTGTAACTACGATGGAACACGTGTGGGACCAGCTTGGACGTCAATTTTATCCCAGTGCCAGTATACAGGGTATCGAAGACCGGTTACAACAATTGTAGCCAAGCTTGCCTCATGGGAGCATGTAACTGTTTTGTCACACCCCTCCCCACCGAACCAGTGCATGAATTCACGCCAGCGAGGATGCAACGTCATGCTGGGCTCATACTCATATGTGGGCCAAGTCCTTTGTAAATTTTATTCGATTTTGAAATCACCGGAATAACATGACATACCTTCTCAACCTGTGAAGTTTCATTTCATTTCATCCTATCCTTCTGCTGGGCGCACCACATTTTTGATAGCTAGTGTACGAGGGTTGGCCAGAAAGAAATGCATCGCATTTTTTTCCAATGCCAAAAGCAATGCTACGAATGCGAAACGTTAGGCATATGTTACATGAAGTCTTCTGAGTGAGTGCGCCAAGCTTCCTTCACTTCCGACAGATACCGTAGGTGCAGGACGGTTTCAAAACGGCGTCTGTAGGTGATGTACGCTACAACCAACGTGCCGTCATTGAAGTTCTCACTGTAGAGAAAGAAAATGTGGGGAATATTCACAAACGCTTACGTAAAGCCTATGGAGCATCTGCTGTCGACAGAAGTACAGTTAGTCGCTGGGCACGGAGGGTGTCATCAGAGGGCGGTTCGCAGGAACTCGACGATATGCAGAGGTCGCGGAGACCATCCACGGCTGTCACAACTGACCCAGCCTCTTCGAATTTACATTGTTTGGGCCATTAAAGGATGCCATTCGTGAAGCACTAGCTCCGCCACCATGACAAGAGTTGCTATCGACAGGGCATACACCACCTTGTTTCGAGTTGGATGAAGACCAGCCTCCCGCTGTGACCGAGCGGTTCTAGCCCTTCAGTCCCGAACCACGCTGCTGCTTCTGTCGCAGGCTTGAATCCTGCCTCGGGCATGGATGTGTGTGTTGTCCTTAGGTTACTTAAGTTTAAGTTGTTATAGCTCTAGGAGACTGATGACCTCAGATGTGAAGTCTCATAATGCTTAGAGCCATTTGAACCATTTTTAAGGAAGGAAATAGAACGAGATGGAGATTACATGGAAAAATAGGATGTGTAGATAAAACACCATTCTTCGTGTGTGTAATTCTCATTATGTTCAATATAGAAATGTTGAAGGAAAAAATGCGGTGCGTTACTTTTATGGGAACCCTCGTATTCAGATCTAAAAAAATTACCGTTATGAAAGAGGATGCACATTTAAAATTTATTATTAATAGTGCTCATGGAAGACGTATATTCTGTTAAAGAAATCGCATACAAGACGCTCGTAGGATCAATGCTACAGTTCTGTTACTGCATTTGGTATCCTCGTCGAGTAGGTGTGACTGGAATCAACGACAGAAGCCAAGAGACGTGTTTCTAGGATCGTAACAGGACGGTATGGCCAACGCGGAAGTGTTACACAGGTACTTGTGGAACTGAAATTGGCAGTTTTGGAAGAAAGGTGGCAGCGATCTCGAGGAACGTTGTTGCGTAAATTAACAATGTCGATGTTTGAGGATCACTGTGTCGCTAAGCTTGTGCCATACCACGCAATTCTCATAGGGATCTTGAGAATAAGATAAGAGAGATAACATAGATAGACATGTAGAAGTTATTTTCTCTCACTCAATAAGCGAATGAAATAATGCCAATAGTAGCAATTTTCTGCCTTCAGTACTCTTCACCACGCACTGCACACTGAATTGTAGCACTGAAATATACATGAAAAACAAATCTGAATGTATAAAATGGATTGGTGAGTTTTTATAACACATGTAACATTGATACAGGGCAAGCTTATCCTGAGCAGTGCCAGAGAAAGTGCTTTCATCTGTACTGCCATTTTTTTTAATCTAACCATGAGCTTACTTTAAAGCGAATGCTGTTGCTTTTGCAGAGACTGCAAGTCTAGGGTTATGTAGTACGAGCATGATTCCTCCATGTAAAACGAGTTCTTAGAGCACATGATACCTTCTATGTCCATCTCTTATTAGAAAAAACCGGACACTTGCGAATAGGACTCGGGCTCTGAGAGACCCTGTACAAACTTAATTATGTGTATAGACAGTTCATCTATAAGTTTTGATAACTGAGTTTTCAATTGTCACTTTATGTGACATAAATGATCTATCTTTTGAATGCACTGACCTAGAAGCTAAATTTTTTATACCGCCAAGGAACTGCAGATCTTAGTACTTGACATAAATTTCCACTTATTGTCTCTAGCCGTACCTTAGAAAAGAAGCGCTAAATAGGCGGACAACAGAGTGATTCCATAAGGCAGGGGCTGTGCATACTTGACAGTAGCACGGGCGACAAACTCCTCACTGTGACTGCATAAGGACCGCAATATAAAAAGACGATGCCTAATTATTTCACAACATTTCTTTCACAAACATTTGCCTTCTCGTATCTGGAAGAAAAAGAAAAATGAGTTTAAAAAATTACAAGAACTCTTCTACGGGGACAACCTCAGGCGATTGTGTGTTTATAAATGAAACTGATTCTCGAGAAACTTGATTTCAAATTTCAGATAAAGTACTTGTAAGTTTTAGATCTTAATCTGACTTCAAATTGCGAATATCTGAATGCACTGAAATTGTTCCTCGAAAATATTTAGCTTTAACAGATTTCCTCGTTCCCCAGCGCTCTTCCCAATGAGGATCTTTGGCTATCTCTATCGTAGAGTCATATGAAGCAAATAGAAGGAGTTTGCTGACACATTTTGTTCATGTGTGAACTGTATAGTTGGTGTAAAATAAATAATTGTGTAAGATATGTTCCAAATAAATCGGTGTCCATGTAACATACTTCGTCTTTCTACCTGTGATGAATGTGTCCTGAATGTTTGTCTACTTTTTATATCTTATGTAATTGGATTTCATATTACAACTGTTGTGTAGGTGAAAGAAGGTTCATGCAAATTTGCAGTAGCAAACAAGTGTCGATGCAAAATTAATGGATTGTGCAATTGTGGAACAGCATTTCGGGTGTTTGCCTGTACATAGACACTTGTTGCAGCCGACTGCGCATGCCGTTAAAGGAAGATATAGCTTTTGTTAAGCACTCGCTCTGTTTACGGGATCTGCCACCTGTTGCGGTGAGATTCTCCCGTACTGTGCTGCTTTCATTTTGTTCACACTGGCCACCGCTGTCACGACAGTGCTGTCGTAATTAATATTCAGCACGAGGCAACTTTCATCTGGCTCGAAAATTTGGCCATTTCTTAATTAACTGTAACTCGCAGTGAATGGCTTCACAAGTTTGGTGCTTCCTTCGTTTTATCTAAACTTCAAGCTTCTCGGAGAAAAGTGTAACGCAACAACAGTTAGCACTTAAAAGTTTTGTGTGCATGAAGACATTCACGTGCTTTACGGCATGTAAAATCAGAATCCAAAGAGAAAAAGAATTGTTCGACAAATCTAACATGCAACTGGTCATTCCAGGATGGAAAGATTCAGTAGACAGAGACATACAACCAGAATTTCTAAAACTTTTGTTGGTGTGCATGTACTGGATGAATTAATATGCTCGCTGTGGAATAAGTACCTAATTTTGGGAACTCAATCATTTACTTATACAAAATAATGTGACCTTCTCTATGGCTTTCTTTCTTTGTTGTAACTTCTCTGAGTGTGGCCTGAAACGCCGGGGCATTAGCTATCGCTGTGGAGCTTCAACCCTGCATCGTCATATGAGACAACACCTATTTCCAATATACACAAAATGTCTATCAGATCGTGTGTCAATATGTTCCAAAAATCTGTCCGCGAAATAGCATTTCTTCAGGGCGCCATATATCAGGTCTTATAGCTCTTGGTCTGGCAACCACTTGTGTAGCTAGCGAAAGAACGGATGTATTGTAGCTATCCTTCAGTACAGGGTCAAAATTTAAACATTACATACTTCCTCCGACCCAGGAAATTTGAGCAAATCGGTTGGTTCTTTTTCATTAGGTGTGGACAAAGGTGGCTTATAAAAATCACCATTCCTTCACGGGTGGTTACAAAGAAAATTCGGAAAACCACGATGCTTGGGTAAGAAGACTACCATTTGTGGAAGTAGCTATTTCTGTAACTTTTAATCATGGCATATCATCAAAATTTGTACCTTGTGTTCGTAAGATGATGTTCTGCAGTAAGTTTTAAACTCTTTTTGTTATCACTATCGTTTGCTGAGATCGAGAGTTTCAAAGTTACTGTACTTACGCACTTAAAATTAGCACATAATATCCGGTCTGAGGAGTAAATGTAGTTTTAACTGACATAGTGAACACATCAAAGGGTTTCTAGAGTCATCGCAAGGGTTTTGACGTCATCAATCTATGGTTTTACTCAAAGTTGTCTCACCAATAAAACCTTATTCCGCATTGTCTCTGTGTAATGACCAATTCACGCCTATCCAAATATACCCAGTGTGGTGCTGCAGTGACAAAAGTGGGCTAAAAAGCGTCTTTAAATGCCTAAAAAAAACCTTAAATGACTTATATATTTTTACCCTTGTAAGATAAAGCTGAGCGATTTCGATGAATTACGATCGATAAACGAAGCATACAGATAAAATGCAAAGCAAACGATTTTATTTTAGCCTTAATTTGTGCATGCTTGTTTTTTATACGAGTATATGTCAAACTACACTGAGGGGCTACCTGCCCAATATCACGTAGGGCCTCCGTGAGCACGAAGGAACGCTGCAACATGAAGTGGTCTTGACTAATGCTGGACTAGTGCTTGAGGGAATTGACAATATGAACTCTGCAGGGCTGTCCATAAATCTGTAAGAGTACATGGGGATAAAGATGTCTTTTGAGCAACATATTGCATGGCATCCCAGATATGCTCATTAACGTTCATGTCTGGTAGTTTGGTGACCAGCGGAAGAGTGTTCCTGGAGCCACGCTGTAGCAGTTCTGGACGGGTGGGGTGTCGTATTTTCCTGCACACGCCGCACACCATTTACAGAACCTCCACCAGCTTGAACAGTCCCCTGCTGACATTCAGGGTCCATGGATTCATGATGTTGTCTCCATACCCATACCCGTCCATCCGCTCAATACAATTTGAAGCGAGACTCTTCCGAACGGGCAACGTGTTTCCAGTCATCAACAGTCCAGTGTTTGAGTTGACGAACCCAGGCGAGACGTAAAGCATTGCGTCTGCAGTCGTCAAGGGTAAACGACTGGGCCTCCGGCTCGTTGAATGGTTTGCACGCTGACACTTGTTGATGGCCCTGCATTGAAATCTGCAGCAATTTGCGGAAAGGTTGCACTTCTGTCACGTTTAACGATTCTTTTCAGTCGTCGTTGGCCCCGTTGTAGCAGGATCTTTCTCGGGCTGCAGCGATGTCGGAGATTTGATGTTTCACTGGATTCCTGATTTTTACGGTACACTCGCGAAATGCTCTTACTGTAAAATCGCAACTTCATCGCTACCTCGGAGATACTGCGTCACGTCGCTCGGGCACCAACTATAACATCACTTTCAAACTCACTTAAATCTTGATAACTTGCCGTTGTAGAAGAAGTGACGGTATAACAGCTGCGCCAGACACTTGTCTTATATAGGCGTTGCCGACTGCACAGCCGTATTCCGCCTGTTTACATACCTCTGTATTTGAATACGCAGGCCTATATCAGTTTGTTTGGCGCTTCAATTTATATAAATACGTCGAAGTACATAAATCTGACGGTATTGATCTAGAGAATTCGGTTTATATAAGTAGCACACCCTGTTGTAGCAGAAGAAAGATGGGAACCTACGAAGAAATGCTCCTGTTGGAGCACAAAATGGCGAATATCTTGCTTAATAAACAACACTGAGATTCCAGTAGCTTCAATACTTATTCCCCCTTCATGACTACAAATTTTGGCTTTCGAAAGTATTTTTGGTAATTTGCCAGTATGCTTCAATGTGTTGAGTGGATTCGTGGAGTCTGCTAGTTTCCGTAAAGTCACTGTAGAACTTCAGTTTTTCTATGGATAGATGATTAGTTTTTACATTTGTATCTCCGAACTGTTTTTTAAGCGACGCCTAGATTTTCGCTTTGCACTTGCGTGTGTGTGTGTGTGTGTGTGTGTGTGTGTGTGTGTGTGTGTGTGTGTGTGTGCCCACGTGTAAGATGGGGTCAGGCAAAGTTTCACAGTGACTATCCCATCCAGATATATTGTTTTCCATAGGGTGTGCGAATTCCCCAGGTAATATTTTAAGTGAATTTTCTAAATTAACAGTTGTTTTGTTTGTGGTATAAAGCGCATGTGGAAATGAAAAATGGCTTGCAGTCGCTCGCGCTTCTCCGTAATTCCCCCACAGTTTTTGATATTAAAGTGACTCATATTCAAAATTAATTAAATTCTAGAGGTCTTGACGAGATTTATTTTTTGTATTTCGTTGAGTTTCTTTTGTATATCCGGTACACGTGGACCAAGAGACATCGTGATGCGAACAGCATTCAGATACTAAGGGGCTGACTCACAACCTTTTTTAATTTCCTTTTGCCACTATTAAAGACAGACCACGCGAGATTAATACTTATTGTAATGTGCCTTCTCGTAGTAGTATCCTCTTATGTGGCTACTCACTTTGGCAGGACGCAGGTTCTTGCTCAGGTCACTGACGGTAACAATCTATTAAGTGCATTTGCAGGCACATCCGGCACCCATAGCATGGTCGGCCAAGTTATTTGCGTAATGTAAAACGCAAGAATAAGCCGAACGACCAATGGAACTATTCGTTCCATTCTGTCCTGCGGCTCATCTGCGACTGGAATCTGTTTTATGTGTAAGCTGAATAATCTTCACCGCAGAGTCCTTATTTCAGTTCAATTCTATAGTATATCTGACATTTGTTAATTAGTGAATTTTCACCCTGCTTTTATTTATTGATTTTTACAACGGCCCGCACATGTTATCCATGTAAGAGGTCCGATATAGGAAAAAATTGTTGCGCAAATGTAATTTTCATGACGTTCTTTAATAACAGAGAGTGCTGTGGCTACCGACGGTGAACCGGCGCCAGGTACAAACTCCACGAGACGAGTTCAAAAACGTGGCATGCAGCAAATATCAACTGAAATACATTCTGAAAGTTCGAAGTAAACAGTGATTGAAAGAAAAGCGAGAGCATTTCAGAGTAACGTTTAAAGTCAAGTACCGTTTCTGAGAGCAAATATATATCTTAGGCGATTAATATTTTTTGACAAAGAAAACAGTACTAACGTAATATTTTTTGAGAAAGTAAATACTGCTAACTAAAACATTGCGTCGGAAAACTACATCCGAGGGTTGGAACTTAAATAGTGTCAACTATTTATTCACAAACGATACAAAAGAGTTACATGTTTGCACCTGTTACTGTCCTTCAAAGTAGTCACCAGCGTTGTGTAGAATCCGTTGCCAGCGATATGGAAGGCGTAGTATACCGTTGCAGAGCCTGTTCTGTTGATGGAGAGTATGGAACGGTCTACTGCCTGTGTAATCTTTGGAACAGTTCTGAAGCAAATGCCACGAAGTGGTTCCTTTATCTCCGGAATCAAATCAAAGTCACAAGGACTTTCGTCGGCGTATTATTGTGGATGGTACAGTACTTCCCAGTCCCATCGACTGAACAGAGCAGCCCCAGCTTGCGGTGTATGCGTCCGCGCATTGTCGTGCAAAAACAGGGTGGGTTGGGCAGAAAGTGTCGCCGCTTCTTTCGCAAAGCTGGTCGCAGGTGACGCTCCAAAAACGGTCTGCCGTGGAAGAACGTAATGCGTTAGGATAACACTTTCCCAGTCGTACTGGAGCTCTTAACCATCGCCTGCAAGCAGCTTTGCGAAAGAAGCGGCGAAACTTTCTGCGCAACCCACTCATCTTGTAGCACGACTATTTAAGTTCTAACCCTCGTACATAATGTACTGACGGCAGAATTGTTGTTACCAGACTTATTGTAAACGAGAGAGGAGCAGAGACACTTGCTCAACAACAACCTCGGAGGCACTGGAAAGGCCGTTTCAGGCTACAGGCTACCGGCTTCACCTCCCTGACGCGGTCACAGTCATACGCCGGAAGCGATAACGGAGTAAAACTTGTGTGAGAAAAGGCGTACTGCAGTGCGCTACACAGGGAATGCACTGAAGGTAAGACCTGCACTCGTCATCTGACCGTCCCTCTATGCATTCCCGGTGTCATTTCAGACAAATGTTGACCCCTTCCCTCTCTGAGTGCTCCGCAGCCGATCTAGTCCGCTGACACAGCGAAGACCAGCACTAGCAATACAGAATATGTGAACTTATTGTACTTAACTACAGCTACGTTTACATACTTACACAAAGGGCGGTCACAAAGTTTTAAATATTGCCTCGAAATAATCGGCTCCCAGGATCAAACCTGATGATCGTGTCAGTCTTCCACATGTTCACACTCCAGCGAGACTAATTTTTCCCTGGCGGAGACCTAGGTTGTAGAAGTCTGCCTTTCCACCGTTTAGAAAACGTTCCGCCTAGAAAATAATCTTTTCTTCATTATGGAAATACCTACCACGAAATGACCATTCGAGGAAAGAGAAAGAAGTCACTGAATTCCACATCAGCATTACGGGAAGGAAGGGAGGAGGAACTTTTATAAGCAAATGAAACAACATGTGCGGCGGCGTTCCTACGCAGAATGAGCTGGGTCGTTGTCACGGAGTTCGAAAGTTTTGCGCAGCGCTCCGTCCTGTCAGAATTCCGTAACTTCGTTAGTAGATTTCGTTAGTATCCTCCTTTGAGGTTTCCTCCTTGTGACCGTAATCCTAAGCTCCACACCAAGGAATCCCCAATCATACTTTACAGACAGAGTTTAGCCATATTACGTTCCGTCAGTATAATCGCCCCACATCTCTATCACGTTCCCCCACAGAGATGGGAGGCGTCGTACACCGTCAGCGTGTCCATGTCTGTCGATGTCTCGTAAGGACCGCCCTATGGCACGGATAGCGTCTCCTCTTGTGTTTTAGCACGATCCATCGTTCCATGCTGAGATTCTATCATTTTCGGGAACAGATCACAATATCGTGGCCTCATGACAGGTGAATATGGTAAATGTTTCAACATCTCCTACCTCCATCTACGCACGATCTCCTGCACGGGGTTCGCCGTTTGACATCGTGCGATGTCATAAAGGACGTTGGGATGCAGTGCTAGAAGGTGTCGTCACTTTCTTCTCATAGCGAGACGAAGGTAATGTCGCCAGAAGCTGCCGTAGTAGGCTGCTGAGACCGTCTTCTTCTGCTGTGAAAATTCATTCAGGAATAATCCACGGATATCGTAAGCCACAATAACCATTACTTTGATACCAGCTGGTTCACAGCGTACTTTCTGTGAGCGAGGAGAACAGGGCGTTTCCGTTCATTGGACTGTCGCTGCTTTCTTGGTTCGTACCACCGAGCCCAGGCTTCGTCCGTAGTGAATATCCTTCCACGAATTTCTTCGTCCTCGTTGTGGCTGTGATGGAACAATTTCTCTGCAAGCCCACAACGATGGCACTGTCGCCCATCTGTCATTGCATGAGCTACCCAACAGGCGGCAATTTTGTAGAATCCACACATCGTCCAGAATGTGGGACGCTGTTTTGTGTCACGCGCCTACATCTGCGGCTAACTCACGCGCAGCCCACCGGCGATCCGCACGCAGCAGGCAAGAGAGGGGTTCAGTGGTCATGTTGTCCGTGAGGGAGGCGCGGCTGACCGTTGAATATCGAACGGGGCTGTTCTTGAATGACATGCGTGCTATCCCGAAACAACTTCACCCATCTCACCACCGTATGATGTGGCAATGCTGCATCCCCACACATCTCACTCAGTCCCCGAAACATTGTTGTGCGCTCTGACCGTGTGCCACTTCAATCTTGATCTACACATGTTGTTCGTGCTTCTTAAACGCGCTGTTAGTAAGCTTGATCTGGCCTCCCACACTTTCAAACAGTTTACACTGCAACTGATTCAAACACAGCCGCTGCCGCTCGCTTCACTACTTCAACTGACCTTCTGCCATCAGCTACACACAGTGCACGTTCTTCATATTACAACACTGTTACCAATATCTTCATCCAACCCTCGTACACACTATCATCTTGCCCGATCACGGCCGGATTTTTGATGTTTCCAGCGGTTATTAATTCAGGTGTTTCCACTGACTGATCTATCTACGTTTGACCGACGGCGAACTGTGGCGAAACTGATATCAGACTTTAATGCTAAGAACAGTACAAGTGTGCCTGACCACAAAGTGCATCAAACACTCCTAACAACGGATCCCCGCAGCCGACGACCCATGCATATCCAAATGTTAACACTACGGTATTGGTAACTACGGCTGAAATGGGTGCGTCAACATCGACACTGGACTGTGGCGCAGTGGTAGAGGGTTGCACTGGATCCCGATACCTTCTTCATCATGCCGATAGGACGGCACGAATCAAGCGTCTTCTAGGGGAACAGCTCCTTGACACCTGTACTACGGGACAGAGACAAGTTGGAGGTGGCTCCATTGTGCTCTGGGGAACATTCATATGGGCGTCCATAGGTGCAGTGGAGGTCGTGCGACGCACAATGACGGCCAAGGAGTATCTTAAACTTATTGGAGACCACGTGCATCCCTTCATGACGACCATGTTCCCGATGGCAGTGGAATTTTTGAACAAGATAATGCACTATGACACAAGGCCAGGAGTGTGCTGGAGTGGTCCGAACAACACAGTAACGTGCTGATCCCCCCCCCCCCCCCCCCCAACTTTCCAGATCTGAAGCCGATTAAACTCATGTGAGATGTGATTGAATGTGGTGTTAGAGTTCATGGCCTCCCTGTCCGGAATTTATGGGACATTAGGTGCCGTGTGTGCAGATACTGTTGCAACTCCCTTCAGCTATCTACAATAAGACGATGCGTTGCCCTGCTGTCCGTGCCAAAAGTGGTCATACCGGCTATTATGTAGGTGGTCATAATGTTCTGGCTGATCACTGTATGTCTGTCGCGAATTTATGGGCGCCTGAGCTAACGACATACTTACGTGGCAAGAGGCAATAGCGCCAGGAGTTTGAGCATCGAACATGCAGGTTTCGATATCTTATCGTAATGTAAATACACGGCGTGACGTAACAAGCTTTATGCGGTTATTTGGCGTACTAGTAATGTTACTTTGTAATGTCGCTCATCGATAGCAGAGGAACCTTTCTTACGGGTCCTTCGCTCTTGTAGGAGCGATTGCAATTGAGGTGTGTGACACAAAGCTGTCCTAAGGAAAATCATGGCACCTTCATAAACAATGTGATGTAGGAACTGAGATATTTTGTTCAATGTTTCGAACTGTGGCGCACCCGAACGAATTTGTTAAATGTACTTTTTTTTTTATTTTGAGGTTTTGTTGATGTTAATAAAGAAATAAACAGGCAGAGCAACGATGACGCCTTGGCTCGGTAGGCAAACATTTAGTGCATCGGTTACCTCCAGCTTTGAACTGATGCTTACAATAAACATTCAACAAGATCACAAAAGTATAGTCCAACAGTAAGGGATACTTTCCTTCTAAATCCAACTATCTGTAATAAAACGTATGTGATCTCTGTAATAAATGATTTATTTGACCATCATGGTCAAATGGCAGCAATAAAGCTTCCCCAGAAATCAGGCGTTTAACGAAAAAAAGAACAGCAAAATTTCACAGAACTACAAATGATGACTCAGTTAAAATGTAGAGAAAATTTATAGGATGAAAAATTGTAAGTTTACCAAGGACACACAGCAATTTTAAACTTTAATTCTTTCCTAAAAATAGTCTTACAACATTGTGAATCAACTTTTCCTTCACAACTGGTCAGGGGTATTTGCAGTGTAAGCTGAGAAATGCTGATTAACAAGTGGCATCAAAACGTACAAGAAAGAGACAGCTTTATTCAATGCACAGGACAAGATCTAATCAAGGCATAAAAATGCACTGGAACTATTGTAGCAACATTTTTCAGAGTGTCATCACAAATGCATAGGCTATGCACTCTACAGAAGAAATTCAGTAATACAAGAGCAAGACAAGGACAGTTTCAGCATTATGAAACAGGAAAGGAACAAAATCGCAAGGCGGGTGGTGTTTTATTCCCAGACGACAGCAGCATCGAGACAGATGATATGGTATTCAAACAATTAGCTTCTAAATTCGATGAATTCTTCCTGAGCTGAAAACACACGGGAAATAAATGGCCCACCTAAAGCTGATCCAATACAATTCCTTATACAGGCAATGAATACTCCACCACTAGATATCAGTTCTGCAAGCCCATATGTTAGAGATGTCACAGAAATCATTAGGTCACTAATATACAGGATATTTTCTGGCTACATTGTCATCTCAACTAAAGTGCTAAAATATTATTCTGAGTTGGTAGCGCGCTCCTTGAGTTCCTTTTGTAGTGAGTCGATGCGTCAAAGTGCACTTCCTGAAAGGCTAAACTATGCAGTACTAACCTCCTGTGTTCTCAAAATAATAATATAACAAAATACACTACCATATTTCACAGAATAGCGTCGAACAATAACTAAGTTTCAATTCCATAAAGGCTTCTCGTGCACTTGCAAAGACCTTTCACTATGTAGTTCGCAAAATTCTGCAGCAGGAACTAAAGGGATATAGCCTTAAATGTCTTCCCCTTTCATGAATGGAGTTATTTTTTAACAACAGAAAAAACATTTTAACAGCATACGAAATGTGAAAGCATTATAAATGAAGTGCCGTAAGATGCGGTGTTTGTCCCGCTACTACTGTTCGACTATATATGTAACTTACCTCGGCACTGGAGGATTCTTGAAAACTTGTAATGTTTAGAGATTCCACAAGCACATTGCTGAAGAGCCTAATCACTTCCATATCCAGACAGAGCCAAGAGTATAATGAAAAAGCTTACCGCTAGTTAAAAGTCAACAGTTTAACAATTAAACATCCAATTCCCATATAAAAAAATAAGAATGATCAATGTCCACACGTCTGATAAAGCTCCATGTGTGAAGTTCCTGGGCATCAACACGGACAATAAATTGAGATGGCACCAGCGGGTGGATGAGTTAACAATAAAGCTGTGCTTTGAACGTGCAACTCAGAAATATTTCTCATTGAGTTGACCTGTACGCAGAGTTGCTAGGATAATTTCTATAGCTTTATTCAGTTTTGTTCTATGGGAGAACCTTCTGGAATCATTGAACCCTCTGCCAGGCACTTAACTGTGAATAGCAGAGTAATCACGTAGATGTAGGCATTGCAGCTAAGGTGAAAAAACTATTTTACAGAAGTGCGCAAAGGTGATAACGGAACATCTTGCTTAGACCTCTTCTTGGACCTGAGGATTCCTACAGTTCCATGCTAATACATGAAATCACTGGTGCTATTTGTGGTTAATTATGAGGCTGATATTAGGGCGAAAACAGAAATTCATAAATATTGGAATAAATAATTCCCGTATGGACTAAAAACGCCTCTCTAGAAATACAAATGTAGTCTTGTACTCTGATGCAAAAGTCTGAAACATGTTGTCAGAGAACAGCAGGCAAGAAACTGAAAAGTAGAAAATATTCCAAAAGAAAGGAACAGAAGACCTCATTAGCCACTCCTACAATTTACCGGAACACCTGGTTCAAGAGAGTAAATTTTGCGTGTCTCGAGTAGTTGTATTATAAAGATCGCAACCCTCCTGGCAACAGTAACGTGTAAAGTAATCTAAAAGTAACGACCATAATTTTCATTTTGAGTATAATAGGGTTAGTCCTGATTTGCTCATAGTGTGCATGACGGAAGTAACCACCAGTGGATTCAAGCAACACTATATATGAATAAAGGATGGATACGGTCATCACAACCGGAACTGGCATGGTGAGAACCACATCGCATACAGCAGGCACACTTTTAGCGCCAACTCAGTGGCGAAAGGGTTCATATTCGTATGAAGCAGCCTCAATCATACAATGCACAGTGTCATGCGGAGCATGTATGATGCTGAAAAATTCTCCATATGCTACGTTCCTTACGGAATGCAGTACTTATAATTTAGTGGCTACAGTCTGTAGTAGTACTGCTAATGAAGCTTGTGGGCATGAATATATGAGTTTCTTCCAATGATGTGAACAATCAGTATGTGTTTCCCCTGCTTCGGATATTATGTGTACCTGATATTATGTGTACTTCAACCCGTTACCTACCAGGATATCTCTGTGTGCGTTTATGTTAATGTGTTTCACTACCCTTAGCATCACATGACAAGGTGACGTAAAAGTCATTTTGAGACTGCTGTATGGGATCGGGAACTGACATGCTGTATGAATGGTATTTTTACACGTCCAGTTCAGCAAGACCAAAGAAAAATCAAGACCTGATTAAAGAATTTTTCAAACCTAGAAAGGTGTTCGACAATGCATGACACTTGAAATCCTCATAGACGCACGTTTACGAGGGGGAGTATACAGAAGGTATAAGAACCAAGACGGAACAATGAGAATGGGAGAGCAAGGAAAAAAGACTGAAACGCAGGGATGCAGTCCTTCTCCTCCATTGTGCAAACTGTACCGAAAAGACAATGAAAAAATGTCTTCGACTGGACTATCTGATGAAACTGATGTCTTCTGAGAAAGTGAGGTCGACATTAACCGCTTCACTGACTCATCGTCTTTTCGTTTCGTAAAACAGTTACAAAGATACGAGAGTTTTGTTTGTATGATAATTAACTGAGCGCAAGGTGTTTCAAACTGATAAGTCTATATTTGTTGGTGAGTAAATGCTTTTATTTTAGAGCCACAACGGGTTTCGAGCATTCACGTCCCTGTTCAGAAAGCTAACGTTACCCGTTCCATAAATGTTTTTAGCAGCAGTATGTCGATATCTCCAGCACTGCACAACAATATTTCAGAGTTTAGTGCCACTTACATGTTACCTGAATAGTAAAAGCATGCTATTGTGCCTGTATTATAATGTATCAATAAATAAATGCAGGTATAACAGCGTATTTTTGCCCTGGAAACAACACAGAATGGTGCTAAACATTCAAATATTCTTGTGCAATACTGGAACGGAGGAGGTACTGCTGTTCAAAACACTTATGTAACTAGAAACGTTAGCCATCTGAAATGGACATGAATGCTCGCAACCGGTAGGGGCACTAAAATAAAATAATTTTAATAGCACCTGTGTCTGGTTGCATTATTCACCAATATTCATTAACGACCTGGGAGTTCACAAGACCTGCTACAGTCTGGAACCGCGCGACCACTACTGTCACAGGTTCGAATTCTGATTCGGGCATGGATGTGTGTGATGTTCTTAGGTTAGTTAGGTTTAAGTTATTCTACGTTCTAGGCGACTGATTACCTCAGATGTTAAGTCCCATAGTGCTCAGAGCCATATAGTTCACAAGACCCAGCATGGATAAAAGAAGAGTATATCGTGGACAGTGTATAATTCTGCGTGTTATTGTCATTGTTTAGTGTGGAAAATATGTCAGCAATGCAAATTTTTATATTAAGTCAGGAATTCCTCTAAGGGACGGAATATGCTACATAAAATAACTCATGCCGTAAGAAAAAAAAAAATAACGTAAGACTGCGTAACGACTCTTTGTATTAGGACCGAGTACATATCATCGCAATATAAGAAAGGAAAGCAAGTATTAAGCGTTATAGCAACTAAGAACAGTGCAACTGAGTATTTCAAAGAGCATTTCGTACTTTTTTATGTCGACTACTGGTGGTACTCATCAATATGTTCAGTGTTGTTGGTCATTTGCATGGCTGTGTCGACGCGGCTCGGACAGAGCGGCACAAGACTTCATTGCGGGTATGCTGTCGTTCGTGGTTACTCAGGGAGCTGATGATTTCGGGAAATATTCGGCGCAAATTTCGTAGATTTTGTATGGGCATAAAGTTGACGGGTCGCTGTTTTCAAAAAATTGTTCAAAAATGACTCTGAGCAGTATGGGACTTAGCATCTGAAGTCATCAGTCCCCTAGACTTAGAACTACTTAAACCTAACTAACCTAAGGACATTACACACATTCATGCCCGAAGCAGGATTCGAACCTGCGACCGGAAAAGCCGCGTGGCGCAGTTTTCATGGATCGCGTGTGGTACGAAACCGTTTACTTGTAACCTCTCTCTCCAGGAATATCCTCTGCAGGCAGACAGGCAAGCCTGTCGATGAGGGCAGCCATTCACGCAACCAACTAGATTATATCCTGTGAAAAACACGGCTTGTACTTATTAGAATTCGCCGTCGTTATCGAGTCTGTCAGTTTTAATTCTTCCTTGTCTCCCAAAACAACATGAGTTTGACAAAAATATGAAAACAATGCGAGAAATGCATACTTGAACATAAATGCATATGCTAGCCAAGGCTGTAGGTAGCGCTCTTGTATTTGACCACGAACAGCACTTGTGAATGGTCCTGAATACGTTTCAAGTGTCAATCCCAGTCAGAAGAGTTGTCTGTGTAGTTGTGAATGTATTATTTCGTGGTTAAGTCTGTCCAAAAGAAGGAAAATTGTAGGTGCTCTTTTTGTGGTTCCTTCCGTAGCCAAGGTAACCGTCGCCGTAATCGACGCCTTTCTTGTTTCAAGAGGCACTGTATCGAAGATTTATACCGCATACGGGTAAAGCACAAAAACATGACCCGCTGCGTCACAACGCTGACGCAAGTTTGTGTTCAGTTAGCGTGAAAGATGGTCAGCGAAGAGGGTGGTGACAAAAAAATAAGAGAAGAACAGCTGAAAAGCCACTCTAGAACTGAATGTCGCACTCTCAAACAGCGTCAGCACCATAACAACACGAAGTGAGCTTCAGAATCAGGGAATTGAAGGCGACCCAGTGTGCCAACACCTCTCACCTCTGATTCAGATGTCCTCAACGGGGAAACGTGGTGCTGAAGCCGTAAAACCTGGACTGTGAAGTAGTGGAAGAAAGTCATTTGGTCAGATGAATCTTGTATCACACTGTTTCCAACTTCCAGCAGAATTTACATCCCAAGAGTGAAACATGATGGGCGTTCGGTGGTGATTCTGACAGCTATATCGTGCTACATCATGGGCTCCTTCATTACTCTCCAGGGTCGTATTACTGCCAAGGATTAAATGACGGTTTTGGCTGTTCAGGACCATACCATGGTACAGTGTTTGTAACCCAATGGTGATGCTGTGTTCCAAGACGACAGCACTCGTCTTCACACAGCTCTCATTGTCCAGGAATGGTTCTGTGAGCACGAAGATGATTTGTTGCATCTCCCCTGGTCACCACAGTCAACATATCTCAATATTATTTAGCCCTTGTGGCCACGTTTGGAATGTAGGATGCGTGATTGCTATCAATATCCAGCATTTTTACCTGAACTTGAGACTATTTTGCAGGACGAATGGAATAAGATTGCCGCGAAAACGGTAGAGGAATTCTACTTAGACATTCGTAGACGACTGGAAGCCATTTTCAATGGCAACTTTTTTCCTACACCGTATTACACATCGTAATGTGCTGCTTTTTGGCGTTTCAGTATTTTTGTCCACCCCTGTAACTCAGAAATTTGAGAACTGATGTACGTAAAAGTGCTCGTATAAGCACTTTTACTATTGTGGTGTCACCGCCAGACACCACACTTGCTAGGTGGTAGCCTTTAAATCGGTCGTCGTCCGTTGGTATTCGTCGGACCCGCGTGTCGCCACTATCAGTGATTGCAGACCGAGCGCCGCCACACGGCAGGTCTAGAGAGACTTCCTAGCACTCGCCGCAGTTGTACAGCCGACTTTGCTAGCGATGGTTCACTCTCTACATACGCTCTAATTTGCAGAGACGACAGTTTAGCATAGCCTTCAGCTACGTCATTTGCTACGACCTACCAAGGCGCCCTATACAGTTACTATAAGTACTATCTTCAAGAATGTATTCTGAACAGATAATATTGTGACTCATGTACCGTCAAGAGCGACGTTCATCATTAATGGATTAAAGTTAAGTATCAAACTAATTATGTCATATTTCTGAATTTTAATTCCTTGTCATGTTCCAGCCCTCACGTCGGTATAGTTCTTCCCTCCTCACTCTAGCCTGCTTGAGCTAAAACGCGTTCATTTCGGCCTCCACTCGTAACACTGTGTTGGGTCTTCTGCTAACACAAAAACTAAAATGTTCTCTGGTGAAGGGATGTGTGTCATGGGCTCACTACCCTACATCTTCTCTAGCCCCTCTTCCCCCTCCCCCTCCCATCCTCTCGCCATGGATCGCGCCTGACTTATTTCCTGCAGTTAGAGGAGAGCGTGCGGCAGCTTCCCACTCGCTAGTGCTGCGCCCTCTCCTCTTTGGGGTTGGGCTCACGTACAGTGGTGCTCAGAACAGCCGGAGGTCCTCGCGCCTACCACGCCACACACTGGCGCGTTGAGCGCCAGCCACCAGCCGCCAGCCAGCTGCGTCCCTGAGGGGCGCTGGCGCCAGCGCACGCTGCGGCAATATTTGCTTCACCCCTCTCGCGCCAGTGTTCTCGGCAAACACGGAAACAGGCAACTCATGGCGCTCCTGCAGCGCCGCGTGTGTGCTCACGTGTGTAAGAGAGGGAAATGGAAGGACAGGCCGCGTGCGTGTGTGTGCACTTGTATGCCAGAGAGGCGACAGAGAGCGCGGTGCAGCAGAAACGGAAATATGCCGTCGCGACCATGTAGCCGTGCGGGGGGGAGGGGGGTGGGGGAAAGGAGTGTAAGGGAGGCGGGGGGGGGGGGTGGAGGGGAGGATGAAATGTACCACAGCGCACCTGGTGACACTACAGCGTACTTACAGGGGAAGCTAGGCGGGGAAGAGGATTTACCTACGAGAGTTTTCTCATCCCTCTCCTAAGCACACCTCGGAATTTCAGAGCCCCGGCCTCATCTGATATTCTGGCTACGTCTGGAAAGCGGATCCTGCAAACGTCCATCGTACAGACCGCGGGAAGGCTGATATCTGTTTTGCTGTGGAGAAACATGTGAAACTATAGTTGAGAAAGAACGCGGTGAATCAGCGTCACTGAAACTGTTTTCATCAGACTAACTCAGGGTACCGGAAAATTAAGTGAAAATTGTTGGTCAGGGTTTACCGTGACTGTTATTGATATCGAATGAAACAACAAATTTACTGTTACTAGTGACTGTTTCATTCTACTGTATTAGTATTAGCAGTAGTACTTTAAGTCATCTATAGATCACTTTTGCAAGGAGTCATGCAGAGCGATCCAATAAAAATTATTTTAAAAAACTGTTCACAGCAGCCACAAAGGAAGTTGACGACCTTGAACTCAGAAAATCAAGAAGGAATACTTGTTGATGAAACATGAGTGAAAGACCTCCGGTTCGTGGGTGAGACTGATGTTCTGTTGGAGATGACTTTCAGCAACTAATGCAGGAATTTTGAAATAAGACTGAAAATCAAACCCACAAAAACTAGAATAAAACGTAAGGATAAATCAAAGAGACTGCAGTATAAATTGTTAATTATGACATAAAACCATTTAATGGATTTTTGTGCTTAGGATAGCTAAAGACAATGCCTGGATAAACAGCAAAAGAAATTGACCAATAAAAATCACCTAGAATACTTTTGGTTGTGTAAAGCAAAATGAATTTTTAACATCTATATTTAGATCATTACTCTGAAATTGCTGCGTAAATGATTGTCAGAATTCATAAAACCATTTTCAGACAGTTTCTCGACCGTTCCACCCTCGAATGAGGTGTAGGGTAAATGAGTACCTTTTCCGCAATTTCGAACTTTCCCCAGGTTGGATTGAAAGAAGACATAGACGACGTCCAGCGGCAAGCGGCGCGTTTCGTCACGGCATCCTTTGGTAAGTGTAAAAGTATTACGATTATTACAATACTTTCTGGGACGAGTCGAAAAAAATATTACATGTTCACACAAAGATTATCACAGCAGTAGACAATTAGTCTTCCTACGTGTTATTCACTAAAGGAACAACGAAGGAAGAAAAGAGATAGTGGTACCAGAAGTACCCTCTGCCACACACCGTAGGGTGGGCTATGGAGTGCAAATGCATATATTTTCTCCTGCACACTTGGTGGTTTTTCATCGTAGGTAGGATGTCAAGTTTCCTTACGTTACCGACAGGACATCATCAGTGGTTTGTGTCCTTTTGGGCTCTTAGTGTAATATTAACAATCAAAGGACTACCACAACCTACTACCAAAAAGTAGGCCCAGTCATTCATCTGAACAATGTTACAATTAGTGGGTAGTGTATGAATTCTACCAAAAGTTCAGCTGACCACACCATTCCATCTGTGGTTAGGGAGTGTTGCCGAATTCGTGGTTTTCAAGCAACAAATGAAAGGAAGCAAATAGCGCGGTTTCTGGCAACATGATTTGGACTCTTTTTCTCAGCGCCTGTTAAAGTGCTTCATGGGTGGCAGCCACTTCATCATCCTGCTCCATCCACTCTCTCGATGAGGTGTCACCGTTGGACAGCCCCAAGTGTCCCAGTGTGGCCCCACTACTTTGCCTAAGACCAGGCTGTATCCGTATCATGGTTACCTCATATAAATGCCACACCGTTTTCTCAGAATAAGACTAGCGCAGCCAGCAAGGAACTTGTTTAGAATAGTTGACCTACCGTTATAGCCTCCCAAAGTTCACCTTGTCAAGCCATCTTCCTTCAGCCTCATGTTATTGGCAGATTTTGGGTAAGCGCCAAATATCTCAACCAGAGAAGACTTCCCACCTACAACTGCGAATTTCAGTTTCCATATTCCATAGCAAATTTGCAGTGTCACCTCTCTAGCTGAGTGGTGACAAACCAATTGTCATACCATCACGTACTGCAGCCTCTAGTTGAGCTACAGCATATACCACCGATTGCAATGTTCGATGAACTCGCAATCAGTCACTAGGCCCATTACACTGGTCTCTGACGTAGACAGACATGAAGAGGGTGACATCAATATTCAGTAACCCGTGCCTCAACATTTATCACAAAATTTGACCTATTCCGACCGCATGTCCCAGTCACATAATGAAGTAGTGTGTCAACTCTATAATGATTTTGAGTAAGACTCCCATCCGGAACAATGCCCAAAACAGTTTTGCACCACCTACACATCCATAAACGCGTGAAAGCTCACATTCTCACATTCAACGGGAGAACTGTTTGAGAGAATAAGGCTTTCTGTTGTTGTTGTTGATGATGATGATGATGATCTGACCTTCAGTACGAAGTTTGGTTTATTACCACTCTTCATTTTAGTCTGTCCTGTATAAGCTGCTTCGTGTCTTAATAAGTAGTGCAACCTACATCGACTTGAATCTACTTCCGGTATCGAATTCTTCGTCTTCCACTAAAACTGTTACCCTTCCACGCTTTCCTCCGTCAACAAACTGACGATTGATTAATGCTTCGAGAAACAAGGGTTGGGCAAAATATTGAAACACCGAGGTAAATGCATGCTTGAACATAAATACAGGTGATAGCTTAGTCTTCAAGTGCATTATCGTGTATGACAATGAACGGCCCCTGTACGATGCCTTAGATACGTTGTAAGTATCAGTAGTGTTCCGTGTAGATGTGAGTGCGTTATGTCGGAGCTAAGTAAATTCAGATGTGGACTAATTGTTATTGCTGCTATGGCGGGTATTTCCGTCATCATGGTAACCGAAGTGTTTGGTATTTTCAGAGGCACCGCGTCGAACGTTTACACCGCACACTCGAAAAGTGGAAAAAACATCATCTGCTACGTTACTACGAGGATGAAATTGTGTGTTGAGTATCGTGACAGACGGTCGTTGAAGAGAATTGTGACAAAAATAAGAGACGACAGCGGCGAAAGTCATTGCAGAAATGAATGTCGCTCTCACGAACACTGTCAGCACCAAAGCAGCACGAGTGGAGAGCTGGAAGCAGGGAACTGCACGGTGAGCCAGAATTCCAGAACCAGTCATCAGTGATGCAGCTGCCCTTAACAGGAAAACATGGAGCCGAAGACATAAAACCAGGGCTCTAGAACAAAGGGAGAAAGTCATTTGATCAGATGTGTCTTGTTTCATACTGTTTCAAACTTCTGACCGAGCTTACATTCCATGAGTGAAATATCGTGGCGGTACAGCCCTACGAGGTATTCAGTGTGTCACATGGATACTCCGCAAGACGGCATTTCTACCAAAGGCTATATAATCATTTTGGGTTATCAAGTCCAGTCCATGACACAATGTTTGTTCCCCAATGGTTACTTTGTCTTCCAGGACAGTTCTTGACTGAACTGTTAATCGTCAAGGATTCATCTGCATACAAGGTTACTTTCGGAAAATATAGCTTTAGAAAAGACTACCTAAAATATTTATAATCAATTTAAAACATCGGTAACGTTCTTTATCTTGTAGCTCCAACTCATGCATTTTAATGCGCTTGGAATCTCCTTGGCATGCAGTCCACAATCTGGTCAAGGAGTAGCTGGTCAAACTAGTCCAACCCCTCGACAGTGACTACTAAGGAAATCCAGTGAGTGGAGAGTGTTCCTGCGGCAAGTTTTCAACAGATCCAAAGCATGCTCACCTTGGTTTATGTTAGCAGATTCCACAACTCATTCCTATCGATTTACTCTCTCCTGCTAAAGGACCGTGTTTTTGCCATGTCTTATATTCTTGAAAGACGACATGTGCACTAACTCACCAACATGTTAGAAACTTCTGATTACATGATACATACATTGGTACGTGGCCACTTCCACACTCTTTTACTACGAACACTAGGCGTCAGAGAAAAGGAAACAGGGAGCCACTTATCATTGTTAAATTACAGGTTTCTCTTATACAAATTCTTTACGCACCAAGGTTATGGACTGGGAGTGGGGTTGGTACTGCCGTTAGGTCGACATAGTAGCGTTGCGCTACAGATAACTGGTTATGTACAGTTGAGTAAAATTAGGACAGCCTGCTACGGCTAATGGAACAGGCCCTACAAGCTGATCATACCTCAGTTGACGAAACATTATTACGCCAGTGTCTGCTCGTTCATACATCGGGGACTGCCATTACGCCATCGGGTGGTTATCACATCGCCAGATGCAGCCGGAATTCCAGAGTTGAAATACCACCGACACAGCAGAAAGCAGACCCAGTAAAGTGTTAGTGGTCCAGTCACTTCACATCCGGGCTACGGAATTCTTGTAAGCGAAACCGATGCTTTAGCAAAACGAGGACGAACCAAGACTGTATGAATACTTGAAAATTTGACTTGCGTTGTTAGTGGTAACAGTTTGCCTTGAGACAATCGCCTAGTGTGTAGGAAGCGCTGCTCCACACACTCGCCCTCTGCGGCGGAAACGATAGGTAAAGTGTGTCTCAGATACTGTCACATGAGAAGACTCCTTTAGCCGGGTGGAGTGGCCGTGCGGTTCTAGGCGCTGCAGTCTGGAACCGAGCGACAGCTACGGTTGCAGGTTCGAATCCTGCCTCGGGCATGGATGTCTGTGATGTCCTGAGGTTCGTTAGGTTTAAGTAGTTATAAGTTCTAGGGGACTGATGACCTCAGAAGTTAAGTCGCATAGTGCTCAGAGACATTTGAACCATTTCAAAACATGGAGCTTGGTCATCAAAGACAGCGCCGCACGACGTGGTTTCTGCGGAAGGACGCTGTGAGCACTGCGGATATTCACAGGCGATTGGTGTGCATTATCACGAATAAGTTCTCTTGCAACACGACTAAGCTCGTCCCCATACGAGTCAGGAAACCACCGCGACTGTGGATGAAATGGGGTTCTAGTTACTGTCAAACGTACCTTTTCCTCCTCACATGGACCCTTTACCTCCTGTGGGCCTTGCTCTAATCATTTGAGTCTATTGCAAGCATCGCAGGGCAGCTGCTCGCAATTTCTGGTGGTCTGCGATACAATGTCCTTGCAGAGGTTTCTTCATAGCTCCGATCAGGTAGTAATGAGAAGGCGTCAAGTCAAGAGAATGCAGTGAATGTTGCAGTACTGGGAACCTCATTTCAGCGGCGGTAGCCGTGGGTTTCCTATTCGTATGGGGACGAGAGTTGCGTGTGGGAACCTCATTTCAGCGGCGGCAGCCATGGGATTCCTATTCGTATGGGGACGAGAGTTGAGTGTTGCAAGAGTTCTTTTCGTGGCGGCGCACATTCTCCAGACACTGTCACCAATCGACTGTGTGTATCCGCAGTGTTTACAGTCCTCTTGCATAGAGACCATGTTGTCCAGCTCTGTCTTTGATGATCCGCTCACGAAAACAGCAGTGCGGAAACATCGAAGATTTCCCCGCAAGGGATGCCATGTACGGCAAAAAAGGAAGAATGAATTGATTGTTGGTGTTAATAACTATCATCCTCCCTTACCTCCTCCGCATTACTGCAGATGACGTGTCACTGAGCACATTTGTTCTGTGCATTCAGTACACGTGAGGCGCCTAGTTGTTTCCACTGCACTGTGTGGAATACGAAGGTTCTGTTATAGTTCACTAACCTGCTGTCTTCAAGTTTATGTCCCCAGCGTAGAAAACAGCACGCAAATCGTACGTTGAGGCTGAAACTGACTTTTGCCAAGGTTCTGTTGTCAAATAATGTATCACTTCTTTGGGATGCCACTCGCGTATTCCAATATAGCCAGACTACATGATCTTAATACAACACCTTCTGATACAGGAAAGCACATGATCAAACGTCGCCGGCCGGTGTGGCCGTGCGGTTCTAGGTGCTTGAGTCTGGAACCGCGTACCGCTACGTACGGTCGCAGGTTCGAATCCTGCCTCTGGCATGGATGTGTATGATGTCCTTAGGTTAGTTAGGTTTAAGTAGTTCTAAGTTCTAAGGGACTGATGACCACAGGTGTCAAGTCCCGTAGTGCTCAGAGCCATTTGAACCATTTTTTACAAGATAAAACACAATGTTTACGAAAATGTATCTTTACACTATTTGTGGGACGTGTCTGTGGGTCATGACTACCGGAGTGAATCTTTTAATACTGAATACCGGCAAACCCATTCTGCCACAGACAACATGACTGTACATCTCGACTGCCTAATCCAAAGTGATGAACAGGAACTTAAAAAAAAATTGGAAACACATGCTACGACAGACAACATGTCTGTTCTTCTAGACTGCCTAATCCAGAGAACGAACAGTCCGAAACACTTCGCGCGCCATACCAGAAAAGGCGTGACCCGAATGCTTCCGAAGTGGTTCGTCTCCAAATTCGTCAGTATTTTGTTTTTGATTTAAATTGTTTTTGTTAATTCTAAATGACTGATTGACAGTCAGCTGTTGAGAGATATCTATATTAAAAAATGAAGTAGCGCAGTGTAACTAATAATAATAACTATACTTCAACGTTTTGGCGTCCTTGCTCCAAACACAGCAGCCAATCACAGAGCAGAAGCATTATGCAGGCGGTCTTTCTCACGGGAATGGTACCGAATCTAACATCTGTCACAGATACCTCACACCACATTTCGTCATCTATATACTTCTTGCATCTCCACTGCTCTGGAACAGCTTCTTGGAGCCTAATATGATGGCTGACTAAGCCAGAAATGTCACAACTACCAGTATTTGTCCGGCAAGAGCAGCACAGATGGCGACGCAAACTTTCTGGCCACCAGTCTACCTCTTCGCAGTGTTTCGTGAATGTTTCACTGTTGATAGTGATTAGTCCGGCAGATGGACGGCGCCGTTGGTGCTGTCGAGAGAGCTGGGCTATGTGGCGGCACCAGGTTTCATCCTCTCCCTTCCCTTCATCCATAGCACAAACCGAACACTGCACTGTACAAGCGATCACCATTGTCTTCCACATAACTTAGGCACACACTTAACACGAAAAACATTTCGGAGGAAGGCAATGACAAATTGCATTCAATAGCCTTCTATAGAATTGCTTTGCTGCATTCCCTTACATTTATATCCTGAGTATGGGACTTCCATGTTAATCGTACTCCGCTGCACTGCACCGGTAACGATACTTGCCTCTTGCCTCGTATCTGAATGGAAATTATAACTCGCAGCGTTCAATTAGACTTAAAATGACTCAGCTTCCTTTGGCTGTTTAAAGAAACATTGGTGTTCTTTGTCTTACTGAGACTGCGAATTCGTGCGAATACAATACTGCTTCAAAACATCTCTCTGGTAGGGTCCCTGTTCCGCAGATTAATCGTTGTTGTTTCGATACACCTTACACTGAAGCCATTGTTTGCAGCGTAAGTTTACTGGTGTTTATTTGCGTCACAGAACGGGGCGTGCCACACGCTAGCCATTAGCACGTCCGCCTGGTGGACGCCGTGATGTATGGAGCAATTATCTGCGGCGCGGCGCACCTGCCGTCCGCCCGCTGTCGTACTGCGTCTGCGGTGTCGCCACATCCGCCGCTCTCGCTTTCAGAAAGCGGCACTTGGTACCTTTTGACTCACTTTCGTGGGAGCTCCGCTGTCGGCGTCAGTGCCCTGATAGACTGCACGCTGCTTTAAAAGGCGTGGAGAGGGGAAGAGGGTGGCGGATGTCTGAGCGTGAAACTCTGTCTGATGTCCTGTGTGCAGCTCAACCTACAACAAGTGAGAGCAATGCCTCTCGATAAGGATGCAACTTGTTCGGAAACTTGCATTGGAAGGTACTTATGTTACCAATGTTTGGCATGAAAGAAAAGGGGAAGTGGTGGCGTGTAATTCCTGATCAGTAGGCAATAGGCAATCGTCTGGAGTAAATCTTAAAATTACCAGCTCTCTCTTACAGAGAGACAGTATCTGAGAATGTTCGTAGCGATGTGTCCTTCGGATGGGGTGGTTAGACTTGACAAACCCTTCAGTTTTCGAAAAGAGTAGATCATTTAGGCGAACTGCTTTGCATCCTGTGAAGGTGTCATCATCGATAACCTTACCAACAATCGTTACAGCTGCTCACTTCCAGCAGCTGCGAAATCGTTGGTCTACGAGAATGTTCAGAGTGTTAGTGCTTTGTGCCAACAGCCACGATAGTCTGGTGTCGGCGTTTTAAGAGGCGTGGAGAGGGGACGTGCGTGACAGATATACGAATGTGAAGTTCGACCTCCTGTCCTGTGTGCAGCGCTAAAATTTTCGTAAGGGATATTCTATAAATACTTGCGAAGAAGCATTAGAGTCGAAGAAGTATTAAAGTATACTCTAAAGTATTTTTGTAGAAATAGTTGTGAAGAATCACAGTTTTATCATGCTACAGACCGCATCTCCCATTGTACCATACAACAACAATATATTTACTTTGTAGACGACTGTGAATCTTGTATATCGGAAGAAGTCATCAATGATTTCGGGTGAAGAAAGGCAATAACTAAATTCCATAACGTGAGCTTTGAATCAGTGTAATGGTCTCTGAAGCTCAAAGGAAAGTGTAATTGTTCAGCTGAGTGCGTGTGATTACAGGTTATAACCTTGATGTATCAAGAGCAAATCAACGGTATGTAACTAAAAGACTTTGACCGTTGATAAACTGCCATTAATTTAGTTTTCTATAATAATGGGAAACAGAAACAGATGGCAACCATGTGTGTTTCTATTTATATATAATAGAGCGCAGCAATCAGTCGTCCTTTCTTGCAGGTTTTATTTGGTAGATCCAAATTTCGGCTAATGCCTAACCATTATCAGTGCACTATTCTCTAGTCTCAATGCAAGTCAGTTTCATGTTGCTGGGGCGTCAGTCAAAGAATACTGAGTATTCAGAGACCTGTGACTGACGCCCGAACAACATGCACTGACACTAGAAATTAGTGCATTGATAATGGCTAAGCACTAGCCGAAATTTGAATCTACCAAATAAAATCTGCAAAGAAGGACGACTGTTTGCTGTGCTCTGTCATTTATAAATCTGAGTATACCCACGTTCGTAACGGAAGGTAACCTGATAAATGCGTTTCTGATATAACAAACCCTTTCATTCATCCGATTGTCTTTTAATTTTGAGTGAACAGTTTAAACACTTACTTTTAAAGTAGTCGAGGGCAATGTTACATCACCAGGAGATGAACTATGTGGCGAACAGCAAGATCATCAACCTCTGCTCAACTGTAGAAACCTCCCGGCTCCATGCCCGATGGATGATCTGGTTGTCGCCAGTGATACAGCAGTTAAAATGGTAGAATTTTGGATGTCATACGGAATTTAATCGTGTACTTATATTGTTTTAAATTGCTGTCTATCGGCTATAATGTAATGTTCTGGACACGAGCAAATAAATAAATAAAATCATTTCTAATACCTACTTGGGAGGCATGTTACTAAAATACGCGTCTAGACATCCCAATCTAGGTTTTTCTGTCGTTGCGCTAGGTCTTTCGAGGGAATGTCGAGACTATTTCTAACGAAAAGAAAGCAGCCAGTTACCTTGAGCAATCCTAGCTTTTGTGCCATTCCTAATAATTTCGTTGTCAACGGGAAGCTAGAGGCTAGGTTTTCTGTTTTTCTTCCCTGTTTTTCCTCACCTTCACCGACAACACAAGCAAGTGCCTGCCTCCGCCAAAGGTAATATATATTAAATAAGCACACTTACGGGAACACGCAAAAGAAATCATATGCTTACGTTTTTGAGCAAGTTGTAAAATATTTTATTTTCTTACATTCGGCAGTCTCGCTTATCGGCTATTTCATATTTTTATTGGTGTTTCTATGTAATCTCAATCAAGTGTAGAGCTGTTAATATTTCAGTTTTGTAATTTGACTGTCACATAATTATTTAGCTTCTTTGGATTCGTTGAGGACTGCCATACTTGACCTTGAAGTGCTTTGAGTTGCACTGCTGTGCACCACTTGCTGTCCTTGTGTCAATGTGCCACCATATTTTTAACTTGTTAGACAATTTTTGCAATTTTGGCAATTATGGTTTCTCGTGATAACTTATTTTAAAACCTCTATGACAAGTGATACATCTGTCATAGCTTTCGTGAGTATTTTGATCGATGTTACGCTTTTTCTCTTTCTCTTGTTTCGTTTGGCGCTGCCACGTTGTTCACTTTTGTATGTTATACAGCTGCCGTTGATGATGGTTCACAACCGAAAGCAATAGCAAAATGAAATAACATAATTGCAGACAGCACAGCGTTACGCATTTCTGAAACCTCTTACGAACGTAGCAGTGAGTCTTTGATTTCGTTCGATACTGGACGAGAACGCTAAACGCTGGAGCAGTTCTCCAGCGTTTTTCACACTTGCGTCGTGTATGGGATTTCCTTTACAGGTGTATTGCACTTTCCCAGAAAAGCTCTACTTCATCTATTACAAAAGGAAAGGAAGATTACAGTTTAAAATCCCGTCTATATCGAGGTCATTAGTGACAGAACATAAGCCAAGCCGGTTTCAAGGATGGTAAAGGAAATGCACAATGTCAATTCAAGGGCATCATTGCGGTGTTTGCCTGGAGTGGTTCATATAAATCGCGGAGAACCCAAATCAGAGTAGCCGGACAGGGTTTAGAACCGCCATCCTCTCCAATGTGAGATCAGTGTCCTAACCACTGCGCCACTTCGCTCGCTTTATTTCTTGCGGGTTTCACTCGTTCGTCTCGTTCTATATCGATTCTAATATTGGTCCTAAATAATCAAACTATCCCACATACTCCAGATATTCGCCACTAATCTTGTAATCGAATGCGATTGGGTTATCACTCTTTGTTATAGGTTCTGTACTACAGATGCCACGACCTTGCTGCCGTGGTAACGGTTCCCGTCATATCACCGAAGTTAAACGCCGCCAGGGGATGGCTTACTGTCCGCGTCTGTCGATCGCTGTTGGAAAACGGGGTGCACGCAGCCGTGATGAGGCCAGCTGCGGAGATACATGACTGAGAAATAGAGGCTCCAGTCACGAAAACTGACAACGGCTGGAAGAGTTGTGTGCTGACCATTTGTCACTCCATATCCGCTTTCAGTTACGCATATCAGCTGAGGACAATACGGCAGTCAGTCGTTACCGGTGAGCCATCCGATACCCGTTCGGAGTTTAGTTGCCGTTGCCTACATTCAAAGAGAAGTGCCGTTAATTACAGAAAATTCCATTTTTGTCCCTGTCTTTCTGAATATTGGGGAATCCACACTGGAACGCCAAAGAAACTGGTATAGGCATGGTATTCAAATACAGAGATAGGTAAACAGTCAGAGGTCGGTGCTGGGGTCGGCAACGCCTTTATAAGACAACAAGGGTCTGGCGAACTTGTTAGATCGGTTACGGTTGCTACAACACTTGAGTGAGTTTGAACGTGGTGCTACAGCCGGCTCACGAGCGATGGGAAACAACGTCTTCGAGGTAGCGATGAACTACGGATTTTCGCGTACGACCATTTCACGAATGTACTATGACTATCGGAAATCCGGTAAAACATCAAATCTCCGACATCCTGCAAGAACGGGACTAACGAGGACTGAAGAGAATCGTTCAACTTGGAAGAAGTGCAGCCCTTCCGCAAATTGCTGCAGATTTCAATGCTGGGCCGTCAACAAGTGCCATCGTGCAAACGATTCAACGAAACATCATCATTGACATGGGCTTTCGGAGCCGAAGGCCCACTCGTGTACGCCTGATGACTGTACAACACAAAACTTTACGTCTCACCTGCGCCCGTCTACACCGACATTGGACTGTCGATGACTGGAATTATGTTGATTTGTCGGACGAGTTTATTTTCAAATTGTATCGAGCGGATGGACGTGTACGGTTATGGGGACAACCTCAAGAATCCATGGTCCCTGCATGTCAGCAGGGGCCTATTCAAGGTGGCGTAAGCTCTGTAAAGGTGTGGGGTGTGGGCAGCTGGAATGATGTGGGACCCCTGATACGTCTAGACACGAGTCTCACAGGTGACACGTAAATAAGCGTCCCGTCTGACCATCTGCATCCATGCATGTTCATTGTGCATTACGACGGACTTGCGCAGTTCCAGAAGGACGATGGGACACCCGACGCGTACAGAGTGGCTCCAGGAACATTGTTCTGAGCTTAAACGCTTCCGCTGCCAACCAAACTCCCCAGACATGCACGTTATTGAGCATATATGGGATGTTTGGCAACGTGCTGTTCAGAAGAGGTCTCCACCACCTCGTACTCTTACAATTTTATGGACAGCCCACCAGGATTCATGGTATCAAGTCCCTCTAACACTACTTCAGACGTTGGTCGAGTTCATGCCACGTCATGTTGCGGCACTTCAGCACGCGTGGGCCTTGTACAATATTAGGTAGATGGACCAGTTTCTTTGGCTCTTCAGTGCAAAAAGAGTAAATATAAATATTACACGTCGATGACGACGCACCCCTTGCCCTCGCCAGACTTGGAATAGTACAAGATAGCGCTGACGTAGGACATAGAGAAGATAAAAGGAAGAGGATTACGTTTCGTTACAGGTTCATTCAGTAAGTGCGAAAGCGTCGCGACGGAGGTGCTCAGCCAACACCAGTAAAAAACGCTGCAAGCGGGGCGTTCTGCATCACTGTCTGGTTTAGTGTTAAAACTTCCGAGGACGTACATCCCTAGAAGAGTCAACACTGGTACACAAAGTAATTCCGGCACACGCAGTAAGATACGTTGCGGGGTATAGACGCAAGCGTAGTTGTTATTTAAATTACGCTGATTTCTCTCGTCTTCTGTAGAGCAAGTGTTTTGCGCTGTTGCCTACATCTCAGTGACTCTCCATAGCTGCTCTGCCGCAGAAACGCCGTTGTGTTGAAACTCTCGTCTATAATTGTTGATGTGGGAGCCACATAATGCAGTGTTAGCAGTCAAAGTTTTCATTTTATCACATTTGTAATAAAACTCATCTTCTCGTTCGACACTGCAGCACAGAACAAACTAGCTCATATTCTGTGTGGACCACACTTTTTTTTCCTTCACCAGTCGAACAGGTAATATTACTGCTCCTTTTTTGAGATTGCTATCTCATACTATCGAGTTCCTTGTCTTTCACCAAGGTGATATTGATCCATTTATCCACATATAAAGAGAGCTGCCATTCATTACACTAACTAAAATACGTCTGCATCTATATGATTACCCAATGAACGGTATTAAAAGGACAGTGTTTGTGACTGGCATTTCGTAAAAAACCAGTCGCAAAGAAATACGTCTATTTTGTAATGATTGGCCGTGTAATTCGGTTATCATCGCCGCGGCATTCTCTCCCCATGTTTCAATGTTTCGGAAAGAGCTTTCTTTCTTGGAAAATGTTCGATGTCCTTTGTCAGTCCTTGAATAATGAAAGTTGAAAACAACAGCTCTATTGCCATTCAAACGTCGTTTATTCAAAACATCCTACCACTTTAGACACAAAAAACCGTCGTTAACAATAGAATATTTTGCGTAACCGACTTTTAAATTTCAATATAGCTGTTGATTACAATTATTCAGGCACTTCATGTCCGGCTGCTGTCCCACTTCCTCCATGGATTAGCGGAGACTTTGTCTATCCCGCCTGCTAAAGACTCATCAGATCCTCCAGACGAGACCGGATATAAAAGGTGTAAGAAATCTCTTTCGTAGATTTGTTGCCTCTTATAAACGTTCCACAGTAAAATGCACTCCTTGGTTCGCCTTCCCAACGACATTTTCTATATGTTGTAGCGCAGCAGTGCTGCAACTGCGAGATATTTTCGCCAGTACCACACTTAACAAGAGCTATTTGGACTTTATTTCTTAACTGATTCCATTTACAAATAAATTCAGTGATAACTTATATAATGCATCTTGTGTGTAGTGTTTAATTCACTAATACAAGAATGCTGACTCGTTTCCAGCAGTGCAACAGCTCCTGGGGGCGTCGGCATCCTTCTTGCCCAAGTACTGTGTCAGCTTGAGTGGTACAAGCTACCCATGGTCCCATAGCGATGACAGAAAGCATGCAGGCAGCCAGAGTTAACTAGGACCCTCAGAGACTGTTGTGTCAGACGACGCCGGGCACTGAAAGACCTCACCAAAGTGGAACCCGTTCGAATCGCAGAACCATTAGATCTCGCTGTTGTCTTGTAGCTGCTCTCACTGGTTGGCGACGCTGCACGGTATTGTCTGTCCGTACCTACTAACGATGGACCACAAGGCGGTGATGGTCGAATACAAGATACAGAATGATTTTTCTGGAGTTAAGAGCATTTATACTAAGGTTTATGGTAAAATGACAATAAAAGACCAGAAATGATGTATTTATACGTATTATGTATGTATTTATACGTTTAATGAACATTCAAATCATTGTAGATGTGAACAAGATAAGAGATGATAACAATTTCTAAGTAATTGCAATGTAAACAAAGTTCAGAGATATAATTTACAATCATTAACACTCCAGTCCGCCACACACTCCCTCCACAGTGACAGAGTCCATGTATTTCCGAAGGAAGGTGACCTGTCGACCTGATCTGATGATCCGTGGTTAAGGTGCACTGGCTTCATTGCTATCTGTTGTCTTCTGAAGGTTGACAGTCTTTGAAATGGAATGTGATGGAATATCCAAAGTGGCGTCTCCTGCTGTGTCTTCCATGTTGTCCGATGTCAGAAGGAAGCTGGTTTCAATCGGTCAATGATAATAGTTAGTTTTCCTGTTGGTATCTCCACCTTGAAGAGCTTTTCGTCGCGAACAGGACTAGATATGACCCGTCATATGTTGGTTGAAATGTTGTTCTGACAACATCATGTCGAACTAATACGAACTTGCTTGTCATCAGTTGTGGGCGAATGAAGATATTCTTGCAGTCGTTACGTTCTGTTGGAATTGGTCTTAGGCTAATCATTTGTTTCCTCAATTTCTGTTCATTGAGAAATGTTCCTGATAAGGTAATTGCTGAACCGTAAGTCATTTCCACTGGCGAAGTATTGACTTGCGGGATTATGTAGGAGCGAAACCCTAACAGGACGAGAGGAAACTTCGAAACCCAATCATCAAACAGTTGTGCTATTAAATAAGATTTTAACTGACGACGCCATCGTTCAGTTTTCCATTTGCGGCAGGATGATATGCTGTAGTTTTAATGTGGACAATGCCTTGTGTACTTGTGAGACAATTGAAAAGTTGACATTCAAACTGCCTTCCGTTATCAGTAGTTATGATATGAGTCACGCCAAAACGAGATATCCATGTGGAGATTACGGGAAATGAAATTGATTCTGCTGCGATGTCAGCTAATGGAACTGCTTCTGGCCATGGGGAAAAACGATCAATAATTGTTAGTAAATGGCGAATATCCGGAGAAAGGGACTCAACTATGTTCATATTAATGTGACTGAATCTTGTTGTCGTTTGAGGATAATGTCCCACTGCGCTGCTGGTGTCTCTCCAGACTTCGTTGCGAAGCAATAAATGTAGAAGTCCAGGCCTTCACGTATTTTCTTAGTGAGGGCCAAATGAAGAGCTTTCCCACCAAATCAATGGTTGAACACCAGCGTGAGTTAGATTGTGTAGCGAGTTGAAAATTGCTTGTCTTAGTTGTTGAGGTACATATGGGCGAATCATATCTCCAGCTATGTCACAAAGAAGCTCTTTACCATTTGGCAACATTATTGTTTGAAGTGCAAGGGACGTCGTATTTTGAAGTGTGGAAGCTCTTCGTCACATCGTTGGCTTTCCGCAATTTGTTCCATGGTAACAGTGGGAGGCATAGTGATTGAAGAAATTTGTGAACAAGCGTCGGCTGCGACGTTCTCCTTCGCTGTAGTGCAACGTACGTCTGTGGTGATCTGTCCGATGAAACTAATGTGTCGGATCTAACGTTGAGAAGCTTTGTTCGAACGTTGCTTGAACATGAAGGTGAGTGGCTTGACGCCCGTGTAAACTGGAAAATGACATCCTTCTAGTATGTGCTAAAGTGCTTCATTGCTGAGTAGGCAGCTTGGAGTTCTATATCATAGGTTGAGTAATTCCTCTCTGCATTTGTCAGTTTCTTGGAGAAGAATGATAATGGTTGCAGATTATTGTCTTTGATTTGTTCTAAAGATGCACCACTAGTATAATCTGAGGTGTCAACCATTAAAATTGGAGGTAAATTTGAAGATGGATGAGCCAGAAGTGCTGATTTGGCTCATGTACTTTTTAGGTCATTAAAGGGTTTCCGAAGATTTTCTGTTCAATTTATTTTTCTGTTATCATTTTTCTTAGTCTTATGGAATAGGTTCAAAAGCTATGCTTGTTTACTGGCTGAATTTGCTAGCGATCTTCAATAAAAATTAATTAGGCCAAGAAATCGGCGCAGTTCTTTTATAGTTGTGGGTAGCGGATAGTCAACAATCGTTTGTACTGGATCTGGTAGTGGTTAATTCCATCAGTAATTACCACATATCCCAGGAAAGATACTTCTATTGAACTGAAAATGCATTTGTTTAGGTTGATTCTGATGTTGAATTTACTGAGGCACTCGAAAAGCAATGCTTATCGTGCTGTTCTTCATGCCCCTAGAATGTCATCTATATAATAGTACACGAAATCGAGGTCTCTCCTTTGAAACGTTTGTCCTGCGTTTCGGAGTCCAAACGAAAGTCACAAAAACTCTAATAGACCTAATGGAGCTATCACTGCGGTCTCAGGTACATCGTCTGGATGTAAAGTAATGTGATGAGAAGCTGTGACCCAA
This sequence comes from Schistocerca gregaria, assembly GCF_023897955.1. Taxonomy (NCBI): domain Eukaryota; kingdom Metazoa; phylum Arthropoda; class Insecta; order Orthoptera; family Acrididae; genus Schistocerca; species Schistocerca gregaria. The sequence goes on along the minus strand of NC_064921.1, from coordinate 421,433,357 downwards.
TCTATCTTTGAAAATATTTGTTTTCCACGCCGTTGGCGGTTAAAATCTTGAAGGTTAGGAATAGGATACCTATCAGGCTTGGCGATTTCGTTGAGAGCACGGTAGTCTGCGCAAGGTCTCCAGTATCCGTCTTTCTTGGGGACTAAGTGGAGGGGGCTGCCTCAGACGCTCTTTGACAGCTGGCACATTTTCATATTAATCATCTGTTGGAACTCTGCTTTAGCTGCTTTAAGTTTATCTGGTGGTAGTCGTCGTGGTTTTGCTGCTACAGAATGTCCTTCTGTGACAATCGTATGAAAAACAGTGGTATCTGGGTGTCCAAATTGATGTTTTCTTGGAGCATGTTGGGAATTTCTTTAGAATGGCAGCATATTTTTGATCTGGTGGCATTACATGAACTGTTTCTATGCCAAATGTTGATGCTGACGTTACCGAATCAATGACTCCACTGTTCTTGAGGTCTACTAAAAGATTATAATGGTTAACGAAGTCGGCTCCAATAATCGGCGATTGCACATTTACAATTACGATATTCCATGAGAAGTTGCGCCGTATACTCAAACTGAGTAATTATAGACGCTCTCCGTAAATATTAAAACCAGTGCCATTTTCAGCATGAAGTTTACGAAATGTTTTCTTTCGGTGATCACTGTTCGAAGGCGGAATCACAGAAATGTCAGCTCCGGTGTTAATTAGGTAGCGACTTCCACTACTTCTATCTGTGAGAAATAGATGGCTCCCATCACTTGCCACCGCTAGTGTGGAGCGGACTTTTTGTTGAATTTTGATTGGGAGATGGTCGAAACGAGCGTGGGCTCTGCCATGTCTTTGCCCTTTGGCGACATTTAAAGTGATACCAACATAGCGCTCCATTAGGTTTAAAACGCTGGGCTGTCCGTCACATCTCTCGTGATCTACTTGGTGAAGAGTGAGATGAACTCATTGATTGTTTCTAATTTTAAATTCTGTCATTACTGGTATCATTTACTTGACTGACTGCAATAGTGGATGACGTCTGGAAGGTTTGAACACATGTATTCGACTTCGTTTGTCAAAATTCGACAATTTTTGTCAGCCATTCTGGCTATGGTGTCAATATCACCTTCACTTGTAGCTAGTATAGAACGTGCAGTGACATGAAGCCACTGCATAAATATGGTTTTCAAAAAATCGTCCTTGACTCGCGTACCAGCTAAAGTTTGCATCTCACGTAAGAGCTAAGTTTGCTTCTTATTACCTATTTCCACTTCTGTTAATAATTTCGTTACTTTTCTGTTTTCTGACTCTTCAAATTCCTGAATTAGTCTCGTAGAGCGGTAGATAATGGTCGAGTCAGAAAGTCGGAAATTTATTCTACAACATCCGCTTCCAGTGACGAAACGACATGATTGGATATCATGGTTTCATTAGTGATGCCCAACGTGGTAACGTGTGCTTCAACTTGAATTAACCATACTTTTACGTATTTCTTCCAGACGGGCCGAACCTTCACTGAAACACGAGCAACATCCGCTTTGTTCTGTACTGATGCGGGTGTTGGATTTGCGTCGTTGCTGCCGCCGATCATTTTTACACTTCACTAAACACAAATGCGTTCCGCTACTTATTAATAACGTCGGGGTCCCAATATGGTTTATATTTCATGGTAGAAGTACCATAAAAGACAAGAAATGATGTATTTATACGTTTAATGAGCACTCAAAACATCCGCCACGATCCCCTATGGAAACGCCGCTTCGTGCCAGAGCACGTGACAACGGGACGCGTGATCCTAGACTGAAAGCAGAGTTGCAGGCTCCTGGTGATACGACGGCAGTTTCGGCCAGCAATATTGCAGCGTCCAGTCATCGAACTGTCGTTGTGCCCTGACTGCGTATTACTTAATTGGCTGCGAAGACCGACTTGCAGTATAGGCCGCTTCATGTGTGACTGTTTCAGTTTCACTTCCCATCATCGTAATGGTTAGGTATTTTGTCGGATTCAGAACTTTTAAATTTTTATGATATACCATGTAACTGAAATCTAACGGAAATTTTTTGCTACTCTTGTGAAACACTTTATATTTTTCAGAGTTAATTGCCATTTTTACACCACACAGTCATTTTCTCTAAAACATTTTGCAATTAGCTTCAATATTCTGATGAAATTACAAGACGGTAAATACGGCGGCATCTACGAATGATACAAGAGGTCTGTTTACATTTTCTGCTACAACGACTATATGAAGATAAAGGGACCTGAAACGTAGTCCTAACAATCCGCTTGTTAATGGGCAAGAGAGAAGAAAAATCAAGACAAGTTTATAGAATTTGTCCACCTGGAAAAAACGTTCCGCAATGGAACTGTCCAAGGTGTTCAAAATTATGAGGAAAACAGGAATAAGCTATAGGGAACAACGCGTATTATACAGTATGCAAAGTAAACGAAATCGGATGGTAATACTGGACCAAGAACGAAATGCTCAGATTAAATGGGTTTAAAACAGTGATGCAATCTTCCGCCGCTACTGTTCAATACACACAAAGAAAAAGCTATGACGGACTAAAAGGTAGGTTCAAGAGGGGAATTAAAATTCAGGGTCAACGGATATCAATGATAAGATTAATTTGATGATATTTACGTCCTAAGTGAAGGTGAAGAATTAGTTGAATGGAATGAGAAGGCTAATGAGAACAGAGTATTGATTGAAACTAAACACATTCAAGACGAAAGTAATGGAAAGGAGTAGAAATAAGAATACCGAGAAACTTAACATTAAATATGGTGATCACGAAGTAAACGACTCCGGCGAAAGAAATCTATTAGTATCAAACATGGGTCTTAATTTCAGGAAGAAATTTCGGAGGATATCCGTTAGGAGAGTACCGATGTACAGTAGTGAATCATTGACTGTGTGAAACCGGAACAGGAGGGAAGCGAAGATTTTGAGATGTGGTGCTACAGGATAGCGTTGGAAAATAGGTGAACTTAGAGGACAAAAAAGGGTAATATGGAAAGCACGGATAAGAAGAAGATGCAGGAAGATAGAAAATGTTTTAAGACATCAGTGAATGACCTCCATGATGCTAGAGTGAATCGTAGAGGATCAAATCTATAGAGAACACTGAAATTGGAATAGGCTGCATACAACCAAAAACTGGAGGACGTAAATAGCACGTGCTACTCTAAGATGAACAGTTCTGCACAAGTGAGTAATTCATGGTTGCGGTGCATCATGATAAGGAAGAGGAAAAAGAAAAGAAAATGAGCAGAGCCATTATAATAATTAGTTATGGAACCCGAGATATAACTTCATTTTCCTTACACAACTTTCTGTTAGTTTTCGCAAACTGTGCAATTACTAAGAGAAATTATGATTTCAGAGGCACTGCTAAGACGATACCTCAATAGCAAGCAATTTCATCAGAAGCTGTTTGAGAGAAAAGATATCAGACACCATCTTGATATCCGTAAATGTAGAATCTACTTGAGATCTTCCGCCAATAGCTCTCATTACTTCGTGCGAATAAAGAGCTAGTTGTGTTTCATAAGAACGATATTTCCTGAATCCGTACTGGTTGTGTGTCAATGGATTGTTCTCGTCAACTTATTTCGTAATATTGTCCTACAACAAATCGATGTCTTCTCGACCTATTTCATAATATTATCCTACAATGAATCGAAGTCAGTTATATATAATTCAATGATCTGTAATTCAAGGGGTTATTTCTATTTCTTTTCTTGTGTATTGTTGTACCGTGCGCTACTTTCCTGGATCTTTCATCCTACGATAGGTTGCTAAAAATGCAAGTATTTTATCACAACGCTCTGAAACAAACCAGTTAGTATTTAATTTGAACCACAAGACTGTCCTTTACTAAGGGTCTTCAATTCATTCGCTACACCAAGAATACTTACTAATAAGATAGACTGTTGGCAGCTGTTTCTTATTACAAATCTGGAGTATTCATTGCAACTTCTTTGGTAAAAGAGTTACGGAAAGTCTTGTTTAATAACTCCACTTAAGTGGTGCTGTTACCAGCTTGAACATTCCTCGCTGTCATGCAGGGACCAAGGATTTATGAGGTACAAGTCCACCCGTTTCATACATTTTGAAACGAGACTTGTCCGACCAGGCAACATCTTCCCAGTCACAACATTCCAATGTCGGTGTTGACCGACTTAGGCGAGACGTAAAGCTTTTTGTCATGCAATCATCAAGGGTACACAAATGGGCCTTCGGCTCCGAAAGTCCATATCGATTATGTTCAGCTGAATGGTTCGTAGGCAACAATTTGCGGAAGGGTTTCTGATCTGCCGTAATTGGTCCCGTTCTTGCAGGATCTTTTTCCAGCCACAGCGATGTTGGAGGTTTGACGTTTTACCGGATTCCTGATATTCACGGTACACTCATGAAATGGTCGTACGGGAAAGACCCACTACATCACTATTTCTCAGATTCTGTGTCCCATCGTTCGCGCACCCCCTGTAACACCATGTTCAAGCTCACTTAAATCTTGATAAACTGCCATTGGAGCATTAGTAAGCGATGTAACAACAGTGCCAGACACTTGTTGTCTTATACAGGAATTGCCGACCGCGGTGCCGTATTCTGCCTATTTACATGTCTCTGTATTTGAATACGCGTCCTTGGAAGAGTTTCTTTGGCGCTTCACTGTATAAATTCTAACGGAACCCATTTGTATTTTCTGTCAAGCTTAGAGATACAATTTTGTTGTGAAAATAACTAAAATATCCCACATAGAAATGCTTATAAACTTTCGAGTATCTGTAAACCGCCCTGAGTTTTCTCGTTTACAGTGTGGGACTTGTTTTCTCTATCAGGTTACTAGGTATAAAACTCACAATTACTGTCAACCTGTTTGTATAACACTAACTGACATTTCGTGCACGCTTGTGGATTTAGTATGGAAGGAATATTGATAGTCTTTCAGGAAGGTGTCAAGGCGATTTTTATCAGATTTTTTAAACGTGTGTATATCTTTGTGTACTTTGGTGAATTTCGAAGGTAGAATATTCAGTCTAGGCACAGGAACTTGTGGTCACTAATTCCTGTATCTGTTGTGACACTCTCTACTTGTTCAGCAGTGTTCGTGCTTCCAAGCACCATTTTAACATAAATTAAAGCTTGGATCAGCATAAAACAAGTGCAACTGAAGAGTTCAAAGAACATTACATCTTGATAAGGAGCGTGTAACCCCCCGCTGTTCAACAGGTTAGCTGGAAATACTACACTGTAAACATAGGGTGTCTGAATAAAAATAAGGGATTTAGCTAAAATGGTTTCACTTGTAAAAGAGGAGAATAAGTTGTTTTACGAGAACCCTGTGAAATGAGAGAAAGTGAGAGGCATTGTATACAATACGTTTCATTTTCTTCAAATTTTGTATCATTTTGTTCTTAAACCTACTCTCGTGGAATAAAAACACACATACGACAAGAAACCTGTAAGGCTTTTGTGTTCGTGTTGCGATACCTATCTTTTATTGCTGCTTTTTTACAAGTGCCATATGAATGGTGTTGATTATGTCGAAATCAGAGTTTTGGCGCCTGACACGGTATTTACTTAAATGCCACAGCTGTTCTGCATTAACCTTAACTAATCTTCCAGTTTTCTCCCTTAAGTAAGATGATAGTGCTTAACTCAGTTTGTGCAAACAAAAATACTCTCCAACCATTGCTGATGACCTTTTCGTCTTTTATGATCATCGTTCCTGAAGTAGCATCATTACCACTAATCTTCTCATTATTAACGATTCTCTCGAAAAGATTGGATAGGTCTGCAGACAAGAGGTCTGAAATATTTCCTTCGCTGTGAACATCGGAAAAGAAAATTCGAAGACTCATTTTGCCTTTACTGTACATGATCCTTGAAATATGAATTCCAACAGCGTCAGCATGTATGAGAAACGTCACACAATGAACACGGTACCTGGAAACCTCTAGATTTTTCTTAAGCGATGGCTAAGCTGAAACAAGCTTCCCTAGTACAGTACTAAGAGATGTGGCTTTAGCAGTTAATTACAAGTTTGTTGCTCCTGTGTTAATCCTTACTGTACACGACCGCTCAGAACGAATATGTTAATTGATTGTGCTATCCGCACTTCATCGTCCTACAGTTAAGCGGAATTCCATCGAAAATGTTCTAAAACTCTGGAGCAGTTATCGAGAACCACTTAGAGATTGGTTTTCAATTCTTTTCTAGAACATCTGCGTCCCTTCGGCTTAATTGTGTTAGCTTCATGTAGCGGTATTTTCCACATCCATCTTTTTGTAAATGCTGTATTAAAAACGGGATATTTGTGTTCAGGAAGCACACTCCGTACCACTAACGTATTTCCTTCGCAGCTGGTTCAGAATCACTGTTGAAAATACGACTTAGGCTCACAATTACAACATAAAATTGTGCGTTAATCTACATTTTTACAGGTGCTCGAGAAATACGAGGGTCAGTCAAAAAGTAATGCCTCCTATTTTTTTTTCTACGTTTAATTGTCAGGAAATTTAAATGCAATTACATAGGTTGAAAACCACAACATTGAGGATCATTTTGTCATTTTTCAATGTAATCTCCGCCCATCTCTACAGTTTTGGTCCATCTTTGAACAAGGGCATGTATCCCAGCACGGTAAAAATCACAGCTCTGCTTCCTAAGCCATTGACGCACGGATGTTTTGACGGCCTCCTCATCTTCAAAATGAATCCCACGATGAGCTTCTTTTAGTGGCCCGAACAGATGGAAGTCTGATGGTGCCAGGTCAGGGCTGTATGGGGGATGAGGCAAAACTTCCCATCCAATTTTGACAATCTCGTCAGAGGTGTGACGACTGGTGTGTGGTCTTGCATTGTCATGCAAAAGAAGAACATCTGCCATTGATTTTGTTGGGCGAACTCGCTGAAGACGTGCTTTAAGTTTTTTGAGGGTTGTGACGTATTGAACAGAATGTATTGTGCATCCCTGCTCCAAAAAATCAACCAGAATCACACCCTCTGTATCCCAGAAAACTGTTGCCATAACTTTCCCTGCCGATCGCACAGTTTTGAATTTTTTCTTCCTCGGCGAGCTTGTGTGACGCCACTCCATTGACTGCCTCTTTGATTCGGGTTCAAAAAAATGCACCCATGTTTCGTCCCCGGTCACAATTTTTTTCAGAAACTCATCTCCCTCCAAACGGAAGCGCTGCAAGTGTTGGGAGGCTATTGTTTTCCTTGCCTCTTTATTCTGATCTGTTAACATTCTTGGAACCCACCGTGCACAAACTTTTGAGTACCCCAATTGTTTAATAATCGTGATCACACTGCCTTTACTAAGAGAAATAATGCGACACACTTCATCTGCAGTCACCCGACGGTCACCACGAATGATGTCATCAACTTGCTGAATGTTGTGTGGAGTCACTGCACTCAACGGCCTGCCGCTCCGCTTTTCGTCAGTCAACGGTGTTTGCCCTTCAGCTTCCTTACAACGACGAACCCATCGTCTAACAGTGCTGACATCCACTGTCACAACACCATACACCTTCTTCAGTCTTTCATGAATGCGTATGGGCGTTTCACCTTCTGCATTCAAGAATTCAATCACACAACGCTGTCTCAAACGAACATCGATGTCGGCCATCTTACAAACTTCTGCTGTGCTGCCACCTGTTGACACAGAAAGTTACTACTGCAGTGGATTGCAGAAGAAGGTTTGAGGAATGGCGTCAAATTCAAATTTTTCACTTAACTTATTTTTTTTAAGTAGAAAAAAAATGGGAGGCACTACTTTTTGACCGACCCTCGTACATTAGAAGATATGATTTATGAACACAGTGACAACATTTAATGTGTGATACTCTACATTTTTAACAGCTACTCAACGTAGCAACATAATTTAATTGATTCTGTGGCTTTTATCATAAGTCACTTAATATTCCGAATTCAATTTATGCAACTCAAAAACTGACGTCTTCGACGGTAATGAAGAACTAATTTTTAGCAGCATACTTATTAAATTCTTAAAATCTTTTTTTTAATTGCAGGACTTCTTAGAAAGCAATTCTTGTTACTTTCAACCAAATCATATACTGTATATTCAGTACAAATATCTACTCCGTATGTCGTAATTAAATGTATGAGAGAATATATAAAGTAACTAGATTACAGTAAAACTATTGAATATCCTATTTCTTTTCAGCGGCCAGTAATACATAGACTATCCAGTACGTTCATCTCATCCTTGTCCATTACCTGCTTTTCACTGTAACTAATTGTTTGCCTGAAAGCAAAACCAAATTTGTAAAAATTACGTTACCTCGAACAGTTATTGTATTGAACTGACAATGTGTGATATTTTATGCTGTGACAGTGTGCAATAAAACAAGAAAAAATATCAAATATCAAAGAACTTCAATACATACGATTGCCTGTTGATAAAATGTTATCTTCCACACGCACATGTGGGTCCAATGTTTTCTGTGTAGTTTCTTTCTGTTTTGCCCTAGGTTCTTCTTATCGAAAGTAACGTTATTTTTCGAGTGCGTTTTGGGAATAACTTATTTATGCACATACTGAAACACTCTAAACGGAATGAATTTGTTTAGGATTGGAATAAGCTAAGGTATAAAAAAACGAAATGACTTTTTCCTTTCGTTTTATGACAACACATACATCAATACCCCCAACGACGGAAGCGTGATCTCATAAAAGTGTAAAGAAAGTATCGAGATGGATGTAATTCTTACAACGATAATATTCAGCAACACCCTGTGCCAGTCACTTATTAAGTTACTGAACGCAGAAATGTTAAAAAAATTACTTTATGTTCCCAATGGAAAAGTACTTAATTATACGGAAGGCCACCTCTATGAATTATGACACAATTCTGAACATTGGAATGAATATTCTCAATAATTATTCTATTATGGAACCAGTAGCTTGATTTATCTTGTTTTTTAATTTAGTTTTTAGAAACTACTTGCGTAGATGGCAGAATGAAAACATGCAAAATAATATATCATAAAGCTATAAGAAATAATTGCTAAATAACAATTAATAACATTAACATTTTCTAAGTAAATATTACTGTTTTGAAATACAATGTCATAATGTTCTGTAGCTACCTCAGACTTACGTAACTGTGTATGTGGATTTGTGTTTTGTGTGTGTGTGTGTGTGTGTGTGTGTGAATTTCTCAACTGCAGCCGTAAAAAATGCCTCACATGCTTGTGGGAAAGTACTGTATTGATTTTCTTGTTTAGTGACGAGAGGTGACGAATTTTTACCATTTGAGCATTTGAATCGCCAAGTTTCCCTTGGGTGGGACGCTCAGACTTAGCTGACAGCAACTGATAACATGTATCACGGATAAAAGAGACGTGACAACAATTTCGAGAAAGGAAAATATGGTACAAACGCAAAGGAACAACTATAAGGCGAATGTGTGCGAAAAATTCGAAAGAAAAGGGCAAGGGAGTAACAAACTACGCTCAAATAAATCTAAATCAGGAGAGACGGTGGAATATGTAAACCAAAAATCAGCTACAGTTTCTGAATCACTCTACGAAAATACCGCGGTATGAACTGTATCTCATGCAAAAATGTCTACCGCCCACAATAAGGCTTGTTAAGTTTCCCGTATTTCCATTTGATGACCGTTCTCTTTGACAAGACCCTTTAAACTCTCTTGTAATCTTTCTGGAAATCCTAGTATATTTAGTGTTACTGTACATTACTGTGTATATCCAGCATTTTTCGAAAGATGAAAATGAAATATTTTCAAGCGACAAACGCTCAACCCAGAAAAATCTTGACGTGTCTTACTTTGAAAATAACCTCTTCTGCTAGAAAGCGAGCGCACTGTCTCTGCTGTCATTGTATCGCAAGCTCTTAAGCTCTTCCGACCAATTTATCATTTACTGGGCAATTTACAGGTGCAGCAAATAATTTTAATATATTTAGTATTCTATAAACGTAATTCTGCAGTCAATAAACAACTTCACCGTTGAAGGCGTGTATAAGATAGTTAATTCTTGTACCACTGATGGTGACTGCAGTGCACCAATGACAATGAAGCATCTGCACTACCAAAAAGTAGAAATACTACAAAGCTATTACAGCTAATTGATATCGTTTTCATTTGTAGCTGTTTGCGTAAAATCTGTTGTCCGTATCTTCAGCAGCTGATGCCGCTTGCAGATATCCTGATCAAGCTGGGAAATGATAAAAAACATCACACACTATTTAGAGATAGAGGTCCATGTGAAGTTCGTCAAAGGACTTGAGGAAAACATCTTATACTATACATTAAAACATTGTAAATACCAAGAAAGGTGCTGCTCCAAAACAGTATTCGAGAAGATGGGGGCTTCAATCCCCGTCTGGCAATCCGAATTCACTTTTCCGTTATTTATACTTACTTACACAGCGCTATAAGCTTCATACACTGAAATGATACACACAATCTTTTGCTTCTACATTAGAAGACTGGTGCATTTCACATCTGACACTCCCAGCTTCTGTCCTCCCTCCATCCTCCTTCGATTGTCCTGTCAGGTAAGATAAGAAAAAGTCCTCTGACAATACTGGATTCCTTAGTAATCAAAAGTTTGAATGATAAGAAGGACAGTAGACATTAGCAACAGCTGTCGTTCCTGTTTAATGTACGTAAAACAGTTCACATCGAACAGCCTGCCGTCTCGACACTATACATCAGATCTGAAAGTGACTACCGAAATTTGTTTTGGAACATTTGGCAACGAACTGAATTACCTACTTGACACATAATATTGCTTAGTAAGTTATTCATTAACCCAACCTGTCAACTGAAAAATAAAGTAATACGAAAAATTGTGCGGTACTGGCTGGTTACCTTTGTACAAGTTGCAAAGTGAATTGTAGGGGAGACAGGGGATAGCCGGCATAAGGGGCTAGTTGGCATACAGTTTTTATTTCCTGCCACCATGGCGCTACAGCGCTGTATTCGTGGTAGAGGAAAGTGTATCTAAAGGCGCACCATCCACCGACACTACAATCTACTCGGTAACGTCAGGATGGAATTGCCCCTATTTCATTGTTTTCCTGACAAGCGAGAAAATGCTTTCGTACTTACATTTTTTTTATTTTTTTATATTTTTTTTGTGAGCCTGCGTATCGAATTGAGTTGCTGCTGATGACTGTTTTTAGAGAGTTGTAAAATGTGTTGCTTTCACGTATCATAATATTTTGTATCTCATGTGAGTAATTGTGTGGTGTTGATTTTCTTTTGATTTCTGCGAGGGCTTGTTAGTTATCGGGTCACTTGGCATAGCTTGACGACTCACATCGTACCTATATCAACTTACTTCTAGATGACTGTTAATTAAACAAATAAACACTCTCTATAATAATGAATAAATGTATGTCATCTTAGTAGAAATTTGCCCTTTACCCAGCGCCAAGCCACGACAGTTGGCAAACAAACGCCTAAAAACTAGGTTTACAGCTATTGTAACAGCCAGTTCCATTAAAGGCAGAGCCGCGGCTGAAAGGATCAACAAGAAGAAAATGCCATGTACAGTCAACAAAGGCGAATGCCAAAAGTTGACAAGAATAATAATTTAAAAAAAAAAAAAAACATAGGAGATGTCGAACTGAATTTTCTTCTACGTATTCTCACGACGGCGCCTCTGAAGTTAACTATGTCAAAAGTAATAGCATATTGGCCTTCCTCAATGCTAGTTCAGACGCTGATGAACTCCATGTCGAAGAGCTTTCACCCTCAGCCTACCGCCAAGAGGATGGTCCGCCAAGAGGATGGTGAGTTCATCACTCAACAGTTCCCACTAACCCCGTCAAACCTTAAAGAGATGCCAACAGGTCACATCGAACAAGGGTAACAATCTCATTGGCCTCTCTGGTGAAGTACCATGTCTATCAGTACCTTTGAAGAGTGTCGAACACATGATAACGAGAGTCGTGTGTCCACTATCGTGAAAAAGGGGGAAAGCTGAAAATGGCCAGACGAATATGATTCAGTTTGACATGGCCAAAGTAAAATTATGTGGAATTTGAACCTATCTATTCAAATAAACATGCGCCCAACTCGAATATTTGCGGCTGATTTGAAATATTGAAATTCTTCTTTTTGAAAAACTATAGCTATAATAATAAACAGAATTTATTTTTTCTTCAAGGATTTGTTGTTTTTTCATGTGTTCCAGGTCATGCTGATTTTTATACATCCAAGTAGAATTTATTTTTAACATTAAAAGACCAGAAGAAGGCCACTGTAACTGTGGCCGAAATTTTGGTTTCTCCAGTAGAGTTTTTTACATAATGATTCGCTATGATAGTCAGAAAACTTTTATTTAAACTGATTCTAGCCGCGGAAGCCTACGCAATTATAAAACTTATTTGTGTAAAAGTGTTGTTCCTTCATAAGAAAGTTACGTAACGTTTTGATACAATAATATGTTTATCCTGGAAAACTGCAGTTTTCTGTCTAAGTGTCCCTGTTCACACCAGTTTTTGCCATTTCACCCCTATGGGAATGCCAGCTGATCCCACACCCGAGGCTAGTTTGTGTAGTTGCAAGCTTCTAGTGAAGTGATTTTGGGGGTGACCTAAACATGCATTAAAGTAATGCGTCGTACACGATTTTGTAGTGAAAGTCTCCTGCTATCCGCTGCGTTCGCCATTATGTTGACAAGTATTACACAAAAAAATAGGAAAATTAAAAACTAAAATCTATGTCAATAGGCCATGGTCTCCCCTGCAACAGTTAGGGTTATATGGGAAACATCACAAGAATGCCACTGTAAGTCGTTCTGCACGACATATTTTAGTGTTCTTGTGTTTTTTGAACGCATAAGTTACCGCAAAATTGTTATCTAAACATTTCTATATAGGACAATCGAAAGAAATTCTTTCTTTGTTTGCCCGGTATGGGCTTGGTGAAACCGTGTTTCCCTAGCTGGGGACTGCTAAGCAACTTCAGTCTTCTGTAACCATAAGCTGTGGGTACGCTTCAAGGCAATCTCGCGGCACTGGGTGAACTACCGTATGACACTCGGAACGGGCATATCGGCTCTGCCGAACGTATCAGGACGACTGTAAAAATAATAAATATATAGAAAATAGCCTCAGCCGATGTGGTGTACGGCTCTTGAGGTGAAACAGGGAGCCTGCCGCAAATCTGCTCTGCAAGTCTTATTGAGGCATATAGGCCTTTCAGTGGATCCTTACTTCCCTAGCTGCTCGTGGAACGTCCATGAAGCGTACATTCCTTTATACCGTTCTCAGCTTTTCATATGGCACGTTAGGTTGTAATAACACATGAAACTCAAAGAGATCTCGTGTGGCTAGTCCATATGAGACATCTGTAAATAGAAGGTGTTGCTACAGCTACTGACTGAGAGTTTGAAAAAACTAGACATATGAGTCACTAACATTCTCTAGGGGTAGCGTCTTTGACTAGTAACCAAAATTTCATGGTTCCCGGGTTCGTACCCAGACACTGGTTAAACTTTAAATAAAAAATCCTCTGCAGTGACGGCCCAAGTTTTTCGGCATAAGAAGTCGCCTTCGCTCTGCCAATTGTATTTTTAAAGAGGAAAGGAGCGGAGAGAGGTTCAGAGCACCGTCTTGCCCTTGGGCCGAAGAATCAGCAACCATTAACGACATGAGGGTCAGACGGCAATGGAAACCACCGCATTGAAGACATAATATGTGTAACCGCAGGACCTGTGTCAGCTCTCCATTGACAAAATATTCCGGATTAGACCCCCATCCGAACGTCACAGAGGAGATGACCACGATAAAATGGAAGATGACCTTGAGAAAAGATGGAATACCAAGTAACGGCATAGCAGTCTACGAATCAGTGCAGGGGATGTCAGAAGTGTGAATGTAAAAGGAAAGCTAGAAAATCTGAAACGGAAGCTGCTATTGCTCAGCCTAGATATAGTGGCGTCAGCAAAGTAAAAGAAGGTAAGTATATCCGGTCAGTTGCACGCAGGGTAATATCAGCAGTAGTAGAAAATGGTATAAAAGGAATAGAATTTGTTACAACAGGATATTAGGGTAGAGAGTGAGCTACGGTGAACATTTCAGCGACGGATTTGTTCTCGTCAGATTCAACAACAAACCTACGCCTACAACGATAGTGAAGCCATACACACCAATATCGCAAGCAGAAGATGAAGAGATACAGTGTATGCGGATATTAAACGGGTAATTCATTACGTGAAGGGGATGAAAATCTAATAATCAGTGGAGATTCCATTACCGTTGCAGGGGACGTATTAGAAGAGAGTATTGCGTGAGAATACGGCTTGGCATTAGGAATGAGAGAGGTGGAAGTGCAGTTGACCTCTGCAGTTAATATCAGGTGCTAATAGCAAATACTCGGCTCAATACTCACAAGACGAGGAGATCCGAAGATACGGGAAGACCACAGGGATTACATCATAGACAGAGATTAGCAAATCAGATACTCGATTATAAAGCATACCCAGATGCAGACATAGACTCAGGTGACAATTTAGTAACGATGAAGGTTAAGAGAGTCGTCTAAGAGAATCAAAGTGATAGGAAGTGGGATACTGAAGCACTGAGAAATAATGAGAAGCGTTGGTAGTTCGCGAAGGATGTGGATATTAGGTTAAGGAATACCAGCGTAGGCGGTAAGTTTAAGAGGAGTGGACATCCCTACAAAGAGCACACATATTGGACAGACAAACATAGGTTCGCTCTAAGACATAAAATGTATGCTCAACGAAAGAGTTGTCAGAATGGGATGACAAGCGAAATATTACAATATCAGAAAAGACTGGATGATTTATTCAAAAGAGAGAGAGCTTCACAAAATGAGCAAGCCAATAAGGCGTTGGTCAACCTCTGGTCATTACGCTAGCAGTTATTCGGTTTGGCATTGATTGAGAGAGTTTTTTGATGTCCTCCTGAGGGATAACGTGCCAGATTGTGTCCAAAAGGTGCGTTAGATCATCAAAATCCCAAGATAGTTGGAGGGCCCTGCCCAGGTTGTTCCAAACGTTTTCAGTTGGAGGAGAGATCTGGAGATCTTGCTGGCCAAGGTAGGGTTGGCAAGCACGAAGACATGCGCTAGAAACTCTCGCCGTGTGCAGGCGGGCGTTACTTTGCTGTAATGTGAGGTCAGGACGGCTTGCTATGAAGCATAAGAAAATAGGGTCTCAGTACCGTCAACTTACTACTGTGTTTGCCGACAATGACAAACAAAGGAGCCCTGCTATGAAAGAAAACGGCGCACAAGACTCACTCCTGGTTGTTGGACTGTTTGGCTGGCGAGTCAGGTTGATATGCCACTGCTATCTGGAGCGCCTCAAACACGTCGTCACCGATCGACGGGGCTCGCTTCGAAGCGAGACTTATCACTGAACACAATTCTACTCCATTCAATGAGATTACAGGCAGAAGACGTGTCTTAAGACGCCCGAGACAGCATTGGGATACCATACTGAGCGTCGCCCGCCGTGCGGCCTGACAAAAAAGAGTGCCATTTCTTTTCACAGCAAAAACCCTTTTTTTGTCATCTGAGGCATCTTACTGCACAGCGGTACGACGGCGATGTGGCAAGCCAATCTGGGCTTACAGTTCAGCAAGATTATTTCCTGCCGCACACGCCGAGAGTTTCTACTGCTTGTCTTCGTGGTTGCGAAATCCTACCTTGGACAGCAGTCGACAACCTTCGAACCATTATGCGCATGGCCCTCGAACCAGCACTGGATTTTGGTGATCTAACTTCACAATTGGACAGAGCTTGGCACGATATCCCTCAGAATGAGGTCCAACAACTCTGTCCATCAATGCCTAGCCGAAAAACCACTTGCATAAAGGTCAGAGGTGGATGAATACGTTACTGACTTGCTCGGTTTGTGAAGCACTTTCCCTTGAATAAATCATCTCTTTTTCTGAAATTGTAACCATTTGTTTGTCTGTACAGATTTCTGTCACAAACAGAAAATTCCTTCTTGGTGCGTCGCTATTTTTTTTTAATTTTTGTCTTAGAGTGTTCTATGAACCTGCGAAGAAATCTTCCTTTACTAAAGAAACACTTCAGTTCGTCGACGAGGTAAGAAATGTTCATTGAAAACAGGAATATAGCAATATAAATCACTCTCCAATAAAATAAATGGTAAGTGCAGAGCAGTACTGACTAAGTGGCTACAGGAAAGATGTCAAGAAATCGAATAAGAACTGATCGTCGGGAGGACTGACTCAGCATGCAAAAAAGTCAAAACAACCTTCAGTGAAATTGAAACCAAGAGTGGTAATATTAAGAGTACAATGCGAAGTCTACTGTTAAACGCAGAAGAGAGTGGTTACGCGGAAAGAGTACAGTGAAGTTGAAACGTCCCCTTAGAACAATTTATACACGACTGTGCTTAAACTGACACACAATATTTTTAGCGCAACGCAGTCTGACTTTCAATAATCCCTACAAAAGAATGGCCCTGACTAACATTAACCTATACCTTTCACAAATCACTTACCTCACAAAAAATCTTCGTTACTCGAACTACTGCAATACACCGAGCACCACTACCGCCAGCTAAATAAAAGATTCTAACTACGGAAGGCACTAACTACTGATAGGTATAGTTAGCAAATGAAAGATTTTAATAGAGAACAAACAGTGTATTTACCTTAATAGTCAAAATATATATGATAGTTCATGACATCTAGTCTTACAAATTGCAAAACTCCGCCATCTCTCTCCCCACGTCCAACACTGCTGGCGGCTCACCTCCAAGAGAGGTGAAAGTCAGATTGCGTTGCGCTAAAAATATTGTGTGTCAGTTTAAGCACAGTCGTGTATAAATTGTTCTAAGGGGACGTTTCAAAGTCTTATGTGAGGGGGAGGTATTGTCTGATGACGTGATAGGAGAAGACATTTGATTCTGTATGGAAGGTATAGGGGATCCAGTATTACAGTCAGAATTTACAATAGCTCTGAAAGACAAATGTGGCAGAAGGGATGCATAACGTTGCGTCAGAGTTTTTAAAATCACTCAGGGGAGATGGCAACCAAACAAATATTCAAGTTGGTGTGTAGAATCTACGACAATGGTGACGACCAAAAGTCATTCGGAAATATATTGCCCATACAATTCCGAAGGCAGCAAGCGCCGCTAAGTGTGAGAGTAACCGCATAATCAGTACAACAGCACATGCATCCAAGCTCATGACAATAATAATAGACAGAATAATGGAAAAGAAAATTCTCTTTGATGACGATCAGTTTGGCCTTATGAAAGGCAAAGGCTCCAGAGGGGCAGTTGTGACGTTGCGGTTTATAATTTAGGCAAGACCAAGTAAAAATAAAGACATATTAATAGCATTTGTAGATCTGGATAAAACGTTAGACACAGTAAAATGGTGCAAAATGTTCCAAATTCTGAGAAAGATAAGAGTAAGCTATAGGAAAAGACCGGTAAAACGCAGTATGTACAAGAACGAAGAGGGGAAAAATTAGAAGACCAATAACGAACAGCTCGGATTAAAAAGAGTATTCGAAAGGACTACAGTCCTTCATCCCTACTGTTCAATCTGTACATCCGAGAAGCAATGATGGAAGTAAAAGGAAGGTGCCAGAATCGGAGTGAAACTCAGGGTGAAAAGAATATCAGTGATATTCGATGATGGCATTGCTATCCACAGTAAAGGTGAAGAAGAATTACAGGATCTGTTGAATGAAATGAACTATTTAATTACTACAGAATGTGGACTGATAGTCAGACGGAAAAGAACAAAAGTAATGAAAAGTAGCAGGAAAGAGAATGGCGAGATCTTAACCTTAAAATTGGTGATGACGAAGTAGACAGTTGAGGAATTCTTCTGCCTTGGAAGTAAAACAACATTTGACCGTCGAAGCAGGTAGGATATGAAAAGCAGACTAGCAGTGGTCAAAAGGGCATTTCTGGCGAAGGGAAATCTACTAGTACCAAACATAGACTTTAATTTGATGAAAAAACTTTTTAGAATGAGTCTGGAACACAACATCGTATGTTATGAACCATGGACTAGGGGGGGAAACCAGAACAAAATGGATGTGAAGCATTTGAGATGAAAACTGGGTGGACTGAGAGGCTCTCCACAAAATCGGTGAAGAAAGGAACATGAAAGATACCGAGGAGGAGAAGAGATAGTTGAACAGGACATTTGTTAAGATGTCAGGAAATAACTTCCGTGGTACTAGAGGGAGCTGCAGAGGGTAAAAACTGTAGGAATAGAGGGTGATTAGAATACGTCCAACAAATAATTCACGACGTAGGTGCTATACTGAAAGGAAGAGATCAGCGCAGAGGAAAAATTAGTGGCGGGTAAAATCAAACCAGTCAGAAGACGGAAGACTCTATACAGAATCTGTGTACCACCATCAATTTCTAGAGTTAATCCTAAGTGCAAGTGTGAGAAACTTCTCTACATGTTTCAATAACATGCATCTGAGGCGAGAGTTTGGGACGTGGAACACCGTTCTTATTTTAAAGACACGGTGAGGTTCCTGAGCTTCACGTTTGATTCGAAACTTACATGGTTGCCTCACTTTAGTGACTTGAAAACATAATCGGTAAATATATTTTGAAATGTCTTAGGCTTTCATGGGAAGCAGAACTAAGCTGTCTGCTCCAGATTTACACAGTCTCAGTGAGATCTCAGGTTTATTATAGGTGCACAATAATTTAAAAAATTGGATGTAGTGCATGGGAAGGAATTAGGTTGGTCAGTGGGGCCCTTAGAACTAGCCCTATACCAAGCCTATGCGCTGAGGCTGATGTGCTACCACTTCACATCAGGCGACAATTCCTCATGGTGCGACAGGCCTATTAAGTTCTGTCTACACCATTATCACCTGAATGTCATAAAGTTGCTCAGCTACCAATGGAAAGGTCTTTTCATAGTCGACATGAGATTCGTGCAAAGAACTGGATTTTAGAGATGAATGTGGCAGACATCGGAGCCATCTCCACCTTGGCCTCTACATAGGCTCAAAATTATTTTGGACTTAACATCAAAGTTTTAAAGTTGTGTACACTGGTTGTTCAAGACAAGGCGACTCCTTTGGCTGTTTATTGAGGTTCCCCGACAGTGTCTTCAGGTTTTGCCTTCCCCATGAATACGCAATACTTACCCAGAACTTCACGCCATTTTGAAAGCACTGTAGCAGATGAGGTGTCTTCAGAGCCTACAGTTCCTAATTTGTCCCGATTTACTGCCTTCAAACCTTGCAGTCTTTGTTCCCAGCAAAGAAAATGATGTGGTTAATACAGTATCAGCCGTAGTTCGCACAAAGGAAGGGGGATGTCGCTATGATTCTGCTGGTAGCAGGGCACGTGGGAATTCGGGGAAACGAACAAGTAGAACACGTTGCCAAGGGGACCTACAGGGAAGATGGCACGACACTATGTGCTACTCCCCTGCAAGCTGTCGCTTCGATGGTGAGTCAGAGATACATGTATTTGTTGGAGGAGGATTGTCTGGCAATGAGGGACGATGAGTTACCGTTTCTGAGGCCAAGTATCAGGCTGTGGCGTTCAGTGGGATGAAGTGATCCTGAATAGGACAGCGTCTCCTAACACATGACATTATACTCTGGCCAGAGGATCTCCCAGTCTGTGATACCTTTGGTGTGCAAATCAGTGTACGCCACATTTTAGCTGGGTGCATTTTATTCTGTGATAAGAAAGCAGAAGAAATTTTAGGTGGGAATCTGCCTTATATTTTAGCCGATGACAAGACGAACGTTGTAAAGCTTTTAAAACTTAGTGATGTGTTTAGACTCTTGCCTAACTTTTAGGGTGGAGATTTTAGTGGTTGCAGAGTGGCTGGGTCATCATCTGTGTTTGCACGAGTGTGTGTGTGTGGGGGGGGGGGGGGGTGATTGGGTGTGTGTGCAAGCGTGGTTTTAGATCGTTCTTTAAATTTCCCGCTTACAAAGATTTTTTTTTTTACTTTTGCGATCTTTACCCACATTCATCTCATAAAATTTTAGTACTGACGCTTTAAACCTTGCTGTCCTACGCCCACACGAACAAATCCCCATCACCGCTGTCATCAAGGCGGAAACTGGTGCTACAAGATACCAGGTGGCTATTTGCATAAGTCAGTGCCTTATGACTGTACTTGTTACATATAACGACAAGCGCTTGTCTATCGAGAAATTTCAATTTAGTAATACACAAATTTAAATTATTTATCTCATCTGCGCTTCTTTCCTCCTTCCGGTGCCTCTTCTTTCCCTTTGAAGGTAAAGCTGTCCAAACACAAAAAGTTGCATTGGACGTGGCCCTATGGGTCGTGGGATCTCCTTGAATTCCACAAACTTTTTAATGAATTACCCAGCCAGCTACAGAGGCACTTACATTTTTTCTATGGAACTAGGCATTTTTAT
This sequence comes from Schistocerca gregaria, assembly GCF_023897955.1. Classification (NCBI taxonomy): domain Eukaryota; kingdom Metazoa; phylum Arthropoda; class Insecta; order Orthoptera; family Acrididae; genus Schistocerca; species Schistocerca gregaria. Next base: position 421,412,968 of record NC_064921.1, on the reverse strand, counting down.
ACATATTAAAATCGTTAAAAAATCGAAATAAAAGAAATGACAGGTAATAGGACAAATCCTAAGACCGACTGCAGACTGGTCCCCGCTCGCCAGGTACTCATGTAGACAAACCCTCGACGTTTAGTCACTACTCCATATGGCCTTTCCTCTATGCCATTTATGCACTAACACGCACAACTTTTATTCCGCAAAAATTTTAGCACCAGTTTTGTGCGTATTATCCATTTCAAAATTGTTAATCGCGATTTTAATATTTCTGTTTCTAAGGATAACCATTTATTGCCGGTACAGAAGAATGGTAAAACTTGTAGTATCTTAATAAATAGCTTTGATTCAAAAATAAGAAAAGAGTTAACAGACCGCAACCTTGTAGCAATTGCAGTGTCAGTGTTTCTGACGTAACAGTGCTGCAACTTTTGCTCATTATCATGCAGTTTACAGTTCCGTACTTACTTTTCTTTGTCATACTGCTACTCTATACTGCAGCTGCCTAGGGAGTATCAAACATACAAAAACATTTCAGTGTCGTCAAACTGTGTAATATCATGTTTCGCATCTAGCGTGGCTATGCAACGCTAAATCATGATCTTGCTTCCTTCCTCGTCTACATCTACATCTACATGACTACTCTGCAATTCACATTTAAGTGCTTGGCAGAGGGTTCATCGAACCACAATCATACTATCTCTCTACTATTCCACTCCCGAACAGCGAGCGGGAAAAACGAACTCCTAAACCTTTCTGTTCGAGCTCTGATTTCTCTTATTTTATTTTGATGATCATTCCTTCCTATGTAGGTTGGGCTCAACAAAATATTTTCGCATTCGGAAGAGAAAGTTGGTGACTGAAATTTCGTAAAAAGCTCTCGCCGCGACGAAAAACGTCTATGCTGTAATGACTTCCATCCCAACTCGTGTATCATATCTGCCACACTCTCTCCCCTATAACGCGATAATACAAAACGAGCTGCCCTTCTTTGCACCCTCTCGATGTCCTCCGTCAATCCCACCTGGTAAGGATCCCACACCGCGCAGCAATATTCTAACAGAGGACGAACGAGTGTAGTGTAAGCTGTCTCTTTAGTGGACTTGTTGCATCTTCTAAGTGTCCTGCCAATGAAACGCAACCTTTGGCTCGCCTTCCCGACAATATTATCTATGTGGTCCTTCCAACTGAAGTTGTTCGTAATTTTAACACCCAGGTACTTAGTTGAATTGACAGCCTTGAGAATTGTACTATTTATCGGGTAATCGAATTCCAACGGATTTCTTTTGGAACTCATGTGGATCATCTCACACTTTTCGTTATTTAGCGTCAACTGCCACCTGACACACCACACAGCAATCTTTTCTAAATCGCTTTGCAGCTGATACTGGTCTTCGGATGACCTTACTAGACGGTAAATTACAGCATCATCTGCGAACAACCTAAGAGAACTGCTCAGATTGTCACCCAGGTCATTTATATAGATCAGGAACAGTAGAGGTGCCAGGACGCTTCCCTGGGGAACACCTGATATCACTTCAGTTTTACTCGATGATTTGCCGTCTATTACTACGAACTGCGACCTTCCTGACAGGAAATCACGAATCCAGTCGCACAACTGAGACGATACCCCATAGCTCCGCAGCTTGATTAGAAGTCGCTTGTGAGGAACGGTGTCAAAAGCTTTCCGGAAATCTAGAAATACGGAATCAACTTGAGATCCCCTGTCGATAGCGGCCATTACTTCGTGCGAATAAAGAGCTAGCTGCGTTGCACAAGAGCGATGTTTTCTGAAGCCATGCTGATTACGTGTCAATAAATCGTTCCCTTCGAGGTGATTCATAATGTTTGAATACAGTATATGCTCCAAAACCCTACTGCAAACCGACGTCAATGATATAGGTCTGTAGTTAAATGGATTACTCCTACTACCCTTCTTGAACACTGGTGCGACCTGCGCAATTTTCCAATCTGTAGGTACAGATCTATCGGTGAGCGAGCGGTTGTATATGAGTGCTAAGTAGGGAGCTATAGTATCAGCGTAATCTGAAAGGAACCTAATCGGTATACAATCTGGACCTGAAGACTTGCCCGTATCAAGCGATTTGAGTTGCTTTGCAACCCCTAAGGTATCTACTTCTAAGAAACTCATGCTAGCAGATGTTCGTGTTTCAAATTCTGGAATATTCCATTCGTCTTCCCTGGTGAAGGAATTTCGGAAAACTGCGTTCAATAACTCCGCTTTAGCGGCACAGTCGTCGATAACAGTACCATCGGCACTGCGCAGCGAAGGTATTGACTGCGTCTTGCCGCTTGTGTACTTTACATACGACCAGAATTTCTTCGGATTTTCTACCAAATTTCGAGACAATGTTTCGTTGTGGAACCTATTAAAGGCATCTCGCATCGAAGTACGTGCCAAATTTCGAGCGTCTGTAAATTTTAGCCCATCTTCAGGATTTCGCGTTCTTCTGAACTTCGCATGCTTTTTCCGTTGCCTCTGCAACAGCGTTCGGACCTTTTTTGTGTACCACGGGGGATCCGTTCCATCTCTTACCAATTTATGAGGTATGAATATCTCAATTGCTGTTGCTACTATATCTTTGAATTTGAGCCACATCTCGTCTACATTCGCATAGTCAGTTCGGAAGGAATGGAAATTGTCTTTTAGGAAGGCTTCTAGTGGCACTTTATCCGCTTTTTTAAATAAAATTATTTTGCGTTTGTTTCTGATGGATTTGGAAGAAATGGTATTGAGCCTAGCTACAATGACCTTGTGATCACTAATCCCTGTATCAGTCATGATGCTCTCTATCAGCTCTGGATTGTTTGTGGCCAAGAGGTCAAGTGTGTTTTTGCAACCATTTACAATTCGCGTGGGTTCGTGGACTAACTGCTCTAAATAATTTTCGGAGAATGCATTTAGGACAATCTCGGAAGACGTTTTCTGCCTACCACCGGTTTTGAACAAGTATTTTTGCCAACATACCGAAGGTAGGTTGAAGTCCCCACCAACTATAACCGTATGAGTGGGGTATTTATTTGTTACGAGACTCAAACTTTCTCTGAACTGTTCCGCAACTGTATCATCGGAGTCTGGGGGTCGGTAGAAGGAGCCAATTATTAACTTAATTCGGCTGTTAAGTATAACCTCCACCCACACCAATTCGCTCGGAGTATCTACTTCGACTTCACTACAAGATAAACCACTACTGACAGACACTAACACTCCACCACCAATTCTGCCTAATCTATCTTTCCTGAACACCGTCTGAGACTTCGTAAAAATTTCTGCAGAACTTATTTCAGGCTTTAGCCAGCTTTCTGTACCTATAACGATATCAGCTTCTGTGCTTTCTATTAGCGCTTGAAGCTCAGGGACTTTTCCAGCGCAACTACAACAGTTTACAACTATAATTCCGACTGTTCCTTGATCCAAGCACGTCCTGTAATTGCCAAGCACCCTTTGACATTGCAGCCCATCCCGCACTTTCCCGAGGCCTTCTAACCTAAAAAACCGCCCAGTCCACGCCACACAGCCTCCGCTACCCGTGTAGCCGCCAGCTGAGTGTAGTGAACTCCTGACCTATTCAGCGGAACCCGAAACCCCACCACCCTATGGCGCAAGTCAAGGAATCTGCAGCCAATACGGTCGCAAAACCGTCTGAGCCTCTGATTCAGACCCTCCACCCGGCTCTGCACCAAAGGTCCGCAGTCGGTTCTGTCAACGATGCTGCAGATGGTGAGCTCTGCCTTCATCTCGTAAGCAAGACCGGCAGCCTTCACCAAATCAGATAGCCGCTGGAATCCAGAGAGAATTTCCTCAGATCCAAAGCGACACACGTCATTAGTGCCGACATGTGCCACCACCTGCAGCTGGCTGCACCCTGTGCTCTTCATGGCATCCGGAAGGACCCTTTCCACATCAGGAATGACTCCTCCCGGAATGCACACGGAGTGCACACTGGATTTCTTCCCCTCCTTAGCCGCCATATCCCTAAGGGGCCCCATTACGCGCCTAACATTGGAGCTCCCAACTACCAATAAGCCCACCCTCTGCGATTGCCCGGACCTTGAAGGCTGAGAATGATCCTCTGAAACAGGGCAGGCAGCTGCATCTGGCTCAGCCAGAGACAGTGCCTGAAACCGGTTTGTCAGACGCACCGGGGAGGCTTTCTGATCAGCCTCCGGGGACGCCTTTCGCTGCCTGCCACGCCTTGGAACGACCTCCCAATCAACCACAGGCGAGGGCTCAGCCCCACTGCGGGCAGCAACCGGGGCAACCACAGCGGCAGACCGATCTGGGGACAGACGGGATGCGGTTGACATCCCCGTGGTACCCGAGTCCGGCTCCCCACAGTGGTGCCCATTGGCAACAGCCTCAAGCTGCGCGACCGAAGTCAGCGCCGATTGCAGCTGTGAGCGAAGGGATGCCATGTCAGCCCTCATCCGAACACAGCAATCGCAGTCCCTGTCCATTCTAATTGATGTTTAACAACAGTTACTGAAACACGAGTCCGTGCCTAGATAACGCAAGCGGAACACACAAAGAATGTATCAACTAACCTGTACAAATGCCTAACGACTGTGCTACAATCTGCTGAATTTACGATTACAGTAACTAAAACTCGAAATTGCACCTCCTATACGAAACTCACACGCAATTTAAATAAGAATCTACGAAGTAAACACTAAAGCGCGATGCTACAACTGTCAAATACTATAATACGCCCGAAATATGTGAATTAAACAATGCAAGTACCCAAAAACACGCAAAGAAATTAATTAAACTATCTAACAAATAAGTAAGCTAGGGTTATACGACTTGCTGCAGCAGCTGCTTATCCAACGGCGGCAGGGAGCACACTCGTGCCTTGTTAGCTGCAGGTTTTGTGTCAAAATACGTAACTGGCCTCCAAAACATCTGGAGTTATTACAGAAGATAATTACTTCCAGGTACATTCGCTGTGGTGTTTACCAGCTCACCTTCCTCTGACGGATAACGAACGCGGGTTGCAATGATATGCATTGTGGTTTTGATAGAGTGTGCGCACACGTTAATACCGGGCGAGTAAACGCGAGGATGAAATAAGTAAAGACGGGTGGAAGGGAACGGGTTGACGTTATCCCAGCCCGCAGGGATTAGACTTGCAAAGCGAGTCGTGGCGCTGTGGCGGGCCGAGGGTGCGTGAGCGCGTGGTGCTGGGTCACTGTGTCAGCGGCGCTGGCCGTCATCAACGTCATCATAATCATCATCTGGCGCGAAGCACTCCTGAGGACGACGGATGCTGAAAAGCAGCTGGCTTCGCTCAAAGGTCGCAGTACTTGATGCGTAACTTTCCTCCGAAACGTCAGTACAGCTTCCATCAAGGTCAATGTGAATTACAAGTCATTTCGTACAATAGTTGGCTGTAGATAGTTGGATCAACAAGGCGTGGCCAGCCGCTGTGGCCGAGCGGTTGTAAGCTCTGGAACCGCGCGACCGCTACGGTCGCACGTTCGAATCCTGCCTCGGGCATGGATGTGTGTGATGTCCTTAGGTTAGTTAGGTTTAAGTAGTTCTAACTTCTAGGGGACTGCTGACCTCAGATGTTAAGTCCCATAGTTTTGAGAGCCATTTGAACCATTTGAAGAAGGCACGATGTGTGAATTTGTGGAACTGGAGAAAATCCAGTGACGTGAGGTTATACAAGATTTCTATAAAAAAAAAAAAAGAAAAAGAGAGAGAGAGAGAGAGAGAGAGAGAGAGAGAGAGAGAGATCTGACCTCAACCAAAATTCATTCGATTCGATTGTTGAATCTTCCTCATCGAATTCCAGAGCATAAAAATCGACAACCAGATTTAAATTAAGCCGTAAAAATGCAACTTTTGATCCATGCAATGGACGTTCGAGGTACTAAAAACCGCTGAAAATCTACCGAAAAGTGAACGTTATCATGTATAGTGTGGCCCAAAGGAAATAGTACCGCTTAATTTGTTTATTACGACGCTTACCGTATTTTTAGACCAATACAACTTATAGATAACTGTTCTACACACATTGCCGCTACTGAAAAGATAAACACAAGTTTGTTGCTTAAAAAGTGCACCACAGAAATGGCTACCAATACTAGCAATGCGTGCTGAAACCTTCGAGGAACGTCCTAATTACGTTCACAATGTTTTCTTGAGGGAAGGCCTGACGGCCGCCTTGGTCGAGCAGTTTTAGGCGCTTCAGTCCGGAACCGCGCTGGTGTTACGGTCGCAGGTTCGAATCCTGCCTCGGGCATGTATGTGTGTGATGCCCTTAGGTAGGATAGGTTTAAGTAGTTCTAAGTCTAGGAGTCTGATGACCTCAGATGTTAAGTCCCATAGCGCTTAGAGCTGCTGCTACGGTCACAGATTCGAATCCTGCTTCGGGCATGGATGTGTGTTATGTCCTTAGGTTGGATAGGTTTAAGTATTTCTAAGTGTAATGGTCTGATTACCTCAGATGTTAAGTCCCATTGTGCTTAGAGCTGCTGCTACGGTCACAGATTCGAATCCTGCTTCGGGCATGGATGTGTGTTATGTCCTTAGGTTGGATAGGTTTAAGTATTTCTAAGTGTAATGGTCTGATTACCTCAGATGTTAAGTCCCATTGTGCTTAGAGCTGCTGCTACGGTCGCAGGTTCGAATCCTGAATCGGGCTTGGATGTGTGTTATGTCCTTATGTAGGATAGGTTTAAGTAGTTCTAAGTCTAGGAGTCTGATGACCTCACGGTCACACATTCGAATCCTGCCTCGGGCATGGATACGTGTTATGTCCTTAGGTTAGATAGTTTTAAGTAGTTCCAAGTGTAATGATCTGATGACCTCAGATGTTAAGTCCCATAGTGCTTAGAGCTGCTGCTACGGCCGCAGGTTCGAATCCTGCCTCGGGCATGGATGTGTGTTATGTCCTTACCTCTACATCTACATCTACTTCCATACTCCGCAAGCCACCTGACGGTGTGTGGCGGAGGGTACCCTGAGCACCTCTATCGGTTCTCCCTTCTGTTCCAGTTTCGTATTGTTCGTGGAAAAAACGATTGTCGGTATACTTCTGTTTAGGCTCTAATCTCTGATTTTATCCTCATGGTCTCTTCGCGAGATATACGTAGGAGGGAGCAATATACTGCTTGACTCTTCGGTGAAGGTATGTTCTCGAAACTTCAACAAAAGCCCGTACCGAGCTACTGAGCGTCTCTCCTGCAGAGTCTTCCACTGGGGTTTATCTATCATCTCCGTAACGCTTTCGCGATTACTAAATGATCCTGTAACGAAGCGAGCTGCTCTCCGTTGGATCTTCTCGATCTCTTCTATCAACCCTATCTGGTACGGATCCCACACTGCTGAGCAGTATTCAAGCAGTGGGCGAACAAGCGTACTGTAACCTACTTTCTTTGTTTTCGGATTGCATTTCCTTAGGATTCTTCCAATTAATCTCAGTCTGGCATCTGCTTTACCCACGATCAACTTTATATGATCATTCCATTTTAAATCACTCCTAATGCGTACTCCTTGATAATTTATGGAATTAACTGCTTCCAGTTGCTGACCTGCTATTTTGTAGTTAAATGATAAGGGATCTATCTTTCTACGTGTTCGCAGCACATTATACTTGTCTACATTGAGATTCAATTGCAATTCCTTGCACCATGCGCCAATTCGCTGCAGATCCTCCTGCATTTCAGTACAATTTTCCATTGTGACAACTTCTCGACACACCACAGCATCATCCGCAAAAAGCCTCAGTGAACTTCCGATGTCATTCACAAGGTCATTTATGTATATTGTGAATAGCAACGGTCCTATGACACTCCCCTGCGGCACACCTGAAATCACTCTTACTTCGGAAGAATTCTCTCCATTGAGAATGACATGCTGCGTTCTGTTATCTAGGAACTCTTCAATCCAATCACACAATTGGTCTGATAGCTCATATGCTCTTACTTTGTTCATTAAATGGATGTGCGGAACTGTATCGAACGCCTTGCGGAAGTCAAGAAACACGGCATCTACCTGTGAACTCGTGCCTAAGGCCCTCTGAGTCTCGGGGACGAATAACGCGAGCTGGGTTTCACACGACCGTCTTTTTCGAAACCCATGCTGATTCCTACAGAGTAGATTTCTAGTCTCCAGAAAAGTCATTATGCCCGAACATAATACGTGTTCCAAAATTCTACAATTAATAGACGTTAGAGATATAGGTCTATAGTTCTGCACATCTGTTCGACGTCCCTTCTTGAAAACGGGGATGACCTGTGCCCTTTTCTAATCCTTTGGAACGCTACGCTCTTCTGGAGACCTACGGTACACCGCTGCAAGAAGGGGGGCAAGTTCCTTCGCGTACTCTCTGAAAAATCGAACTGGTATCCCATCAGGTCCAGCGGCCTTTCCTCTTTTGAGCGATTTTAATTGCTTCTCTATCCATCTGTCGTCTATTTCGATATCTACCGTTTTGTCATCTGTACGACAATCTAGAGAAGGAACTACAGTGCAGTCTTCCTCTGTGAAACAGCTTTGGAAAAAGACATTTAGTATTTCGGCCTTTAGTCTGTCATCCACTGTTTCAGTACCCTTTTGGTCACAGAGTGTCTGGACATTTTGTTTTGATCCACCTACTGCTTTGACATCAGACCAAAATTTCTTAGGATTTTCAAGTTAGTACATAGAACTTTACTTTCGAATTCACTGAATGCCTCTCACATAGCCCTCCTTAGGTTAGACAGGTTTAAGTAGTTCTAAGTCTAGGGGTCTGATGACCTCAGATGTTAAGTCCCATGGTGCTTAGAGTCATTTAAACAATTTGAAGGAAAAGCCTCTATCTCATTCTGGTTTGCAGGTTTCAGCTCATCAGTATTGTGGAGTCGTCGTAAAATCTTTTCTCTTGAGATAACCCTACAGAAACATAAAATCAGGGTGTGAAAGGTCTGACAGCCGCTTCTGCCATGGGATACCACCGAATCATCTCAGTGTACTCATTCAATTACGTGCCGTATGGTTCGTAGCACAATTTTGTTGAAATCACATCGCGTTTAGACGGCAGCGTCCCTGCTGTTGTGCAATGGAGAAGTTTTTAATTATGGTCGTATACCACACAGGTATGATACTCACTGGCTAGTCATTTTTTTCTTCTTTTTTTCGGAAAAATAGGGCACAATGATTTCATTATACGGTTCAACAGCACTCCAGACGACGACCTTTGGGCGACACTGGGCTGAATAAGCTGCGGCTTTGTTGCGAGTAATACTTAAAGTTTTGTTTCTTGACCGGCGCATTCAGATGGAAGTTTGCCTCATCATATATCACAAGATTTGTCAGAAATGCGTCTTTCTAGTCAATTCAGACCAGTAATATTGTGTAGAAATAATGCCCACTCTCCAAGCTACTCTTGCAGGCCATAAGAATGTTACTTTAAAACTGTTTTGCAATCCTCTGCAAACACGTGCGAGCAGTTTGTGATGTTGTGGAATGGCGACGGACGGATTGCTGTAGGCTTCGTTGCAGAGTTGCACAAATTCGTCGGGTAATTTCCAGCGATCTAATTGCCAGGCTCCTTACGCTTCGCACTGTTTACAGAGCCCCTCCCACGCCAGTGGACTATTCACGTAAATATTGTCCTTCAACGTGGACTACGAAAATGGCGATCTCTTCCACACTGCATTGCGCGTTAGACAACCGCAACACACTGCACACGACAGAACTTCTGTACAGCCTCAATACTTAACCTGCACTGGCCGACATCCCAAATCGGACTGAAGAACATTCTATGCGGGTCAGACGAGATGCGGTAAATGTCTCGAGATAACTATGCCTTAGCAGTGTGCCAGATTAAAAATGTACAATTTCCCATGGACTATACTGTATCTCGGATTAAGAAGATGCATGGAAGTGCCCAAATAGTGTTAATTTCCAAAGATCGTGAAGACCACACGGATAAAACCTGGCAAGTAACCACAGGGGAGCGTTATGGGACCATTGTTTTTCACAATATATATGAATGACCTAGCAGATAGTGTCGGAAGTTCCATGCGGCTTTTTGCAGATGATGCTGTAGTATACAGAGAAGCTGCAGCATTAGAAAATTGTAGCGAAATGCAGGAAGATCTGCAGCGGATAGGCACTTGCTGCAGGGAGTGGCAACTGACCCTTAACATAGACAAATGTAATGTGTTGCGAATACATAGAAAGAAGGATCCTTTATTGTATGATTATATGATAGCGGAACGAACACTGGTAGCAGTTACTTCTGTAAAATATCTGGGAGTATGCTTGCGGAACGATTTGAAGTGGAATGTTCACATAAAATTAATTGTTGGTAAGGCGGGTACCAGGTTGAGATTCATTGGGAGAGTCCTTAGAAAATGTAGTCCACCAACAATGGAGGTGGCTTACAAAACACTCGTTCGACCTATACTTGAGTATTGCTCATCAGTGTGGGATCCGTACCAGACCGGGTTGACGGAGGAGACAGAGACAGCGTTACGGAGATGTTTAGCAAACTCAAGTAGCAGACTCTGCAAGAGAGGCGCTCTGCATCGCGGTGTAGCTTACTCGCCAGGTTTCGAGAGGGTGCGTTTCTGGATGAGGTATCGAATATATTGCTTCCCCCTACTTATACCTCCCGAGGAGATCACGAATGTAAAATTAGAGAGATTCGAGCGCGCACGGAGGCTTTCAGACAGTTGTTCTTCCCGCGAACCATACGCGACTGGAACAGGAAAGGGCGGTAATGACAGTTGCACGTAAAGTGCCCTGCCTCACACACCGCTGGGTGACTTGCGGAGCATAAATGTAGATGTAGATGAATTAAGAAATGAGTTTGTGGCATATACTGATGACCAGACGCCGGTACTGCAAGGCCGTTAAATTATCTTTCAAATGGCGTGGCAAGTCACTGAAACATAAACGGTTTCATTTTTAGACGTAACGAAAAGAACATTCTAAGTCAGTCTTCACCAGGAAAGAATGGTGCAAGTCCAAGGCTCTCTTCCACTGCTCACATTACATCTGTTAGCTCAGTTGGGTTGAGACTGCAAATGTCATCGGTTTAGTTTCTTACTGTGTGTGGTTTCCTTAGCAGTAACAATGTTTAGTTTGAAGTGTGATACGACTGTTGTCTTCTTTGGATCTATAAAGTGTGTGGATGATCAAAAGACGAACGTGAAAAGCGTTCTGATGATCAGTCAGCTAAACAGAGGAAAAAATATGACGGAAAGTGTAATGTTTGTACGGACCTTACTGCAGTATCTCAAGATTTAGGAGTGAATGAAAATACTCATTGTCTGAGAGTTTAAAACAAATTAAACCCTACGAATGATAATTGGGCATCGAGAATTTTAATTTTTTAGGTAATAACATTTATCAATCTTCTTAGATAACCAGCGCAATATCATTCCTGGTGGAAAGCGTAGCCATGACTAACACAGTGTCAGACATTGTTCTTTCCGAAACATTGAATGATACCATGAGTGAAATTCCTTTTGCAAAAAGCCCTTATGAAGGATGCAGGAATATCTCGCAAATATAAAAGGCCTTGGAAACTATCCGAAGAAAACAATGGTAGCCGTTAGTAACCAAACAGATGCATTTAAGGCAGAATGGGCCACTATGGCAAGGGAAGGACGGACAGAATTTATCTTCCAGAAGAACTCCCAATTACAAATGTCATGGTTACCATGAACTTCCTGTTGCATGTGAGACATAGCGGAAAATATTCTACAGCAACATCAACTTTGGTCTGATAAAAAGGAAATCTGTTGCAGAGTTTTCAAAAGCCAGTGGTGATGCTTTTGAAATCGCAAGTAAAAAATTCAAGGCGTTACAAAGTAATTCCTATTCAAAAAGAATTATACGAGATTGGGTGACCTTTTTAAAAGCATCCAGAATGAGATTTTCACTCTGCAGCGGAGTGTGCGCTGATATGAAACTTCCTGGCAGATTAAAACTGTGTGCCGAGACTCGAACTCGGGATCATTGCCTTTCGCGGGCAAGTGCTCCACAAAAGACAAGTGCTTTGCTAAAGGCAAAGGTCCCGAGTTAGAGACTTGGTCCGGCACACAGTTCTAATCATCGAGGAAGTTTCTTTTTAAAAGCATGTTACAAACTGAAGTGTTCTTTCAAGTCACAAATGTTCAGAGAAGTTGTGCTTGTGACTGAAAATAAGTTGTTAAAATACAGTTTTACTACAAATAGATAATTACTTACAATGGAGCCGGCGCACTAGTAGATTTGGAACGTTCTGGTAGCCTACAGATACACGTCGAGACTGAGTATCAATGCGATAGACCGAATGAATTCTTATAGCTTTGTCGAGTGTACAACGGTAATGTATTGTAATATGAAACTTTTGTAACGTAAATCGAGACTGTTTTGCAAATAACTAATTCTATGGGTATATTTTCAGAGATCCAGTCAATGTCTTAGAAGAATATGCAGACTTTACAGAGATTAGACCTTTTTGTGGGTAAGACGCAAGAAACTTGTATCCAGTCCACCACATAACGAACGAAAATCTTAAACCAACACAGAGAAAGTTCCAAAGCTAAAAGAACACAAGAAGAGGCGCAAACCTACCAAGAAGTGGTGGACTGAACGCGTTTTTTCGTGGCAAAAATATTTTGTTTATCTCAACAAATAATTTCCGTTCATATTTTATCATATTTTCAGTTCTTATTTTCTCTACAATCATTAAATTTGTCATCGTAATTATCGTCCTTTCACTTTACAGAAGTGTTTTAAGTATTTTTATTGTCTGAAGAATTTCAAATGGTTCAAATGGCTCTGAGCACTATGGGACTTACCTGCTGAGGTCATCAAGCCCCTAGAACTTAGAACCACTTAAACCTAACTAACCTAAGGACATCACACACGTACATGCCCGAGGCAGGATTCGAACCTGCGACCGTAGCCGTCTCACGGTTCTAGACTGTAGCGCCTAGAACCACTCGGCCACCCCGGCCGGCTCTGAAGAATTTAATTAATCTCTCCTGAAATATGTAGAAAATGGGACTTACCCCATTTTTTCCGTCGGTTCTTCAGATGTATGCTACATTTTTCATGCAGAATTGCACATGAGAAAGCTGCTGAGGCTGCATCTGAATCGAATTTCCACGACTGTTTCCGGACAGAGCTAGCGCGTTTTCATTAAAACTGAAACGATTTTCCGCATCGGCACGTGACAATAGGTGAAACATGGATTCACAATTGTGAACCAGAATCAAAACTGCAGTCTAAAGAGTGGAGAGAAACTGATTCTTCAGCTACAAAGAAAACAAAAACAATGTCATTAGAGGAGAGGGTCATAGCATGGACATTGTGGGATGCAAAAGGAATTCTACTAATTGGCTATCATAAAAAAAGGTAAAACAAAAAGTTCATGTTCTACTCTAAACATGTAACGGATCTGGATGCTGAAATTCGAGAACGGAGATCTGGCTCATAGAAAAAGAGTCATCTTTCATCAACAAGGCATACATGTGCAGAAAAGCTGGCCGATCTGCACTATGAAGTGTTGGAACATCCTCCCTATTAGTTCAATTTGCTTCGCACATTCTTACATCTCTTCCAAATATTCAAAGTATTCCTAGATTGTCGGTGTTTTATATCCAGCGAAAAATCAATTGCAGCTGTAGGCGAATATTTTGCAACACTTCCATAGGAACATTACATAAATGGAATAATGTCACTGGAACACAGTTGAGTGAAGTGTATTTATTTTGGGGGAGAGTATGTGTGTGGTAGCGCTGGGTTGGGGTGTCATGGAGGCGGTCTAGCTGACGTGTCCTGCTGTTGACCACGACCCACTCGAACCACACTAGTTACCAAATGAACAAAACAATGGTCTAATCTATTGCGTTCTCCCTCTCTACCCTCCACACTTTGTCACTTACATGGTGTGATTTATTGGCAAAGTTTGTAAACGACGTCCGGATTTTCCACATCAAACCACTACACAGTGAGTTCCCCACCACTCACCGGACCTTGTCACCTTCGTTACTCGAAGTCATTAGCCTTAAAACGTAACCATCTTAGCTTAAAATGTAGTGCGCGATTCACAGCCTTGCTGTAGAACCCGATATATGCATATTTCCCTATATAGTGGGCTGTCTTCTTCGGTTTTTGGTATTAACATATAATTTTGAGTAGATAACACTTTTGGTTCCTAATTTGCGGATTTCGTTTTATTCTGTAACTGAACTTTGTAATTGGTGAGTTACTGGTACCGGATTAAAAATATGCAAGCGCCGTATGCTTCATGTGATAGGCAATTTAAAACCATAATTACTTTATTGATCACTGTAATTTTCAAAACTGTAGTATATATTTCAGAACAAAATTCAGTTGTCAGTAGCTGATAATTTTATTTCGCTTTACCGGTTTCTAAAAATTAATTTGCCATCTTCAAAGGCCGTCAAAATTATAGATGTCATCAATGATTAGATCTTGACTCTATGTTGAAGTAAATTATAAATAGAAATGCCGTGTGGCTAGGGTCTCCCGTCGGGTAGACCGTTCGCCTGGTGCTAGTCTTTCGAGGTGACACCACTTTGGAGTCTAGCGGGTCGATGGGAATGAAATGATGATGATAGGGACAACACAACACTCAGTCCCTGAGCGGAGAAACTCTCCAACGCAACCAGGAATCGAACCCGGGCCGTGTGGCATGACATTCCGTCGCGCTGACCACTCAGCTACCAGAAGAGGACAGTAAAGGATAGGAATTATATTACAGAAACTCCGTTAATATTTGTAGAGCAGATGTCGACAGCTTCTTCAAAGTAGCGTGATGGCATGATGTGTACAAAAATGTTGTATAAGATTATCGCAAACACAGATTCACAGACTGATAATTTACAATCACTGAATCAGATCTACATACATGTCAAGCTATTGTGCCAGCAGCAAGGAACTATATGAAAGCATATGGAAAGTATAACTAAGATTTATTAACAAGTTATATGTAATATTTTTGATAAAAAAGCTTTGCACATAGTTGTATTATATAAAAGGAATGGGCTTATTTCTACATTCTACACTCCTGGAAATTGAAATAAGAACACAGTGAATTCATTGTCCCAGGAAGAGGAAACTTTATTGACACATTCCTGGGGTCAGATACATCATATGATCACACTGACAGAACCACAGGCACATGGACACAGGAAACAGAGCATGCACAATGTCGGCACTAGTACAGTGTATATCCACCTTTCGCAGCAATGCAGGCTGCTATTCTCCCATGGAGACGATCGTAGAGATGCTGGAACGGCATGCCATGCCATTTCCACCTGGCGCCTCAGTTGGACCAGCGTTCGTGCTGGACGTGCAGACCGCATGAGACGACGCTTCATCCAGTCCCAAACATGCTCAATGGGGGACAGATCCGGAGATCTTGATGGCCAGGGTAGTTGACTTACACCTTCTAGAGCACGTTGGGTGGCACGGGATACATGCGGACGTGCATTGTCCTGTTGGAACAGCAAGTTCCCTTGCCGGTCTAGGAATGGTAGAACGATGGGTTCGATGACGGTTTGGATGTTCCATGCACTATTCAGTGTCCCCTCGACGATCACCAGAGGTGTACGGCCAGTGTAGGAGATGGCTCCCCACACCATGATGCCGGGTGTTGGCCCTGTGTGCCTCGGCCGTATGCAGTCCTGATTGTGGCGCTCACCTGAACACGCATACGACCATCATTGGCACCAGAGAAGAAGCGACTCTCATCGCTGAAGACGACACGTCTCCATTCGTCCCTCCATTCACGCCTGTCGCGACACCACTGGAGGCGGCTGCACGATGTTGGGGCGTGAGCGGAAGACGGCGTAACGGTGTGCGGGACCGTAGCCCAGCTTCATGGAGACGGTTGCGAATGGTCCTCGCCGATACCCCAGGAGCAACAGTGTCCCTAATTTGCTGGGAAGTGGCGGTGCGGTCCCCTACGGCACTACGTAGGATCCTACGGTCTTGGCGTGCATCCGTGTGTCGCTGCGGTCCGGTCCCAGGTCGACGGGCACGTGCACCTTCCGCCGACCACTGGCGACAACATCGATGTACTGTGCAGACCTCACGCCCCACATGTTGAGCAATTCGGCGGTACATCCACCCGGCCTCCCGCATGCCCACTATACGCCCTCGCTCAAAGTCCGTCAACTGCACATACGGTTCACGTCCACGCTGTCGCGGCATGCTACCAATGTTAAAGACTGTGATGGAGCTCCGTATGCCACGGCAAACTGGCTGACACTGACCGCGGCGGAGCACAAATGCTGCGCAGCTAGCGCCATTCGACGGCCAACACCGCGGTTCCTGGTGTGTCCGCTGTTCCGTGCGTGTGATCATTGCTTGTACAGCCCTCTCGCAGTGTCCGGAGCAAGTATGGTGGGTCTGACACACCGGTGTCAATGTGTTCTTTTTTCCATTTCCAGGAGTGTATAATAGATGCTGTATAATCAATAGTGTCTACTTTAAAATGTAAGTTGATCTTTTCAGTTTAGGTGGGAACGTTCGCATATTTCAAATCCTTCTAGAGTGTTCATTTTGTAAGCCTTGTCAACGGCATTCAAATTTCTATATTAAGCAAACAACGGATAAGGCTGACTGTATTTCTCTATTTTAGGAGGTTGTACACAAGTTGATTTATATGAATTCTTACCGTCCTTGGTGACCAAGTGCTCACGAAAGCGGGTCGTAAGCATATGTTCGAGCCTATATACCTGACAGGTAGGAAGGCCATGCCTTTTCTCAAATGTATTGCATATAACTACTTTATATACCTCAGTTATACTTTTTATATGCTTTTATTTATGGTACTTGCTGCTGGCGAAACAACATCTACCCACCATGTTTCAGTTGCTGTAAATTACCAAGCTATCAATCTGTGGTTAGAATAATCTCATAGAATACCTATATTTTCGGAAATATTGTGGTATTATGCTTCTATATAGAAGATACTGACATCTGTCAAACCAGTACTAATTAAGCTTCTATAATATTCTTCTTATATATTTATAATATACCTAATTTTATAGGCCTTGGAAGATAACAAATTCATTTGCCAAAATTAATGAAGCGAAATAAAAATATTAGCGAATTACGACTGAATTTTATTCTGAAAAACCATAAATTTGCATTTAAAATTATTCCACTGATGAAAAACTAAATTACGAATGATTATCTTTAATGAATGATCGCTGCTTGTATATGGACACTTCACAAATCACAAAAATGAATTAGAAATTTTATGGAAGAAAGGTAATACATGCTTTATACGAGAAAGAGCACATATTTCTATCAGAAAAGTCAGATTTGCAAAATACTATCATGTTGATGATTTTAGACGAAAATATTGAAATATCTTAGCGCAAGAAGTTCTTTTTAAAACTGTGTGAATATGATGACATTAATGATAAATATATTTTTTAAAAAATAGGTCATGTATTATTGGTTGAAAGATTACAGATGTGATCACAGCTGTAACCACATGGCACAGGATTTTCTCAGTCCTTACTTCAACTTGATTTTGCAACTGTAGTGACTGATCAGGGTACTAAATATGAAGAATATCTCATTTCATATTGTAAATGGCTGTGGAAAATAATAAGACGCGTTTTAAAAACTATCTGAGCAACGACTGCCCTATCTGGATAATATTGTCAGTACTTTATGTACCGAACAGTAGTTCGTACATCTTGGTATTCTTTCGTAGATAGTGTGGCGTAGAGCAAGTTAGAATGTCACCTGCAGCCATGGTGGTTGTCGTAGCGGCCCCTTTGCAGTTAGAGGTCCCACACAACAGAGAAGCAAGGTGGGCTGCTGACATCACTTCAAGAGCTCATTCAAAACATCGCCAGTGAATGTAAATATCAAGAGACTTTCCGCATAAACACGGCACTACTTCGTGCTGTCCAGCGGTGGTAGAAGACGTTCTACAGCTTGCCTTCACGGTCATGTTCCCAAATAATTGTATTGGACGAAGGGGATCTGTACCTTGGCCGGCCTGTTCACCGGGTCTGACCTCCTTTGATATGTTTTTCTCTGGGGAATGCTAAGAGACAGATTTAAAAGGACATACCGACGACATCAGATGACAGAAAATACCCCCTGCTGTTGCCTGTACTAGAATGTGTCCATCAGTCTTTGCTTAGCAGCCTGCGAATTTGTGCTGAAGCAGATAGTTGTCATTCGGAACACTACCACTGAAGGTTAAGCAAATATTTATCCACTTTTTTTCTTAATTTACTGCTGCGACATGGAGCAGCCAGCTACGGTATTTACAATTATCAAACTGCAACTGCTCGTTGGCTACCTGTACCAAAATCCTAACAAAGACACACATTTCGCGCTCTAGTTTCCCTAGTTCCATTTTTTTTATATCACTGGGCATTGTTGTACATAAAAAATTTCGTTTCCTAAAACAAATACGCACTCTGGTGACAATTAAAATGCGTGTAGGCTACAATTGCGTTTCCTCGGTTAGACTTTATTTCTGCAGAAATAGCGTATCTAAAGCAATTTGCCGGCCGGTGTGGCCGAGCGGTTATAGGCGCCTCAGTCTGGAACCACGCGACCGCTACGGTCGCAGGTTCGAATCCTGCCTCGGGCATGGATGTGTGTGATGTCCTTAGGTTAGTTAGGTTTAAGTAGTTCTAAGTTCTAGGGGACTGATGACCTCAGATGTTAAGTCCCATAGTGCTCAGAGCCATTTGAACCATTTCTGAAAGCAATTTGTAAACGCCAGAAGTGTTAAGTGATTCACGCTGTATGTGAATGATCTGCTGGACATCGACAGAAAGTCCGTACTCTGACATTAGTATTATGTTCTTTTCCATCCTGCACACGTTAGCAATGCTCCTGGTACAAAAATCAGATTGAAGATAATAGATTAAAGATTATGTTGCCAACTTGGCAGTGTGACAAAAGCTATTTGGCTCTGCATCGTATTACGTGCTGTTGAATGCTGTGCCTGAGACTAGCGCAGTGCGCACACTACGAAACTGCCACAGCTGCGTTCCCACCCTCCAGTCCTCTGGGACGCTCACGCCTCCATCTCTCTCCAGAATCTTTACGGGTTTTTCCGCCCGCCGCGCTGTGCCGTCGGCTGGCAACCATTCCTGGTGACAGCGTGACAAATGGAGGTATTCACGAGGAAAGAAACCCCCAACAACTCAACAGATGCGCACGCGCTGCTGCCTTTCGTGAGCAGAATGCTACCCGCCGCCGTCCGTATATTACTTACGACTCTAAGTTAAGCGAAAGTTGTCAACTACACACAGGCAAAGTGGTACTGTGACGCTAGGACAAGAAACTTACGACCTAGTTCTCTGACAGTCCACAAGTATCAAAATTAATAGTCAGTTGTGAGTAATATTTCTGAAAATATTCTCCTTTCACGTGTTAGGTTAGCGAGAGCTAAACACCCTGCCGATAAACTACCTGTCTGTAGAGAGGAGTTCTTATATTATGGAACAGTCAGGCAATATGGAATAGCGGTGTTTCTCATATATACGGGGCTGCTGCTTTGTAGGAATACTGTCTAGCACACTACTTCTGACTGCTCACGTAATGCTCTGTAATGAGTGTTAACCAGTTGACATAATTAGGTTGTTCATTGCTCAAGGAAATTAGTTTCAGTTTTCTGTAGTTATTGCGGATGACTTTCCAGAAAAAAATGTGTTAAGAATTAGATGTGTGTGCTGTACAACAGGACTATGTTTAAAGCACATTTAAACAACAGTAGTGTTTTACGCACTAGCAGCTTTTAGTTTACGACTTCGTCTTTAGTCATAGAAAAGAAGTCGATCGTTGGTACATCTATGGTTGATGCCCCTGTTTCGTGTTATTCTGAATGTTCTTGCGCACATGCTCCTATTGTATGTTAAACATTGGTTCTAGTCTTAGAAGTTCTATCAGATTCGATGAGTCCGCAGCTCGTGGTCGTGCGGCAGTGTTCTCGCTTCCCGCGCCCGGGTTTCCAGGTTCGATTCCCGGCGGGGTCAGGGATTTTCTCTGCCTCGTGCTGACTGGGTGTTGTGTGGTGTCCTTAGGCTAGTTAGGTTTAAGTAGTTCTAAGTTCTAGGGGACTGATGACCATAGCTGTTAAGTCCCATAGTGCTCAGAGCCATTTGAACCATTTTGAGATTCGATGAGGAAAACGTCCAATATGGGTAGCATTTTTTTTTTTTTTTTTTTTTTTTTTTGTGATATGTTACAATACAGCATCACCGGTCTATTGCGGTCTCACTGTGTTGGTGAGGCAGTAAATTTATCCACAGGGCAGTGACTGCGTCTCTGCAATTCACTTTGGAGGTGTGGCGGTGGGGCTTGTAGTCCCGTACCACCCTCTGACGGTGACAGTACTACATGAGTCAGGCAGAAAAATTTAGCCTAACGTGGGCAGGTATGATTGAAAAGTATTGGACGTGGAATGGGAGCTAGTCCTGCCAACGGATGCGTCCGTGGTGGGCGGGCCGGACCTATCGTTAGCCATGGTCGGAATTCGATTCCTGTAGGACGGTTAAGGGAACCGTATGTCGATGTCACGGTTAGCAAACTGGGACAACATATACATGCAAAGGAATCACAGAATTGGCTGCGAGTGGGCATTAATTGAAATTAATGGGGAACGTTGAAAGTTTGAGCCGGATTGGGATACAATCCCGGGTCTCCCTCTTACCAGGAATATGCTCTGACCACTGCGCCACCCGGTCATAGCGGTCATTACAACTGCGCGGACGACCCTAGCACGCCTCCAGTCATACCCAAATTCTCAACATATCCACACACTACTAATGTTTAGCCCCAAAGAACAGACACCACTTATATACACTCCTGGAAATGGAAAAAAGAACACATTGACACCGGTGTGTCAGACCCACCATACTTGCTCCGGTTACTGCGAGAGGGCTGTACAAGCAATGATCACACGCACGGCACAGCGGACACACCAGGAACCACGGTGTTGGCCGTCGAATGGCGCTAGCTGCGCAGCATTTGTGCACCTCCGCCGTCAGTGTCAGCCAGTTGCCGTGTCATACCGAGCTCCATCGCAGTCTTTAACACTGGTAGCATGCAGCGACAGCGTGGACGTGAACCGTATGGGCAGCTGACGGACTTTGAGCAAGGGCGTATAGTGGGCAAGCGGGAGGCCGGGTGGACGTACCGCCGAATTGCTCAACACGTGGGGCGTGAGGTCTCCACAGTACATCGATGTTGTCGCCAGTGGTCGGCGGAAGGTGCACGTGCCCGTCGACCTGGGACCGGACCGCAGCGACGCACGGATACACGCCAAGACCGTAGGATCCTACGCAGTGCCGTAGGGGACCGCACCGCCACTTCCCAGCAAATTAGGGACACTGTTGCTCCTGGGGTATCGGCGAGGACCATTCGCAACCGTCTCCATGAAGCTGGGCTACGGTCCCGCACACCGTTAGGCCGTCTTCCGCTCACGCTCCAACATCGTGCAGCCCGCCTCCAGTGGTGTTGCGACAGGCGTGAATAGAGGGACGAATGGAGACGTGTCGTCTTCAGCGATGAGAGTCGCTTCTGCCTTGGTGCCAATGATGGTCGTATGCGTGTTTGGCGCCGTGCAGGTGAGCGCCACAATCAGGACTGCATACGACCGAGGCACACAGGGCCAACACCCGGCATCATGGTGTGGGGAGCGATCTCCTACACTGGCCGTACACCTCTGGTGATCGTCGAGGGGACACTGAATAGTGCACGGTACATCCAAACCGTCATCGAACCCATCGTTCTACCATTCCTAGACCGGCAAGGGAACTTGCTGTTCCAACAGGACAATGCACGTCCGCATGTATCCCGTGCCACCCAACGTGCTCTAGAAGGTGTAAGTCAACTACCCTGGCCAGCAGGATCCCTGTATCTGTCCCCCATTGAGCATGTTTGGGACTGGATGAAGCATCGTCTCACGCCGTCTGCACGTCCAGCACGAACGCTGGTCCAACTGAGGCGCCAGGTGGAAATGGCATGGCAAGCCGGTCCACAGGACTACATCGAGCATCTCTACGATCGTCTCCATGGGAGAATAGCAGCCTGCAATGCTGCGAAAGGTGGATATACACTGTAGTAGTGCCGACATTGTGCATGCTCTGTTGCCTGTGTCTATGTGCCTGTGGTTCTGTCAGTGTGATCATGTGATGTGTCTGACCCCAAGAATGTGTCAATAAAGTTTCCCCTTCCTGGGGCAATTAATTCACGGTGTTCTTATTTCAATTTCCAGGAGTGTACATTATACATACAAATATATTTCTGTACAGAAGCCAGGTTTCGACCTAAGAGCAAAGCCCCACACCAAAGGTGACAACATCTCGAAGGGCGAAAACCTGAAACCCAAAAGAAAAGGAATTAGAAACGATGAATCTTCCATTGTGTTTCATCGTATCAAACGGACTTCCTGCATTATAAGAAAACAGCGAAGTTGCCTCCTTTGCGTTCGAAAGTTTTCCATCTCTATGAGCAAACCTTGATCATGCTGACCCTGTGAACGAACTAAATATGTGATTTCTGCAAATAAACTAAGTTGCATACTAAACTACAAAAGTATACTGTGAATTTATGCCAAAGTCTCATTAAAACTTATTTCTTGCATTTCACTTCTTCACAAGATATAACTATTCAGCTTTCCTTTTTCCTTGTCTCATTGTGATCACTTTGGCAGTAAATTTCCTCTAAACATCTCAGTATGGTTGCCAGTGTTTACTGTTTATCGCATTGTGAATAGAATGAATACTAAGTATCTGAACCACTCTGACTTATGTATTGAGAGTGTCTGCACACAGGAGCAGGAGCAGTGACGTTATCCCTATCATAAATGACACCATCACAATTATTAATGACATCATCATCCTTATCATCACGCCTCTCCCCTCCCGTATGTCCAGACAATCTTAGAGAAGTATTAAAATGGAAGAAGCAAAAACATCCAAGATGGCGGAACTAACCCAGTTGTGTTAATAGAAAAATAAAAACCCTCTCCTTTCGCTCTTTCCATGTTCTTATATCCAGCCAATCATAGTGTAGTATTAAAAATGAGAAAAGGAGGAAGATAATGGATATAGCACAATTCTGGTAAACATAAAAACCCCTCCTCTTTCCAACCAACCAGAGTATAGTATTTAAATGATGTGTAGAAAATGGAATCAGATACGCAGTAAAAATTATGTGACCTACATTTGAAAGTAATAAAAAAATCTTGATTTCATTTGCTTGAAAGTCAGAGATAGTCATCATTTCTGGGATACAAAGGGTGCTATGTTACGTTATCCATGTATACAAAAATAAATTGGACTTAATATTATAGTGAAGCCAGCGCCAGGAATATACATTATTTTTGCAATCATACTTCTGGCATAATATTAAATGAATCTAAGGTCAAAGGTATGCATTTTACACGCACACGCACACACACACACACACACACACACACACACACACACACACACACACACACACACACACAAGTAACAAAGTGATAATTTCTTTCTGTATTTCATACATCTAAAATAGTGTACACAAGTATGAGCTCTTTCATTCACAGTGTTTATTTCTCATCAAGGTCTATACTCCTTACGAACATTTTATCCCTCTCACGCAAAATTACCATTTCTTGGTTCTCTCTGTCTCATACATCTTCTCATTATAACATTTTACTGATAAAATGAAAGAAACAAGAGATTATATATACGAGTAGCACGGTGTCCACAATTAAAGATTCAGTTTCAAAACGCTGTACAAAGAGAACCACTGCTTAGAATGGCCAATAAAAAGTTAACCAATAAATAGCGTTGTATGTTTCAGAATATGCACACCAACAGACGCACCCCAAAAGGCCTGCAGAAGTTCCGACCACTCAAGGGTATCAAAAAAGGCATTGGTCTGATGTCTGCTTAGGGTTGGAGAGAACGACCAAAAATTGCGAGAAGACAGATTCTTTTGAAGTGCAATGTTGCAGAGGGAGGAGAGCAGTAGATCATTAGAGGAGGGGTCGACGGGGTGTCTCTAAACACACGGGGAAATGCCATAACGTTCGCTGTGGAATTCATTTGCAAATTTATGGTAAGGTTTTATGGGACCAAACTGCTGAGGTCATCGGTTCCTGAGCTTATACATTACTTAATCTAACTTAAACTAACGTACGCTAAGGACGACACACGCACCCAATCCCGAGGGAGGATTCGAACCTCCGACGGGTGGAGCCGCACAGACAATGACAAGACGTCCTAGACTGCGCGGCTACCCCGCGCAGCTGGAATTCCTTTCTCCCTTTTAAGTGGACAAGGAATGGCCACGGAACATTCACTGGACAGAAAAAGCACATTTCCATCTCCAAATACGCGTCAATACGCAGAATTGCAGAACATGGGCGACGGAAAATCTCCACGCACATCAACTGGTACCCCTTCATTCTGCGAAGGTGACTGTGTGGTATGGGATGACGGCATCGTATTTTTTTGAGGAAATGAGTCCTACGGGTCACGTTGCCTATACCGTCAATGGTAAACGCTATGGAAGTCACTAGCGCACCAACGTGTATATGTGGGTAGGATCATTTCTAAGCAAGATGGCTCCTCCACACACCACACAGTCAATGAAGCGGCAGCTGCAGAGGCATTTCGGGAATCTTAGAATTATCAGCCGTCATTTTCCTACACCCTGCCTGTCCAGATCACCTCATCTTAATGCATATGACTTTTGGCTTCGAGATTATCTGAAAGATGTGGTCAGTGCCGCAGTTACGAACATAGGTGAGTTGAAGCCACGCGTTGTGCTACACAATCTGAAAGTGACCTCCGAGATACTCCGATCTGCTGTGGAACATGCTCTTCCTCTATTTCAACTTGTGGTTGAAAATGGTGGACAGAACATCGAACATGTCTTGCTCCAGTCTCACGATAATCGATGTCACTTTGTATTATATGCTGTTTCTGGCCTCAGGACAGTTAAAAACAAATTTTTCTCATCCGTTGTGATACGACGTTACGGTGGTGGATGGCCTTATCTACCTAACAGTCCGACAACTGTTAACTGCCGAACTTGTGCAGCTATGCACATTGAACAGTGTGGATGGTGCAGCGTGCAGCTCAAACCACAGCCGTCGTATCGAAGGATCTGTCATTTTTAGCAACATCATTCACGTTAAAATACTTGCAGCGCCATCTATTGGTAATTTTTTTCGAATGACGTTTCCCCCTTGCGGTGTTCACATCTGACGTTATCCTGAGCAGTGGTTCTCTTTTTACAGAGTATTGAAACAGGAACTTTAATTATGCTATTCCCTGTATCTTGTATGCGTGGGGCATGCACGGTGCGGCTGGTCCCGACGGAGGTTCGAGTCCTCCCTGGATTTATGGGTGTGTGTGTGTTCGTACTTAGGATGATTCACGTTAAGCAGTGTGGCTTAGGGACTGATGACCTTAGCAGTTAAGTCCCACAAGATTTCACACACATTTGAACATTTGTAGATTTGTAGATCTGGGTCCAGTTTTGTTCGATGATGATCATTCTAAATTATTAGCCATTTCGAATGGGACGAATGGCGAGACTGTGGTACATGCCAGTCACTGCATTGCCGTAGCATTTACAAAGATACTCTGCTAACGATAACTGTCCACAGCAAGCCGATTTTGTTACGAGAGAGCAGTTGGGTTAAAAAGATCACAACAAGTGCTTTAAATATAAGAGACGATCAGTTTCCGTTAGAAGGTAAAATTCCTGTGAACATTGAGACAATCATCCCACCGAGCCATCGTTTGGTATGTCATCGCGTCCTGTTATGTTAAGAGGTCCATAGCTCCCTGCCGCACATCCTTGTCCGACAGGAATTATCGAATATTCTATATATATTTCGAAGGGAACAAAGGCGTGATAACCATATGGGGAGAGTTCAGGTCTGTAGGCTGGGTGCACTGCCATTTGTCCGTTAAGGATGAGGCTGGCCTCCCAGCTCCACCGACGTCTTGTGTGGAATCGCGGCTACCACATGATCTGGCGCACCATTCCACATCGGTAGGTTTCGACAGACATACTGCCCCATATACACTCCTGGAAATTGAAATAAGAACACCGTGAATTCATTGTCCCAGGAAGGGGAAACTTTATTGACACATTCCTGGGGTCAGATACATCACATGATCACAGTGACAGAACCACAGGCACATAGACACAGGCAACAGAGCATGCACAATGTCGGCACTAGTACAGTGTATATCCACCTTTCGCAGCAATGCAGGCTGCTATTCTCCCATGGAGACGATCGTAGAGATGCTGGATGTATCCTGTGGAACGGCTTGTCATGCCATTTCCACCTGGTGCCTCAGCTGGACCAGCGTTCGTGCTGGACGTGCAGACCGTGTGAGACGACGCTTCATCCAGTACCAAACATGCTCAATGGGGGACAGATCCGGAGATCTTGCTGGCCAGGGTAGTTGACTTACACCTTCTAGAGCACGTTGGGTGGCACGGGGTACATGCGGACGTGCCTTGTCCTGTTGGAACAGCAAGTTCCCTTGCCTGTCTATGAATGGTAGAACGATGGGTTCGATGACGGTTTGGATGTACCGTGCACTATTCAGTGTCCCCTCGACGATCACCAGAGGTGTACGGCCAGTGTAGGAGATCGCTCCCCACACCATGATGCCGGGTGTTGGCCCTGTGTGCCTCGGTCGTATGCAGTCCTGATTCTGGCGCTCACCTGCACGGCGCCAAACACGCATACGACCATCATTGGCACCAAGGCAGAAGCGACTCTCATCGCTGAAGACGACACGTCTCCATTCGTCCCTCCATTCACGCCTGTCGCGACACCACTGGAGGCGGGCTGCACGATGTTCGGGCGTGAGCGGAAGACGGCCCAACGGTGTGCGGGACCGTAGCCCAGCTTCATGGAGACGGTTGCGAATGGTCCTCGTCGATACCCCAGGAGCAACAGTGTCTCTAATTTGCTGGGAAGTGGCGGTGATGTCCCCTACGGCACTGCGTAGGATCCTACGGTCTTGGCGTGCATCCGTGCGTCGCTGCGGTCAGGTCCCAGGTCGACGGGCACGTGCACCTTCCGCCGACCACTGGCGACAACATCGATGTACTGTGGAGACCTCACGCCCCACGTGTTGAGCAATTCGGCGGTACGTCCACCCGGCCTCCCGCATGCCCACTATACGCCCTCGCTCAAAGTCCGTCAACTGCACATACGGTTCACGTCCACGCTGTCGCGGCATGCTACCAGTGTTAAAGACTGCGATGGAGCTCCGTATGCCACGGCAAACTGGCTGACACTGACGGCGGCGGTGCACAAATGCTGCGCAGCTAGCGCCATTCGACGGCCAACACCGCGGTTCCTGGTGTGTCCGCTGTGCCGTGCGTGTGATCATTGCTTGTACAGCCCTCTCGCAGTGTCCGGAGCAAGTATGGTGGGTCTGACACACCAGTGTCAATGTGTTCTTTTTTCCATTTCCAGGAGTGTACATTATTCACTCTTGGGTGGATGTCTACCTGTTTTTGTCCTTCTACAGCAAAGAAAAGAATAACGGCGCATTGATCCAGTTATAACAACGTCGCCATAGTTAAAGTTTCCTTATTTACTGCACGCACGTCGGAAAGACACGAATACCACACTAATCCCTTGCTTACATGTCGTTGCTTATATACTCATATCGGAGTCTCGCTACTCTGCATATACGCTGCAGCAATGCCCACAAAAGGTAACTTTTTGATCGGCCCTTATAGGTGATGGCGGTTTCTCGTCACAATTTGAAACCGTTTCCTTACACTGTTACTGAAAAAGTAAGAAATGAATTTTAAAAAAGAATGGAAACCCAAAACGTTAGTTTCTACCAGGTATACAACTAATTTTTTAAAAAATAAAAAATATTTGTGTCTTCATCAAAACTAAGCTTTATTCAGTTTTTATAAGACGTATGTGAACAATCACATAAGACAGCTCTCAACAAGCAACTCATTTTACGTTATGCTTGAAAACTGTTCTTAAAAGAACCATGTTTACCGTGTAAGAGTCTAACGAAATGTGTGTCTGTTTCACAGAAATATGACCTTGACAGGGATCAGTTGGGTACAAATTCCTATACGAAGCTATAGATTGCTCTTACATGATGAGAAGCTGTAACTTACAACAACACAGATGAACACTGTAACAGATTCCACAATAGTATAGAAATACGTAGAAAATATTTTGTCTGTACTGTAAAAAACGAATTTGAGTACGAAACGAAAGATGTTCTACACACTGCACTGCCTGAACAACGAACCTGGCACTTCCCTCCCACAAGGACAGAAAAGCGCTCCTTTAAATAGGAAGACGTCGCCTGATCGATTATCTGACACGCTGAACCGTGGCCAACAATAGAACAGTATCCCGAACGGACAATGTTATATACTGCAGGCTACAGCTTTGTCCGATAGGCCCCTAGCAGTAAGCATCTAAGCATAGTTCGTCCCAGTCGTAGCATCTATCGACTAACACGCTGTCACCAGGTGAATTTCTTCATAGGGGTATTCTTTTTTTAACGTTTTAAGAGCACGCAGCATTTGGTTTTGTGTGGAGCTATTATGAATTACCTGTCCAGGCCAGGTTTATTAAAATCATCCTTAGAGACTGGAAGAGCTACAGCTGAATACTGAAAACACTATTGGATCTATCCTTCAGACGGAGCTACTACGCCGTGTCTTACAGTTGGATATATCGAGTATAGTGCTGCTCTGACGTCAACAGTGGCCACTTCCCAGGCTCTTTCATGATTTTCATTGATAACGGACAATCTGACGTCAACCTTACCGTAAATATTTCCGGGTCTATTATACACTCCTGGAAATGGAAAAAAGAACACATTGACACCGGTGTGTCATACCCACCATACTTGCTCCGGACACTGCGAGAGGGCTGTACAAGCAATGATCACACGCACGGCACAGCGGACACACCAGGAACCGCGGTGTTGGCCGTCGAATGGCGCTAGCTGCGCAGCATTTGTGCTCCGACGCCGTCAGTGTCAGCCAGTTTGCCGTGGCATACGGAGCGCCATCGCAGTCTTTAACACTGGTAGCATGCCGCGACAGCGTGGACGTGAACCGTATGTGCAGTTGACGGACTTTGAGCGAGGGCGTATAGTGGGCACGCGGGAGGCCGGGTGGACGTACCGCCGAATTGCTCAACACGTGGGGCGTGAGATCTCCACAGTACATCGATGTTGTCGCCAGTGGTCGGCGGAAGGTGCAAGTGCCCGTCGACCAGGGACCGGACCGCAGCGACGCACGGATGCACGCCAAGACCGTAGGATCCTACGCAGTGCCGTAGGGGACCGCACCGCCATTTCCCAGCAAATTAGGGACACTGTTGCTTCTGGGGTATCGGCGAGGACCATTCGCAACCGACTCCATGAAGCTGGGCTACGGTCCAGCACACCGTTAGGCCGTCTTCCGCTCAAGCCCCAACATCGTGCAGCCGCCTACAGTGGTGTCGCGACAGGCGTGAATGGAGGGACGAATGGAGACGTGTCGTCTTCAGCGATGAGAGTCGCTTCTGCCTTGGTGCCAATGATGATCGTATGGTGTTTGGCGTCGTGCAGGTGAGCGCCACAATCAGGACTGCATACGACCGAGGCACACAGGGCCAACACCCGGCATCATGGTGTGGGGAGCCATCTCCTACACTGGCCGTACACCTCTGGTGATCGTCGAGGGGACACTGAATAGTGCACGATACATCCAAACCGTCATCGAACCCATCGTTCTACCATTCCTAGACCGGCAAGAGAATTTGCTGTTCCAACAGGACAATGCACGTCCGCATGTATCCCGTGCCACCCAACGTGCTCTAGAAGGTGTAAGTCAACTACCCTGGCCAGCAAGATCTCCGGATCTGTCCCCCATTGAGCATGTTTGGGACTGGATGAAGCGTCGTCTCACGCGGTCTGCACGTCCAGCACGAACGCTGGTCCAACTGAGGCGCCAAGTGGAAATGGCATGGCAAGCCGTTCCACAGGACTACATCGAGCATCTCTACGATCGTCTCCATGGGAGAATAGCAGCGTGCATTGCTGCGAAAGGTGGATATGCACTGTACTAGTGCCGACATTGTGCATGCTCTGTTGCCTGTGTCTATGTGCCTGTGGTTCTGTCAGTGTGATCATGTGATGTATCTGACCCCAGGAATGTGTCAATAAAGTTTCCCCTTCCTGGGACAATGAATTCACGGTGTTCTTATTTCAATTTCCAGGAGTTTATTTTACCGAACTTTGTAAATAAGAGATGTTAACTGAAAATCTTAACAGTGGTTAGTATTCTGAGCAACTACATAGTCAAGAGGAAGCACATCTGAGATGCTAACGTCATCTTACATTCAACGAGTCCACAATTTTTGAAAAAATGGAATGTAGATCCGGTAGTCAAACGTCGGCACAAATCAAAAAGACGAATTTCAGTTACAAAGACGGGGATCCACTTATTTCAGCAGCACGAATCTGAAGCCCGCTAAGATACACCATATGGTCAAACATATACGGATACCTGGCTGAAAATGACTTAAAAGTTCGTGGCGCCCTCCATTGGTAATGCTGGAATCCAATATGGTGTCGGTTGTTATTAGCCTCGATGACAGGAGTATGTTCAACCAGGTGCTGGAAGGTATCTTGAGGAATGGCAGTCCATTTTTCACGGAGTGCTGCACTGAGCAGAGATATCGATGTCGGTCGGTGAGACCTGGCACGAAGTCGGCGTTTCGAAACATCCCAGGATCTATAGGATTCAAGTTAGGACTGTGCAGGCCAATCCGTTAAAAGCATGTTATTGTCGTATAAACACTGCGCCACAGGCCGTGCATTATGAACAGGTGTTCCATCATGTTGAAAGATACAATCGCTATCCACGAATTGCTCTTCAACAGTGGGAAGCAAGAAGGTGCTTAAAACATCAATATAGGCTAGCGTTGTGATAGTGCCACGCAAAGCAATAAGGAGTGCAAGCTCCCTCCATGAAAAATATGACCATATAATAACACCACGGCCTTCGAATTTTACTGTTGGCACTACACACGCTGGAAGATGACTTTCACCGGGCACTCACCATACCCACATCCTGCCATCGGATCGCCACGTTGTGTACCGTGATTCGTTACTTCACACAACGTTTTTACACTGTTCAGTCGTCCAATGTTTACGCTCCTTACACCAAGCGAGGCGTCGTTTGGCATTTACTGGCGTGATGTGTGCCTTATGAGCAACCGCTCGACAATGAAGTTTTCTCACCTCCCGCCTAACTGCCATAGTACTTGTAGTGGACCCTGATACAGTCTGGAATTCCTGTGTGATGGCAGGATAAATGTCTGCCTACTACACATTCCGACCATCTTCAACTGTCGGTGGTCTCTGTCAGTAAACAGACGAGACTGGTCTGTACGCTTTTGTGCTGTACGTGTCCTTTCACGTTTACACTTCACTGTCACATCGGAAACAGTGGACCTACGGATGTTTAGGAGTGTGGGAAACGTCGCGTACAGACGTATGAAACAAATTACACCCCATCATCTGACCACGTTCGAAGTCCTTGTGTTCTGCAGAGCGCCGCATTCTGCTTTCTTACGATGTCTAATGATTACTGAGGTAGCTGATATGGAGTACCTGGAAGTAGGTAGCAGCACAATGCACCTAACATGAAAAACGTATGTTTTCGGGATGTCCGGATACTTTTGATCACATAGTGAATTAATGTTGTTGCTGCAGTACCTGTTGGCAGTTGTAGGATAATGTAATGAAATTCTGTTAAGTGTTCATTGCGCCACTTGCTCTAACACTCGATACTGGAAGTAAGTAATCTTCTGTAGCATTAACAGTTGCCTTGTAGAACTCTGAGTGCCACTCAGAGCACCACACACGTCATGTCACGGACTGGAGCAGAAAACATCACATACAATCAACATAAAAACACCTTCTACTGTCTCAAAAAACGATCCTGAAGACGAGGAGGGCTCTGAATGAGAGTGAGAAGATACGAGAAGGAAGCCGTCTTTCCCAAACAGCCAATTTAGCTTCCACTAAAACAGCACAGTTTACGTATTCAGTTAAATCC
Source organism: Schistocerca gregaria (assembly GCF_023897955.1). Classification (NCBI taxonomy): domain Eukaryota; kingdom Metazoa; phylum Arthropoda; class Insecta; order Orthoptera; family Acrididae; genus Schistocerca; species Schistocerca gregaria. The sequence continues at coordinate 421,380,885 of NC_064921.1, read as the reverse complement.
AACTCCAAAATTCCTGCTTTTTATTTTTTTCCATAGCCTTCACCATCTTATAAATAGCACTCCACTCTGAAACACGTATGTCGCTGTAAAGTAACTTACTTTTAAGCCGACCACGAACAGAGCCGTAGCCTCACTTCCTCTGCTTTCTCTGCGAAGTTGGAGCGTACGTCCGTTGGTCCTTCTCGGCAACGAATATCGTTTGCAAAAACTACAAACCTTTCGAAGCACAATGGTCTCTGCTCCGTAGAATACCCGAGAAAACCCACATCTTCTCTCTGCAGAAATGCAGGCTTTAGTTGCGGATCCAGATGGAGTGCCTTCGGGAAATTGTTAAACATTTCGGAGTTTCTGACAGCCAGTGCTTATCCATGGTGTGATTGACTACTGTTACAGTCGCCGAATTCTCCATTAGCTCTGACTTAATTTTCAGGAACTCCGATCCTCCGTGGGATACTGACTCCTACCAGGAAATGCAGGGCTGTGGTTAAACTTCATAAACATCTACATCTTCAAACGTAGTCCTCAGGCCACCGTGCGGTGCGTGCGGAGTGTACCCTGCACCACTACTTCTCATTTCCTTTCCTGTTCCATTCGCAAATAGAGCGAGGGAAAAACGACATTCTGTACTCGTCCGCATGGGACCTAATTTCTCGTATCGTATCTTCGTGATGCTTACGCGAAACGTGTGTTGGCGGCAGTGGAATCATTCTGCAATCAGCTTCAAAGGCCGGTCCTCTAAATTTTCTCAGTAGCGTTCCTCGGAAAGAACGTCACCTTCCCCCCAGGAACTCCCATTTGAGTTCCCGAAGCATCCCCGTAACACTTGCGTGTTGTTCGAACCTACCGGTAACAAATCTTGCAGCCCGCCTCTGAACTACTTCCATGTCTTCCGTTGATTCACCTGGTACGGAACCCAAACACTAGATCAATACTCAAGAATAGGTCGTACTAGCGTCCTATATGTGGTCTCGCAGTAATCGGAAAAGTTCCATTGACGTCATGAGAAAACCGTTGGCAAACAGGTCAAACCAGTAACTCCTCCAACAGCAGTCTCTGAACAGTGTGAAAATACCTTAAAAGAACTATAGCCAACTTATGAAATATAGTTATAATTAATAGCGTTAATTTGTCGGAAAAGAGAGTAGTGTAGCCAGGCGCGGTCCGTCTATTCGGTCAGAAACCCACCTAATAATCGCGCTCCTCTACGAGATATGAAACTGACTCGAAAATAAGGAAGCCTTTCAAATCATTCTATAACTATACACATTGAATAAAAGAATCATGCTGTAAACACTGCGAAATCGAAAACTACTTGTGAAGGACTGGACCAGATTCTATCTATCGCTTGAGCCTTGTCACGCAGTTACACAGGGTCTGCCATCGTTAATCGGATTTGGCATGTTAACGTATAAGGGGTGGCCGGATGCCCTTTCTGCCTCCACCCCGTACCCCCCGGGACGGAATTAGTGTACCCCAACTGTCTGCGTCGAGTGTAATCCATGGAATAGTGCGAAAGTTTTCAGATGTCTGCGAGCCGTGTAACTCAAGCGAAACATGGGGACCAGCCCGGTATTCACCTATCGGGATGCGGAATATCGCCTAAAAACCACATCCAGGCTGGCCGGCACATCGGCCCTCGCCGTTAATCGCCGGGCGAATTCGATCCGGAGTCGGCGCACCTACCCGAGTCCAGGAAGCAGCGAGTTAGCGCTCTCGGCTACCCTGGCGGGTCCCAGGACTGAACCAGATTCAACACATGGTATTTTCGAACAACTTTCCTCCAGAATGTAGCGCGAGCCCAATACCTGCTTTCCCAGTTGGCATAACACTGCCTGGTACGCAGACCGACTCAGTGATTGTACTGGCCACTAATAACTCTCCACACTTCTGAAACCCCACTGAGGCTTCTCTGCCACACAGTGGGGCACACATCCTCATTAAAAAACAGGAGATGAAGGTTGGCTTCTCCATTAGCGATGTGATATTACAGTTTCTCTTTCCAGCGAGAAGTACCTTATGCAAAATTATTATGACAAATTAAGACCGCTGCGTGGATTCAGCAAGCGCTTCTCTGTCATCTGAGCTGTAAATGTACTGTCGCGTAGTAACTCAAAACTTCAGCTTGATGCTAGCTCCTCTCCGACCTTCCAGAACTAGACACAGGATGGCCTCTAAAAGTGGTGTATCAGAAACAGGGGGCAAATGGATACATTAAAGAGTCTGACATCAATGTAGCTTTGGTTGTCATTGAAATCGAAATCACGCAGTAGCTGCTCGATACTATCACTCAGATTACGAGGCGTATAGTGATAAATAACAATACTATCTGTGACATTTATGTCTCTGGGATCGAATTCCGATATGACACACACATTCAAATTTCTGATATGATCAATAACACGGATGAATGGACTTGTAAAAATAAAAGTTGTTAAAATTTTTAAGGGTCTTAATCCCAATAAAACATTACATTGCAGTTTGTTGATAATCAATTTCGGTTCACTGAAAACCATATTCCGTCATCCTAACTGAAGAATCATTCCTTCAGTACAATGAAATGTGCTTATCGTTGTTGTTATGGGCAACGACGGCTGCCTCCGTAGTGAGCGTGATCTTTATTCTCACGAAATAATGAGTGCCATTGGCAGGGTATGTTAAATTGATTAAATGTATTTAGATTTCCAGAATCCTTTTGACACCATACCTCACAAGCGACTTCTAATAAAATTACGTACCTATGGACTTTCGTCCCAGTTGTGCGACTGGATTCGTGTTTTCCCTCAAGAAAGGTCAGAGTCCACAGTAACTGTCGAAAGTCATCAAGTAAACAAAAGTAATAACTGGCGTTCCCCAAGGACGAGTTATATGAGAAGTACCCAAAAGGAACCGAACTAATTTTTTGGAGGGCAAAGCTCTTGTAGTATTTCGTTTTGCCGTTAGGAGTCAGTACGTCGGGTGTCATGGCTGAAGAAGGTCAGAAGTAATTTCGGAGAGTGTAGCCTTAGATTGCCAACTATGTTCGTGATTTTTGTTTTGTTAATGGCTGATTTTCATTAACAGCATGCGGCGATGAAATTATGACTTTTTCCCAGGAAAAAGCTATTGAAATGTTAAAAACGGCGTACATGGACGATGCTATCGGGAAAATTCAAGTGTTTGAGTCGTTTTCCCGTTTCAAAAATGGTGAAACGTCAGTTGACGAGAAACGAGGTTTTGGTTATCCTTTCACAGACCAAACATGTTGAAATCATTCGTGGAATCATCACCGAAAGTCGAAGACGGAATGTTGAAGAAACTGTAGAGCTGTCTGGAGTGCCTAGGAGACCAATGCTGTGAACTGTGACAGGAAAGGGTGGCTGCCAAATTCGTGCCAACGACTGCTGAACAAAACAATGTCGCATGGAAGCATTTGTGCTTTGATAGAAGAGTCCCGAAATCATCCAAACTCATCATCATTTAAGACTGATTATGCCTTCCAGCGTTCAGTCTGGAGCATAGCCCCCTTATAAAATTCCTCCATGATCCCCTATTCAGTGCTAACATTGGTGCCTCTTCTAATGTTAACCCTATTACTTCAAAATCATTCTTAACCGAATCCATGTACCTTCTCCTTGGTCTGCCCCGACTCCTCCTACCCTCTACTGCTGAACTCATGAGTCTCTTGGGTAACCTTGCTTCTCCCATGCGTGTAACATGACCCAACCATCTAAGCCTGTTCGCCCTGACTGCTACATCTATAGAGTTCATTCCCAGTTTTCCTTCCATTTCCTCATTGTGGACACCCTCCTGCCATTGTTCTCATCTACTAGTACCTGCAATCATCCTAGCTACTTTCATATCCGTTACCTCAACCTTGTTGATAAGGTAACCTGAATCCACCCAGCTTTGCTCCCATACAACAAAGTTGGTCGAAAGATTGAACGGTGCACAGATAATTTAGTCTTGGTACTGATTTCCTTCTGGCAGAAGAGAGTAGACTGTAGATGAGCGCTCACTGTATTAGCTTTGCTACACCTCGCTTCCAGTTCTTTCACTGTGTTGCCATCCTGTGAAAATATGCATCTAAAATACACTCCTGGAAATGGAAAAAAGAACACATTGACACCGGTGTGTCAGACTCACCATACTTGCTCCTGACACTGCGAGAGGACTGTACAAGCAATGATCACACGCATAGCACAGCGGACACACCAGGAACCACGGTGTTGGCCGTCGAATGGCGCTAGCTGCGCAGCATTTGGGCACCGCCGCCGTCAGTGTCAGCCAGTTTGCCGTGGCATACGGAGCTCCATCACAATCTTTAACACTGGTAGCATGCCGCGACAGCGTGGACGTGAACCGTATGTGCAGTTGACGGACTTTTGAGCGAGGGCGTAGAGTGGGCATGCGGGAGGCCGGGTGGACGTACCACCGAATTGCTCAACACGTGGGGCATGAGGTCTCCACAGTACATCGATGTTGTCGCCAGTGGTCGGCGGAAGGTGCACGTGCCCGTCGACCTGGGACCGGACCGCAGCGACGCACGGATACACGCCAAGACCGTAGGATCCTACGCAGTGACGTAGGGGACCACACCGCCACTTCCCAGCAAATTAGGGACACTGTTTCTCCTGGGGTATCGGCGAGGACCATTCGCAACCGTCTCCATGAAGCTGGGATACGGTCCCGCACACCGTTAGGCCGTCTTCCGCTCACGCCCCAACATCGTGCAGCCCGCCTCCAGTGGTGTCGCGACAGGCGTGAATGGAGGGACGAATGGAGACGTGTCGTCTTCAGCGATGAGAGTCGCTTCTGCCTTGGTGCCAATGATGCTCGTATGCGTGTTTGGCGCCGTGCAGGTGAGCGCCACAATCAGGACTGCATACGACCGAGGCACACAGGGCCAACACCCGGCATCATGGTGTGGGGAGCGATCTCCTACACTGGCCGTACACCTCTGGTGATCGTCGAGGGGACACTGAATAGTGCACGACACATCCAAACCGTCATCGAACCCATCGTTCTACCATTCCTAGACCGGCAAGGGAACTGGCTGTTCCAACATGACAATGAACGTCCGCATGCATCCCGTGCCACCCAACGTGCTCTAGAAGGTGTAAGTCAACTACCCTGGCCAGCAAGATCTCCGGATCTGTCCCCCATTGAGCATGTTTGGGACTGGATGAAGCGTTGTCTCACGCGGTCTGCACGTCCAGCACGAACGCTGGTCCAACTGAGGCGCCAGCTGGAAATGGCATGGCAAGCCGTTCCACAGGACTACATCCAGCATCTCTACGATCGTCTCCATGGGAGAATAGCAGCCTGCATTGCTGCGAAAGGTGGATACACACTGTACTAGTGCCGACATTGTGCATGCTCTGTTGCCTGTGTCTATGTGCCTGTGGTTCTGTCAGTGTGATTATGTGATGTATCTGACCCCAGGAATGTGTCAATAAAGTTTCTCCTTCCTGGGAGAATGAATTCACGGTATTCTTATTTCAATTTCCAGGAGTGTACTTGAAACCGTCCACCTGTTCTAACTTTGTTCCTCCTATTTGGCACTCAATCCGTTTATATTTCTTTCCCACTGACATTACTTTCGTTTTGGAAATGCTAATCTTCATACCATAGTCCTTACATTTCTGATCTAGCTCTGAAATATAACTTTGCTAACTTTCAATCGAATGTGCCATCACAATTAAGTCATCCGCATATGCAAGACTGCTTATTTTGTGTTCACATATCTTGATCTCACCCAGACAGTTATTGTTTTCAACATATGATCCATAAATAATATGAACAACAGTGGAGACAGGTTGTAGCCTTGTCTTACCCCTGAAACTACTCTGAAACATGAGCTCAATTTACCGTCAACTCTAACTGATGCCTGACTATCCACGTAAAGACCTTTAATTGCTTGCAAAAGTTTGCCTCCTATTTCATAATCTCGTAAAACAGACGGGACCCGGTTATATGCCTTTTCTAGATCTATAAAGCGTAGATACAATTCCCTATTCCACTCATAACACTTCTGCATTATTTGCCGTAAGCTAAAAATCTGGTCCTGACATCCTCTAAGAGGCCTAAACCCACACTGAGTTTCATCCAATTGGTCCTCAACTAATACTCGCACTTTCCTTTCAAAAATAGCTGAGAAGATTTTACCCACAACGCTGATTAAAGATATACCTCTGTAGTTGTTACAATCTTTTCTGTTTCCATGTTTAAAGATTGGTGTGATTACGCTTTTGTCCAGTCTGATGGAACCTGTCCCGACTCCCAGGCCATTTCAATTATCCTGTTTAGCCATTTAAGACCTGACATTCTACTGTATTTGATGAGTTTCGACTTAATTTCATCCACTCCAGCTGCTTTATTGCACTGCAATCTGTTGACCATTTTCTCCACTGCCTCAAATGTGATCCTATTTCCATCATCATTCCTATCCCATTCTACCTCGAAATCTGAAACATTACTGATCGTATTTTCACCTACATTGAGCAACTCTTCAAAATATTCCCTCCATCTGCGCAAGGAATCCACAGGATTCACCAGCAGTTTTCCTCACCTGTCAAAAGTTCTTGTCATTTCCTTCTTATCTCCCTTTCGAAGACTGCTAATTACACTCCAGAATGGTTTTCCAGCGGCTTGACCCATAGTCTCCAACCTGTTTCCAAAGTCTTCCCAAGATTTCTTCTTGGATGCTGCAATTATCTGTTTGGCTATGTTTCTTTCTTGAACATAACTTTCTCTGTCTGCTTGAGTTCTAGTATGTAGCCATTTTGATACTCCTTCTCTTTCCTTTTACAGGCTGCCTTGACTGTGTCATTCCACCAAGCTGTTTACTTCATCCTACTTTTACACACTACTGTTCCAAGACATTCTTTAGCCACTTCTAGTACTGTGTCCCTGTACCTTGTCCATTCCTTTTCCAATGACTGTAATTGACTACATTCAACTAAATGGTACCTTTCTGAGATCGCTGTTATGTACTTGTGCCTGATTTCCTTATCCTGAAGTCTCTCCACCCTTATCCTCCTACATATGGACCTGACCTCCTGCACTTTTGGTCTCACAATCCCAATTTCACTGCAGATTAAGTAGTGATCAGTGTCATCAAAGAATCCCCTGAATACACGTGTGTCCCTCACATCCTTCCTGAATTCCTGATCTGTTATTATATAGTCAATGACAGATATGGTTCCCATGCCTTCCCAAGTATACCGGTGAATCTTCATATGTTTAAAAAAGGAGTTTGTGATTACTAAGCCCATACTGGCACAGAAATCCAAGAGTTGTTTCCTGTTCCTTTTGGCCTCTATATCCTCTCCAAATTTACCCATAACCTTTTCATGCCTTTCTGTTCGATTTCCAATCCTGGCATTGAAATCACCCACGAGCAGAACACTGTCCTTGTCCTTTACTCTAACAACTACATCACTGAGTGCCTCATAAAAACTATCCATCTTATCTTGATCTGTCCGTTCACAATGCGAATATACTGACACAATCCTAATTTTCTTGCTAGACACTGTCAAAACTATCCACATCAGTCGTTCGTTTACATACCTTACTGCAACTACGCTGGATTCCATTTCTTTCCTGATGTAAAGCCCTACACCCCATTGTGCTATTCCTGCTTTGACTCCTGACAGGTAGACCTTGTATTCTCCCACTTCCTCTTCTTTCTCACCCCTTACCCGAATGTCACTAACAGCTAAAACGTCCAGCCCCACCTTACTTGCAGCCTCTGCCAGCTCTACCTTCTTCCCAGAGTAGCCCCCATAGATATTTGTAGCTCCCCATCTCATTACCATTTGCTTGCCAAGTCGTATCTTAGGAGTCCCTTGTTTGTCAGTTAGAGGTGGGACTCCGTCACCTCCAAAGGTCCGAGGCATTTTGCTCTGATTGCTGCCAGCATCATATTTAAAGTACCAGGGGAGCAGGTTGCTGGCCTTACTTGCCCCGTGTCCCATTGAGTTTTACCCCTAACGGTTGAGGGACTAACCGGTGGATTTGGTACTCTTTGCCATTTGAGCACAAAGGTGACCACGACTCAGAATGTTTCCGAGATGCCCAGCCTTATTCCAAAGTAACGGGTATCCCGACTGTCGGGACCACATACTTGGCCACTCATACGTTGCCCGTGGTTCGTGCACTAGGACATGACTACAGGAACCCACACAATGAACCACATCATCCAAACTTTATTTCAAAAATTGTGACAGGTGACGAGACTTCGTGCTATACTTATGATCCTGGATCAAAGCAAAAATCACGCCAGGAGAAGATTTCAAGTTCGCTTGGCCCCAGTAAAGGTCATCGGGTGAAATCAGACATTAAAACAAAGGCGATTTGTTTTCTCGGCGTGAGAGGTGTCGTCTGTTCAGAGTCTGTTCTACTGGGTCAGGTTGTTAAACTGGTTTTCTAACTGGAAGTTTCGATAACATTGCGTAACAGAGTGCTGCAGAAGCTGTCTGACTTGTGGGAGGCTGGTGACTGATTTTTTCGTCATGACGATACCCTTGCTCACACAGCTTTGACTGTGCGACAGTTCTTGGCTAAAAATAATAAGACTCCTCCCTATTCATCACTCCCATACTCACCCAAACTTGCCTCGTTCGACTTTTTTTTTATTTCCTAGAATGAAAAGAAACATGAAAGAAAGGTGTTTTGCTGATGTAACTGAGGTGAAAAAAAAACAAAAAAAAAAAAACACGGAGGCCCTATCAAGCATCATAAAAGATAAATTTAAACAATTATTTGAAAAGTGCCGTAAAAGATTAGACAAGTGTATTAGTGCAAGTGGAGAGTACTTTGAACAGGATTGAAGGTTTGTGCTTAAAATGCGAATAAAGAATTTCAGAACAAATAAGTTGGGTTTCTTTTGTGTACCGTCCTCGTAGGCCCACTTCTTGTTCCTGATATACATAAACGATTTAGGAGTCAATCTTAGTAGCACTGTGGCGTAACAAGCGGTGTATCGTTTGTGAGATACAGAGGCGAGAGAGTGTGCCTGACTTACAGCAGTTCATTGCTACAAGGGCCACTTCACCATAACGCGTCTGTGCGTAGCATACTAGTATTGCACCATAATCAAAGGATGAAATTAAAAATTAAAGTAGCTTTTCCAAACTTTGTCAGCATATGCTTCAGTATATTAATGTTCAAATCGTTAAAACTCAGACTGATCAGATGAATATGTTCCAACGCTTTAAATAAATAAACAATTGTCACTAAATATTTTAGCTAAAAAGCCCAAAATTGGTGTGAAGCCTCATTTTGATATAAAAACTTTAACAATGTGTCTCCAATGAGCTACCTCTAATAGTTTTCAAGTAATTTACTGAGAACTAAATATGGAAGAAAAGCGTCCTTATTTGTAGTAGAGAAGTATCATTTATATTAATGATAGAGACTTTTGATTACAGTACCTGATGAAACCCATTAACTAATAGACTTTGACGTAAATAACGATCAATACAAGGTCTCTTAAAGTTGTAGTTCAGAGATCATGTTGTAGTGCCAGTTCCGTTAAAAATTCTCGACGGAAAAGTTTAAATGCAGGTGAGGTAAGTTTTTTCCTGTGATTATAGACATCGTAATTCCATTGGTACAAAAAATGCAATGATTCTAAATTAATAAACAACATATTTAAAAAATATTATGTGTAGGAGAAAGCGACAATTTAGGGGCTACTACAGCGGCATCGAGCGCTTACCGCCAGGTGTTCCTTTCGTCCATCCATTTCGCCCATATGCAGGGTGTTACAAAAAGGTACGGCCAAACTTTCAGGAATCATTCCTCATACACAAATAAAGAAAAGATGTTATGTGGACATGTGTCCGGAAACGCTTAATTTCCATGTTAGATCTCATTTTAGTTTCGTCCACCTACGCTCAATGGAGCACGTTATCATGATTTGATACGAGATACTCTACCTGTGCTGCTAGAACATGTGCCTTTACAAGTACGACACAATGCGTGGTTCATGTGCGATGGAGCTCCTGCACATTTCAGTCGAAGTGTTCGTACCCTTCTCTACAACAGATTCGGTGACCGATGGATTGGTAATTGGTAGAGGCGGACCAATTCCATGGCCCTCATGCTCTCCTGACCTCAACGCTCTTGACTTTCATTTATGGGGGCATTTGAAAGTTCTTGTCTACGCAACCCCGTACCAAATGTAGAGACTCTTCGTGCTCTTATTGTGGACGGCTGTGATACAATACGCCATTCTCCAGGGCTGCATCAGCGCATCAGGGATTCCATGCGACGGAGGGTGGATGCATGTATCCTCGCCAACGGAGAACATTTTGAATATTTCCTGTAACTAAATGTTGGAAGTCACGCTGGTACGTTCTGTTGCTGTGTGTTTCCATTCCATGATTAATGTGATTTGAAGATAAGTAATAAAATGAGCTCTAACATGGAAAGTAAGCGTTTCCGGACACATTTCCACATAACATATTTTCTTTCTTTGTGTGTGAGGAATGTTTCCTGAAAGTTTGGCCGTACCTTTTTGTAACACCCTGTATAAATACGGCCTGAGACACAATCACTTCGCATGCAGCTATCAATCGGTCCGCGCCAGTCGAACGCCGGCTTACGCGCTGCCTCGGGTGACTTCACAACCTGATCGTTACTAAAAGCATGTTTTCAGTGATAATAGAAAATGAACTCGCGAGGACTGTACACCGTTTTGGACCGCTTAGATTTCGCAGAAGTAACTGTTTGTGCGCCGTCCATAATGTTAACAAAACCGCATGGCAAGTGGTTACTTTATTTTCCACTGTTGTGGAGAGCAATTAAATTTGATTATCAGAAGTCAGGGCGAAAGACCATTTATTGGGAACTTACCGTATTGGTCACCTCTGAACTGCTCATAACACTCTTTATGACAGAAACTTCATTCTTATTGTTATTCTTTATGCTTTTCCGGCGAGGCGTTGTCATGTTGATTAATTGCGTTTCTGCCGGTTATTCGCATATTACAACTGTGTGACTCGTAGTCTTCTTCACGTGCTGTCTGATACTGATTTCAGTGTGGAACGAGTCCAGTATTTATGCCTACGTTGTGCTAGGCGCTCTCTCTGTGGTTCGCACCGCGTCTGGCGCTCTATACCTTATGTGGAGATGAATCTGCCCGATAAGGGAAGCATACGCCCAACGGACCAACGATTTCGTTCATCTTCCAGGAGACTTTTTATATGAACACAAATAATGGTGCCTTACTAGGATCCTTTTTTCTCGTGAGTTTTTGAGAAATAGAGCTCAGAGTTTGGCGAGCCTGTTGAATACCATGCGAAACGCCAGCCACTGTTATAAGAAGAGCTAACTTGTACACTGAAAGTCTACAAGTACTGTGGCCGAGTTTCTTGGTTTCCCTTCTTTCGCTTTTCTTCTTTCATTTTCCTTTCTTTTATATTCTTTCTTTTTTTCTTTCATTTCTTATCTCACACAAAACTTATAACGAATCTTTTTTTTTCAGATAGGAGAAGTAATAATAATAATAATAATCAGTTGGTACATTCTTGAGAGGTATAATCGAAGTGTAATAAGGAATCGTCCTGAAATTTATATTAATTTATCGAATAATTCAGGTGCGGTGTCACAGTGAACTCATACTCGACCATATCAGTTTCGAATAATGTACACTGTGTTTGAGATAGATGCATGAATATCGAAAAGTAAATGATCATTTAGTCACTTTTCTGCACTGTAACGCGTGCTGGCAGATTTAAGTTACGTTCGGGGCCGAGATTCTAAGTGGGGACCATTGCCTTTACGGGCTACTACTCTCCCGATTGAGCTACCCAAGTACTGCTTATGGCATGTCCTCACAGCTGTACTTCCACCTGTAATTTACTTCCTACATTCCGAACTTCACAGACGTTCTACTGCCCAGTTTCGTCGTGGAAGAAAGGATACTGCCGAGACATGGCTTAGCCACAGCTTGGGGGATGTTTGTGGAATAAAATTTTCACTCTGGGTGAGGTACAGAAGGAAGTAAAGCTGAGGCGAGGAAACCGAAGTCGGACTTGGGCAGCTCAGTCGATAGAGCAGATACCCGAGAAAAGTAAAGGTCCTGAGTTCGAGTCTGTGTCCGAGCGACAGTTTCAATCTGTCAGAAAGTTTCATATCAGCGGACACTCCGTTGCAGAGTGAAAATCATTCTCGGATGATTATCGTTATCATTATTGTTGTCGCTTTCCGAAGAAAAAATATTCATTGTAACGATATAAGCATTTAGTGGAAGACACTTTACTTTTGATCACATAGCGGGATTGGGTTGTTTGCGGGAGGAGACTAGACAGCTATGTCACCGGTCTCATCGGATTAGGGAAGGACGGGGAAGGAAGTCGGCCGTGCCCTTTCAAAGGAACCATCCCTGCATTTGCCTGGAGCGATTTAGGGAAATCACGGAAAACCTAAATCAGGATGGCCGGACGCGGGATTGAAGCGTCGTCCTCACGAATGCGAGTCCAGTGTGCTAGCCACTGCACCACCCAGCTCGGCAATGGAAGATAAAAAAAATCAGGTGCGAGGGCTCCGTACGAACTTAATTATATGTATAGACACTTCATCGATCATGGGAATCGTGAATGTTGCCTGTTGATACTGGAAATATATCAGTCCCAGGAATTCCAAGACATTCGGGAATGTTTTAATTTTGTCTGAAGTCGGATAACATAAGAGAAAGGAAATATATTTTTCGTTTCAAACAACTATAGATTATCAAATCTTGGATTTTTCCCTTTAATTTTCCTGTGAAAGCTAGTTGCTTGCAAAATTTTGAGATTCTAGGCAACGGGAAGTACCCTATAGCTTAAGATAAGTGAGTTTGCTAGCAGGTATTAGTATGTCACATTAATTTCAAGTTGATAGCCCGACCCTTTCCTAAGAAAAATGATTGTTAATTGGCGGACAGATAGACATACAGACAGGCAATAGAGTTATCCAATTAAGGTACCCTTTTTAGCTATTGAGGTACGGAATTCTAAAAAATAAACAAAAATACGGGAGTCAAACTTAGTGCGAACAAACTACTAGTCCGCCGCTTTAGTCCACTGCGGTAACACTGCTGCTACACGACTGGCGCTGTCGTGTGGTAACTATCTGGCTCGTAATCCTCTATTTCTTGAAAACCTTTGAGATGTACATCGTGTTCGAACAGCATTTCTTGTATCTAAGTATTGCTATAGCTATTGTTAGGCACTTCGCTTTCTTGTTCCAGATGAATAATTGAACCTTGTATAATTCATACCATAGCTTTTCTGCATGCTGTGAACTCCGCTCATCTCATAATTGGCAGTCCAGGAAGCCATCGAACTACTGATATACTATGCTAACAGACCAAAGTTGCAGTGGGCCAAACATGGAGGTGTCCAGCCCCCGTCATCGCAGGTGACCGGTGCAGGTGGTACACGGCCCGACACACAGCTGGCTCCCAGAGGTCGGGTGCGGCTACCGTGCAGGGCTGAGCGAGCTGTTACCTGGGCCCCGGGGCGCTGTCGGGTGTGCTGATGCGACGGGCGTCAGCGTCCGACCGGCAGTTGCTCATGGCGCGGCGGCTCGCGGAACACTGGTCTTCCGGGCAGCGGGTCCTCCGGTTATCTGTTAGCTCCTCCAGTGGCTATCAGCGCATCGAGCTGCGGGCGATGCTGAGGCAGCGCTCCTCTGGCACAATGGGCCAGCGACGGCGCGCCAGCCCGCCGCGCGGGGTCAAGAGCGAAGCCAGTACCGACCGCCTGCGCCCGCACGTACCCAGCCGGTAGACTCCTGAGGCACACGGAAAGGCCGGGGCCCAGTGGTTCAGGTTGTGCAGTGCTCAGTTACCAAGTGTTCCCCCTGATCTGTTTCGGTGACCAAGGTATTTTGGGTCAGGTCGGTGCTCACCAGGTAAACTCCCCAGCGCACGCCCTCAGATTTAGTGATAATATGGTCCAGTGGATATCCCGTCAAAAATTGGATACAGATCAACTATGAAAACAGGATGAAAGTACACTGAACTGTGAAAAAAGGAGTAAAATAGGAACAGTGAACTGCCCAAGCTCAACATGTAAAACATCGACCGAATTTGGAAAGCCACGGTATCGTTGTTATGTAGTCACGATATCGGACTGCGAAGGGAGAGATCCGAGTTAGAATCTCTCACATGCCCCCTTCTTTTCTCACATAATTATGCCCTGTCCGTCTGGTCATCGACGTGTCTGTTCGCTGTATTCAGATTTATGTCCGTGCTGTGGTGTAAGGTCCGTTCGCAACAGCGAGGTGTAAGCAGTGTACCTCCTGACGTTGTTGTTGTTGTGGTCTTCAGTCCTGAGACTGGTTTGATGCAGCTCTCCTTGCTACTCTATCCTGTGCAAGCTTCTTCATCTCGCAGTATCTACTGCAGCCTACATCCTTCTGAATATGCTTATTGTATTCATCTCTTGGTCTCCCTCTATGATTTTTATCCTCCGCGCTGCCCTCCAATACTAAATTGGTGATCCCTTGACACCTCAGAATATGTCCTATTAAGTGATTCCTTCTTCTAGTCAAGTTGTGCATCAAGCTCCTTTTCTCCCCAATTCTATTCAATACCTCCTCATTAGTTATGTGATCTACCCATCTAATGTTCAGCATTCTTCTGTAGCACCACATTTCAAAAGCTTCTATTCTCTTCTCGTCTAAGCTATTTATTGCCCACTTTTCACTGCCATACATGGCTACACTCCATACAAATACTTTCAGAAACGACTTCCTGACATTTAAATCTATACTCGATGTTAACAAATTTTTCTTCTTCAGAAACGCTTTCCTTGCCATTGCCAGTCTGCATTTTATATCCTGTCTACTTCGACCATCATCAGTTATTTTTCTCCCAAAATAGCAAAACTCCTTTACTTCTTTAAGTGTCTCATTTCCTAATCTACTTCCCTCAGCATCACACGACTTAATTCCACTACATTCCATCATCCTCGTTTTGCTTTTGTTGATGTTCATCTTATACTCTCCTTTCAAGACACTGTCCATTCCGTACGTACATACCTCCTATTTGTTCTACTTAAGTACCATTTTGTAAGTATTGACTGGAATTCCTTTGCTGTACCACAGTTCACATCTGTTTATTTGTTGTTTTCATTTCTGTGAGAAGTCTCGTAAACATATCGCCTGCTCTTACTATTCATCATGTTTACTTCCGTCGACAACGCAGGGTCTGCAGAAAATAATTTTTTGAAATTTGATAACTTGCTTCTATGTACTTTTCAGCGCTGATTTCAAAAATGCAATCCATTTTTTTTATCACGTCAGGTTTACTCACCAAAAAGGAAGTATTTTAGGGTATAGTAACAAAATGTAAGCAATTTATCACATTTTCTCCAACGTTATAAAATTTTATTTTATTTATAAATCATGTTCTAAACTATACATCCAGTACACTTACATTTCTCTTTCAGCTCATAATAACGCTTTCGCTTCCTGTCGAAGGTTCTTTTATTGCTTTTCCGGCTGTGGACTCGTTGAGGATCATCTCTATTTTTCATCCAGCAGTAGCCCTCTATCATGTTGACGTTCCGTCTTCCTTGATATCTTCTTTCCATCTCTTTAATGTCTTGGTGGAATCTTTCGCCCTGCTCTTCATTTACATCACCAAGGTTTGCAGCGAAGTAGTTAAGATGTGAGTGGAGAAAATGAACTTTAATGATCATGTTACAGCCTAGCTTCTTAAAGTCGTCGAGCATGTCTGCGACAATTTTCTTGAGTTTGGATCACTTTTGTTTCCTAGTAAACCTATAACAACTAATTTAAAAGATGTCTATTCTGCCTTTTCTTTTGTTTCCATTTTGACCACAAAGTTGGGATCTGTCATTAGTTTTCTAATTTCTCGTCCGACAAAGATTCCTTTCTTTAGCTTTGTCTCGGATAAACCCGGAAACTGTCCACAAAAATATCTGAAACACTCCCCTTTATTTGGCAATGCCTTAACAAATTGTTTCATCAGCTCCAACTCAATGTGAAGTGGAGGAAGTAACGCCTTTATGGAATCCACAAGGCTTTTCCTCTCAACATTTTTAAATCCTACCTGTAAGGTTTTTCTCAAGGGCCAAGCTTTTTTCATGTAGTGTTGCTTTCTGTCTCTACTGTCCCATTCACAGAGAAAGGAAAAGAACATTGTGTAGCCACTTTGTATACCTAGCAGCACTGAAATCACTTTTAAATCACCACATAGTGTCCATTTGGGGTTCGAATAGCAGAGTTTGCTTAAAACCAGTTCAAGGTTTTCGTAACATTCTTTTAAGTGAACTGAGTGTCCAGCTGCTATAGAAGCATACTTATTGCCATTGTGTAGAAGTACTGCTTAAAGGCTTCTTTTTGAAGAGTCAATAAAGTCTCCACTCATCAGGAGCATATTCTATTTTGAAACGTGCCGCAAGTCAAGGAACATCACTGCAAAACACAAGGTCACCTTCTTGAGAGAAGAATGATACAAACTCCTTTTCCCTCGATTGATACCAAGAAAAGGATGTACCCGGAGCCAACATCCGTTTATCTTTTAATCTAGATCCTAAAACCTCTGCCGAATCTTTAGAAAAGCTTAGGTCTCTGACTAAATCGTTCAGTTCAGATTGTGAGAATGTAATGGGATACGTTTTGCCAGCAATCTGTCTTATTCACTATCACCTTGCTGAGTCAATTGCTCGTAGT
Source organism: Schistocerca gregaria (assembly GCF_023897955.1). Taxonomy (NCBI): domain Eukaryota; kingdom Metazoa; phylum Arthropoda; class Insecta; order Orthoptera; family Acrididae; genus Schistocerca; species Schistocerca gregaria. The sequence continues at coordinate 421,364,214 of NC_064921.1, read as the reverse complement.
CATCTACACCATCGAAAGAATCTGCAGGAGAGGGTATTGGTATTTCAGGTCCATCAGGAACAGGGCGAATGGCTGACTGAACGCTTCGATAAGAAATATCCTTTTTTTTTTTCAATTGAAACCTCGTCGCAAGGACAAAAATAGCACTCATCACTACGAGTTTTGGGCTCCCTCCAAACCATTGGTATTCGAAAAAGTAAGGACTTCTTTTTACGTTGAAACCATTGCCTCAGTTCTTCAACACACACTGAACAAACTTTGTGTGGGGCCCAAGGCTTATCTTGATCGCCTAACGTTATACCAAAATTGGCGAAATATACTTCAACAAAATCTGGAATGTTCCTTTGTTGCTTTTTAACGGTATAGTTACTACAAATGTAGCAAAAGCAATCTGGATAGTTTATACATCCTATGGTAGCCATTTTCCATTGTCCATAAAACAACTTGACAACACAAGAAAACAGTCACTACTTTAAAGCACTAGTAACAACAACGCATGAACATCATACAATGGCAGAAGCTCACTTCTTGGCGGGGAAGGGGCAGCGTCACAGACAGGCACTCCTAATTACTCTTTATTTTACGTATATTTGGTATAAAAACGGCGAAATAACAGTTTATGGAGATGCTAAAAACCAAAATTCAAACTCACTAGAGTGGCGAAATATCGAAAAAAGCTAAAACTAGAGAAGCAGTTTGTGAAATAACTGTACGTGATGGAATTTTTTCACTATTTTTCCTGCAATCAGCGTTGAAAACACTATAGCAATCACTTAATAAATTTGAAACAATTTTTATGTCGTAGAGCTGTTTAATGTATTCTTACATCACGACTGATATTCTATAAACAATGTAAAGCATGATAATTGCCAAGACTACAGAAGGAGAACCGACACGTCAGTGACCGGGAGGGCAGTTCATAATTTTCCGAAAAAGAAAACACAAAACCATAAAAATTGTCCGCGAGGGAGATTTGAACACGGATCTCCCCCATTGTAGTCCATCATCGTGACCACGCAAGCACGAAGCGTAGTTCTCAACATGCACTCTAGACTGCACATCTTAAACTTGGATCGTTCATTTTTTTTCTATTTTGTTTCTTTTCCCACAGTTCAGTTACCTTCTTCCTGTTTTCATGTTTGATCTGTGTTCAGTTTTTGAACTAAGCCATCTTACTATCAAATATGAGGGGCGTGCGGCGGGAATGCGCCTTGTCAGTTGCGAATTGTTCCCCTGATCTGTTTCGGTGACCAAGGTATTCTGCGTCAGGGCATACCTCTTCTAATAAGAAATATGTGTTACCTTGTATTAGCATCTATTGCAAGCAGTGTATGCACTGATGACTGTCCGTTAATCAAGGTCAACAGCATATTCGTTAAAAAGTGTTCAGGGTAAAATGGAGATTGCTGCTCTCTCTTTAGGGCATACTGCATTATCTGCTTTGTCATTCTACTTCTACATCTACTGTGAAGTGCATGGCAGAGAGAGCCTTCCATTGTATCGCTATAGAGTTCCCCGTTCCAATTGCGTATGGTTGCTTAAATACCTCTGTGGGCCCTCTAAATGGTCTCTTAGCAGTCACTATGAGAGGAACAAGTAGGGGCTGATACATTTACCTAGATCCTACAGTTAACAAAGATTTATGAAACACTGTAAGTAGCCTTTCGATGACTACTTAACGTCTACTTTCAGGCTTCTTTGACTTTAGATTTGTCAGCATTTCCAAGCTGTTCTTCCGTGAGTTAAACTGGCCTGCTACCATTAGTGCTGCCCCTGTTTCCATACGTTTAATATGTCCTGTTTGGTACGGACTCCACACACTTCGCACTGTTATAGTAGGGATCGCACAAATGGCTAGTCAGCAGTTTTCTTCGGTTTTCTTCCAGTGGACCATTCTAGCACCTACTATAGCTACGGCTGATCCTATATGATCATTCAATTTCATATCTTCACAAAATGTTACCCCCATGTACTTGTGTGACTTGACTTATTCCACTTGTGACTCACTGATATTATACTCGTGGGATACTAGGTTCCTGCGTCTTATGAACTGCACCAGTCTACATTTCTGAACATTTAAGGCAAATTTTCAAGTTTATCACCACTTTGATTTCTTATCAGGATTTGACTCAACATTACTGCCAACTTTTTCTGGCAGTTTTATATCATATGAGGAGTGTTCAAACGAAAAGGTACGAAACAATTGTCCCATTTGATCGCGAGCAGAAGGATTCCATGTTCCCAAAATTCCTCTGTCTGTGACAGGATCCATCCTCCACAGTGTTCTTCAGTTCATCGGCCGAGTTGAAGCCCTTTCCCTTCAGATGTTGTTTTAGCGGATCAAACACATGGAAGGCGCTGGGCGACGTGTCCGGGCTGTAGGACAGATGGTCGAGCTCAGGAGGCCGCGTGATGGTACCCCAGCTGCACCACAGAGGACGGCAACTTGCCTTCGGACGGAGTGTGTCACGCACAGAGCGGAGGCAGGCAGCAGCAGTCTCTCTCCTCTCGCCGGTAGCAGCTCCAGGGTGAGGCCTGCCCCGCCGCAGCTATGGCGCGTCCGTGTAGCGGAGGTTGGTGGTAGCTTCAGCGGGCCGGTGGGCCACAGATATCCATCAACAGAGGTCGTCATAGTTGGCTTGCAGCTTAAACAATAGCCATTCTCTCCTGTGGTAGACGCCGACAGAATGTCGACAGGACTGCCTGATTCGAGCCTCCAGACTCGCTAATTTATGCTTCTTTCTTCTACTCTTCTGACGTAGTTCCTCTGGAGGGCACAAGTGGAGCACTCTTTAATAATTAAGTCAGCTTTCCTCAGACCCCTTCGGCCCCTACACTTACGTCACCAGGTTCAAATGGCTCTGAGCCCTATGGGACTCAACATCTATGATCATCAGTCCCCTAGAACTTAGAACTATTTAAACCTAACTGACCTAAGGACATCACACAGCACCCAGTCATCACGAGGCAGAGAAAATCCCTGACCCCGCCGGGGATCGAACCCGGGCGCGGGAAGCGAGAACGCTACCGCACGACCACGAGCTGCTGACACGTCTCCAGGCGCTGTAGTAACTGCTACGTATGGGTTCTGCACAGCTCGTCAGTGACCTGTGGTGCCCTGAATACTTCACACTTGTACACAGTGACCACCTGCGAACGGTGATGTAAACCAGCCTCACAGAATTGTTTTTAGGATAAATATATTGTCCGTGCCTGCTATCCGATATGCCAGTCGACCCTTAACTATTACCTTCTAGCCATGGCTGTTCGAAATTTACAAGAATAGGCTATTTTCCTATGTTAAAAATGTGTTTCGGGTCGTTGTTATTCTGACTGCTTACAACATTCAAATTGCGTTTAAGGGCAGTATTCTCACAAAATATCTTTTATCTTTATGTAATTAAAGCTTAAAAATGAATAAATATCAATATGTGGTCACGTGATCGAAAACCTCTGTTACTGATTGATGCTCTGCCGAAGTCACAGACTAAGAGTAAGACGAATCTACACGTGTCCTATAGGAGCGAGGTTCTAACGTACTGTCTCTGCAGACAGCTTATCTAATAAATGATAAAAACGCACTTACAACTTTTAACTAACAATAGGAATTTCGTGAATGATAACAGTGGAAGCCTTGCCAGAGTTGATGCGTTCATACTCCACCCATATAGAGGGGGGAATATGTGCAACGACGGACATTCTTTTCCCTCCTCTCTGCAACATCAATAAACTCGTTCAGAACTAAGAAATTGTTCAACTTTTCAAATGGGTACTTATATTATAACTAGATTGTCTACAATCAGTCAGCAGCTACAACCCTTGCACAACAAAATTTCTCTTGGCAACACTGAACGCTGATTTCCTCTGTAGACGACACTCAGCAAACGTACTTCGTCCGGCAGGTGTTTGGCAGCACCAGCACGGTAGCTTAGGCTCATCGGTCAGAGAGCTGGTTGCTGTCTGTAATAAAGGGCACTCGCCGAAGGGATCAACGATGAACTTTAACTGGTGTCATATGATGGCCACCACGACGAAATGCCAATGCAAAGGAAAAAAAATAGGAAAAGTTTTTTTTTTTTAAAAAAAAGTTTTACACGAAGTACGAAAGTAGCGTTCTCAAGAACTGATTGTAGCAGTTGTTTCGATTTTGGCATGTATTATGTACAGCTTCACATTAGTCTTAGTCTGATAAATGAATAGAGGATAAATGCATTTATTTTCCGAACAAACAACTCCACTTTTCTTGTGAAGCGGTGTTAGTAGTGAACATATCACCATACGCTCGAGTACAACGAGATATGCCATGGTGAGGTTATACGGGAAGATATAAAGCATGTACAACACACAGGTGACCCAAACGTAAGGGCTATGAGTGTAAACTAAGAAAATGCAAAAATGTAAACAATAAGCATCATAGCTGGACAGCACGACGATAAAAACATTGTTTCTAGTAAAGTAATAAGTGTGGGGTCACATTAACTATAAAATTTCTTTTTGAATGTGATGTGTGTGAACAGCGATTGTAAATGTAAGCGCATGTAAACAACCAGGAAAACACAATAATATTATGTTCCTGATAGACGTGAAGTTTTTTAATTGTGATTTGGTTTTCGTATGGGAGGACTGTCGAGTCGTTTTACAAGTAACTTAAAATGTTCTTCTATATTAGATTCGAACCAGCGATGTAAGGACATAATCTTTTAAAATGCGACGGTCTACCAAATAACTGAGGGGTAGTTGCTTAAAACGACAAATCTCAGTAGGATTTTAATTTCGTTGAATGACGCTTTCCTTCGTTGAACAGTGGGAGAGTATATCTCACAGGTAAATTATTTACCTTCACAGTGTACACATTTTTAATGTGTGTACACATTTTTCATGTGGAACATGAAAAAACAGCTTCTCAGAAGTTTTTATACACTCCTGGAAATGGAAAAAAGAACACATTGACACCGGTCTGTCAGATCCACCATACTTGCTCCGGACACTGCGAGAGGGCTGTACAAGCAATGATCACACACACGGCACAGCGGACACACCAGGAACCGCGGTGTTGGCCGTCGAATGGCGCTAGCAGCGCAGCATTTGTGCACCGCCGCCGTCAGTGTCAGCCAGTTTGCCGTGGCATACGGAGCTCCATCGCAGTCTTTAACACTGGTAGCATGCCGCGACAGCGTGGACGTGAACCGTATGTGCAGTGAACTTACACGCCGACATGGTGGCAATTTGCTGGTACAGTTCAATCAAACCTTACACATTCTCTGGAACATGAAAAAACAGCTTCTCAGAAGTTTTTATACACTCCTGGAAATGGAAAAAAGAACACATTGACACCGGTCTGTCAGATCCACCATACTTGCTCCGGACACTGCGAGAGGGCTGTACAAGCAATGATCACACACACGGCACAGCGGACACACCAGGAACCGCGGTGTTGGCCGTCGAATGGCGCTAGCAGCGCAGCATTTGTGCACCGCCGCCGTCAGTGTCAGCCAGTTTGCCGTGGCATACGGAGCTCCATCGCAGTCTTTAACACTGGTAGCATGCCGCGACAGCGTGGACGTGAACCGTATGTGCAGTTGACGGACTTTGAGCGAGGGCGTATAGTGGGCATGCGGGAGGCCGGGTGGACGTACCGCCGAATTGCTCAACACGTGGGGCGTGAGGTCTCCATAGTACATCGATGTTGTCGCCAGTGGTCGGCGGAAGGTGCACGTGCCCGTCGATCTGGGACCGGACAGCAGCGACGCACGGATGCACGCCAAGACCGTAGGATCCTACGCAGTGCCGTAGGGGACCGCACCGCCACTTCCCAGCAAATTAGGGACACTGTTGCTCCTGGGGTATCGGCGAGGACCATTTGCAACCGTCTCCATGAAGCTGGGCTACGGTCCCGCACACCGTTAGGCCGTCTTCCGCTCACGCCCCAACATCGTGCAGCCTGCCTCCAGTGGTGTCGCGACAGCCGTTAATGGAGGGACGTATGGAGACGTATCGTCTTCAGCGATGAGAGTCGCTTCTGCCTTGGTGCCAATGATGGTCGTATGCGTGTTTGTCGCCGTGCATGTAAGCGCCACAATCAGGACTGCATACGACCGAGGCACACAGGGCCAACACCCGGCATCATGGTGTGGGGAGCGATCTCCTACACTGGCCGTACACCTCTGGTGATCGTCGAGGGGACACTGAATAGTGCACGGTACATCCAAACCGTCATCGAACCCATCGTTCTACCATTCCTAGACCGGCAAGGGAACTTGCTGTTCCAACAGGACAATGCACGTCCGCATGTATCCCGTGCCACCCAACGTGCTCTAGAAGGTGTAAGTCAACTACCCTGGCCAGCAAGATCTCCGGATCTGTCCCCCCATTGAGCATGTTTGGGACTGGATGAAGCGTCGTCTCACGCGGTCTGCACGTCCAGCACGAACGCTGGTCCAACTGAGGCGCCAGGTGGAAATGGCATGGCAAGCTGTTCCACAGGACTACATCCAGCATCTCTACGATCGTCTCCATGGGAGAATGGCAGCCTGCATTGTTGCGAAAGGTGGATATACACTACTAGTGCCGACATTGTGCATGCTCTGTTGCCTGTGTCTATGTGCCTGTGGTTCTGTCAGTGTGATCATGTGATGTATCTGACCCCAGGAATGTGTCAATAAAGTTTCCCCTTCCTTGGACCATGAATTCACGGTGTTCTTATTTCAATTTCCAGGAGTGTAGATGTGTTTGTGCAGTATGGTACTACAACCATCTGTAAGACATTTTCCACAAAAAAATGCCAAAACAAGACATCAATGTTAATTAGCACTATGAGAGTAGGACCAGCGAGCTAGTCAGTGACGTCACAGGCATCAGATGACTCGAATTGAGCGTTTTAGCGGGCTTTCAAATTGTTTGAATTTAATTTCTGTTTCTATAGAATAACACAAAAGCTTAAGAGAAGAAAAGAATTTTAGGAGTATGACATGACATAATTAACCTTTTAATGTAATTTCCAGAAAACAATCAAATACCCTCTTCTCTAAATCCACACCTGTACTTATAAGTGGCGCAACAAAAGTTACAACATAATGTCCAAAACGCATGAAATTTTTTAGTGAGTAAAGGCGTTATGATTTATGCTTGCAATAATTTATGTTGCACTAGCATAGTGCGCTCCCCTCTCCACATCACGAAGAAGCTTTTAATGTAAATGGTGAGGATTTTCAGAACTTTACGTTGACCCATCTGCAAGATGACGTAACCTGAAAGATGTTTCGTCAGACAAGAGAGCATTCCCTGGCCGGCCTGTCCATTATGGACAGACAACAATAGCCAGTTGCAGAACACACGTCGAGTAACAGCGTCTGAATTGGTCAGTCGACGCACAACCGTTACTCTGTAAACTTCCAGTCTGAGTTGCTACACATTTCTGTAAGAAAATGTTGCTGACACTCTAGTCTGAAGTTTAAAAAGGTATGTCGAATTTCTCGGATTTGTTTCCAAGGACGTTCCCACCTCCTCTCTTCTAGGCTACAACAGACCAACCAACACACTACAACGCCACAGGGCAACGGCCGGTGAGTCATGTTGTAGGTGTGTGCATGACTACTGATTACCACGCAAAGCAGAAGACAGCACATGTGTCCCATGTCAAACTCCCTTTGCGTTGAAGATCAACTGTAGAGGGATCTACTGTAGGTATTTATACTCAAGTTAAATCTACAATTAACGCCTCAAAATTCCTTTAACTTATGTTGCAACAGAAAAAGTGTGTTATTTTGCGCAATCTAGTTGCTAGATTAACATAGGAAAACTTGAAACCGAAAATTTAACAGCTTATCTGGTATGGCGGCTCAAGTGTACAGTTCCTCTTGTAGCTAGGCTGCGTACGTCAGCGTTCCCGTTATCCAACAAATTATCTAAGTGTTGTAATACAAATTTGGGTAACACTGACAAAGGCCAATTTTGAAGACCAAAGGGAGAGTTAAAAGCTGAGTGGGGTGGCCGAGCGGTTCTAGGCGCGACAGTCTGGAACCGCGCGACCGCTGCAATCGCAGGTTCGAATCCTGCCTCGGGCATGGATGTGTGTGATGTCCTTAGGTTAGTTAGGTTTAAGCAGTTCTAAGTTCTAGGGGACTGATGACCTCAGAAGTTAATACCAATAGTGCTCATTTGAACGATTTGAGAGCCAAAAACTAGATAATTGACGCTGCATTATACTAAAAATCGAGTTAACTAGTTAAGTTTTTTTTAATATGAGAGAAACGATGTTCCACGAAGTAAGTCGGTCGTTTAACTCACTCTACATCAGTACCCCAATTGCCACTATAATTAAGACTAGGTTAGATCTCTGTTAAACAAAACAAAAATCACTGTTAATTTCATTGTTACACAACTGCTTCCTGTATTAAAGTACACATTACCATAGACTATGAACAGACGGGTTACTTTTATAAGTTTCTCTTCCGAAGATTCACTTCTCGCAATATACTTCGTATTATATTAGTCCGACTTGATAAAGTTATAGGGATTTCCACTGAATATTAGAAAGTCGCATTTACTTTGTTAAACTCGGATTACATTATTCATCCGCAGGACAATGAGGGAAGGAAAAAATCGATGATATCGCCAAATCCACGTTACACCACCGCAGGGATGAGCGGCGAATTTTTGACGCTCTGCATCTCGTGATACGAATCAGCTAGTTAGGAGTTCAACAAGCGTGAACACAGCCTGAGAGTACGTCTGGTTGTTTCTCAGTATGCTCCTGTGGAGGGAACTCGTAACCCTTTCAGTGTAAGTTACACACGTTCAACACTATTTACCATCATCAACAATAATATCATGATGTGAATGAATTTTGGCTCTGCAGCGCTGAGGGTATTTATTTGGTACTTCCTGGCAGATTAAAACTCTGTACCTGAACGGGACTCAAACGCGGGACATCTGCCTTTCTTATGCAAGTGATCCACCGACTGAATTATCCAAGCACGTCACTCATATCTTTACTTCCGCCTGTACCTTATTTCGATCTTTAGAGAAGATCCCCTGGATAGGTTGTGGGTCCGCAAACGCATATTTTCCTGGAAGAGACTGTTACCACTGCTGCCTGTATGCCCACGTGGTAAACGCTGCTCAACGTAACCGACGCTGGCATAGTGAATACGGCATCTGGCTCCGAAGCAGCGAACCCATGTTATACTTTTTAAAAAGTTTTTTTATTTTTCCATCTCAAAATAAAGAACGATAAGGTAAAGGCAAATTACTTTCTCTAACAACCTGAAGTAGTATGTAAATTAAAAATTTAATACTCGGCGCCTTACAACGGCTTCTTCACTCATTCTCTTTTATGTTCTCAGTTTTTTTTTGAACAACTGGACGGAGAGTATTTTTCGCATAAACGTTCGAAGAAAATATAATGGTGGCACCAAGAACATCTAATGAATGAAACCTTCGCGAAACTACATCTATCTCTTCGAATACTCGGCAGAAAATAGACTTAGTCTAAATTTGAAAATATTTCTATTTTGGGGAATAATTTTGAAGCTTACCACGCCTACAACAACATTTCCTGAAAAATCAGTACTGAAAGTTGATCACTAATTATACTGTGAATAGTTATTTCATCCGAAAGGCTGTGAAATCCCCTCTAGGTTTCCAGAAGCAGACTGCAGTTTTGATGTCTCAAAACACAGTCTTTAAAAGGACGGTAAAAGAAACATAACAGGGGCGGCAAATAGGTGTGCAGTGTGGGGCGTATTATTTCTACCGCAGGTCGGTTAGAGTCTTCAAATGGACAGACACGATGGTTTTACATATTTAGGCACCTAAAGGTCATCTCATCGTCCTACATTATTGTCAGTTAGTGATAATTTCCAATGTTAGCAAAAATTTTTTAGTGTAGAATACGATGGAACACTTTCCAAAAAAAAAATTCTTTCCGGCTGCTAGAAATAGAAATAAAAAATAACATTACTACCAATTTTGCAGAAAAATATTTTCCTTACTTCAACCTATGTAGTATATACAATAGCATTCCGAGGTACAAAATAGAATAGCGTAAGATGTGTGGAACTGACCCGCTTGCTTAACGAAAAACGTCATCGCTGATAAATTTGCATTCTGTTGCACTTTGTAGAAACTTCATCAAGAAAACTGTTAAGAAAACTATTAAAATACTCACCACCTCCTGAAAATTAGTTTACAGATCTTACTGGCCCTTCATCACCGTACCCATCACCCAGATCGCTGATATACGCTATGCAAAAGTAATTGTAGGTATTTTCATGTCAATATTTCCGTTGAAGTCGAACAAAATATCTTTGCGTGTGGTTTTGTGAAACCCAAATTTAATCGGCGTATGTTGCAAGACTATTGTCCTCAGCATGCAGTAAGTGAATTTTAGACAGAACTTCGTTGTTGGTGCTGCACCGTCCCTGCATTCCATTAAAAATTTTTGGCCATCGTTACACTTTCTGGGTAAATAACCAAGTGAACCGAAAAGATACAAAATGGGGGGCTCTGTGGCAGAAACATTAATTCATTAATTTTTTCGCGAAGATCACAGCGTTTTTTTTCTATGCGGCAGTTTCTCTCCTCTGTTGTAGTATCGAGGTATAGTCGTAAGCACTAACTATTCGTCAAAATCGTCAAGTTCCGTAATACCCGTTTTCATTTATCTCATTTTCTTGGAGCAGCAAACCTCGTGCCCACATCTAGAGATTCTGCCGCTGTTGCTACACTGTTGATACGGAATAGCGTCTATTTGATTCGATTCGGTTGTTTGAGGGAGGAGACCAAACAGCGAAGTCATCGGTCTCATCTGATTAAGGAAGGAAGAAGGCCGTGCCCTTTCAAAGGAACCATCCAGGTATTTGCCTGGAGCGATTTAAGGAAATCACGGAAACCTAAATCAGGGTGGCCGGACGCGGGATTGAGCGGTCATCTTCCGGAATGCGAGTCCAGTGTAGAGTCGATTCGGAAATGCAAAAGATTCTGTTGACATTTTATGAACTTTCGCAAAACTTATATTATTCCCGGCTTCTTCACTGTTGTCCAGATCCGTGAAAAATCTTCACTACTCACGATAAGACAATTTTGGGCTGTTTCCGATTTTCTTATCGTCCTTTGGGCACGCCGATCGGAGTAGCATTCAACACAAGGGTCCTTGATCCTGCATTTAACTTGCTAGCAAACGCACATCAGTGCAGCGTTCCACAGAAGACTGAGACCACACATGCACACACAGTATCGTACGGAAACACAGAACATTCAGTTGGCACTGACCTAATGCCATGTCAACAGTGTACATGCGACAACAAAACACTGAAGAGGTTGAATCACAGCGCTTAGCGCCTGCGGACTGCATGGAGTTGATGTGACCTTGAGCCACTCTAGTATACGGGGTAAGCCAGGAGGAAAGTTACATAAGGGGTGACAGCATTAGTAATTCCGAACAATAAACGTCCTGTGAACACGTGCCCATAGGAAACTAATGCAGATCGTAGGGAAGACGATAAATGCAAGTGGCAATAAACAAGACATTGTGATCTAATATTTTGTTTAATTCGTACGTTTCCTCACTAAAGACGTTCAAAATCTGTACCATCAAATGCAATTCATTTTGCAGACAGATGCCGTGTTGCTATTCAGAACCCATTCTTACGGTCCTTTACTTGAGCACACACATATAAAATGCAATGACGAATTTCCTCCTTTGTGTCCACTCTGCACTTGTAGACTTCGCTCTTAAGCTACCCGCACAATAGTAATCTAATGGCTTAAGAACGGATGACTTCGGTGGCCACGAAATGACTCTATGGCGACCAATCCAACGCTTAGGAAACGTTTCAATAAGTTACTCTGTCACTAACAGAATGGAATGTGCAGGAGCTCCGTCGTGTTTAAAGTGCAAACAACGTCGTCCTCTAAGTATTATGTATGTGTTCGCATGTGAGTTCTGGTGAAGAAGGTTATGCGACTGATGCCCGTGATTTTCAAACAAATGTATGTCGGATGCGGAAAGAAAAGAGCATAGCTTCATCTGAAGTTATTTGTTCAGAATCACCAATACTGCCACCTTTCAAAGAATGTACTTCTCCTCTTGTTTCACTCTATAAATCAGATTCCATGTGGCCATACGAGCCAAAGATAGTCCGTCAACACGTAGTTTACAGAATGCCGAGTATAAAATGTATAAAAGAAAACCTTGAAGAAGCAATATAACATAAAAAATATTGTGAGAGACTATACGAATAAATAACACATTACAGAGAAAAGTTCTCAAACACTGCCCGGAATTGCTGTACAGATTATAAGTATGCCACAACGAAACCTTGCTGCACTCACCTCATTCTTACAGTAAATTTCATGTCAGTGGTGCCCAACTCGCTGTAAATACTTCAAAAATTACAACTTGGTTAATGGGACAAGCTGCTGCTTGAATAAAATTTCTGATAGAGTACCAGTTTCACACAGATCATCATCACGAACACAAATATATCAAGCTAAAGTGTTTAACATAGACAATGATAGAACGTAATATGAGGGTTATAAAAGAACCATTGACATTAGCTTTCATAACGGTATTACTTAAGTACAATCTCATAGATATGGAAATGGCCCCTTCGTTTGTAAGGCTTTTATTTTTTTTTAATTCACGAGCGGTTTCGAACTAACAAATGCCCATCATCAGGTGCAATTACTGGAAACAAACAAGAAAAGTACGCTGAAAAATAACCTTCACATACACTTGTATGCCAAAAATGAAACAAATGAGGACAAACATAAATAAAATGTCGGGCTAGATACGGTGAAAAGTAAGAAAGGAAACAACAGTGACTCGATTTCGTATGGATCTGACGAAAATCTGCTGTAGAATCTAAACTGGTGGCAAATACATTGCGTAAAAAGTTACTACACCCTTTTAGAGCTTTCCAGTTCACTCATGATTTGTAACTGCAGCAGTGTAAATGCAGTACAACAAATAATTACGTTTACAGATCAGTAGCTGAAGCGGCTGTGATGTACCAGGTATCGACCCATTCTGAAATATCACTATTAATATGTGGTATAGCCTCCACGGGCGGCAATGCAGGCGCTCACTCCAGCATCGAGTCAATGGTACAGATGACGAATATTGGCCGGGGACGCGTTTTGCCACGTCTGCTCAGTTTTGTAACAATTGTTGGCAGAAGAGTCGCACGATTCGCTTCCGTTCCATCATACCCTTCACGTGCTCCAGTGGAGACAAGTCCGGAAACCGTACTGGCCAGGCAAGTTGCTGCAAGTGTTGCAGAGTACTTTGACTTGCACGGGCAGAGTGTGGACGAGCATTATCCTGTTGGTACAAGACACCACCTTCCTATTGGAAGAAGGGCAAGAGAACGGGTCTAACAACATTCTACACGTACCGAGCGCTGGTCAGCGTCCCCTCCATATACACCGAAGATGAAAGAGGGTTGTGGCGTGGCCTAAGTGCCTTGGACGAATGAACTCTAGGAGACAGCGCTCGTCATGTTTGCGTTGTACACGAAAACGACCATCAATTAAATTCTGGCAGAACCTGCTTTCGTCATTACACGTGATCCTCTGATGGCACCAGTCGTGCCGTGCACGTCGATGCTGTGGTGTGAGTTGAAGACGGGAAAGAGTTGTGCGTTCCTATAGTCACACTGCAAATGACCGGTTTGCAACAGTGCGTGTTGATACGCTTGGTGTCACAAGCCCTATGTGTATTGTGGTAGATCTGCCACTGCTTTCGTTAGAATATGACTGTACTGGCGGGAGTCTGTGCTGGATGGACGTCCAGAACCTACGGGTGTGAGTATGTTCAGGTGACCACCGATACCAGCATCGTTCCACAGGAGATGCACCGTATCTAGCTTGTGTAGCAATTCTGCGAGAGGACCATCCTGCCAGTGGGAAGGCCACAATTTGATCCCTTTCACACTCGCTCAGCCGGATGTAGGAAGCACGAATGCGTCTCCGTGGAATGGTTACCTGTTTCCGTCCTACGTTTGTACCACACTGTGCCTTCCGGCTTCGAGCATTTCCTATTAGACACAAATGGCGATCTGGTAGCTACGCCACTACGCGATCTTTTGGCTGATGACGTTGAAACCATTGTCAGCAGTTCTACGAGGAGCGTTTGAAAAGTCTGTGCAAAAATAAAAAGCACTTAATTGTTTGGGGTAAAATTTTTATTTTTCGACATAGTCTCCTTTTAGACTTAAACACTTCGTCCAGAGCTGTTCTAATTTGTTGATCCCTTCCGAATAATAGGAATTTTCCAAGTCTGCAAAATAGCTCTTAGTTGCTGCAATCACTTCCTCATTTGAATAAAATCTTTGTCCCGCCAGACATTTCTTCAAATTGGGGAACAAATAGTAGTCCGAGGGAGCCAAGTCTGGACAATAGGGTGGATGTGAAACGAGTTGAAATCCTATTTCATTAATTTTGCAACCACAACTGCGGAGGTGTGTGCCGGTGCATTGTCGTGATGGAAAAGGACTTCTTTGCGGTCCAATCGCCGGCGTTTTTCTTGCAACTCGGTTTTCAAACGGTCCAATAACGATGAATATTATGCACCTGTAATAGTTTTACCCTTTTTTCAGATAGTCGATGAAGATTACCCTTTGCGAATCCAAAAAGACAGTCGCCATATCCTTTCCGGCCGAAGGAATGGTCTTCGCATTTTTTGGTGCAGATTCTCCCTTGGTAACCGATTGTTTAGATTGTTGTTTGGTCGCAGGAGTATAGTAATGGTTCCATGTTTCATCCATAGTGACGAAACGACGCTTAAAGTCTTGCGAATTCTTCCTGAACAGCTGCAAACCATTCTTCCAACACTTCACACGGTTCCGTTTTTGGTCAAGCGTGAGCAGTCGCGGAACCCATCTTGCGGATAGTATTCTCTTGTCCAAATGTTTATGCAAAATATTACGTACCCGTTCATTTGAGATGACCACAGCACTAGCGATATCACTACCTTAATTAACTCTTCTGTCAGCCATCACCATATCATGGATTTCATCAATGATTTCTGGATTCGTAACCTGGGGGGCGTCCACAGCGTTCAGCATCACTTTTGCCCATATGGCCACTCCGAAAATTTTGAAACCACTTACAAACTGTCCTAATCGAACGTGCAGGATCACCTTAATGTTCATCAAGCTTCTCTGTAGCCTCCTGAGGCGTTTTGCTTTTCATACAGTTACGTTTAATCACCACATGCAATTCTTTTTCGTCCATTTTTTGACAATCACTCGATTTCCTTGAATGCCAAACGCAAAGAAATAGACCAATAGACCAATATGGCTGAAATTTGGTGTGCGGTCTTTCCAAACAAGCTACTAACTAAACATAATCTCGATACGCACCGGTGGTGCCATCTCTCGGACTGTGCACGGACTTTTCAAACGGCCCTCGTATTAGACCAAGGTGACAAACACTAGCATCGGATCAAACTCAACGTCGTCTTTCCAGGTGTACCTTTTCTTTCCGGCATTGTAGAAAGATGTTATTCAAGCTACATTACAGACTAAAGGTGATGACGTATTTTAGACGTCGTTACTTTTTGTACTATTTTTCCGCCTCCGTAGCCTAGTAGTCAACGCGACAGATCATCATGCGGGGACCCAGGTTCGATTCTCGGTCCTGCCAGGGATTTTACCTTGGTGGGAGGACTGGACCGTGTTTCACTCAATCTCGTGATGCCAACTGAGGAGGTACATGTTTGAGAGGTAGCGGCTCCAAGTTAGAAATGTTGACAGCGACAGTGAATGTGGTGTGCCGACCCCATGCGCCTCCGTACCGCATCGATGATGTATACCAGAAAATGACACGGCTGTCGGTCGGCTGACGCGTGGGGATGGCGGTTGTCGCTGAAACAGTCAGTTTTCGGTTATGACGGTGTTTTCAACATGAGTTTAAGGGGACTATTGAAGCCTCTCAAAATAACGGGTTTCCTATTACTTACTGTAAGAAACGTAAAACTCTGACAAATGAAAAATTATAACTCCCTCAGTTTCAAGATTCAAAGAATCAGAATTTTAAATTAAATAAGCAAATAAAAGAAAACATATTTCGTCCACTGTTCGCTGCTTCTCTCGAAAAGTGACAAGGGATTGGCGTCTTCAAAACAATCGCCAGTGTTGTTCTACTAATTGGAATTTTTTGAAACTCTGCTCAAAAATCATGTTGTAGTTGGGAATCATACTACTATTTGATCGTTAATAATAGTCAGACCTAAAGGGTGAAAGTGGGGTTGAAGGACTCACTTTCTCTCGTTAATTTGTTCGTTTACAAGGGCTACGAGTAGATAAAGGCATGCTATGTAAATACTGGCAGAAGATCAGCAGGTTTCCATTTTTATTGTATACTGTGAATGAACTGTTAATTTTTCCGTTTTCTCCTTACATTGTGTCCCAAGTTGGTTGTGGCTCCTCTCGTTTTTAATCTTATAGAGCGAATAGAGAGAAGTGCTTAATTGATACTGTACTTTATAAATTTAATACCAGACTAGGGATGGTGCGATTCTGTAACACAATTAATGTCCGACGACGACAGTGGGAAATTACCATATAGACCAGGTGGGGCAAGTGTTGCACACTGCATTTACATGCGTACTATCTAATGGAATTATGTCACATGGTAACAGGTACATCAGTGTCTCAGCAGTGCTCTATCAAGTTCAGATGTGGGTGAATTCCTGAGGGACCAAACTGCTTAGGGCATCAGTCCCTAGACTTACACACTACGTAAACTACCTTAAACTAACCTATTCTAAGAACAGCACACACACCTACGTCTGAGGGAGGAATCGAATCTCCGGCGGGAGGGGTCGCGCAATCCGTGACATGGGGCCTCAAACCCCATTGCCACTTCGCGCTGCCCCTTCAAGTCTTGTGGTATGTATTTATTACTGTTTTCTGTCGGTATTGATAACAAAATAGCACTGCTCGCTTTTCACATTTCCTATACTAACGCAATATTTCTATGCAATGCAAATTTTATAAATTACGATTACCCGTTCCTTAAGAAAAAACGTTTATTTGAAAACGCAAAAATTTTGCAGTACTGCTATGGTTAACCTGCCGGGCGGTGTGGCCGAGAGGTTCTAGGCGCTTCAATCTGGAACAGCGCGATTGCTACGGTCGGATGTTCGAATCCTGCCTCGGGCATGGATGTGTGTGATGTTTTAGGCTAGTTAGGTGTAAGTAGTTCTAAGTTCTAGGGGACTGATGACGTCAGAAGTTAAGTCCCATAGTACTCTCAGCCATTTGAACAATTTTTTTATTAACTGATTTTGCGGACTTTTTAACCGGTTATTAATAAAAAACAAAAACTGCTGTTATAACTGAGACCAACAATACCTAAAAATACGTTATTCAGTACTAAAGCATCAGTATCGTTTTTAATCGGTCGGTTTTCCCGTCCCTAATGACACGAAGTCCTTAGGACCTGATCACAAGTAAAATAATTTTACTTTGAACAAAAGATTTGTAAAAGATGGAAGCAGTATTAATCGAGAAGTCACGTTGTATCTTAAGTAGTGCTCCATCTCACTCGGCGTACGAGGTTACAACGTACGAGAACTGCATAAGAATCGTTGGGGTGACGTAGACTGCTGGCCATTAAAATTGCTACACCAAGAAGAAATGCAGATTATAAACGGGTATTCATTGCACGCATGTATTATACTAGAACTGTTATGTGATTACAAAAAAATGGTTCAAATGGCTCTCAGCACTTGGGACTTAACTGCTATGGTCATCAATCCCGTAGAACTTAGAACTACTTAAACCTAACTAATCTAAGGACATCACACACATCCATGCCCGAGGCAGGATTCGAACCTGCCACCGTAGCGGTCACGCGGCTCCAGACTGTAGCGCCTAGAACCGCACGCTATGTGATTACATTTTCTCGCAGTTTGGGTGCATAGATACTGAGAAATCAGTGCCCAGAACAACCGCCTCTGGTCGTAATAACGGCCACGATACGCCGGTGCATTGAGTCAAACCGAGCTTGGATGGCGTGTACAGGTACAGCTGCACGTGCAGCTTCAACTAGATACCACAGTTCATCAAGAGTAGTGACTGGCGTATTGTGACGAGCCAGTTGCTCGGCCACCATTGACCAGACGTTTTCAGTCAGTGAGAGATCTGGAGTATGTGCTGGCCAGGTCAGCAGTAGAATATTTTCTGTATCCAGAAAGGCCCGTACAGGACCTGCAGCATGCGGTCGTGCATTATCCTGCTGAAATGTAAGGTTTCGCAGGGATCGAATGAAGGGTAGAGCCACGAGTCGTAACACATCTGAAATGTAACGTCCACTGTTCAAAGTGCCGTCAATGCGAACAAGGGGTTACCGAGACGTGTAACCAATGGCACCCCATACCATTACGCCGTGTGATACGCCAGGATGAAGATGACGAATTCACGCTTCCATTGTGCGTTCACGGCGATGTCGCGAAACACGGATGCGCCCATCATGATGCTTTAAACAGAACCTGGATTCATCCAAAAAAATGACGTTTTGCCATTCGTGCACTCAGGTTCGTCGTTGGGTACACCATCGCAGGCGCTCCTGTCTGTGATGCAGCGTCAAGGGTAACCGCAGACGTGGTCTCCTAGCTGATAGTTCATGCTGCCGCAAACGTCGTCGAACTATTCGTGCATAGGGTTGTTGTCTCGCAAACTTCCGCATCTGATGACTCAGGGATCGAGACGTGGCTACACGATTCGTTACAGCCATGCGGATAAGACGCCTGTCATCTCGACTGCTAGTGATACGGTACCGTTGGGATCCAGCACGGCGTGCCGTATCACCCCCCTGAACCCATCGATTCCATATTCTGCTAACAGTCATTGGATCTCGCCCAACGCGAGCAGCAATGTCGCGATACGATAAACCGCAATCGCGATGGGCTACAATCCGACTTTTATCAAAGTCGTAAACGTGATGGTAGGCATTTCTCCTTCTTACACGAGGCATCACAACAACGTTTCAGCAGGCAACGTCGGTCAACTGCTGTTTGTGTATGAGAAATCGGTTGTAAACGTTCTTCATTTCAGCTCGTTGTAGGTGTCGCCACCGGCGCCAACCTTGTGTGAATGCTCTGAAAAGCTAATCATTTGCATATCACAGCATCTTCTTCCTGTCGATTAGATTTCGCGTGTGTAGCACGTCATCTTCTTGGTGTAGCAATTTTAATGGCCAGCAGTGTAATATAATTTCGAAGTCAGTGTCCACTTGTACGTAAACGTCTTAACATCGTGACCGATATTGTAACTGCACTGCTCATCTACGGCAGCAAATCAAAAAATGGGGACATCTCGCTTTCTGTGATAGCCTGGCAGCCGGCCACAGGCAGCCGGCCAAGGCCGCGGCCACCGCAACACCAAACACCAAACATCAAACACTCCCCACCCCCCAAACACCGACGCCGACAGCGACGCGAGGGCGTGAGCCATATTTGAGGTACTGCGGCTGCCGATTTGCCGCAAAAGGTCACGCGTGCCGGCCCGTGCCGTCCAGCTGCTGGCGGCTGTTAACTCGCTGTCGCTGCATGCAAAGAGCGGCGTATCGCGCCAGAAATCTGAGAGCCGCTGAAATATTACGTTCAAACCCCCCCGCGCCCGCGCTGCGCCAAGCCGCACAGCCCCTCAGCCCCACTACCGGATACCTCATTTTCGTCCGTTCCGGCTATGAATATCGTTTCCAATTTAAATACGCCATGCAAATGAGTGCAGGCTGCACGGCTGTTCTTCCAGCGCTGCATCGCCAGAGTATACTGCCACTTCGGGTACGAGCCATTCTGAAAACATCGAGGCCAGTAACCCATTAGGAGAAGGGAATCATTCTGAACACAAAACATTGACTGCTGTCCGTCTCCATATAAATTCTTTTATAATCTTCTTCAATAGCTGTAACTGTAGGTTACTGCTTTTTTTCCGTATTTGCATATAACTATTTTAGGACATAACAATCTCGCTTATGCAAAAATTGTAATTTGCTGATTGAACGTAATATTCAAATGCAACCATAGAGGCTGGCATGAAAGTAGTAAAATACAGTTGCAAATCAGGCAACATTTCACAAAAGAAGAAAAACATCCTAGCGGTAAAGCCTCGAGGGAACGGAAAAATGTTTCTAATGAAAACGACAAACGTTTCCATGGAATGCATTTCCAAGACCGTAGACTTTTGCACTTCTTGGATCGGTTTATTACACCACTTGCTCTGTCTTCCTGCCGCCTCCGAGCTCTCTCTCTCTCTTGGCTAGAATCCTTCGATGATAACCGTCGTTCTAATTAGATGTGCCAAAACTAAACGAGAAGAGAACAAGATTGCGATCAGCTGAATATCAGCTGTGTTGTAATAAATAACAACACAACTACCATGTACAACATTGCTTGTGGCATTCATGTTAAGCGTTGGTATTAAATTGTACCCGTTAAATTTCGACAAGTGTGTGTGCGTGTGTGTGTGTGTGTGTGCGTTTGTGTGTTCGCACGCGCACATGTTCATGTGCGTCTGTCTACAGATGTTTTCATCGATTCATTACCAATTTGTTTGTTAATTTAAGAGACCAAGTTATATTTCCTTATGAGTTATTCACCATATCCCTCTAATCTGTTTCGCCTAGAGGTTGATGTCTTTAGGATAGGCAGTGGTGTACGTTTGGACTGGCTACCCTGAAGCCAGCAAGTAAATACAAAAAAGAATATATAAAAAATATATTACAAATACCACGTGCAATAAAACTAACAAACAAGTTATTTATTTACAGATCCAACAGCATTTAACGATGTTTTAGTACTTTAGAATTTGCTGCCGGCCAGGTCAAGGTACAATAACTACGAATCGGCTCTTCTTTTCCCTGCTTTCAGCTAAGCTTTCACTGTACAGGAGATGCTACACATCGTCTTTCCAACTTGGTAAGAGGAAACAGCGTGGGAAATTGTATCGACCTCAGCTTGCTTTCCTTACAAGGGCAGTACTCCTTCTTCCCAGGAAGCGAGAACACTGGTAGACAGCTGCTCAGGGCAGAATGAAAATCTGTTGGCTGATTGTGATGACAATGCCCACAACTTTGCGTGGGTAAAGCAATCACACCATCAGAGTAGACATTAAATGGAAACCTTGAATAGCGGTAGAGAACCTACCTTCAGGAGCAGAAGAAGGGAAGAACTAATTGACGCAACTTTTGGGTCCATTGAATTAGATATTAATGTGAAACAGTGGAATGTGGGGTTGGAGGTATCCTTATCTGACCACATATGTGCTAAGTTTGACATTGAAATGGGTGTTAAACATACTATGGCCCGTAAAGACTGTAGGAAAGCGGACTGGGACTCATGTGTGGAAATATCTAAACTTATACTTATGTGAAGTCGTAACTTTAATAATAAACTGAGTAGATTTTGAGGAAGTGGTAGAGACAATGACATTTGCCATCACGACCACATATTTAGAAAAATGCCTGATGACCATAAAGTGCAGAAACAAACATATACTCGGTGGTACAACGATTCAGGTTTTCAAAGGAAATAGGTAAGAAGACTGTTAAAGCTTGAAAGAATGAAGAGACAATGGGCAAAATATTGGGAGGCCCTCGTCAACTACAACCTTGCGATTAAGCAAGCATACCTAACATGCTGGAAGATATTGTGTGAGGTACAGGAAGACATAGCAACTTGCGCATACCTTCAAAAAGTCCTTACTAGATTACCACCTAATTCAGGAAGTACGCTAAAAAAGAAGGATGGCGAGTATATAAGGACAGCAAGTGAGACGCTGGACGTGCCCCTCAAGATTTACTTCCCTCAGTGCTATCTGGCATGTAACACAGACCAGAAGTTGTCCCTGAGAGGCAATGATTTACAGGTAATCAAAGGGAAAACTGGGAATTTGCACAGAGAATGTGTTGACTTGAAAGCACCCAGTGAGCTTCGGAATAACTCAACCATTCAGGTCACCAGGCCCAGATGGAATGTTTCCAGCTCTACTGCACAAGCAGTAGATGGTTTAATTTGATTCATATGTAGAATGTGTAGGTACAAACTAGCAGTAGAATCATTTCTAATGCTTCGAGGACAGTGAGGGTTGTTTTCATTCCACACACAGGGAGACATTAGACATCAGAAAAACTTATTAATATGCACATCAAGGGAAGGACATTAACTGAGATCCGTGTACATGTGAACCAGTATGCATATCAACGAGACAAATCTTTATCGGATGTCAGATTGGTTGTTCCCTGTGGAATCTGAATTATATCACTAATCTTTTTGTAGTTCTTCTTAATTAAAAAAGGTATCACTATGTCCATTTATACATATCATGGTCAGATTTTATGAAGCAAACGTTGGTGTGCACATTGCTTGACATTAAGGGTTAAACACAGTGAGTATTATTTCAGTTTTAACTGCTTCAAAAGCATCTGGTAATTATTGTAGATATTAAATGCGTTCCAAATTACAGCGAACGTTAACGATTCGCTTTACAAATTACCTTCAGGCTGAGTCATGTCATCTGTTTATTGATGGACCGTCAACCATAGATATAGCCTGCCATGTTATGGATGTGCAGTCTGCCACATCTCCGGGAAGTGTGTACAATTCTCTAGCCACCTGGTGACCTACAAATTTCTGAATTAACATGTTTTTAAAAATAATTGCACTGTATCTAAACAGCTAGAATTATGACAGGGTCTTTCTTTCTGTGCACAACGAAAATAAAAAATTTCAGGGCATGTTTCGATACATCGGATTTGAAAATTCCCTTGAAAGCTACAACAAATTAATGAATTAATGGTTGATCATATGTAGTGAATACCATGCTACTTGTTACATGGGACAACTTGTTAAATGAAAAGTTTAAATAAACCACAGGTAGCAACAAAATTCCCTTCCAGTGGTTGGTAGCATCTGATAATACAGTTCTCCTGCCGATCAATGAAGGGCAAGCTGTCAGTATGACAAAGAATGCGAAATGAAATTTTGTTTGCCAATCTGTAATTATCTTCTACTCTTAGCAGTTTTTAGTAGCAATAAAGCATTTCTGTATATAATTGCCAGTGATATATTTCATGGGGGAGTCTTAACTAGAGATGGGCAGAACAGTTCTTATCAGAGATCGGGTCAGAACTGTTCACTTCCTGAAATGAACTAGCTCTTTTTCATGACTCACCACTCATTCACAATAGACAATAAATGGAAGGCAAATTGCCCTTTAAACTTGGTTTATTCCAGTACTGTACCTGTATTTTGATCTTATTTGATCCTATTTTGAAGTAACACAGATAATGAGTAAGAATTTTGTATTGTTTATTGAAATTTCCATGATATGACAAAGTTTTTGATTATTGATTTATTTTGCACTATCGTGGTTTTTTGAGTGATCGGAAAATGTTGTAACTTGAGATTTACATTAACAATATATTTGGCTATAATGTATTAAAATTTCATTAACCTTGCACAAATGCATCACAATCCATATATTTTTAAAGTGAAGGTTTCCTTCTGAAGACGCCTAAAATCGAAAAATCCGTACTACAATCAGAAAAAAATATATAAATCTGACTGTAAGACCAAAGTGCTACATATAGCCTTCTGCAGAATAAAATAAGGAAAATATTGGTGTATCACATTTTGCTATACGTTTATCGGTTTGCTCGTAATTAAAGCGTAAATTCGAGTGTTCATAATAAAAAATCCTATAGTAATAGGAGCCATCAGGAACCTAATCTGATCAGTTTAAACACATAAAAATAAAATAAAAACAGCCCACCTCTCGTGGTCGTGCGGTAGCGTTCTCGCTTCCCACGCCCGGGTTCCCGGGTTCGATTCCCGGTGGGGTCAGGGATTTTCTCTGCCTCGTGATGGCTGGGTGTTGTGTGATGTCCTTAGGTTAGTCAGGTTTAAATAGTTCTAAGTTCTAGGGGACTGATGACCATAGATGTTAAGTCCCATAGTGCTCAGAGCCATTTTTGAAAATAAAAACAAATGATGTATACACAACATAATTATGTAATATACATAACGGTATTACTACGAAGAACAATATCCAGTAGAGACGAACTCCGATGCAGAGGCGCTGAGTCAAGCAGGTCGAGCCGCGAGCTGTATTACTGCCTGAGCTAAGAACGCAGAGGCCAGAGTGACACCTGAGTTGCTTTGCTCAACGCTCTAGCTAGAGTCGAGAACGGTTAGGGTGAGCGTTGAGTGGGCGAGTTCCGAGGGTTGGGAGAGCGGTGAACCGCCACCAGTTACCCGCTCCGAGACAAATCGTCCGTTCTCTTGCGAGCAGGCTGTTGCAAGTAGTTCTTATGTTCTCCGCTA
This sequence comes from Schistocerca gregaria, assembly GCF_023897955.1. Lineage (NCBI taxonomy): Eukaryota > Metazoa > Arthropoda > Insecta > Orthoptera > Acrididae > Schistocerca > Schistocerca gregaria. Next base: position 421,339,880 of record NC_064921.1, on the reverse strand, counting down.
GGAGGCTCTCTGTCATGTCGCTCGCACCAACTGCCCAGAGGGCAGGATGTGCGACTGAAACGATCGCCGACGAAGTGCAGTGCTAAGTTAACGTGCGCCAGACACTGCACGCGGCAGAGGAAGCACAGTGATGGCACGGCATATGTGAAACACAAAATCCAATGGGGCACTGCACAATGCAGGCAGCCAAGGCAGAAGCAGGGCAGAGGGCGGCGCTATCTGTGTTGTGTGGCGTGCAGTGTGCTCTGACCAGCAGAGGTCCCACTGATCTGCTCCGACTCTCTCTCTCTCTCTCTCTCTCTCTCTCTCTCTCTCTCTCTCTGCTGTGGGAAACGTTTGGAGCTACTGTTCTTTTTTTCTGAATCACTGATTGTTCACTCCTTTGAAAGATTCAACTCTATGAATTAGTTCAGGAGCGGATCCCCCATCTCTAGTCTTAAGTACAGGTGAGTGATAAAATGTTTAGAATTTCCCTACTATTGAAAGTTGTTGCTTATCTGTTACTGAATATGAAGCGTTAAAGGATGGTGCTTTTTTTTCAATTCCGTCAAGGCTAGTTGTTACGGAGTAACAAACTGCCAGTGTCCTGCACCGTTTCTTATTATATATTTTCCTTGTGAAGGCAACACTATAAATTACAAAAATAAGACAGACTGAGGCACAATGTCAAAAGAAACACATCGCGAAATAACAAAAGAAGTAATTATCAGTTGTTTACTGTGGACAGCCGCAAGAAAAAGTGGAAACAGTTTCACGATGATACAGTGAAGACAGTTGTCTCTCAGTGCAAGCGAGAAAACGAGCAGAAAAACAAACAGTCCTAAGAAAAATGTATGATGAGAGGGGTCATCTGATGAGGGAATTGCCCGCATCTCGTGGTCGAGCAGAAGCGTTCTCGCTTCCCACGCCCGGGTTCCCGGGTTCGATTCCCGGCGGGGTCAGGGATTTTCTCTGCCTCGTGATGGCTAGGTGTTGTGTGATGTCCTTAGGTTAGTTAGGTTTAAGTAGTTCTAAGTTCTAGGGGACTGATGACCATAGATTTTAAGTCCCATATTGCTCAGAGCCATTTGAACCATTTGATGAGGGAATTCATTTCAGTATTTGTGTGCTGAGCCCTGTTCCAAATCAGTGCATGCAACATAATGATTTCGTTGTAATGTATGTGGAGAATGGGCTCGTGATTACTACAAAAGTGTTATGAGGTCCAAGGGACCACCGTAAATTGCGATGTTCAGTGGAACAATTGTCTTTGAACAAAGATGTCATTTCATTTCGTCACACTGCGTATTTTTTTGAGTTAGCTTTTTTAGTATCATGTAGCATTTCTTTCTATTTACGATCCAAGTGTCATCGAGCTATTTTACTTGGCAGCGACACATCATGCATAAGTTCCTTTTGTCCTTAAGTTTTAGACACCAGTATCTTCCGTGTCGCCTATGCAAGCAACCTTTTCCTGTATACTCGCAGATTCCTGGTGCATCCCCATGTGATTTTTGTCCATATAATGGATCATACTGAATTCCGCGAATGATTCGAAATGATTTCTCCGTTACAGAGATCCGTCAGTGAGTATAAACAAATGCGTGTGAGCTAGTGCTACGGCGTTTGACACATGCACGGTTTCGTTCTGTCAGTTCGTGCGGTGCCTCCAGGTGTCTGTCAGACGAGCGCTGGAAACCGTCATTCGTGCCCTAAGTAGGCAGACGCCATGCTGACGGCAGATTCATCACGGCGCCGGCCACACAAAAGCCAGCTAATGCTGCGCACGCCGTTGTTGCTCGCCTGCGTGCACGCCTCCTGCGTACGTCGTTTCTCTCGCCTCGCGCAACTTGGCAGCACCGCTAGATGCGGCATTACGGCCGCAATTTATCACTTTATGTCTGGTACACCTGTCATCTGCCGCTGGAAGGGGCTTCTGCGTCTATGGCTGCTCTGTTCTAACAGGACAGCAGAAGTGACCATACAGTCGACTGAAGGTAGACCTATATCTAAATATTCATCATGAGCTCCAAATAGTGGCGCTGTCAACTTCAGGCACCTGAGTCGACATGATGGTAAATGCAATCCCACGTGTGGCAAAACAAAAACACACGCACACATGTACATTGTTCTTATCGACATCTACCAGACACAAAAGTGAAGAGAATATAAACTTATTTTCCGTCAGTCTATCGCTCTTTTTATTATCTCCTTATTAACATTTTTGGGCACTCTTGCCTGTCACCAGGTCTGTTAAAAGAGAGGTGGCCATGAACGAGGATCACGAACTCTACCCTTGGGCCTCATTCTGTAACTTTCGGCCGTTAGCCGGCCGGAGTGGCCGTGCGGTTCTAGGTGCTGCAGTCTGGAGCCGAGAGACCGCTACGGTCGCAGGTTCGAATCCTGCCTCGGGCACGGATGTGTGTGGTATCCTTAGGTTAGTTAGGTTTCATTAGTTCTAAGTTCTATGCGACTGATGACCACAGAAGTTAAGTCGCATAATGCTCAGAGATATGTTTTTTTCGGCCGCTCTGCAGATTGGATCGGTATGTGAGCGCATTGAGCGGCCTAGCTTTCGTAGGAGAGCCCTCACGTTATTCTGTACGTATTTCAGAAGCTATGCCGCACAGTTTTAATGGAGTGGCCGGGAGATTCTAGGCGCTACAGTCTGGCACCGCGCGACCGCTACGGTCGCAGGTTCGAATCCTGCCTCGGGCATGGATGTGTGTGATGTCCTTAGGTTAGTGAGGTTTAAGTCGTTCTAAGTTCTAGGGGACCGATGACCTAAGAAGTTAAGTTCCATAGTGCTCAGAGCCATTTGAACCATCTGAACATCTACAAAAACATCCGAAAAATTGTTTAAAATGGTGTCAAAGAATACGAAGTTGCATAGAATGTGATTCTCGCTCACTCCTAGAGAAGTAGAATACTTTCCCATACGATTCTCCAACGATTTGGGTCTTAAAAACAAAATTTGGATAACTCCTTTGAAGAGTATGTGGTGAATGCAGCTACTGAAGTTGATCTTGGTTTATAACATGCATGCGATGAATCAAAATGTTTCATATACATTCGTACAGTCTAAAAATACTATGAAGGGGATCTTTCATCTCTGTCTATTGTTGTAAAGTATTCGATCGCAGATAAATGCTTGTAGCAAGCAAGAGTATGAAGATAATTGCTGCTAGCTTTATTCGCAGTAATTTAAGTTGTGCTGTTAGAATACTGTCTAACCACAAATTCAGTATTCTCTAAGTGTTCGATATAAAATGGTAAATTATTTGTGACAAGAAAAAAGATAAATGTCACTGTCAGTTGTTTCATGAATTGTAATTTCATCTGCCGCAATTTCATCTTTCATTTCTTAAACATACGGAAGCGATGAACTCGAAGATACTCGTTACTGAGAAAGCAAGCTGATATGGAAATAACAACGATTATTGCAGAAAAATACTTAATTCAAACGAAAAACAAAGTCTCAGAATGTGTTACAAACATGAAGAGGAAAACATTTTTCATACCCAGCAAGATACAAACAAATGATCTCCAAACATTGTAGGTCCTTGCCTTAATCGCCGTGCGCAACAATTCTCCGCAGCAAGCGCTTTATTCCTGCTTATTCTATCGGAGACGGTCGCAGGTAGAAGTCGTTGCCAAATGATGCAGGCGTAAACCATAACTACATGAAATTTTGGAAGGTTTCCACTATCAGGCCTCACAAAATTCCTTTCCTTTGTTACTTAAATGTTGTAACCGTATTTCGATAATTAATAACTAAGCCGTTTGCGGGAAAAGTACACGAAGTCACTAGTAATTTCAGCTAACAGACATATAATATACGTAAGCACAGCCGACGTCTGGAAATTTAATACTTTTTTATCTCTTAATTACATAAAAATAACAGTTTTTTTAGGATATTAATTAAAATATTTTTTGATGTTATGGTCACTCACAGTAACAACAATACAAACCATATTTCTCAAAAAGGAAAACAGTTTATTAACAAGTCACTTTCCACTTGGATGAGTCTTAGTGATTATTCAGTAAAACGTAATCACTAAATTCGAAACTGGAACCATTCAATAGTAACAAAATCTTGCCTTAAATTACACCGAAACGAACGAGTATCTATACTGAAATCCGACCGCCTCTCGGTACAGTTATCGGAAAATCGGCGGGACATCCCATCGGTAACTGGTCTCAGAAGCTTACAGAATAGCATTTTCGGATAAAAAGCTGAAAATGACGTCACTACCCAGGCTAACCTATCCTACCGATCGGTATGAAGGATAAAGAACAGGGCCGCTGACAAGCGTTCCACACTATCCCACCGCCACTCAAAGCTCTCTGAGCAAGAGGAAGGGCGAAGAGGGATAAATTCGCTGAATTTCGAAGACTTGGTTCAACATTTCGCATTTCTTAGCAACATACATCAATAACGAAACGAATTTTACGTATTACTTAGTTACTTTTGTGGCACTAAAGATATAATCTGGTACTGTTCATCAGCATACCGACAGACAGGGACAATTTCAGTGATTTTCGCACTCAGTTTACCCCGTAATTCTGTCTTATTTAGATTCATCATAAAAAAAGCCTTTCGCACGCATTAGTTTATCTAAATAGTTTATCTCATTTACAAACTGAATCTATTGAGATGTGGAAACTCTTTCTGGCCATAACAACTTAGACGTCCAGGTCACTTTTAACGCAAAACATTTGTCTTTAACATGGGAGTTACACTGCGGATCAGTCAGTTCTAAGTGTGCATGCCTCGGGGCGATTTAAACTGAAACGGAAAATGATTTCGTAAGTAGTTCGAAAAGAAATGTAAGACTGGCAGTGTCATCAAAGTATTTACAAAATTTATTTGTAATTCTTTCAAGGTCAAAATGTATTCTTCTCAGCTCTCTTTTTTTCTTCGCCGGTGAGTGTACGGATCTATGCTGCTGGTTTTGGTCTTTCATTGTGAAATAAGTCTCTCTATTCTTTCTGCATTGTGTTATAATATCGTGTAATAGGAGATTTGTGGTACCCGCCGTTTATGCAACTGCATTATAAACACTGAGAATTCTCACCACTCTTTTCTGTCATTCGGATTCATTCTTTAAGGCTTGTGATCGATAGACTGCTTCACTTTGTACAAACAGCCACTGGACCTGTGAACGTCCTTCATACCAGAAACAAATAGCAAAGTATAAACTACGCTGACGCTGTGATTCTGCTGAACCGAAGACAAATCTGCTGTCCGAAAAAATGTCACACCACAGTACTAAACAGAACGTCGCACGGTACAGGTACTTTCTATAAGGACTGAGCAAAGCTGAGAAAGGGCCGAGCCTCGGCCTAAACACCGCTATCACTTCGCGTCTTGAAGATACTGAAGTAAATGGCAACTGTAACCTAATTCTGATTTAACATGTTAAAAAGCTAAAAGGAATTTCATCTATTTACAAAAAACATAGGTTGTTTTACATACTTGTATCTCTCTCCTTCTCTCTCTCTCTCTCTCTCTCTCTCTCTCTCTCCATCTGAACAGGCCTCGGAAGGGTCAGCGGGACCGACCAACCGCTATGCCACTCTCAGCCTATAGCCATAACTGGATGTGGATATGGAGAGGCGTGTGGTGAGCACACAGCTCTCCCAGCCGTTCTCAGCTTTCGTGACTGCAGTCACTACTCCTCAATCAAATAGCTCCTCAGTTGGCGTCACAATGGCTTCCCAACAGTGATCGGCAGACCCAGACAGTCACTCACCAAAGTGCTAGCCAAGCCTGACAAAGCTCAACTTCAGTGATCTGATGCAAACCAGCATTACTACTGCATCAAGGCCATTAGCTACATACCACATGTGCAGTCACATAATTATTCATCTTAGAGAATTGCAGTCGGCTTGACCATCACATACACTAAAAAACACTCATGTTCAGAAAAAAACACCTTGAACGACTAGAGATAGGACATTCGTATTCACAGAACATGTACATTAGTATGTTCTGCAGGCATTATTAGTGTTTGAAAGATGTCGGGCCGGGGTTCAAGGTGAACATGAATACCGCGGCGCAACACCAAGTAATAGTAAAATGTGACTGTGACTTTCGTTGTCTCTATAAACTGAAGGTAATGGATCAGTACGACGTGAGGAGATATGTAAGCTGCCTCGCAGATGTATGTATGGATTGTGAGTTTGAAAGATGGTGCGTTATTGGCATCAAATAATGTGATGCATCCATCAGGTAAACTGCTGCTCATGTGGGACAAAGTGTTCCGGCAGTGCAATAACTGGGTGCAGAATGGTTCACGGGAGGCTGTAGCACCGCCGCCCCCCTCCCCGACCCACCGCCACCAACAACATAATCGTCCACTCATCTGAATGGCATTGCAGGCCAGATCTGCATCCTCCTCCACTCTGGCGCTATAGTGGAACAGCGTAAGACATCGTTCGCTGTCATGGGTGACAGTACTTCGTGGTTTATTGCGGCATCGGTTATGTGCACGTCGTCCACTCCTTCACTTGCCTTTGACGAATGTGCAGAAAAATGTTAGACGGAATTGGTTTATGGAACGAGGTCAGTGAAGACAGGAGTGGAGTCCGATAGTGTTTTGGACGAATCCAAGTTCTGTTTGTTTGAAGAATTTGGCCGCAGTTTGGTTCTTCACAGACTGGGGGAGTGGCATCACAGTGACTGTATTCGCATAAGACATACAGCGCGCCATCTTAAGGCCTTTTGATGTGGGGGTAAACCACAAATCTTAGTTGGCGCATGTCCATAGCACTGTGACCAGTGTGACTTCCGTGGATGGCATCCTGCAACCCATACTCATTCCCTTTCTGCCCAACACACCAGACGCCAGTTTTCAGCAAGACAATGCAAGACCACATGTTGCTGCACAAACATGTGCTTTATTGGTGTCAGAGTACGTGGGCATTTTGCTCTGGCCCACCAGATCACCAGACTCGTCGCCAATAGAAAATGTGTGGAATATCGTCAAACAGCGGTTGCAACTCTGTGACCCAATGCCAACCAACACAGATGACCTTTGGAACCCAGTGAATGCACCATGGATGACTATACCACAGGACACCATTTGTGCTTTACATGCGTCGATTCCATCACGCATGGAACAAGTTATCAGGACTCATGGTGGACCCTGTGCCCACTAGACAACGGGAGACATGATCAACGGAGGTGACTGAAATGCTAATCATTTCTGCAGAACATGCTAATGTACATGTCCTGTGAATACAAACATCCTGTATCTAATCGTTCTAGGTGTTCTATTCTTTCCTGAACATGAGTGTAGTTAAAACTCAGAACAATTTTGATTGGTGCAAAGATTGAGCTACTACTTTTACACTTTACTTTGACTGATGAAATCTGTACTCTAGCCATGACGGACAACTCAGTGGCGCCCGGCCAGCGTGTCATCCTATGATGTACACCGTCCGTCCAAAAACTTCCGATATGTTTTTTCTTTATTTTCTGCTGCAACCTCGGTTGCATCTTGACCTACTAATTTTGAACAACAGTTCGCATTCGATCAGGCAATGTTAGGTAGGGGACGTGCTGCCGTAGAGTGCCAACACTGTTGACAGGAATTGCAGTGAAGCAACATCTCTAGATCACGTGTCCTAGACTTCCCCCAGATTGTTTGGTAGAAGAGAAAAGTGAGCGCGAAATTTCTCTCGCACACCGTGACTCGCAGCAACAACAACAACTACTACTACTAAACGTGGGTGCCAGCCGGGACCTATTGAAGGGCGAAGTGAGGAAAGTTCTTTTCTGGAAACAATCATCACCGGTGATGAGTGTTGGCGTTACTAATACGGAACTACAACAGAACGACAAACTACAAAATTTCATATGAGTGATCAACGGTTTGACAATGTAACTGACACTGAACCCAGTGTGACACTGTCACATTTTTAAACGTTCTTTGTGTTATAAACAAGTGGGAGGGAGGAGAGGGGAGGAGACTATGTAGGTCACCCGAAGCGTTAAAATCACCATCTGAACTTTTCTAATGTTTTCTTTTATTAATCCAGTCTTGATATTATTGGATGGACGAGATACAGCGTCATTCGTATGTGGTACAATGTGTGTGGGGGCAGTTCATTTCTTTACCGGCCGTTACCATCTTACAGACCTTGGAGACACTCCTTGATCAAGTAACTCCTCATATAGCATCATGAAGCAGGGGGACCCCAATCCGGTCCCTCAGCGGGAAAAAGTCGCTGACTGTACCGGGAATAGAATCCGGGTCTTTCACATAGCAGTCAAACAGGCAGACGGGTCAAATACGTAACACTGATTTCTAAAACATGCTAATCGCAGTACCTGTCTTTCTACGAAGTACCCTACAAGGTCCTTTAGATACGCATTCACATGTTAACCAACATGCACTACTGCGATCGACAACGGTGTGAAATACAAGAAATGTATTCCCAATTGCGAAAATGACCACACTCCAGCTACACACAGTACTGTTGACAATGAAAATTTGTGCAGAGCTGCTACACGAGCCCGGATATTCCGGTTTCAAAATGGTTCATATGTCTCTGAGCACTATGGGGCTTAACTTCTGAGGTCATCAGTCCCCTAGAACTTAGAATTACTTAAACCTAACTAACCTAAGGACATCACACACATCCATGCCCAAGGCAGGATTCAAACCTACGATCGTAACGGTCACGCGGTTCCAAACTGAAGCGCTTAGAACCGCACGGCCACACCGACCAGCTATCCCGGCTTACGTAAGCGGTCACCCAACCACCTCGGCTATCCGAGCACCCCTTCAGAACCGACACAAACTTCCGATGTCCACGTCCGGATTCGAGTCCCGGTCAGGGCACACATATTCACCTGCACCTGTTGATATATACCAACGCCCATCAATACCTGAAGGTATTAATATAGTTTTAATTTAATTTCTTTCGTAAGGAGTCTGACGAAGTCATTCCGTAAAGCCTCACGTGAGATGCAGATTCTGAAGATATCACTTCACCATATCCTATGTAGTGTCCTGCGATCTGCAGGAAAGAACTAACAGACAATTTGAACACACTTCATTGCAATTAAATAAAATACTCTTTCTTGGCATGCACAAATTTTTAAATGCAGAACAAAGGAAAAAACACAACTCTCTGGTGGCAAAACAGATAAGGAAATAAGAAAATGGAAGAAAATACTGTCCAAAACTACTCTACACAACACAACGTGCTACTACAAGACTACAGAGAGTGAATGTAATTCTAGGGCAGGCGTAACTATCAGCCGGAGCTGTTCCTAGCGGTTAGTAAACACTATCGGGTCGACTTTTCTTTTTCTTCATGGTATTTCAGTTCCTCATTGGGGCGTGCTGGCAGCAGCATATGCGCTGTTCTTCAGCAGAAAAACATAGAACATACAATAGAAGACATTTAAAAATAAAATAAAGGACAAAACATGATGTACATAGATATAAAATAAGGGGGAACATTATGCAAGACAATAGACAAAAAGGGGCGACTGTAAAATGGAGATAAAAACCGTAAAAAAGTAGCGCACACAAGAAAATACACACTGGAACAATTAAAAGAACACAAGGGTCTGTATGACTGGAGCATAAAAGTATCAACGGATGGCATAGCACATAACAATCATTGAGAGGAACACTAAATACAATGCCAGCACACAATTAAAATCACACCTCTCGACACACAGGAGAACAGCACCGAACACAACAATGATGCGGCATACTGATGATGATCAAAATGGAGGATCTGCCAGGTGCAAGGAGATGATGGAGAATGGAAAAAGGGAGGGAGGAAAAGAGAGGGGGGAGATGGTCGGGGGTGTGCCGAAGACTGTCAGGGAGGGAGGGACGTGGGAGGGAGAGAAGCGAGGATGGGATGCAGGGTCTCAGGGGGGGGGGGAAGAAGGAGGAAAATCCGCTCTGGGAGAAGGAGGGGAGAGGAAAAAGGGGCTCTGGGGAGGGGGGAAATAAGGCCAGGTTATAGTTGGAAGGAAGGGTGTATGTGACAGCGAAGTTCAGCACCTGGGAGGGGGAGACGCTGGAAATTGCACTGATGAAGGAGATGGACGGTGTGGAGTTGGAGAGAGCGAGTGATACAGCGATAGAGATGAGGCAACGGACGGGCGATGAAGAGGTAGGAGGAAACCAGGGGGTGGGGACATCAAGCCTGCAGACAGTGTAAAGGATGTGAAGATGTTGGAGGAAAAGGAGGAGGTGGGGGAAGGGGATGAGTTCATACAGGAGCCATGTGGGGGAAGGAAGGGAGATATGGAAGGCAAGGCAGAGTGCATGATGTTCGACAATTTGGAGGACCTTGTGAAAGTGGGTGGGTGTGGAGATCCAGGCAGTTGTGGCATAACAGAGGATAGGATGGATGAGGGATTTGTAGGTGTGGAAGATGGTGGAAGGATGCAATTCACATGTCCAGACAGACAGGAGTTTCAGGAGGCAGAGTCAGGAATGGGCTTTCTGCTAGATGGTCCAGAGGTGAGGGGTCCAGGTGAGGTGACGGTCGAGGTTGAGGTCAAGGTAACTCAGGGTAGGGGTGAGATGGATGGGAAGACCATAAAGGGTGAGGTAGAAATCAAGGAGACAGAAGGAGCGAGTTGTGCAGCCTATGATGGTTGCCTGAGTTTTGGAGGGGTTGAGATGGACGAACCAATGGTTACACCAAGTGGTGAAATGGTCAAGGTGGGTTTGGAGGGTGCATTGGGACTGTTGAAGAGTGGGATAGAGAGACAGTGTCATCAGTGTACTGGAGAAAGTGGACAGGTGGGGGTGGCTTAGACATATCAGCTGTATACAAGAGATAAAGGAGAGGACAGATCCCTGGGGACGCCAGCAGTGGGATAATAGATACGGGAATTGGTGACATAGGAACGATGGCGCGAGAGGAAGGAACTGACCAGACGGAAAAATTGATAGGCAGGGCGTAGGTTTGGAGTTTAAAGTGGAAACCACGATGACATACACGGTTTTATGCATTTTGGAGGTCGAGGGAAACAAAAATGGCGGAGCGATGGGATCTAAGCTGGAGGGAGAGAAGGTGAACGAGGGTTAAGGAGTTGGTCATCAGCGGAGAAGGAGGGTCGGAAACCACACTGGGTAAGGGGGAGGAGGTGGTGTTCATTAAGGTGCTGATGGATACGGCGGGAGACAATGGATTCGACGACATTAGTGAAGATGGAGGTGAGGCAGATGGGATGATAGGAAGAGGCGATGGAAGGGGGTTTGTTGGGTTTGAGGAATAAGAGGACGTGGGAAGTCTTCCACAGGTCAGGGTAGAAGCCGGTAGAGAGCATGACGTTATAGAGATGGGCTTTGACAGTCTGGAAGGATAAGGGGCTTTCTCTAAGGTGGCAGTAGGTGACACAGTCGTGACCAGGGGGCCGTGTTGCGTTTGGACCGGAGTATAAGTTTAATGTCTTGAGCTGTGATTGGAGTGTTGATGTCAGAGGGGGGCAAACTGCCCCAAGTACTGGAGACTAGGAGCGAGTAGAGAGACCGAGGTATCGGCACGTTCCATGACGATGGAGAAAACAGAATAATTAAAGTGAGGATCATCTGGGATGGAGAAAACCTCGGAAAGGTGGGAAGCGAGCTGGTCTGACGGTCTAGATGTGCTTATAAAGCCAGGTCGGCGGAGTGCTGCATCTGTCATTTGAGTTCCGATTGGTGGAACACTGTTACATTTTATCTAGAAAAGTAGTTCCGTGTTTATTTGGAAAGTCTGTTTTGTTTCTGTCCGCTGGCGATGTTTCTCTCTGCGCTCCTGAAAAGGGGTCAGTAACCCATCTTGCGAGTCGGTTCTGTGGGAGCTCTAACAATAAGGAGCCGCTACAACATCCAATATAAACAACATCTTTCTGTCTGTACAATGTCAAGATCGTGCCATCCAGGACACATTGAAGTGTCTCCTAGTTTTAGTACATGTAGTTCTCAAAGGCCATTCGCTTCTATCATTTTTACTACACTGGACCGTATAACAAATAAAGTAAGTATGTATGTACACAAAAATTTGAAGACGTCACATGCAGTTCAAGATAATAAGTATCTGTCATATTTTATGCCTTATGAATGTTAACAATCAGTGAAAGACTTCTGAGACACACTGTATAATGTGATGATAAGAGAAAGTATTTTATTATGCTACTTGATCTGAATATGTCTGTGTTTTGTTCGAATTTTGTACATCTACCGTTAATACATTATTTCTGAAAAGGATACAAATTTGATATAAAAATCTTGTACAAATTTGGGAGCGATTTCCAATCGATGTGGGGGACTTAAATGCTTTTCATTGACTGTTCCATTTCGGAAAAGTAATACATACACCAGTAGGATCACCAAACTGGATATGGGATAACTAGCTGCCTGTGAACGTTAAAACTGTGCAATTAAACTTAGATGAAAGTTAGCTTGCCTCACATCTTCCTTGTTTTGGTGATTACATCTGGCAACTCCTAAATGGTGTGAGTGTGAAAGTTGGCGGTAGTAGGGGCTGCAAATTCTGATCCCGACTCGCCACTTTACTCAGTTGTAGCCGGCCGCGGTGGTCTAGCGGTTCTAGGCGCGCAGTCCGGAACCGCGCGACTGCTACGGTCACAGGTTCGAATCCTGCCTCGGGCATGGATGTGTCTGATGTGGCTTTGAGCACTATTGGACTTAACATCTATGGTCATCAGTCCCCTAGAACTTAGAACTACTTAAACCTAACTAACCTAAGGACAGCACACAACACCCTGCCATCACGAGGCAGAGAAAATCCCTGACCCTGCCGGGAATCGAACTCGGGAACCCGGGCGTGGGAAGCGAGAACGCTACCGCACGACCACGAGATGCGGACATGTGTGTAATTTCCTTAGGTTAGTTAGGTTTAAGTAGTTCTAAGTTCTAGGGGACTGATGACCACAGATGTTAAGTCCCATAGTGCTCAGAGCGATTTGAACCAACTCAGTTGTAATATGGAGACGTCCTCCTGTACGTTACATCGGCATCAATTGTGTAATCTCTTAGGTGTCTATGCACCAAGTCTGCTTTCTTCTGTTTCCTGGCAACAAGTGGCGCTTCACTTTACTCTTCAAAACTAGGCAGTTTCTACCAGTGTAGAAATCTCTTGGTCAGTTACAGCAGACCTTGCGAGTGCAGATCAATAATAATTTTTCAAATAAGTTAAACAAACTTCTACTCTCACAGATTTTGTCATGGTTAACCAGCGATAGTCTAGCACTTGGAGTATGGCACAAAATCTCTCACATTCCATGAGAGGTTTCTAACCCCAGCAAACCAACTCATAGAGAGACATATGGATTGCACCTTCTACAGAAATAATTATTGTACATGAATCAGAAAGCCCGTTATTAGGATTTCCAATGAACATTCTTTCATATTGTGGTGGCCGGCCGCAGTAGTCTCGCGGTTCTAGACGCGCAGTCCGGAACCGTACGACTGCTACGGTCGCAGGTTCGAATCCTGCCTCGGGCATGGATGTGTTTGGTGTCCTTAGGTTAGTTAGGTTTAAGTAGTTCTAAGTTCTAGGGGACTGATGACCACAGCAGTTGAGCCCCATCGTGCTCAGAGCAATTTGAACCATATTGTGGTGGCAGAGAAACGGCTGGCATCAAACTTAACTATTCTGGTGGCTACACCTGGCTTTACCTATTACATTTCCAAAAGTATTCCTTCAGATGTATCACATTATAGAGTTTTATGGCAGATAAACCAATCCAAGTCCCCTACTGTGTTGAGATGGGACATGATCAATTCTGCACTTCCTACCTGCTGAAGGGATTAGCTTTTAGCTCCAAATACGTTTATGATCCCTCCTGGTACTTATGTGAGAACTGCTATGTTGTGTGACCAGCCAGAAAGAGCTCTTCAAGTCAGCAGAAAATAAAAGGATCTCCTTGTCCGTAATAAAAGGAGAAGAAAAGAAGGAATAATTAACTGTGTAATAATTGTTAGTATAGAATAATGTCTGCATTTATGATGCGGTATTAAAGAATCGAATACATTGACGATTCAGATATGCATATTAGATTATGAAATATGTTACATGACAGCTTGAAGCTAAACTGCCACATGAGACCAACTGAGTTCTGATGTTCTGTTTCTGTAAACACGTGAACAGCAATTTTTGGATCGGAGTTGGATCAATTTTGAGTTAGGATTCTCTATAAGAACTCGACCACTGGGTACAGCATAGAAGTCTTACAAGTGATGTTTTAGTACTGTTTTATATAAATTCAGATGGAACCAAATTTGGTCCTTAGACGTGATTTACTTCATGTATCGTATGGCCATTAACTTTCATGATTCTTTTCATTATGAGTCACAAGTCAAGAGTTTGAACCTCTGTATATAGAATTCAAGCGTCCATGTTGCGTCAATTTAGTCCAGAAATCCCTACTGACTAATTACGACAAGTACATTATTATCGTTTGCTCATTTGGAATCAAGGCATTAGCGTTTTTTGTGTACGTTCCATGTAAATGAAGTTTCAGAAGTATACTCCATCTGCTAAACAAATGTTCTGTATACTGCTGCTTAGTTGATTAAACTTCACCACAGTATGTATACCTGCACACCTCCCCTCCTCCTGTAATCTAACCACGTGTACCTTCTCAGAAAAGTTAATTGAAATGTTTGGTAACGATTAATGCCAGATCAGTTGCTCCAGAGTTCGAGAGTTAAATTTTCGTTTTGCAGTTCTTTCCTAAGAACAGAAACGAGGGCTAACACTAAGTTAATATTCATAGAAATTCAGACGATTTGGCACTCAGGGCCAAGTAGATGATGTAAGGCACGGTACTTGCGTAAGAGACAGCTCTCAGCTACCCAAAGGAGAAAGACAGGGGACCACTTTTAGCGTGTTTCATAGCCATGTTGCCCTGTATTGGCTTTGAGTGCTTATTACGTGATAAGTTAAACGAGTCAGAGACTTGTTTCTTGACACATCCTACAGTTGTGTCGTTTATAAGCAGGAGCAACATACAGTACCAACTTATATGTTAATCATTATTTTTTTAATGACAGATCGAAGAAAGTTGAAATCAATATACTGGGACAAATATTATCTTTTAAATAAGGAACCTATCTCCGTGAAAGTTAAAAATCTGGTGTAAATCAGATTATTTATTGATTTATAAATTTGGTCTTCCTCCACTGGGAAGAAAACAATGATTCTCTAGTTGGACTGTAAAACCTGTTGAAGCCTCCGCTTCGTTAGTTATGTATTCTGCAAGTGATAATGATCTATTCACTCAGTAGCCTAAAGCAGAATACTTACATGGTCATTCCAACGAGGATAATCGTTGTTTACAAAGTAGTTCCACACGTGAACTTCATTACCCAGTAGAAAATTTTTCTCATGTGAAGTTCTGAAAGTGAAATAAATCTTCATCAAAGATAACTGACATTGATGTAGATTTGAAAGAAAATTTTTTGTTAGTAAATTTCGTTGAAGAAAAATCTGTTACTGTCGTATTTAGAAGAATTATTGTATTTAAGTCAGCTACGCTATTTCAGGGAGAGCATAAGGGAACAATTGACAGGAATAGGGGAAAGAAATACAGTAGAAGAAGAATGGGTAGCTCTGAGGGATGAAGTAGTGAAGGCAGCAGAGAATAAAGTAGGTAAAAAGACGAGGGCTGCTAGAAATCCTTGGGTAACAGAAGAAATATTGAATTTAATTGATGAAAGGAGAAAATATAAAAATGCAGTAAATGAAGCAGGCAAAAAGGAATACAAACGTCTCAAAAATGAGATCGAGAGGAAGTGCAAAATGGCTAAACAGGGATGGCTAGAGGATAAATGTAAGGATGTAGAGGCTTATCTCACTAGGGGTAAGATAGATACTGCCTACAGGAAAATTAAAGAGACCTTTGGAGAGAAGAGAACCACGTGTATGAATATCAAGAGCTCAGATGGCAACCCAGTTCTAAGCAAAGAAGGGAAGGCAGAAAGGTGGAAGGAGTATATAGAAGGTTTATACAAGGGTGATGTACTTGAGGACAATATTATGGAAATGGAAGAGGGTGTAGATGAAGACGAAATGGGTGATACGATATTGCGTGAAGAGTTTGACAGAGCACTGAAAGACCTGAGTCGGAACAAGGCCCCCGGAGTAGACAACATTCCATTAGAACTACTGACGGCCTTGGGAGAGCCAGTCATGACAAAACTCTACCAGCTGGTGAGCAAGATGTATGAGACAGGCCAAATACCCTCAGACTTCAAGAAGAATATAATAATTCCAATCCCAAAGAAAGCAGGTGCTGACAGATGCGAAAATTACCGAACTATCAGTTTAATAAGTCACAGCTGCAAAATACTAACGCGAATTCTTTACAGACGAATGGAAAAACTGGTAGATGCGGACCTCGGGGAGGATCAGTTTGGATTCCGTCGAAATGTTGGAACACGTGAGGCAATATTGACCTTACGACTTATCTTAGAAGAAAGTTTAAGAAAAGGCAAACCTACGTTTCTAGCATTTGTAGACTTAGAGAAAGCTTTTGACAATGTTGACTGTAATACTCTTTTTCAAATTCTAAAGGTGGCAGGGGTGAAATACAGGGAGCGAAAGGCTATTTACAATTTGTACAGAAACCAGATGGCAGTCATAAGAGACGAGGGGCATGAAAGGGAAGCGGTGGTTGGCAAAGGAGTGAGACAGGGTTGTAGCCTCTCCCCGATGTTATTCAATCTGTATATTGAGCAAGCAGTAAAGGAAACAAAAGAAAAATTTGGAGTAGGTATTAAAATTCATGGAGACGAAGTAAAAACTTTGAGGTTCGCCGATGACATTGTAATTCTGTCAGAGACGGCAAAGGACTTAGAAGAGCAGTTGAACGGAATGGACAGTGTCTTGAAAGGAGGATATAAGATGAACATCAACAAAAGCAAAACGAGGATAATGGAATGTAGTCAAATTAAATCGGGTGATGCTGAGGGAATTAGATTAGGAAATGAGACACTTAAAGTAGTAAAGGAGTTTTGCTATTTAGGAAGTAAAATAACTGATGATGGTCGAAGTAGAGAGGATATAAAATGTAGACTGGCAATGGCAAGGAAAGCGTTTCTGAAGAAGAGAAATTTGTTAACATCGAATATAGATTTAAGTGTCAGGAAGTCATTTCTGAAAATATTTGTTTGGAGTGTAGCCATGTATGGAAGTGAAACATGGACTATAACTAGTTTGGACAAGAAGAGAATAGAAGCTTTCGAAATGTGGTGCTACAGAAGAATACTGAAGATAAGGTGGATAGATCACGTAACTAATGAGGAGGTATTGAATAGGATTGGGGAGAAGAGAAGTTTGTGGCACAACTTGACTAGAAGAAGGGATCGGTTGGTAGGACATGTTTTGAGGCATCAAGGGATCACAAATTTAGCATTGGAGGGCAGTGTGGAGGGTAAAAATCGTAGAGGGAGACCGAGAGATGAGTACACTAAGCAGATTCAGAAGGATGTAGATTGCAGTAGGTACTGGGAGATGAAGAAGCTTGCACAGGATAGAGTAGCATGGAGAGCTGCATCAAACCAGTCTCAGGACTGAAGACCACAACAACAACGCTATTTCCGGAAGCGCTTGTCCTCATTTCATCCTCTGCCTTAGTCAATTTCTCTGCCTCCCTGTCTTCCCCCTTCACCTCGCTTCATCTCTCCCCCTTTCGCCCCCTTAGATTGTTCCGCAACAGACCAAAGAAGAATGAACGCTTTCGACGTCAAGTCATCGACGATTTACAACAATGCATCAATTACGATATTATATTGGTTTCTTTTATTTGTGTGATTTATTGCTATAGTATCCTGGAAAAAAATTGTTTTCCCTCAAACTACAGTAGTGAGTGTATGAACATTCCGTGCAGGATTTTTCTCTACCGAAAATTAAATAGGGAATAATTGTCACTGTAAATACTAGCAACTACGACCAGCATGTATTCCTTCAGGAAACGTCCCAAAAAACAAATGAAATACGTCTTCCGGCTGAAAGAGCGTTAGTGATTCACTGCGAATTTTAGTGCTTGTAATTAACTAAACAATGTTAGTAACAACTCCAAAAATTAGCTGATGTTGCTTAAGTGAAACAGGATTTGGACAACATGTGACAAAAGACGCACTGAATGGGCAATCACACACGTTATTAGTGTTGTAAGTCTCTTTCATCTTTTTGTATTCGTATTAATACAATCAGGCGTTCGATTCACCAGTAATGTCTCTTACTCAGGTAACTGCATGAAGTTGGATTATGTAGCAGCTTACCAGCAACATATCGTTCGAAAGATGTGTGCACACTTTAAGTTCCAGAGTTTACAAAAGCGTTTAAAGTTCTACTGTCTGATACTAAACGTAGTTCTGAAACCTGAGGCTGCTCCAAGAGTATTCCCCCCCCATCCCCCCCCCCCACCCCCCCACCCACCAATCGAAATTGGTGGAAACATTTCTTGAAGTTTCTTCCCAAAGTATACCAACAGAGAAACTAAAGTAAGACGAGCTGCACAGGACCAGATAGCCATGGTTTCAATAATTTCAAATGGAGTTTCGAAAGATGGTGTTTAAAGCTCCTTTTATGTGTTTTGTCGTGACAGCTTTTATTACCGACAGCCGTATTTATTTGATAATGAAGGCTTGTTATTATGCATGTGGCAATAATAAAGTTTTACGTCCTTTATATGGAAGACTTTAGGACGTGCGTAATAGGACTGAGCAGCGAATAAATGGTTGGTGGACGCAAACGAACCATTATTGCACTTGTAGGCTAGAGCCAGTCTCTCATACGAATTCGTGGTTTTCGTGGCACTTCACTACTGGTAACGTACACAGCAACTCCGTATTGCAGTTGGTTACACCTAAATGTAAAATAATTCAATTTAAAATACGCTGTCCTTTGTGTCTGCTTCTATCGTTCACTTTTGTCGTTTATACCGTGGAAGACTTAAAGTTGTGGTAGGTTCCATCATTGCCAGTAAATCTGAAAATGCAAACTGTATCGTCCACCTAAGCAGGGATAGATAATAAATTCTGGTTCGTTTGGAAGCATTCTATGCTCGCACACAAGTACCTCAAGACATTTGTCTTCAACTCATATGTGGAAAATAACTACACATAAGTTGAAATGGAAGAGCAAATCACACAATTACAAAAATTTGAGTAGAGCTTTAGGTGAAAACGGAATAATACGGAAGTGCCAACTAATCAATATTCTACAAAATAATTAACTACAGTACCCTGATGCAGACCCTGTGGTGTTGCGTTGATAATCGGTCTTCGAATTTTCGGCTTGGATGTTAATTACGCCCGTTGGAGGAAAGGAAACTTTTGAGAGAAACTGTAGAGAGGGCGGCAGGAAAAAGTAATCCTCTTACGACAATTTGGGATCAGATCTCTCCACCAACAGACGTGCAATGTTGGCAAAGATATTATATATAACTCCATATGCTTCAATAATTTTCTCTGCAGATAACAGCGCTCTTCGTATATATTACAAATAAAATACCCACTGTCAAATTTCTCCTGCTCAACCAACCTTGAACAAATTTCTGTAGATGAAACTGATTTTGTAAAATCCTAAAATTTCTGTAACACTTTACTGTGTTCACACCAAAATTCGCGAATTAAAGTTCAAGATTGCTCTGTATTATACGTTTGACAGTATAACAGGACGTGTAACTGCCAAGGGTATAAAAAAAGTCTGACTAAATATTTGTGAGGAGACAAAGTCAAACTTCCGTAAACAATTCCTTTTCATTCTTTTGGTAAATACTGTGGACACCTCGGGCGCTTCTCGGGTCAGCGACGGCCTCCGGCACGCAGAGATCGGTGACCGGATACACGCTGCGTTGCTCGCTCCGGCGAAACTCTGCGCGTTACCCTCGTTATTCAGCGACTTGGAACAGAAGTATAACATCCGCTTCTGTGGTAACGTATCCAAAGTAAGTTTGACAATACACACAATATACAAGCAGTACAGTTCTTCAAACGACCCATTAAACAAAAAAAAAAAAATGAACCAAACATTCAGCCGGCTAAAGTAAGATGGTATCTTTAAAATTTTTGGGCACCACAATACGAGGGGAGGTTGACGAAACTACATAGATGTGAAGATTATCCAGACAGACCGAAACATGTCACGTATTTAAAAATGTGCAACTGATGCTGAAAAGTAAATGATAGTTGTTTTTAATATTAATGCTGCTGGTGTTCTATCGCGAGGAATGTGTCCCTATAGAATTAGCTTTTTAACTAATGTACGGTGTAAAGAATCGCTTCTGAAGTTGCCGAAGACTTCAAAAGGTGTAATCTCGTTAGCAACATAACGTTTTCGGATGAGAAGCTACAAAGCGTTATTATACATACTCCAGTTATCGCAGACATAACAACTACTGTGCCATTCGGTACGTACAACACTATCATCAAACTGAGCAATCATCTATGTTTATGACAGATGGCTATAGGTACATATTGTGCTTACTATCAGTGGCAATTAAGATGAGAATAAACAAATTTAGTTTAGGTTCCCGGTCTACTCTTCCTCCGTACCATAGAAAATATGAATAAATGCAGGCAGAGAGAAGACGCTCTGCCAAACTTGATAATGTAAAACAACAAAATTATACAAGAGGGGGATTGGATAATGGCTTTAAACACCCCACGTTTATTTTCAAGCTTATATCTGTATACACAATCTCTTCCCCGCCGCTGTATATCGCACATCCTGTACTGTCCTTTACAGTAGGAGGGCTTACCTGTCCATCCCCCAGTCTTCTGATAACGTTGACAGCTTCAAAGACAGTGCATCTTTCAACAACAGTCAGGCGAAGGTGATACAATACTATGTGACAGAAAGAGTAGCCTACTGCGTTGTGCGAAAAACTACAAATAAAAAAATACTCCACTGTGCCAACACATTATGATCAGCAGCTTAATAGATTGATGGCCATGTTAAGACCGCAGCACATTAGCGTTTCTGCACGGTATGAATTCGACAATTACTTTAAAATGAACACAAACAGCCTCGACTGCAAAACACATTTATTTTGTGGAAAACGCCTTCGGTCAGTTTTTGACCACTTTCAGACCACATACGTTGATGGTAGGCGGTGACGGTAAATGGAGTGACTGTTAACAACTCCACGAGAAATTGTCTTAAAAATGAGTAATGCGACAAGTCCTCGGTGAATTTCCACAGGTATGTAGCACCCCTTGACTACGTCCACGTCACGTAATTCCCATAAACTACGGGCCTGTATTTTAAGGGCGCAAAGTTGTCACCCCTTAACGTAAAAATGTGTTCCATCTGGTTCAGATCAGGCGAATGTGGTGGCCACGGCATAAACGTCAGCCACTGCCATGTTTCTGAGACGCCTGTAGCACGATCCTGACCTTGTGAAACGGATAGTTACCCTGGTGGAAGGTACCAGGGCTGGCGGTGGAGACAAGCACGAGGGATGGTTTGCATTAATGATCATGTAGTCCACAGCTGTCATAGTGCCTTACATTACTACCATAGGTCTCATGGAAACCTAGTGAACGTCTCCTATAGCCTGGTGGTCCTTAGACCACTTTCCATAGAGGCTCATGAAAGTAGCCCGCGAACAGCCGGTCATCTTCACCGTTACCGAGATTTTGGTTCCTAGCCGGAAAGCTATAAGCTTATGCCCTTAGTCAAAGTTGTGTATGCTAGGGGATTTCCCCGTTTGAGGCTCGTATCGATACTATACTCATTCCCCATTTGTCTCTGCTCGGACGTCACTTGCCCCAAACTTCAGCTGGTGCCATTCAATCTTACTGTGGACAGTGGTCATAACGTTTTCCCTAGTCAGTGTATAAACGAATGTAACAACTACTCTCGAAATCAGATTAGACATTGTGAGCTACAAACGATTAAGGAATCCGAGACGAGTGTCCTACATAACGGCCTAGTAGAACGTGTAAACTGTGTACAGCGTGGCACAATACTGTTATTTGCCATGAGGAGCATTTCAGCCACAGAACATCCACGGTCGACCGCTACAGCTTTAATGATATTTAATTTTATACAGTATGTTAGGGGTATAGGTACAAATATTGCGAAGATTGTTAACTTAATATTTACTCATTTCGCTGCGTTAGTTGTCTTTTCTCTGCGTCCAACAGTCTTCCCGCAAACACGTCTCGTAACTTACTACCCGATGATTTCTGCACAGTCGTAACTGTGCTGTGAAGTGGACGACGCCTGTCTGTATTGATTGTCAGTGCGGCGTCCATGCATCCATATTTCAATATATGACCTGTTGCCTAGGGGAAAATAAACATTAACGACTTGCTTGTACCACGTGTACTTGGAGTTAGTAACCGAACTTCGAATATACTGCTCATACATAGTCCACAAATGCATTAAATAGTAATGTAATGTTGTTCAACACGCTGAGCTCATTCGTCAACTAAAGTATCTGTATTTACACCCCTAGTACCTTTATAGGGGCATCAAAGAAAGAATAGCGTTGCAACATTAAGTCTCTCATGTTCCATGACAAAATCTGCTACAGTTGTAAAAAAAATTTATTTCTGAAAAGAACAGAAAAACTCAGTTTCAGGAGTTGTGTCCCATCTTCAGCTGGATCTGCAAAATTTAAAATCAATGAGAACACCTAATCACATTGTTAACATAAGAAAAGTTAAAATAACGAACAGAAATTCATTAGAAATACCCTTGTACTCCTATGTGCTTTTCAATGTGAGTCCATAAAAAAAGAGGAAAACAACGGCCCAATGAGAGAACAGCGTTGGGTGTCTGGTGGCAGTGTGTTTCAAACTGAAAACAATTCAACTTACCAACCATTATTTTTTGTTAAACTTTTGGTTAGTCACACGCTGATTAGAGCAGCTGCACAGAAATGAAATCATATTTCTGCTTGCGTAATCACTCTGTTTTGAGCTGATTAATTTACTGTCAGGATTTTTTGGGCTCCATGCATTAATAAGTTGTATCCTGTGGCTATTTTAGAGTGTGAAGTTTTCTCTCTTCTAGTTGTGCTTGGGAGCAGAGGTGAACACTGAACTGCCATCCGATTTGCTATGATGCGAGTCTTTTATAATTGTTAAATTCATTTCTGTACAAGAATTCAAATTAACGTCTCTCTTGTTATGCTTATTGATTTCAAGTTTTCAAGACAGCTAGATTAAGTTGGTACAACTTACGTAAGTGATTAAAGATTGAATGCTTGTGAAGCTGGCTAAATCAAAAATTGAAATAAAAGTTGATGGCTTTTTTTTTTTTTAAATTGAAGTTTTCTTTATCCTGGTAACTTTCGCTCATCCAAATCCTCGCCAGCAGTTTCAGCTTGATTGTTATTCGTTGGCCACCTCGCAAAATAGTGTCTGCGTCACAGCTGCATACGACCGGCCAGAGCGTGTCAGGTGAGACACATTTCCTTTCTCTTGTTCTGCTGAGGTCGCATGTTTTAGTCAGCGACTTTGATTTAATAACTAGCCGACGTCCGTACACATTCTGGTAACGCTTATGAATATTTATGATGGCCTGGTTTTCCTTCAGAAGAAATACAGTAACAGCTCTTTGCTCAGTTGAGGATGCCATTTTTGGGAGTATTTAAGGCTTTGCCGTCTAGGCAGGAGTGTTTAATGATGTCGCAAATAAGGTTTTTGAACAAAAACTGCATTACTGACTGAACGTCTCTCTTATACACTCTATCTTCCCCTACCGTCCCAATAGGGCAACGAATAATTATTCTATCTTCGGAACTAGAAGCATTGTCTCTGGGCCCAGCGCCACCAAATAAATATTGGGTGGTGGTGGAAACTAGACGGTGATATTATAAATCCGTCCGTTGGAGTAATACTATAGTAAATTCCATTGAGATACGGCTAACGGAAGGTACTGTACGAAGAGTTGAAGTACGGTAGGTCTATAAAACTCAGAACCGTTTTTCTAACAGGAAAAGCGAAATGCATATAATGTTACTGAAAACGTAAGAGAAGCCATAGGATGATAGGAATGAATAAAACTTTTGTAAGCACAAAACAAGAAATGAAGCGATTAGCAATGTGAATTAAATGCGCATATTCAATCTAGATGCCTTCCTTTGAAGCATCACACGAGAGGCACGAACAGATATCTCTCTATGGCAGGGGAGAGTAGCGTGAAGTCGTCTGCGTCGTATGGATTATTAAATTAAAGTTACGGTATCTCGTTCTGTCCACTTCAAAGGATGGCATACACATTGCATAGCCAGAACGCTACGACCAACTGACTAAAGGCTCGTTCTTCGGTAAGTTTAACATTTGCTGTGCACCCAGCCATGAATTACGAAGAAAACGAAGGCAAAATTTTTACGCTCCGTCGACAGCAAAATCATTAGAACAGGAATTCCACAAGTCACTGGCGCGTGGGTGCTCGTAGATGGCGCCGGATGTCCTCTCGCAGATCACCAAACTCATGCAGAGTAGCAAAAGGTGTCTGTCATACCTGTGGTTTTCGCTTGCTAAATTCACAGGCAGTGCTGATACACGGAGCACGCTGTGGACCAGGATAGAACCTGGTTATCGTTATTAGCTCCTACGTGAGAAAAGTACCGCATCCGGTCAGCCGATCATTTAACGAAAATTGTATCTGTCACAAGCACCCCAATACATCTTTTATCAGGGCAATTCCATGTCAAATCCCGTAAATTCGGACATGTTCCTGTTCGACCATCACAGAACTCGGAGAAGTTTTTGTGTGAATATTTGCGCATGAACAGTGGTAAAGTTTAACGTTTGTCGAAGCAATATTTGCAGAGATATAGTCACTTATGTGCCTCCATCCGCGACTTCGCGGAGACCGAGAGTGAATTTCTGGCGATTATATGAAAGGTGGTTACTTTTGAATACATTGTGGGAGTCAACAGTGATCAATGTATTACAAATATTTACTATCAAAAACAGTCTTGATCACAATTTATTTATTACGGTGAATGGCTTCAACCACTACTGTGGTCATCTTCAGACCTACAAGTCGTATACAAAGCTGTAATTAGGGGGCTACATACATTAAAGAAAATACATAAGTTATAAAGTTAGAAAGCTATAAAACGATGAATTACCAATGAGTAAGAACCTCTTCTGGTGGTAAATCACTACTGGAGAAGCCAGTGCACGTATTATTATATATATTACTAAACAATGGTTTATAGGTCGAATAACAATGTAAAATTTCTTAGTTAAAAGAACATTGTCAAGAAGGAAAATAAACACTCACTAAATTTAGCTTGATTAACAGCTATTGTCAATTAAGAAGTGTTAAAAATATTTAAAGGTGAACTTCATTTTGACAGTACATAGGCCTGTTTCTGAACCATTTGGAACCACTGGTTGCCATGGTGAAGTTGGACGCCGTTCTAAAGATGAGGCAGCAGGCTTCTTTCCGCTGAAGTTGTTATAAAGACGATAGGCAGACTAGTGGTTGCCATGGTGAGGATAAACGCCAGTACAAAGATGTGGCAACAGGCTTCTTTTTAACGAAGTTGATGCGAAAGTGGAATGGCAAAGACTGTCACGTCAGACGATGTACTATTGAGCAGCAACATGTCTTCATTGAAACGATTTTCAATGAGTAGGCTGCAATAATCGTTAACTGAGATGTGTAGTACATGCTGCTCAGATACGATTTACTGGTATAATAAGAGACTTCCATTTACATAGATTACATAATAATTCTTACAGATCAATACTAAAAAAATCGAGAGGGCACAGTAATTGTGAATATTTTAGAAATGTTGTCTATGAACTTCAAATGTAGATTACATTTTTTTCCATGTGATAGTTTTTAAGAGGCATTGCTATGTCTTATGTTGCATACCAATCTTACAAACAAATGAAAATGGAAGGAATTTAAAATAAAGGGATGTGAATTAGCAATATGCAGTCTTAAAACATATAAGCAAACATTCTAAGTACAGACAGTCAGTCATAACATTATGTTTGGCGAAATAAAATTACAATCTAAAGGTAAAATATCTCCTAAAGGTCTTAATAAATTAAAAACGAAGGTAAGACGAGTGAACATTCTAAAACAGAGCGTCGAAAAGGTCAAAGAAATGTTTGTCTTCGAATTCAAGTTGTTCGTTTAAAATAGATAACGGTTTACTTTAGTGAAGTCAATAGTTTTAAATTTCTTCTAAAATATTTAGTAGTAGTCCTTTTGGCACAGTATGTAATATTTTCAAATTATTAGAAATGCGGCCCTCAGAATGATTGCATCCATTAAGATGTTGACCAAATATTGATTTGGTACCTGCAATAACAGTAGTATATTCCTTAAAACGTGTTAGAAAGTTTAGTGCGTGTTTATTTTCCTTGACAATGTTCTCTTAACTAAGCAATTTTACACTGTTATTCAACCTACAACCCACTGGTTAGTAATGACATCATTCCGTCAGAAGTGGGCGGAGCCTCCATTATATATAGTAAGACGTGGACTGGTTGCTCCAGGAGATTCTTACTCACTGTTAAGTCATCGTTTTATAGCTTTATAGCTTCTTTATAACTTTATAAATTTATGTACTTTCTTTAATCTATGTAGCCCTCTAATTATAGCTTTATATACGACTTGTAGGTCTGAAGATGACCACAGTGGTCGCAACCGGTCACCGTAATAAATAAATTGTGGTGAAGACTGTTTTTGATAGTAAATAAATGTTGGTGTGTGTTCTTTCGGGCAATGGATCCACGACATTCAATGCGGGTGAACAGTTACCTCCGTTCTCCTGCAGGGATCTCTAAGTATGGAGCACAAGTGCATGGACTGCTGATAGGCGGCGCTGGATGGTAATGTGGTCGACCGAGAGATGTGCCGAGATCGTCCGCGCACTCGCGACACTGTGTACAGCTGGCTCAGTAGTTAATGGAACTGTCTAGTAAATACAGTACGGTTTTAGCAGCCGAGCAGCGTGGTCGTGCTGTCTGTTTCCGCCTGCAGTGCTGGTCCACTTGCCTTGTTTACTTCCTTCGGCCGACACTAAGGCGACGCCGTAGCGCGAAAAGATAATGGCGAATCAATCCCGAAAAGCAACATTGAAATTCCCTTTTAGAAACGATTTTGCTAGATGAAAAGCACTCAATATCGAGCAGTTTTTAAAGGAAGAGGCCAAGGGCCCGGCTGCTGATACCGTCATCCACTTCCGTATCGTAAGTAACACAATCTATGTGAAACTTACTAACGACGCAACGTGCGACAGGCTTCGTCGAAACATGGAGCAAGGACCACGTTTCTGCAACGGAGACAAAAATGTTGGCAACGTGGAGTTGCTCCTTCCGGACTGGGACTGCAGACTAAATGCATGTTTGAACTACCGTTCGAATTCCCGGCAGACATCGTGGCGGCGATGCGCCCCAGTGGTATAGTATACGAACAAAAGGCGGTGAAGTGCACTCACTTGAAGACGTATCCAGTCCTCAACGGAGAACGCCGGGTGCGCATTGAACTCAGACGACACATACCACCATACCTCCAAATAGGAAGCTGCCGGGCCATAGATATTTATCACGGCCATCCTAAAACGTGTTCCGGATGCGGCAAGGAATGTCACGTTCCGAGTGCCTCTAACGTCGAATCTCACAAATCCCTCCACCGATGCCGACAATCCTCCCAGTAACAAACGCGGCGGCACTCATGACATCTCCGTCCATCCAGAGGCAACAGACCAACGTTGCAGTACTCCACAGATCGACACCGGGCCGACCAGTCAGACCTGCCAGAAGCAAAAGTCCGTCCAAAGCATTCGATATGACCCGACACCGCAGGCACTGCCGACATCAGTATGGCAATCGATGCACTAATCGTACCAACGGAAGCCTTTGTCCAGGCGAGGCGTGAGTCACTGCCATCGTCCGACACGGAAGGCCACACACGGAAACACTGTTCTCGGAAACGCCAGAAACGGCGCTACAGGATCGCGTCGGGAAACGGCAGCTCCCACTCGCAGGGGGCAGAAGAACCAATCCTGCAGGACGCCGACAATGCGACCATGATAATGGTACCATTGTCACTGACTCCATCCCTCCAGAACGGACAGAGAGGCGGGCAAAGGCTATCTCACAGTCCTCTACAGTGATAGAAAGGTTCCATTGCAGGCTGCGAAGCCGCTCGGTCCCTCTCTATCAATCACCGCGATATTATGGAACATGAGCAGCCTTCCGTGCCGACATCGTGGGACGAGGATGTGGAGACTCAGCAAGACATCGATCGGGGGCCTGCCGAAGTCTGAACAATACAAGGAGGTCCGCGGCCGGTGAGATGCGTGGTCACTCGCGACGTCCGCTTCTCTCCACCATCACCGTGGAAAAGCCTGCCCAACCACCGCACCGCCAGGCTTACCACCTGGAAACGATGAATATCAACATGACTAGCTCTTCCGCCAAGATGCTGGCCGAAGTGGCTGAGAGGTTGTAGGCGCCTCAGTCTGGAACCGCGCGACCGCTACGGTCACAGGTTCGAATCCTGCCTCGGGCATGGATGCCTGTGATTTCCGTAGGTTAGTTAGGTTTAAGTAGTTCTAAGTTTTAGGGGACTGATGACCTTAGAAGTTAAGTCCCATAGTGCTCAGAGCCATTTGAACCATTTCTTCCGCCAAGATCCAACTTGTAAGACAAACTGTACGAGCCACAGGAATCCACTTTGCAGTCCTGCGCCGGCCAAAGTGGCCGTGCGGTTCTATGCGCTATAGTCTGAAACCACGTGACCGCTACGCTCGCAGGTTCGAATCCTGCCTCGGGCATGGATGTGTGTGATGTCCTTGGGTTAGTTTGGTTTAATTACTTCTAAGTTCAAGGTGACTGGTGACCTCAGAAGATAAGTAGCGTAGTGCTCAGAGCCATTTGCAGTCCTGCGAGGGATGCGAACGACCGCACTCTCGAACATTTCTGGCTACTCAATGTATGTGACGCCTTGTGGAGGACTAACGGTAGCAGCACTTGGCACCTAATTCATTAATGTTCATGCACCATCGGGCAGTACCAAACGTCGTGACTGGGCCAGATTCTACTCTGCATACATTGTCCCCTTTTTTTCTAGGACTATAAACGAAGTGTCGTCGCTGCTGATTTTAATTGCGTCCTTCATCCCAAGCACCAAATCCCGCACTCCACGCCCTGTCCGGAACTAGGTATAAAGATTCACGATCTTTATTTGTATGACACGTGGTAAAAGACACACGGCGACAGTTCTGGACATTCGCATACCAGTCGTTCGGCGAGCAGACTGGATCGCATATATGTGTCACAACGTCTTACACAGCAAGTGTTGGCCGCCGAACGATTGCCTTCAGCCTTTCCTGATCGTAGTGGCTACACATTCTGACGATGCATCTCCACACTCAACAAGGCTGGCGCAGTGATAGCCTTTGGAAGATAAACGTAACGCACCTCAAGGAACCAGACTGTCGTCGCCGCAACTTGAGCCAACTGTGAAAGACGTCACTCCCGATATCAGTCGACTTTGGTGTGGTTTCTCTGCGCCCCAAGACACTTATGCAGTTCGGTAAGGACACTGCTGCGTGGCACCGCCAGACCCTGGACTTTAACTATGTGGCGCTCAGGGAAGTCGACTCTCTACCCCCATCACCGGACAGACAACGAGAACGATACCGAATCAAAGCTTACATATTGTCGTCGACGAATAGCAGCTTAGAAGGAGCCGTAGTCCGCTCACGACGACACGACCGAACCGCAGGATAGGTCCTCACCATGCACCACATTGTGGCAGAAAAGCGCCGACACCGCCGACAGTTCATTACAGGCCTTACGACGCAAGAAGGTCGCTCCCGTACGTCCCAAGCAACCATAGTGAAATCCATGGAGAATCATTTTCGTCATCTTTGCCAAGAAAGAGCTGTAGACGACAAGCATTACAAGAAGTGACACGCTCTACAGGCAAGGCAACGGCGACGGTACTACTGGTGAAAGTCTCGTCTGAGGAGGTGGACAAAGGTGTGGTCATCAAGTCTCCTGGGCCCCATTCCAGTTTTACCAGACTTCCCGTGACATCACGATGCCCCGCTGGATTACAGTGTCCCGAGAACTCATGTCTTCAGACTGCACCGTACTGCCTTCCTTCGTCGAAGGGCTTCTCGTGCCAGTACACAAGCCAGCAGGAGGACAATCGGTAAGTGATTATCGGCCACTTACAATGTTCAACGCCTACTACAAGATCTTTGCCAGGCTTTCAGCAGGCCGTATGAAGAAGACTTTGCCAATGATTCTCGCCCCAAAACAGGAATCGCAGGGGAGTGGTGGGCGAGACTCCAACTTAGAAATGGCCACCGGTGACTGCAGATACTTAATAGCGACCGCCTCACTATGCCGGCTACGAACGGTGATCGTTTTCATCGATTTCAGTTGGGCCTTCGAATGAGTGCACCACAACTACCTACTAGAGGTGATGGACAAGTAGGCGTTCATCCCAGGCCCACCGACACCCTATGGCGTCTTCTGACAGCAGCCAGTTCTTAGGTCCACGTCGACGGACGGACGAAGGATCCAATAGCCATCTAGAGGTCTCTATGACAGGGTCGCTCCTTTCTGCGTACATTTACCCAATCGTGCTCGAGCCGCTCCTCGGGGGTCTCAACCACAAGTTATCTGGCGTCACCTTACTAGGCGTCTCATTCCGCTCTAGGCCGTACGACGACGACCTGCTACTTCTGGTTCGTTCCGCCAACGAAGTCCACCGCGAACTGAACTAGAACGAGCGACATGGATAGGTTGCGGCAGTCTTCTGAACACCAACAAGTCGGCGCCGGCAGGTAACGGGCGTGGTCTTGGGCCGCGCGCTGCACCCTCCTCCTGCCATTTACTGGACTCAGTCACTTGGGGGTCACGTTTAGGAAGAATGTACACGGAACGGCCGCAGCAAGTTATCGACTTTAACTACAGGTAGTACACGTGATGGTTCGCTAGAACCTGCTCCGGGACTTGAACCAGCTGCAACGTGTGGAATACTATAACATCGTCGCGGCATTAAAACTGAGTCACATGACACACGTCCTCCCCATACCAGACTTCCGGCAGTCTTTGGTTATTTCCTACTCACAGGACACATATTTAAAGTACGTTATGACACTCCCACCCTCCCTCTACGCGATGGAGGATTTGATGCATTGCTCATTTAGAGATCTGTTGCCTCACATTTTATAACAGGTCCTTCATTTTAGAGCTTTTCATTTAGATTGTAAACGTATTCCATATTACAAACAGCAATTATTGTTTTCAGCAATTACAATTGAAGTAATAACTTACTAAAATACATTAGAAATTTAAAGAGAAAACACAGAAAGTGTTGAGATTTTAAAAGATATGGTGATAGATGATAGAAAAAACAAGGATAGTAACAGAGAGAGAGAGAGAGAGAGAGAGAGAGAGAGAGAGAGAGAGAGAAATGTTACTCTATCTGAGCCAGCCTGGTCCGAAAGGCTCGGAACTACTTCGAGCCTTGCAGTCCCCGTTCGCTACAGTTTGATTTACGGATTAATAGTTCTAAACACTATTTACACAAACAGTATAGCTATTATATAGGTCGGTCCATTGATCGTGGCAGGGCCAAATATCTCACGAAATAAGCGTCAAGCGAAAAAACGAAACTTGTCTAGCTTGAAGAGGGAAACCAGGTGGCGCTGTGGGTGGCCCGCTAGATGGCACTGCCATATGTCAAACGGATAGCAACTGCGTTTTTTTTAAATAGGAACCCCCATTTTTATTACATATTCGTGTAGTACGTAAAGAAATATGAATTTTTTTGTTGGACCACTTTCTTCGCTTTATCATAGATGGTTCTGTATAGTCACAAAGTCACAAACGAATAGCTCAATTTCAGACGAACAGTTGGTAACAGGTAGGTTTTTTAAATTAAAATACAGAACGTAGGTACGTTTGAACATTTTATTTCGGTTGTTACAATGTGATAGATGTACCTTTGTGAACTTAACATATCTGAGAATACATGCCGTACAGCGTGATTACCTGTAAATACCACATTAATGCAATAATTGCTCAAAATGATGTCCGTCAACCTCAGTGGATTTGGCAATACATTACTCTCTACAGCGAGTAGTTCGCCTTCCGTAATGTTTGCACATGCTTTGACAATGCGTTGACGCACGTTGTCAGGCGTTGTCCGTGGATCACGATAGCAAATAACCTTCAACTTTCCCCACAGAAAGAAATACGGGGACGTCAGATCCGGTGAACGTGAGGGCCATGGTATGTTGATTCGATGACCAATCCACCTGCCATGGAATATACTATTCAATACCGCTTGAACCACCGGCGACCTATGTGCCGGACATCCATCATGTTGGAATTACATCGTCTTTCTGTCATGCAGTGAAACATCTTGTTGTAACATCGGTAGAACATCATGTGGGAAATCAGCATACATTGCAGCATTTAGATTGTCATCGTTAAATGGGGGCCAATTATCCTTCCTCCCATAATGCCCCACCATACTTTAATTCACCAAGGTCGCTGTAGTTCTACTTGTCGCAGCGATCGTGGATTTTCCGTTGCCCAACAGTGCATATTACGCCGGTTTACGTTACCGCTGTTGGTGAATGATGCTTCGTTACTAAATAAAACGCGTGCAAAAAAATCTGTCATCATCTCGTAATTTCTCTTGTGCCCAGTGGCAGAACTGTACACGACGTTCAAAGTCGTCGTCGTGCAATTCCTGGTGCATATAAATATGGTACGGGTGCAATCGATGTTGATGTAGCGTTCTCAACACTGACGTTTTTGTGATTCCCGACTCTCGCGTAAGTTGTGTGCTACTGACGTGCGGATTAGCCGCGACGCGACTTGGGCATCATCATTTGTTGCAGGTCGTAGTTGACGTTTCACATATGGCTGAACACTTCCTGTTTCCTTAAATAACGTAATTATCAGGCGAACGGTCCGGACACTTGGATGATGTCATCCAGGATACCGAGCAGCATACATAGCACATGCTCGTTCGGCATTTTGATCATAATAGCCATTCATAAACACGATATCGACCTTTTCCGCAATTGTTAAACGGTCCATTTTAACACGGGTGATGTATCACGAAGCAAATACCGTCGGCACTGGCGGAATATTACGTGATACCACGTACTTATACGTTTGTGACTATTACAGCGCCATCTATCACAGAGCGTAAAAAGTAGTCCAACTTAAACATTCATATTTCTTTACGTACTACACGAATATGTAATAAAAAATTGGGGGTTCCTATTTTAAAAAACGCAGTTGATATCCGTTTGACTTATTGCAGCGCCATGTAGCGGGCCAACCACAGCGCCATCTGGTTTCCCCCTTCAAGCTAGACAAGTTTCGTTCTTTATAGTTTATTTGTTTAATGCTTATTTCATGAGATAATGGGCCGATCACTACTAATGGACCACCCTGTATGCATTGTGGAAACCGCAGTGGTGTGTTAGTGTAAATTACGTTATTTCTTGGCGTTATTAATTAACTTTCAGTTCCTATATTATGTGTCTTGAATTTTAACCGTTATGTTGCTTATATAATAAGTGTTCAGTTACAAATGTTACATCGTAACGGTGGTGTAATGACCCCGGGATGGATATAAACTGCTGTTAATATTTAACCCGGGACAGGTTTACAGGGTTGATTGCATTAGACCGTTTATTATTTTAGATGTTTTGTATGGTTGTCTGTGGTACTTGTTGGTGAAAGTGTTTGCTGTTTGAGTGAGTGTGTGTTTTGGTACTGCTGAAAAAATGAGTGCACAAATTCGAAGCCCTGTCTTACGTGCTTCGTGTGTTGCAGTGTTCTGTTATGCGGCCGTGTCTATCTGTATTCGTCGTGTTATATCCTTGACACATTACCCGAAATTTTATTTACTATTTCCCACTCGTCTTTGTCTCTTATTACCTGTATCATGTCGTTGTATTGCATCATTGTCTGATGTGCTGCTCTGTACCGGTGAGAGGGAAAAATTATGTGTTCTGGGGATCCATGTTCCCCACAATTACAGGTAGCACTCTGGTTTTGGCCTATGCAGTATAAGTGCACAGGGTATGGACCCTGACCTGTCATGAAGTGAACCATACCCCGGCTAGGATTGATATGGCTCAGTCTCAGACGTTCCCTGATGTCCGGGTAGAACTGGTGCACCCACGGCGCTTGTCGCTTAGTTCCCATTGCCTTTTCCAGGTATCCACCCGTAATTTAACGAGTTGGCGCTTCTCGGTAATACCATGCCCTGTAATTTCGACTGCCATTTCATGTCTTCACCTCCTCAGGCAGTATACTGTAGTCCTGAAACCGAGTGTTTGTCTCGATAGGGAAGGTTCAAGGCACCAAGCAGACTGATTCTACGGACGTGGTGTTGAAATCTCCTGACAGCCTTATTAGGGCACTTCTCTCCTCTCGCCGCACTATGTTTCGATTCGTCACCAGAAGTATTCAGTTGCCCCATGCACTGGCTGCAGAACAGATCACCGATTCAAAGAGCGCACAGTGGTAAGTTCTCAGTGAAGGGTGTTATGCCAACTTGTGCATGATCTAGCCAGCCCTTTCAATCGTTGTTCTGATGTGATCGTCAAATGACAATCGTTCGTCGAGTTGCACACCGAGATATCGTGTTTTCCGTTGTCTGGGCAATGGAGGGGTCGGAGTGTTTGATGTCGAGCACGGGCAATTGCTCTTTATATGAGGGAGCGACGGGCCAGTCAACACGCCTCCCTAACAGGTCGTCTATTGGAGGTCTTGGTGCAGGTCTCTCACGTCCCACCGGTGTCCGTGTCGCACGTCGCGTCACAGCTCTCCCATGTGTCGACATTCATTTTGGAAATACAGCTACGTAGTGTCGGATCCCCCCACAACGAGCCCGTCAAAGCTAAAAAAATTTTACATCGCCCTTTTGCGGGCAGTTATGCGTAACATAGTAGAAACCAAGTAACAATAAGCAAGGCTATTTTACTTTGTACTTGGAATCACATTTTTGTTGTAACATTTTGTTTTATAGCATATTCATTTGTACACATTTAATAATAATAATCATGTAATGAAAAAAATAACTTAAAAACGAGTTGTAGACCTTTGGAACCTCCTCTTTGGGAGAATTTTTGCGAACGGTAAGGGGCAGTGCCTGAAGAGGGATAGTTTATTTCTTTTTTTATGGTAGAGTAAAAGTGGTGGTGCCAAGTTTGGGTAGATCTGATATTTATTCTCCTTTTTTTATGAAGAAACTTAGTAGGAAGCAAAGATAAGTTCACGACAAAAGAAAAGTAAGCAGTATAACCCTGGTTCGCATACCGGTCCGGCACACGTTTTCAATCGTCGCCGCTAATGCCGCATAAAATCCTGATGCAGCTGATATAAATTATGCCTTCCCTTTCCTTTCCTTTATCTCTCCACCTTTCTCCGCCAATTTACATCATTTCTGGCGACTTCAAACTGTAATGTCTCGAAAAAATTTTGTTGAAGGGAATGAAATTTGGCTATCTTGTACAACTGTAAACGTTCTCTTAAGAAGACAATGAAAAGAATTTTACAAGCGATATTCAGCAATACACGTTTAGATAAAATCGCCCGAAAAAAATCAGCGGACGGAAAAATTTCAAAGTTTGGCTTCTTATGTCTCAGGGACTATGGGTATTACGAGCATGAAACTTGACATGTAGTAATGTCTTCTTAAGAGAATGCATATAAC
This sequence comes from Schistocerca gregaria, assembly GCF_023897955.1. Taxonomy (NCBI): domain Eukaryota; kingdom Metazoa; phylum Arthropoda; class Insecta; order Orthoptera; family Acrididae; genus Schistocerca; species Schistocerca gregaria. Next base: position 421,304,198 of record NC_064921.1, on the reverse strand, counting down.
TATACATGATGGCCAATTTCATTACTTTTAGTGAAGTATTGTCCTAGACAAAACGGCTCAAAGTTGCTAGAAACTGACGCTTGCTCTGCGGATAGTCACGGTGGACTCAAATAAGCGACTATATCTCGCCCAGTACTGCACCATTTAAAAAAAACACAAGTTTGTGTTAAAAAAGACATATGCTTTCGTTTTAGAATGTTTCCAAATATGTACATTCATGGGCCCCAGCCCTACATTGATACCGGTGAAAGTCGTTTTCCTATAGCTGTTATTGTGCCAGAGATATTTTGGGTGGACGAACACATTGACAGTATACCTGCCGGTTAATCAACAATCTCATGCATTCAATACAGCAACTGTGAATCAGGTTATTGTACAGAACTGTTAAGGCTTTCGTAGCCACTTGTTAACAAACTGCCTGCTGGCTTTTGTCTTTTGTCTTGGGTTCTCCGGCCGACGTTTGTTTAATGATTTTTCTGACATTTCACCAGCACGGGTGGCTGCCAAAGCTTCATCCTTCTTCATTGCTGGTGGTGGACGCTACTACAAGCAAGAGAGGATGGAGCCACTTGTTTTGGCGAAACTTCAGAAAAATCATCAAACAAATTTCGGCCGGAGAGCCAGAGGCAGAAACTAACAGGCAGTTTATCGCACAGAAAAGCGCAAATGCGGACGAAGAATGCACTCTCACGCCCGGGGTGCACCTTACGCTCTCCGTAATGATTGTCAGACAGCTGTGCTGGACGCCGTTATGGTATGGACGGATTGCTACAGAGGACGTCAGAGCACTACTGCGGTTGCAACTACGAAATCTGGTCGGTCATTAAGACCCACTCCCCGGACCGCGACTTCGGCGAACTGAAAGCGCGCTGCCAACTCCGTCCTCCGCGAATTCTCACCATCGTGTCATCATTTTTCCTAGAGTCTTCCACATCCAGCAGTTTTCCCATCGAGCCGTACATGTCCAGCAATAGCGAAAAGTGCTTACACTGTGGCCCAATAACATCGGTTCCTTCCAGCCCAGCACGCAGAATCCCACAAAGACAATCCGTGAGAGTGCCAACTCAATCATATCGCAAATCGCCTCCCCACCACTAAAAAACAGTCGTTTCAGTTTCCTCTCCGCGACGTCACTAAGTGTTTACTAATGGAAGGTTTCCGCGCCCAGCATTACCCTTGCATCAAAAGTCTCGGCCACAGTTCTGCTAGACAAGCCCAGGCTGTGCGATGGCGACCCAACTTCTGCGAATATAGGCACCTGTAGCTGCAGTGAACAGTCACGGCAGAAAGTCGCTCTTTTTCCGAAGCAATCTGTCCATACGAGCCACTGGAATGGTGGTCAGTCGTGCGTGATAGAGATGCGTGATGGAGAAGCAATGAAGCCACGAAACAGTGAATGCTCGGAGCCACCTGAAGGCGGTGCCAGCAAAACTTTCGCACTGTGTCAACGGCCAGACACTACCACACTTACCCTCGAATCTTGGTTTACTCATAGTTCTCTGTCAGTTCCCTTGGGAACAATGGTACTCGTACTTAATTAGTCGTGATGGTCACATTTCTCTCCCTCAGTTACAGAAGCTGCCATTGAGGACGCTGCATGTTACTGAACATTTCTGCCCTCAGCTTGTGTGTGTTAAGAATTTGTGCCTCGTGATGACTGGGTGTTGCGTGATGTCCTTAGGTTAGTTAGGTTTAAGTAGTTCTAAGTTCTAGGGGACTGATGACCATAGATGTTAAGTCCCATAGTGGTCAGAACCATTTGAACCAATTTTTGAACAATTTGTGTCAGGTTCATTAGTCCACAGACAACTCGACTGGTGAATGCCAATAAAAACCCTTGGTTTCTAGTGAATCCGAGAATTTGTGTTTCTCCAGTATGCTCCACAAGCGACCACAAATCCAAAATGCAATTTTGATAATGCCGGACCTTTCAAAGATGTTCAAATGTGTCTGAAATCTTATGGGACTTAACTGCTACGGTCATCAGTCCCTAAGCTTACAAACCACTTAACCTAAATTATCCTAAGGGCAAACACACACACCCATGCCCGAGGCAGGACTCGAACCTCCGCCGGGACCAGCCGCACAGCCCATAACTGCAGCGCCAGACCTTTCTCTACCTTTGAACTTACTGCGAGGTGCAGGATTCCACTTTTCGCTCACGTCACAACAAATGGATGAGACATTAGTTCTCATGTTGTCTCAGTTTTGAAGGAAACATCTAGATATGGACATGACGTTATGTACACTGCTTTTGTCATGCTGCAAGAGCCTTTCCTCACTAACAAACTTCGAAGCCCAGGAACCCTGTTCCAGTCCAGTCCAGGCGAGTCCAAAGAAGGAAAATACGAGATGCGAGCCCAGGCCGTACGTGTGGTACTCGACGGGATTAAACACAGACCGTACGTGAGGCAGTGCAGTACCTTGACCACTCAGTTACGAAGGCATGCCTCGCTGCTTTAATTTGGAAAGGAAGACTAGAGATGGAATTGGAGACATAAGGAGAACTTTCAACCTTCATCGTTATCGGAACTCCATTTGTACTGATGTAATACCCTTCCTTACCATTAGTATGTACATCAAGGTTAACGTCCCGTTTTCCAGTCCCCCGTGAAGATAATGCAGGTGTCGAACACAAGGCTATTTGTGTGACTGTAGGACACCCTAAGAAGTCAATTTGAAGGTGATAAACACTGCCTCATAACAAAGGTGAAGCACACAGAAGGGGAGGACGAAAACCAATGAAACTCCAAGGGTTAAGAGGTTTGTCCGATATTATTTTAGTGACTAGAAAATCGAATCAAATTTACAAAGTATTTGGCAGCACGCACCCACTTGATGTATGATGTTCCTCCTTCTCTGGCCTGGATGCATGCGCTGGTTCGGTAGGGAAGGACGTAAAAAAACCATTGTACACTCTCCTGCGACAAGATGACCCACAGCTGTTGTAACTGGTCCTTGATGTAGTGGATACTGGCACCGGGATGCAATTGACATTTGATCTGGTCCATGGTGTTGCGATTCGTTTCGTCCTTTTGCCTCCACCTACCTGTAAACTCGTTGCAGAAGATCGACGGTAGGAAAGCCGAGCAGAATCCAACCGTACTGCAGCTCGCACCAGGCTGCGTACAACGCAACTATTCTAAGAATCGGGAAACTGTCAAAACTTACATTCTGAAGTTGAGAACTACACGTTCACTGCCAAGCACGTGCTAATCCTAACGCAGTCACGCACAACTCTCTCATTCATGTTAACAAGTTTATGACAAAGCATTTCCCGAAACTCGAACAGCTACTAAGCACGGATTGTTCGTAAATGAAAGTACTCGCCAAACTATTAAGTTTATCGGCGTCTAATGCACTCCAGTTTTTAGTAACCGATCTTCTCAATATGCCACGCGGCATTACTATCGGAGTTCACACTACATACGACCGTACCATTTAAAGGCTGGGCTCCGACCCTTAGACTGATGTGAGCATTCTATATCTCCAAGAGAAGGCTAATAGGAAAATATTATTCTCCCGCGTTAGTCCGCGCTTTTCATGACAAACCAATCAACAAGTAACACACTTCTGAACTGTACTTTTACCGAAATAAATATTTAACATACTGATATTTTGTTTGCACTTTAGTTTATTAACTGTTTTAATTTGCACTCGAATTAGCTTTCCTTTTAGCATAAACTGGCTTAACATATTACGATACAAAATTCCCCGTCGTCTGCATTCACACTGTCTCAAAAATTTCTCACGCTAGTTCGTACAGCGTTTATCAGTAGAACAATCATCTGCATATTTACTTTATACCACATTCGCGCATCTTTCACACTACTAATAGCATATAGAAAACTGTAAAAATTAATAAACAAAAAAGCCTCCAAGAAATAAATATATCAATTCACGAAAAGCAGCCCGGAGTGGCCGCGCGGTTAGAGGCGCCATGGCACTGTCTGCGCTGCCCCTCCCGCAGGAGGTTCGAGTCCTCCCTCGGGCATGGATATGTGTGTTGTTCCTAGCACAGGTAAGTTTAAGTTAGTTTAAGCAGTGTGTAAGTCTAGGGACCGATGACCTCTGCAGTTTGGCCCCTTAAGAGCTCAAACACATTTGAACATTTTTGAACAATTCACAAAAACATTTTCTTGATCTGTTTCTTGAATGTCTCTGTGCGCTACTGTCCTCTAGCAGATTATATTAGAAATACGTACTCGACTGAACCCGCTTCAGACCATCTGTCACTGTGCACGCAGGAGTCATTCTCCCGATACACAGGCTCTAGAGAGGAGAGATACAAGGCGCCACGCTTAGTGTGCTCTACTGGGGACTGATTTGAGCGCTACAGGAGTACCTCAACAGCACCCAAGCAATTTATAGAGACACCTGCTGCTCCTGGGCGAGCACTGCCCTGTTGAAAACTGGCTCCTCAATATTATCGAATCAGAAATAACACATGAAGGAACAAGATGTCCCTAACATATTGTTACTGTGCGGCTGGTCCCGGCGAAGATCCGAGTCCTCCCTCGGGCATGGGTGAGTGTGTTTGTCCTTAGGGACTAATGACCTCAGCTGTTAAGTCCCATAAGATTTCACACACATTTGAACATTTTTTTTTGACATATTGCTGTGCCATCAGATTCATTGGTGACTACCAGCCGCGACCTAAAAGCTAATGAGCCTTTCCAAAACATCGGAAGAACGGGACCTCTTCCCGGTTTGCCGCCATACTCGCTGACGATGTGCAACTGGGGCGGTGCAAAAAAATGGTTCAAATGGCTCTGAGCACTATGGGACTCAACATCTTAGGTCATAAGGCCCCTAGAACTTAGAACTACTTAAACCTAACTAACCTAAGGACATCACACACACCCATGCCCGAGGCAGGATTTGAACCTGCGACCGTAGCAGTCCCGCGGTTCCGGACTGCAGCGCCAGAACCGCACGGCCACCGCGGGCGGCAGGGGCGGTGCAGCAGTGTGAGTAATCGCTGAACAGAATGCGACGCCACATGTCCGCAGTCATTGTTTCTCGTTCACTGAACCAATGCTACGAGATGATAGAGAATATTACAGGGAGTCCAGTACTTGTTCTCGGATGGCAGACGCAGATGTGAGGGAGCTGCGACATCCCTTTGTGGTGGTCGGACGTGGCCGACTCAAATCTTGACGACAAGTGTGCCTGCGCTCATGATTCCATGCAGGGCAACAGGAGGCCGCTGTCACATACAAATTCCCTAGAACCTACACTGATAAGCCAAAATATTATGAGCACTGCCACCGCGGCATAGGATGTAGTAATCGAAGACCCGCTGTAGGCTGCGAACCACCTGCATCTCTTCATGTCTTCCCAGACGGTGATGTCGTTTTTGAGCAGTGTAATTATCCGTGTCTCGAAGTCACAATCATGCTACAATCGTTTGAGGGGCGTTACAAGGACTCGCGTTGATGACTCACTGACCAAATTCGCCCGAAGTAAATCCTAATGAACCCATCGCTATCGGGCGCCATCATCACGTACGCAAATCAGCAACCGGCTACTTATCACACGAATTACATAACCTGTCTGGAGACATCCGGTGCCACATATCTCCAAAAACCAACCAAAAAACTGTCGGGTCCCTGATACGAAGAATCAGTGTTGTATTTTGTTCAAAACACAGATAAACAAGCTTTTAAGAAGGTAGTCGTACTGTTTTGGCTAATGAAGATAAATATTGCAGGATTCTACCAAACATGCAGACGGAGACCCATAATGAGAACCATTTAAAACTCTGTCAGCCATTAGTAACACATGTGAGTATGCGCCATGTCTGCGCCCTTAAGCCGGCCGGTGTGGCCGTGCGGTTCTAGACGCTTCAGTCTGGAACCGCGTGACCGCTTCGGTAGCAGGTTCAAATCCTGCCTCGGGCATGGATGTGTGTGATGTCGTTAGGTTAGTTAGATTTAAGTAGTTCTACGTTCTAGGGGACTGATGACCTGAGATGTTAAGTCCCATAATGCTCAGAGCCATTTTTTGCGCCCTTAACAGTTACTGCACAACATGTGACGCTGTTGAAACCTCTTATAGACAATGATACAGCTGTCCCTGACAATCGGTTTTATGCAGCACGCGTCTGGAACCGCGCGACCGCTACGGTCGCAGGTTCGAGTCCTGCCTCGGGCATGGATGTGTGTGATGTCCTTCGGTTAGTTAGGTTTAAGTAGTTCTAAGTTCTAGGGGAGTTATGACCTCAGCAGTTAAGTCCCATAGTGCTCAGAGCCATTATGAAGCCCGCACTACCTTCAAATAGATTGCCCAAGATTTTCATATTCCCTCGCTCGCTTTGTGCAAGTTATTAGCCCTACAGAGAAAATTAACAAGGCCTGTTCATAGGAAATTTAATGTAGTTAAATTTGGTTCAGTGATACGTTTTAGCTGGACGCACGATATTCGAGCTGTTGTTGTTGCTGTTGTGACCTTCAGTCCAAAGACTGGTTTGATCCAGCTCTCCATGCTACTCTATCCTGTGCAAGTCTCTTCATCTCCGAGTACCTACTGCAGCTTACATCTTTCTGAAACTTTTTAATGTATTCACCTTTTGGTCTCCGTCTTCGGGTTTACCCTCCACGCTTCCCTCCAATACTTACCTGGTGGCCCATCCCTTGATGTCTCGGAACATGTACTACCAACCAATTCCTTCTTCTAATCAAGTTGTGTCACAAATTCCTCTTCTCCCCAATTCCATTCAGTATCTCCTCATTAGTTACGTAATCTACCCATCTAATCTTCAGCATTCTTCTCTAGTTAAATCTATACTTGATGTTAGCAAATGTCTCTTCTCCAGAAACTATTTCCTTGGCACCGCCAGTCTACATTTTATATCCTCTCTACTTCGACCATAATCAGTTATTTTCTGCCGAAATAGTAAAACTTATCTACCACTTAAAGTGTCTCATTTCCTAATCTAATTCCCCCGGCATTACCTGGTTTATTCAAGAAAAACGCATTTGTAGCTCACATGTTTTACGTTTTTCTTGAATAATTCCAAATTATGGTCTCTAAAACGCATCCCAGTGAAAATTTTAACTACATTTAATTTCCTATAAAAAGGTATTGCTCATTCTTTCTGTAGGACTAATAATTTGTTCATAACGAAAGTGAGAGCGATAAAATCTCGCGTGTGATAATTGAAGGCGTTGCGCATCGCCTGAAACCCAGCGGTAGAGGCAGCTGAATCAATGTGTGCATCTTACCAGGCCTGGAAACAACACTAATCACGAACAACAATAATGCAGTGTGGTGGCCGTTCTACCGCACAGAGACAACTGCAGTTCTAATGTTTTACATGCGTCGTTACGTGGTAAATACGTGTATGAAGTTACACTGACATTCGACCATGTCTTCTGGGTGCTTCCATTTTTTTTGTTTGCAGTGTACTACCTCTCCTGCAGCTGTAATTTAGAAAGCGAAATCTAGATATGGGCCAGTAGTGAAGCCTTTTTTCAGAGGCCAACGTGTTCAGGGAATCGACGGGCTGCACTAATAACACAGAGGGGTCCAGCTGCCAGTCTGCGGCTGGAGAATTTAATCGCATGGGGAGAGGGGTGGAAGCTGATGAGGGGGGTGGGGGGGGGGAGAGGCCAGAGAGGGGAGTGAGGCAGCGCGCCGCGGACGAGCGGAGCATCCAGGGCCGCGGTCGCGCCGCTGGATGTGGATGTGGATGCGGACGCGGCTCCGCCCCCGCACTCGGCAGACGGCAGCTCATTTTCGCGCGCCGCCCATTAATCACGGCGAAGTAATTAGTTGGGATGGCGCGGGCGCCGCCGGATATGAACGCGAGACCCGCCGCCTGCCCCTCCCCTTCCCGCCCTGCAGCGACCTAATGACCTACGGACACGCCCCCACCCCCCCTCCCTACGATCTCTCCCTCCTGTCACGGCGCCTTTCCAGACAGCCGCTCGGAACCGACCGCGACGTCACTAATTTGTGCGCCACTGCGAATGGGATCATAATGGAATGCGGTAAAGCACTTGTCTTCCGTCGCCGATCTATCTGGTGAGGGGAGAGGCGAGCCGCTATATATCAAGTCAGTAATAAAGCGAGAGAAGTGCCGTTGTGGTTAAGCTGGTGCAGTGGCATTTTAAGAGCTGGGTTCACACCCTGACAGCAAATTTTCATCGCAATTAGAAGGTCAACGTGTTGCAATAGTTGTTTACATCCGGTAAAGTCTATGCAGTCTTACTGTCTTGTACATGGTCATCATAGCTCTAATAACGAACAGGATTCATCGACCTATTTAACCGTGCTAAGACCGTCTATCAAAAGGCGAAAATCAACGATGACAATTACACTGATGATAAAATCTCACTTTCTCACAAGTTGCAAAAAAATAAAAAAATAAAAATGGCTCTGACCACTATAGGACTTAACATCTCAGGTCATCAGTCCCATAGAACTTAGAACTACTTAAACCTAATTAACCTAAGGACATCACACACACCCATGCCCGAGGCAGGATTCGATCCTGCGACCGTAGCGGTCGCGCGGTTCCAGACTGAAGCGCCTAGAACCGCTCGACCACCAGCGGCCGGCCAGCAGTTGCGTCCAGTTGAAGGTTTCGTTTTTGAACTACTTCCGCAGCTACAGTTTATTTTTGTTAATCGTATACAGGGTGAATAATAGAAACGACAAACTACAGGGACGGGTTCCTGACTCAAAATGAAGGAAACAAGGTCCTATCAACATATGTCCGGAAATGTATCGTTGCCATGGTAGATGGTGCTGAGGAATAGAAGTTCCCCTGCCACGTGCCGTGTGATCCTTGTGTGTTGCAGACTGCGTGGTTTACGCAGCGTACTGTACAGTAGCAGAATGCTCCGGTATTCATGCTGAATGACAAGTCAAGATGCTGTATCTATACGGCCACGCACATGGAAACGGTCGAGGGGTAGCACGGTCATACTGAAAGAATTACCCTCACAAACACCAACCACGTCACACAAGTTTTCAAGTCCTTTTAGGGTGTTTGTGTGATAATGGATCCTTTCAGACAGACACCCAAAAAGGGACTGAAATGTTTGATTTCGTTGATGTCTGTGAGAGTACTTGTTTCGGTACAGCTGTGCTGCCTCTAACTGTTTCCATCTTTTTAGCGGTATACAAACACCACCTCCGCTTCTTCCCGTCACGAATACCGGACCATTCTGCTCCTTGGAATATGCTGCTCCCATCACACAGCCTGCAACACACAAGAAACATGCGGCGTGTGGTCAGAGGAACTGCCATTCGGCAGCACCGTGTACCGTGGCAACGTTGCGTTTCAGGACACAAGTTCATAGCTCGTTTCCTTCTCCATTTCCAAGTTAGAAATTCGTCCCTGTGGTTTTTCAGTTCTATTAATGTTCATCCCCTATAAAAGATAATGTCTGACTCATTATCGCACAACCCAAACCGCTAATAACCGTCGTTTAAGAAGGAATTTCTCAAAATTTCAGCCCTAAGGTGGTGAAGTACGGATTAAATGCTATTCAAAATATGTCGCTCTTAACGCAATTTCGAAGCCAGACCTACGAAAATTGGAGAGAAATAAAGAAATACTTGCTTCAGTATTTCTGGAAGTTAAAGCACTACGGGACTGAAATACTGGGTGACAGTTAGCGTTTTTTAAAATATATCAATATTAAACAACTACACTCCTGGAAATTGAAATAAGAACACCGTGAATTCATCGTCCCAGGAAGGGGAAACTTTATTGACACATTCCTGGGGTCAGATACATCACATGATCACACTGACAGAACCACAGGCACATAGACACAGGCAACAGAGCATGCACAATGTCGGCACTAGTACAGTGTATATCCACCTTTCGCAGCAATGTAGGTTGCTATTCTCCCATGGAGACGATCGTAGAGATGCTGGATGTAGTCCTGTGGAACGGCTTGCCATGCCATTTCCACCTGGCGCCTCAGTTGGACCAGCGTTCGTGCTGGACGTGCAGACCGCGTGAGACGACGCTTCCTCCAGTTTCAAACATGCTCAATAGGGGACAGATCCGGAGATCTTGCTGGCCAGGGTAGTTGACTTACACCTTCTAGAGCACGTTGGGTGGCACGGGATACATGCGGACGTGCATTGGAACAGCAAGTTCCCTTGCCGGTCTAGGAATGGTAGAACGATGGGTTCGATGACGGTTTGGATGTACCGTGCACTATTCAGTGTCCCCTCGACGATCACCAGAGGTGTACGGCCAGTGTAGGAGATCGCTCCCCACACCATGATGCCGGGTGTTGGCCCTGTGTTCCTCGGTCGTATGCAGTCCTGATTGTGGCGCTCACCTGCACGGCGCCAAACACGCATACGACTATCATTGGCACCAAGGCAGAAGCGACTCTCATCGCTGAAGACGACACGTCTCCATTCGTCCCTCCATTCACGCCTGTCGCGACACCACTGGAGGCGGGCTGCACGATGTTGGGGCGTGAGCGGAAGATGGCGTAACGGTGTGCGGGACCGTAGCCCAGCTTCATGGAGACGGTTGCGAATGGTCCTCGCCGATACCCCAGGAGCAACAGTGTCCCTCATTTGCTGGGAAGTGGCGGTGCGGTCCCCTACGGCACTGCGTAGGATCCTACGGTCTTGGCGTGCATCCGTGCGTCGCTACGGTCCGGTCCCTGGTCGACGGGCACGTGTACCTTCCGCCGACCACTGGCCACAACATCGATGTACTATGGAGACCTCACGCCCCACGTGTTGAGCAATTCGGCGGTATGTCCACCCAGCCTCCCGCATGCCCACTATACACCCTCGCTCAAAGTCCGTCAACAGCACATACGGTTCACGTCCACGCTGTCGCGGCATGCTACCAGTGTTAATGACTGCGATGGAGCTCCGTATGCCACGGCAAACTGACTGACACTGACATAGGCGGTGCACAAATGCTGCGCAGCTAGCGCCATTCGACGGCCAACACCGCGGTTCCTGGTGTGTCCGCTGTGCCGTGCGTGTGATCATTGCTTGTACAGCCCTCTCGCAGTGTCCGGAGCAAGAATGGTGGGTCTGACAGACCGGTGTCAATGTGTTCTTTTTTCCATTTCCAGGAGTGTATTTTTTAAAGCTGCATCTACAAAACTTATATTTGACTACTGGGTTACAAATACAAAAATACCTGTTTCAGTGTTTTTGGAAATTCGATTCGTATAGTAGTCAAATAGAGGTGAAATATTATATGAAACTATTTCGTTACGAAAGCCTTTTTAAAACTAAAACAATGAAACTCTGAATTTGGCTTCTTGGTAAAATAAAGTCTGTGTTTCATTGTTTATGGAAATTTAACCCCTATGGAGTGTAACTGGGGAGGAAAGTTTTTATGTTGACATTTCATTATGCAAGCATTTTTGAAGTTAAGTCTGTGAAAATTTGTGTTTTGCTTCTGGATAAAAAATAAGAAATAGGGATTTCACTGTTTTGGAAATTCAGTCGCTAGGGACTGTTTTATGAAAATATGTCATTGTGAATGAGTATTTAAAGCTAAATCTTTGAATACTGGTATTTGTCTTCTCGGGTAAGAATGCAAAAAAATCCATGTTTCACTGTTTTTGGAAATGCAATCTCTAAGGGGATAAAATAGGGCTGCATTGATTCACTGACTCATCGTCAACCAGCCCAAAATTTTAAGGAAAGAAACTTGAAATTTTGGGAGTACGTGTATCCTATTACGTGGAAGTAATATCAGAAGGGATTTTTCGAAATTTCTGTCCTAATAGGGTGAAATAGATGATTAAATATTTTTTGAAAATATTTCGCTATTAACGCTATTTTGAAGCTAGAACTACGAAAATATGTATTTGGTTTCTCAGTCAGGTGTAAAAGAATACATGTTCCAGCGTTCTTTTAAATTCACCCACTAAGAGGTTAAAGCCTTAGGTGAAAAGTTTATGAAAATAAATCCTTATTAAAGAACTACTAAAGTATTTTAAAGCTACATCTGTGAAAACTGGTATATGACTTTTAGGTTAGAAATAATAAAAATATAACTTTCAGTTTTTTCCCAAAATTCAGTCCCTAAAGGAATGAAAATTTATTAAATTATTTCCTCATAAAATCATTTTTAAAGCTACAGCTATGAAAATATTTGATTTCTCTGTTAAAAATCTAAAAACTAAAAAAAGTATAAATGTTTGACCCTTTTTTTGGAGATTCAACCTCTAAGGGAGTGAAATTGTGGACAAAAATTTTTAGGAGAACATTTGGTTACATTTCAAAATTTTTTAAAGTTAATTCAGCGGAAACTGATATTTCACTTCTAGGTTACATATAAAACTATATGTGTTAGAGGGTGATAGTTGCTACGGACATATCAGCGCAAGAACTCAAAATCCGTTATAAACGAAAACGGTGTATACTGGCTATCAGAATCGCCTTTTTGTTCAGATGTACATTCGTAAACTACCATGACGCTGTGTCAGTACTTAGTGTGAAAAGATTCGAAGATGATACGGTTTGTGAACAACAAAAATTCCATTACAGGAAAACAAAGAAAATCTGTGCACACCATACATCCCACGCGAGGGAAGCAGCAGATATTAAGCTAGTTTGCCTATTAATATTTCACGTACCTTCGTTTTCAAAGTCCCTAACTTACGATGTTGGGTGGCGTTCGGCTCGAAGGTAGGCCGGTTCGAGTACTGGTAGTGCAGAAGTTGCGCTGTAGATATGTCGGCTGCAAAGCGAGGGGGAGTGGTGGCATAAAGCTCCTGATACGTGGTCATTCCACACCTCTCATCTCTCTGCAGTGTCCAATGAATTGAGGGAATGTGACACTGTTGATGGCGATTTGTTTGTCGAATGGGGACGTTAAGTTCGGCGGTCACCTTGGCGCTACTGGAGTGGAAGTAGGCCGCGTGTTGGCCCCGACTTCGACACTCTTCTTTCCCTTCACCCATAACAACACAACCCGAACACTACATTGTATAAGCAGTCATCACAGTCATCAACACGACACAGATACACACCTGACACTTCATAAAAGGTCAGAGGAAGGTAAGGGCAAGCCTCCTCCAGCCTTCCCACGAGAGACGACGTAAGATGCATGTATCTGCTCTCCTACACTCTTTGTGACAGTATGGGACCGCTTTGCGAAGATTAAAATTGCATGTTTTTGCCATTTGTGTTGACTTTGCTGCCCCATTTCCTGGCACTCACTCTTGAATACAATTTCGAATTGAAATCTCCTGCTCCGAGTCCAACTCGATAGCTTGGATATACACAAGAATAGAATGAGTGCTCGAGAATGGGACTGCATCCCGGAATATACTGGCATGAAACTAAAGTAATGAAATAGAGGCAATGCTTAGATGTAAAACATCTACTTCGAGACCAAACACTTTATCAGCTACAGACTGCTAAATAGAAGCCTCTTTAGATAACGAATTATATCAACGAACTTCCTCAGAAGGATATGATGATTGGATTTTCGATCAGATGATGACAGTGTAAGTGGCCTTCACAAAAACTGTTATTTTTAAGCATAAATCAGTTCCACATTAACGCATTAGCATGTTTACCAAGTTTTGCTGTCGGACAATAATTACAGCCACAATGGACCTCCGTTAGTAGCTGTAGTTTAGTTATAACCACCCAACTATGGAACCACCCAGCTAGGGAACACTTTGGGTAGAAGTACCTTTACAAGTAACTCCACACATGTTCTCCAGACTGAAAGAAAGACACATATGAGATGTCACTTGTGCAACAGCACTCTTTTGTAACGTCTTTCTGAGTCAAACGTCATTTCCTCGACCAGCTGAGCAAATGACTCAATAGCTTCCTGGCTTACAAGTAGCTTCATTCTGAACACAGAGATTTTCCTAATATGTATGCTTCACCCAGTGACCGCGGCCACTTCGTACTACACATGCCAACTGGAGCTACTAGCGACTGCCTGCAGCTATGAGGGTCAGTCAAAAAGTAATGCCTCCTATTTTTTCACTACGTTTAATTGTCAGGAAATTTAAATGCAATTACATAGGTTGAAAACCACAACATTGAGGATCATTTTGTCATTTTTCAATGTATTCTCCGCCCATCTCTACAGTTTTGGTCCATCTTTGAACAAGGGCATGTATCCCAGCACGGTAAAAATCACAGCTCTGCTTCCTAAGCCATTGACGCACGGATGTTTTGACGGCCTCCTCATCTTAAAAATGAATCCCACGATGAGCTTCTTTTAGTAGCCCGAACAGATGGAAGTCTGATGGTGCCAGGTCAGGGCTGTATGGGGGATGAGGCAAAACTTCCCATCCAATTTTGACAATCTCGTCAGATGTGTGACGACTGGTGTGTGGTCTTGCATTGTCATGCAAAAGAAGAACATCTGCCATTGATTTTGTTGGGCGAACTCGCTGAAGACATGCTTTAAGTTTTTTGAGGGTTGTGACGTATAGAATAGAATTTATTGTGCATCCCTTCTCCAAAAAATCAACCAGAATCACACCCTCTGTATCCCAGAAAACTGTTGCCATAACTTTCCCTGCCGATCGCACAGTTTTGAATTTTTTCTTCCTCGGCGAGCTTGTGTGACGCCACTCCATTGACTGCCTCTTTGATTCGGGTTCAAAGAAATGCACCCATGTTTCGTCCCCGGTCACAATTTTTTTCAGAAACTCATCTCCCTCCAAACGGAAGCGCTGCAAGTGTTGGGAGGCTATTGTTTTCCTTGCCTCTTTATTCTGATCGGTTAACATTCTTGGAACCCACCGTGCACAAACTTTTGAGTACCCCAATTGTTTAATAATCGTGATCACACTGCCTTTAGTAAGAGAAACAATGCGACACACTTCATCTGCAGTCACCCGACGGTCACCACGAATGATGTCATCAACTTGCTGAATGTTGTGTGGAGTCACTGCACTCACCGGCCTGCCGCTCCACTTTTCGTCAGTCAACGGTGTTTGCCCTTCAGCTTCCTTACAACAACGAACCCATCGTCTAACAGTGCTGACATCCACTGTCACAACACCATACACCTTCTTCAGTCTTTCATGAATGCGTATGGGCGTTTCACCTTCTGCATTCAAGAATTCAATCACACAACGCTGTCTCAAACGAACATCGATGTCGGCCATCTTACAAACTTCTGCTGTGCTGCCACCTGTTGACACAGAAAGTTACTACTGCAGTGGATTGCAGAAGAAGGTTTGAGGAATGGCGCCAAATTCAAATTTTTCACTTAACTTAATTTTTTTAAGTAGAAAAAAAATGGGTGGCATTACTTTTTGACCGACCCTCGTATCTGCCAGGCGCGTGGCCAGGATCTGCTGCTCGGCGGACAACTCCCTGAACCAGTGACTCTAGGAGGTGAGCTGGCCGACATGGTCTGGCGCCGGACTCCAGGACTTGTCCGCCGCTGTTGCCCACGGTGCCGGCGCTGGCTGTCGCTGTTGCTTTGTTGTGCCGCTGCCTGCCTTCCACTGCATCGCACCGCCACATCTGACGTCGACGGGTCGCTGCCTTTGTCAGCTCGGCAATGCCCGTCTCCTCTGCCACGAATGGAGCACCTAACCTGCACGCGTTCTAAATGCTGGATGACGCAGGAATTCAAGCATCCTGTGGAATAGCTCATGAATGGCACAAACTGAGCTAAGGCCAGTTTTGGTCATTTCATTTTGTGGCCTAATATTCTTGTGTTTCAGTATTTGAAATCTTTGTTGATGACCAAGTTCTTATAGCTAGGAACACACTTCGAGAAGCCCTTTATAAATTAAATTTCGGAGCTTTAATATAAGTTCATAGGCTTCTAGGACCAGAGACATTCTGAATGAAATAATTTTTGGTACTAGGCTGTGTCACTGTAAAACCCTATGCAATAAATTGCCGACGTTTCGACCGCTTCGCCCCTCTTCACGGTAGTTAACTGTTGGATACTGGTGAACATCTTTCCTATTTACTGCCTATTTCGGTTATCTGATGGCTTCAGAAGGTCACACTTCTTGGATGTCACTGAACAATTTGAAGAGAGGTTGGTATCGAAGGGGACGGCATTACTATGGACTACTGCGGTGACTGGTTGGATGGCAGCTACAGCAGGTGAGCCGGCCGATATGCCCGAGTGGTTCTAGGCGCTTCAGTTCGGAACTGCGCTGCTGCTACCGTCGCAGGTTCGAATCCTACCTCGGGTATGGATGTGTGTGATGTCCTTAGATTAGTTAGGTTTAAGTAGTTCTAAGTCTAGGATAATGATGACCTCAGATGTTAAGTCCCATAGTGCTTAGAGCCATTTGAACATTTGTAGTAGGTGATCGGTCGGAAAAAGCGTATCGGCAGGCTGTTGCTTGTGTCGCTCTAGTAAGTGATTACGGACGACCCTCGTTGGTGACTGCTAGGCAATAGCAAATTGGCTTCTTGTATCCAGGGGCTATTGTTTTCCTGCGGCGAAACATTAAGGCCGCGTGGCACTTCTCTCGTGGTCGCTGTTTTTACTGTTAAACCAGGTCAAATGGTGCAGCTGGCTGGTTAACACACGCCCTCCGCCGAGCTGGAATCGCTGGCAGCCATGCCGTAGGTAACTTGTAGCCATCTTCCTTGTTCATGATATTAAGGAGTTTGATCACGTGAGAAGCCACTCTTATATTCTGCTGTTGCATCGACAGCTGGCGAGCAAGCAAGCGAAGTTATTTAAGACCGATAGGCAAGATTTTGCGTCGCGGACGAGTTAAACACATATTCCAGAATACCCGCAAGATCTGCTGCGGCCCAGTAAGAGTCCTGTGAATGCTCTCCATACCGCTGGCGCCTACAAACTTCGGTGGTAATGCGGCGAAGTCTGTGTTTGTGAAACCGGGAGATCTATTAGCACTCGTTTGTGGGAACATCAACGTTACGTACGGCTTGGACAGAACAACAAGTCAGCTGAAGCTGAACACAACCAGGAATGCAGCCGTTCTATCAATTTTCAAATATCTTGTTCACCTTCTCGGAAGCCACAGGTCCATTAGGGGAAAGTAGGATAAGATATTGAAGTAACCAAACTCCATAACATGGACACTGAGTATGGCTACAAGTTAACTATGGCCAGGCTGCTAGCGATTCCAGTCCGAAGGACCACCTGAAGCGGGTTTAGCGGCATATACAACGGCCCGGGCGCTGCCATGCGACGTTAACGATTTGCTGCAAGACAACGGTATAGCCTGGATACAAGCCGCTGATTTGGTGCTGCATGCAATGACAGTTGACTTACAATCACTTACTAGAGCGTCCTAGGCGCCTACTGATAACATACTAGAGTTGCCTTGAGTGAGACATCAGAACAACACAGGTAATTAATTACCTACCGCACAGACATTCACCTCCGTAGCATCCTCTCTTAGAATTGTCCAGGGACATCCCAGTTACGTGACTTCGGTAGCCAACAGATAACCGAAATAGGCAGTATATAGGGGAAGACATTCACCACTGTCCAGCAGCTAATCACCCAGAAGTGGGCCACAACAAGTCAGTCTAAACGTCGGCAGTTTAGTTGCTACAGCGTTTTGCAATGACGCTACCTAATATGCAAAATTATTTTATTCAAAATCAGAGCTTTAACGAAACAATCTTGAAACTAAAATCGGAAGTAATTGAATCTAAAGATTAAAATCGCATCCGAAGCAAAAATGTAAAAAACGAGCAGACAACAAAGTGAATGAAATCATCTTCTTGAAAAAGACCATATCCGTGGCAAACTAAAAATATGTACAGAAAACAGATGAAAGATTCATTTACGTTAATGGGACGATATACGGAAAACGAAATAAAAAGTTTAGGGAGGAAACTGTATTAAAGTTCTACAGAACATTGACAGTACCATCTTTATTTTATGGCATGGAGACCTGGACAGAAGCATGTAGAAATGAACAAAAAAACGAGATTTTTAAGAAGAGTAACTGTATACATACTACCCAATATTAGAATACAACAATCAAACAAGAACTGGGACTTAAAGGCCTAAATGAACAGATCAAGGGATGAAAAAATAATTGGGGAGATCATGTCATAAATAAGGAATAAAAATTAGAACGGCCGAAATAGTGATGATAATTGACCAATAGAGAAAAGATCAACAGGTACACCAGGAATAAGGTGGACACGTCAGATAAAAAAGTAGCAGCAGGCAATATTGGTGCTGAACAAGAGGGTGTAACAAGCAAATGCCTAATATCTGAAGAAAGAAGAAAGATCTGAATATTTATCAAGTATTCAGCCGGGTGGTTTCATCCAGCAAGCGTGGCCATTTGGGAAGCCGACTTCTCACCATCTTCAGGCATTCCTGGAGCCTGACTGATCTCTGATGGATACCAACTTTATATGCTCTTCACTCTCCCGCATAAATTCAAAATTAAAGGCTGCTCGCAGGCGATGCTGTTCTTCTTAGGGAGGTTGTAATGCCAAAAGACTTTACCTATAGGCAGGAAGATCTGCAGAGGTACGACGATCGGTGGAGTGGCTGGCAGCTGTCGATCACTCCCAGAAAGAAATCTGAACTTTCATTCGCTGCTCCCAAGTGAGCGACGATTCCTTTCTCAGAGAAAAAATCGTCTTTCACACGCTGTCCACTCGCATCATGTGAAGGATACCCTAAGGCTAGCTACTGACCAACACAGTAATTGTGGCTGCGCGTTTTTTATTATTTTCATTTTTTTTAATCAAGTGTAAAATATACACAGAGTGAGTTACGGGGTATTGTTCCTTCAACGACCATACTTCGAGCTAGGGCTTGCGCAAAATTGCGTGGCCCTAGCTCACACGTCCCTTCTCATTTTGACCACTGGGTGAATCCATTATTTTGTCCTGAAGACGTTGCCACCTGAGTCTCGTGTCGACTGCTGGTCTGTACGCTTTCTCTGTTAGGGGTGGCCATGCCATCCCACTTGTCAACTGTTTGCAGCATCCCGACCAGAGTCCTTGGAGCGTTTTGTCGGTATCTTTATTCTATGGAACATGGCATCACAGTGTCGAAGCATCATCGGCGCGCGGAAGGTGCTTTACTCTCAGCATAGGTGATTATGTGCAGTGTCACAAGGAGATACTGTGTTCCAGCAAAGATGAAGAAAAAGTAGAAGGAAATTTAACATTTAGGTAATTTTGGTGAACTTGTTGTCAGAAAACAAACCTTATTTCCAGGTGGCACAAACTGCACCAGTCTAAAGTTCTATTCATCTGAGAAAATGAGTGATTTACAGGAGGCATCTCATCTTGATCCTTAGTACATAAGTTAAGCTAAGATACGTCCGGTTTTTATTCTTTTTTTTTACTATTTATATGTTCATATTGTCCCCCTCCGTAGCGTAGCGGTAGCTTTACCGCCTACCAGGCAGGGGGCCCGGGTTCGATTCCCGGCAGGGGACTGGGTGGTGTGTATCCTTCATCATAATTTCTATGATCATTGACTTGCAAGTCACCGATGTGGCGTCACCCATAATGGACTTACAATACGGCGGCCGAACTCCCCCAAATGGGGTCTCCCGACCAACAATGCCATACGATCATTTCCATTTCATTTTCATGTTATTCATATTCTATAACATTTACAAGATGCAGAAGATCATCATACAATGGGAAGGTGGTAGTTGAATTTATAGATATACGAGGTAATCGTACAGAGCTTCTTTCCCCCTTGCAACTTCGGTCAGATTAGTTGCTGGTTGTATTACAATCTCTGCCTTCTTCTGCAGTTTTTACCCTCTATAGCTCCCTCTAGTACCGTGGAAGTTACCTTGTGATGTCTTAACAGACATCCTACCATCCTCTTCGCTCTCCTCGTCAGTGTTATCCAAATATTCGTTTCCTCGCCGATTCTCCGGAGAACCTCCCCATTCCTTATCACTTTGAATGACGCTAGAAATTTCCGTAAAGAGGGCAGGTCCGACATATCTGCAGATGAAACAGGTATTAGTAGTAGTCATTCAGACTCAACGACAGACCATATTGTTCAAAGGGAGTAATACATGCGGCTCTTTCAAAAGGACAACGGCTCATTCTAGGACTCACAGGTAAAAAACATTCATCAAGTGAGTATACTGTTGTGGAGAATTAAAGAAATTTGTTCAATTACTGGCCGTACTGACATAACTTGTTACTATGATACTTTACAGACTCGCTAGCTGTCAAACTATGCCTTCCCTATCGCGTGGCGGTCGATCACAAGGAAACCTTCAGCACTATCATTGTGACCTGTCCTTCGTGCGCATTCTACAATATTCTTTTTCAAACGAATACCTAAAGTGCGGTGGCTTACTGGTCTGAAATGAGTAACGAAACGATAAGTCGTACACACGCTTGTTTATGTTCAATACGGCGTCATGCTCCACGAGCAGCACGCAAGGACACGCTGTTCATGAATTTACAATTGTTATGGCCATCGAACGGATCGTCTGGTCTGCACAACTTCAGTGCGGCATTCCGTTAGGTTGGCAGCCTGTCGCGGGTGGAGGCAGGTGTCATTAGTCGCCGCTGCGGTGCGGTAAATACACGACTGGGCACGGCCTGCGGATTGGGCGCGATGTCCGCAATCGATAGGTGGCACGCGAGCGCTCGCACGCACGCAGCTTAGCTTGGCCAAGGTCGGCGCCGATTCGCCTCACCGCGCCTCAGGAGTCGAACGGGCGCAATCGATGTGTGCTCGCGCCGGACCTGGGTCGACCGCGGCTTTCGCGCCCCGCTGCACGCGACAGGCAGGCGCCCGGCGCACCGGCAACACCCAAACACGCCGTCGCCGTGGCGCTTCAAGCTAAGGGCTGATTCGACGCTTTGCTTACCACGGAAAATCGCCAAACTGCCGTACGTTTTGAGATGTTTCCTGAGTTTTTCTTAAGTCTTCGAAGGAACCACTCGAATAACGAATTCACGGTATGCTCATACTGATGACTCCAGTTTGCTAGTGTCGACACATCTTATTACTGTCTGTATATGAAGTGCAAATAGGGCCCCAAGATAGCGTATTGAGATGCCGAAACTCTTTCGCAAAACAAAATAAGTTCTCAAAAAGTTTGGCTTTTTGGGGATTTTTCTTGGTTAATATTTGACCAGCCGCTGCCTGGCGTCCACAATAGAGATTCAAAGTTTTCCCATAGCAACAAACTGCTCTTCAATTATTATACACACTCACCGGTCAAAATATCGGCCGTTTATTTATAACAGCACTTTGGTCATGAAATGAAATGAGCGTATGGCATTGTTGGCTGGGAGGTCACATTAGGGGGAGTTCAGCCGCCGAGTGGAAGTCTTATTTCAGTCGACGCCACATTGGGCGACTTAGATGCCGGTGATGAGGATGAAATGACGATGAGAACAACACAACACCCAGTCCACTAGCGGAGAAAATCTCCAACCCGGCTGTGAATCGAACCCAGGCCTATTGCATAGGAGGCAAGCACGTAACTACCCAACTAGGCAGGCGCACACTTTGGTCATATTGGAGAGCTATAGACGGTGAAGAACTGCCACCAAGAGGTCATATGACTTTCCTCCACTTACGTAAATTATGGCACTTGCGCTGATCTGACTCGCTCCTGGGGTCAACTATAGCTTTCCTACGACGCAGTTCTTTATTAGATAAGGACTTTTTAAAACTGTACTTCGATTGGCTGGAGATAACGGAAGGCGAAGAGAGGGAGAGAGGGCTCTAAATATTCTGTTAACGCAACTGGATTATTTCCACAGTCTTGAAATTTTCAGTATTGAATTTTTACTGGCTGGATTAAGGAGCGAGGAGGGGACATGGGGCGTGGTTTTCAGCTGACAAGGATGATGCGTACTGGTAGCAGTGATGATGTCGCTAGTGTGCATGGTGAGCCCTCTAGGTCAACGACATAGGTGTACCGGAATGCCCAAGCTAAACAAGGTGTACAGGACCGCCTATCATTACTTCTACGAATGTTTAACATACCACGGTTTTAAATAGGACTGAAAAGTGTAAACTAATTTCTCCTAGCCCTCTACAGATTCCTAACTCGATACACATATTCCTAAAAAGTCTCTAACTGTTAATTTGTAACAGCTACTACTAAAGGGAAACGTGGGGCACGTTCAGTACAAAAGTGATGCATGAATCATTCACCTCCTTACTATTACACTACTTACTAATTGATACATGAATAATTCACCGCCTTATCATTTTGTACTTATAGCGTGTCAGTTGTTGAACTACACTCCTGGAAATGGAAAAAAGAACACATTTACACCGGTCTGTCAGATCCACCATACTTGCTCCGGACACTGCGAGAGGGCTGTACAAGCAATGATCACACGCACGGCACAGCGGACACACCAGGAACCGCGGTGTTGGCCGTCGAATGGCGCTAGATGCGCAGCATTTGTGCACGGCCTATGTCAGTGTCAGCCAGTTTGCCGTGGCATACGGAGCTCCATCGCAGTCTTTAACACTGGTAGCATGCCGGGACAGCGTGGACGTGAACCGTATGTGCAGTTGACGGACTTTCAGCGAGGGCGTATAGTGGGCATGCGGGAGGCCGGGTGGACGTACCGCCGAATTGCTCAACACGTGGGGCGTAAGGTCTCCACAGTACATCGATGTTGTCGCCAGAGGTCGGCGGAAGGTGCACGTGCCCGTCGACCTGTGACCGGACCGCAGCGACGCACGGATGCACGCCAAGACCGTAGGATCCTACGCAGTGCCGTAGGGGACCGCACCGCCACTTCCCAGCAAATTAGGGACACTGTTGCTCCTGGGGTGTCGGCGAGGACCATTCGCAACCGTCTCCATGAAGCTGGGCTACGGGCCCGCACACCGTTAGGCCGTCTTCCGCTCACGCCCCAACATCGTGCAGCCCGCCTCCAGTGGTGTCGCGACAGGCGTGAATGGAGGGACGAATGGAGACGTGTCGTCTTCAGCGATGAGAGTTGCTTCTGCCTTGGTGCCAATGATGGTCGTATGCGTGTT
The DNA here is from genome assembly GCF_023897955.1 of Schistocerca gregaria. Taxonomy (NCBI): domain Eukaryota; kingdom Metazoa; phylum Arthropoda; class Insecta; order Orthoptera; family Acrididae; genus Schistocerca; species Schistocerca gregaria. Next base: position 421,281,289 of record NC_064921.1, on the reverse strand, counting down.
TGGCGCCGTGCAGGTGAGCGCCACAATCAGGACTGCATACGACCGAAGCACACAGGGCCTACACCCGGCATCATGGTGTGGGGGGCGATCTCCTACACTGGCCGTACACCTCTGGTGATCGTCGAGGGGACACTGAATAGTGCATGGTACATCCAAACCGTCATCTAACCCATCGTTCTACCATTCCTAGACCGGCAAGGGTACTTGCTGTTCCAACAGGACAATGCACGTCCGCATGTATCCCGTGCCACCCAACGTGCTCTAGAAGGTGTAAGTCAACTACCCTGGCCAGCAAGATCTCCGGATCTGTCCCCCATTGAGCATGTTTGGGACTGGATGAAGCGTCGTCTCACGCGGTCTGCACGTCCAGCACGAACTCTGGTCCAACTGAGGCACCAGGTGGAAATGGCATGGCAAGCCGTTCCACAGGACTACATCCAGCATCTCTACGATCGTCTCCATGGGGGAATAGCAGCCTGCATTGCTGCGAAAGGTGGTTCTGTCAGTATGATCATGTGATGTATCTGATCCCAGGAATGTGTCAATAAAGTTTCCCCTTCCTGGGACAATGAATTCACGGTGTTCTTATTTCAATTTCCAAGAGTGTATATAAAAAAACGCCTCCCCATGAACCATGGACCTTGGCGTTGGTGAGGAGGCTTGCGTGCCTCAGCGATACAGATAGCCGTACCGTAGATGCAACCACAATGGAGCGGTATCCGTTGAGAGGCCAGACAAACGTGTGGTTCCTGAAAAGGGGCAGCAGCCTTTTCGGTAGTTACTAGGGCAACAGTCTGGATGATTGACTGATCTGGCCTTGTAACACTAATCAAAACGGCCTTGGTTTTTCCCGAGGGTATGCAGCTTTACTGTATGGTTAAATGATGATGGCGTCCTCTTGGGTAAAATATTCCGGAGGTAAAATAGTCCCCTATTCGGATCTCCGGGCGGGGACTACTCAGTAGGACGTGTTATCAGGCGAAACAAAACTGGCGTTTTACGGATAGGAGCGTGGAATGTCAGATCCCTTAATCGGGCAGGTAGGTTAGAAAATTTAGAAAGGGAAATGGATAGGTTAAAGACAGATATAGTGGGGATTAGTGAAGTTCGGTGGAAGGAGGAACAAGACTTCTGGTCAGGTGACTACAGGGTTATAAACACAAAATCAAATAGGGTTAATGCAGGAGTAGGTTTAATAATGAATTGGAAAATAGGAATGCGGGTAAGCTACTACAAACAGCATAGTGAACGCATTATTGTGGCCAAGATAGATACGAAGCCCACGCCTACTACAGTAGTACAAGTTTATATGCCAACTAGCTCTGTAGATGATAAAGAAATTGAAGAAATGAATGAGGAAATAAAATAAATTATTCAGATTGTGAAGGGAGACGAAAATTTAATAGTCATGGAAGACTGGAATTCGGCAGTAGGAAAATGAAGAGAAGGAAACGTAGTAGCTGAATATGGGTTGGAGGTAAGAAATGAAAGAGGAAGCCGTCTGGTAAAATTTAGCACAGAGCACAAATTAATCATACCTAACAGTTGATTCAAGAATCATGAAAGAAAGTTGTATACATGGAAGAACCCTGGAGATACTAAAATGTACCAGATAGATTATATAACGGTAAGACAGAGATTTAGGAACCAGGTTTTAAACTGTAAGACATTACCAGGGGCAGATGTGGATTCTGACCACAATCTATTGGTTATGACCTGTAGATTAAAACTGAAGAAACTACAAAAAGGTGGGAATTTAAGGAGATGGGACCTGGATGAAGTGACTAAACCAGAGGTTGTACAGAGTTTCAGGGAGAGCAAAAGGGAACAATTGACAGGAATGGGGGGAAAAGTACAGTAGAAGAAGAATGGGTAGCTTTGAGGAATGAAGTAGTGAAGGCAGCTGAGGATCAAGTGGGTAAAAAGACGAGGGCTAGTAGAAATCCTTGGTTGACAGAAGAAATACTGAATTTAATCGATGAAAGGAGAAAATATAAAAATGCAGTAAATGAAGCCGGTGAAGTGCAAAATGGCTAAGCAGGAACGGCTAGAGGACAAATGTAAGGATGTAGAGGCTTATATCACTAGGAGTAAGATGGATTCAGCCTACGGGAAAATTAAAGAGACCTTTGGAGAAAAGAGAGCCACTTGTATGAATATCAAAACCTCAGATGGAAACACATTTCTAAGCAAAGAAGGGAAAGCAGAAAGGTGGAAGGAGTATATAGAGGGTCTTTACAAGGACGATGTACTTGAGGACAATATTATGGAGATGGAAGAGGACGTTGAGGAAGATGAAAGGGGAGACATAATACTGCGTGAAGAGTTTGACAAAAGCCCTGAAAGACCTGAGTCGAAAGAAGGTCCCGGGAGAAGACAACATTCCATTAGAACTACTGACAGCCTTGGGAGAGCCAGTCCTGACGAAACTACCATCTGGTGATCAAAATGTATGAAACAGGCGAAATACCCTCAGACTTCAAGAAGAATATAATAATTCCAATCCCAAAGAAAGCAGGTGTTGACAAATGTGAAAATTACCGAACTATCACTTTAATAAGTCAAGGCTGCAAGAAAACTAACGCGGATTTTTTACAGACGAACGGAAGAAACTAGCAGAAGCCGACCTCTTGGAAGATCAGTTTGGATTCCGTAGAAATGTTGGAACACGTGAGGCAATACTGACCCTACGACTTATCTTAGAAGCTAGATTAAGGAAAGGCAAACGTACGTTTCTAGCATTTGTAGACTTAGAGAAAGCTGTTGACAATGTTGACTGGAATACGCTCTTTCAAATTCTGAAGGTGGCAGGGGTAAAGTACAGGGAGTGAAAGGCTATTTATAGTTTGTACAGAAACCAGATGGCAGAAATAAGAGTCGAGGGGTATGAAAGGGAAGCATTGGTTGGGAAGGGACTGAGACAGGGTTGTAGTCTCTCCCCGATGTTATTCAATCTGTATATTGAGCAAGCAGTGAAGGAAACAAAAATTCGGAGTAGGTATTAAAATCCACGGAGAAGAAATAAAAACTTTGAGGTTCACCGATGACATTGTAATTCTGTCAGAGACAGCGAAGGACTTGGAAGAGTAGTTGAATGGAATGGATAGTGTCTTGAAAGGAGGGTATAAGATGAACGTCAACAAAAGCAAAACGAGAATAATGGAATGTAGTCGAATTAAATCGGGTGATGCTGAGGGAATTAGATTAGAAAATGAGGCACTTAAAGTAGTAAAGAAATTTTGCTATTTGGGGAGCAAAATAACTGATGACGGTCGAAGTAGAGAGGATATAAAACGTAGACTGGCAATGCAAGGAAAGCGTTTCTGAAGAAGAGAAATTTGTTGACATCGAGTATAGATTTAAGTGTCACGAAGTCATTTCTGAAAGTATTTGTATGGAGTGTAGCCCTGTATGGAAGTGAATCATGGACGATATATAGTTTGGACAAGAAGAGAATAGAAGCTTTTGAAATGTGGTGCTACAGAAGAATGCTGAAGATTAGATGGGTAGATCACATAACTAATGAGGAAGTATTGAATAGTATTGAGGAGAAGAGAAGTTTGTGGCACAACTTGACTAGAAGAAGGGATCGGTTGGTAGGACATGTGTTGAGGCATCAAGGGATCACCAATTTAGTATTGTTGGGCAGCGTGGAGGGTAAAAATCGTAGAGGGAGACCAAGAGATGAATACACTAAACCGATTCAGAAGGATGTAGGTTGCAGTAGGTACTGGGAGATGAAGCAGCTTGCACAGGATAGAGTAGCATGGAGAGCTGCATCTCAGGACTGAAGACCACACACACACACACACACACACACACACACACACACACACACACACACATAAAAAAAAATTAGTTACAAACTACATACTGTATTCAACATTCAAACGTCACTACAGATATTCTGATTTAGTTTATTACGTGTTAGATACACCTGCCGTCATTGGCTATGATGTGGCGTAGATGAATAGCAAAATTCTGCATGATCCGCTGAAGTACCGCACCATCGACGCTGTCGATGACCTCCTCAATGGCTGTTTTCAGCTCAGAATTGGTTTTGGCGTTGTTGCTGTACAACTCGTCTTTAATAAATCCCTACAAAAAGGAGTCGCATTTGTTCAGATCCGGAGAATATGGCGGCCAATCGAGATTGGCCCCTGGGTACACCAAAGACAGAATTCGGTCCCCAGTGTGTTCCTCCAGAACATCAAACATTCTCTTGCTTCGATGGGGTCGATCTCCGTCTTGCATGAATCTCGTCGAAATTAGGGTCACTTTGGATAATGGGGATGAAATCATGTTCCTAACCTTAACGTACCGTTTGATAGACATAATGCCATTAAGGGATATCGCACCGATTATTCCGTGTCTGGACATCTCACACCATACAGCCACCCGTTGAGGGTGAAGAGACTTCTCGATCGCGAAATCCTCCGCGACCAACCGTGTATAGCCGGCCACGGTGGCCGAGCAGTTCTAGGAGCTGCAGTCTGGAACGCTCGTTCGCTACGGTCGCAGATTTGAATCCTGCCTCGGGCATGGCTATGTGTGGTGTCCTTAGGTTAGTTAGATTTAAGTAGCTCTAAGTTCTAGGGGACTGATGACTTCAGAAGTTAAGTCCCATAGTGACCAGAGCCATTCTGAGACAACCGTGTAATTTGAAAGTCCTAACGCAAACCGTTCAGAAGTTATGACAATTTTATTTCATGTAGCTCAATAATTTTCACGCTGTACTAACTGACACATGCATAGTTACTTGCTTAATATTCATTCCAAAAAAATTTAAGTGTCATTTTTGAAACCACATCATTTTTCCCAAATGCGACGGAGAAGTTTTATATCTAGCTCAAAGGTGCCTGGAACCTTGATCTATAATGACGCAAAAACGTGGCGCCCTACGGCATCGCCTTCGTGGTCGGCGACGCAGCGAACAGCAAGGTGTTGACATATGGGAAGTAAAGGCCAGAGCTCAGAAGTTCATGTTAGGTTTAAAGCGGTTAATGATACCACATCGGTACCCAGTTCCACTTCAGTTCTACCCAACACCACCGTGTAAGCGTCACACGATGCATAGGTCATCTCCCCTCTCCTCCTTTAAGTACACCTCAGGTCTTCTTTTAACGTCTCTGCAGAGCTGATGAGAGCTACAACGCATTGAAATGACGCGGTTTTCTTATGGGTGGCCTGGGTGGGCGACGAGAACGTTTCAAGCACCCCACCGCTCAGAATCGAAACTGAAAGGTCTCGGGAGGTGGCGTAAAGGGCGTCAATGGAATCACTTTTGCAGCATTCATTTACACACATTTCGCGGTCGAAACCGACAGATTATAGTGCGATGAGCAACAGAACAACGTTGTTAACAACATTTGCCTCCACGTACTCCCTCTGGACGAATCATCGCTTCTCTAAGGACATCCTGGGGATGCTACCCCACTGAATGTGATCTGGTCCTTTTCTGCTGCACCGCGGCGGCAGTTTTTGCTTTGGTATATAGGGTAAATGGTCAGGTAGCATTCCACGCTGAGCAAAGGATTTCTCCGCTTTTTAAGCCCTTCCATTTCGTGCCCTCCTGTGGCTTGATCATCTGCGATGTGGTGCAGTATCGGGGTTGGTACGGGAGTGGGTCGACATCGAAGCATGCGTGAAACACGTGCGTAAATAAAACGGCAAAAGGCCCCTCTAAACCCACCGCTTTCACGAGACCCTCGCTGCCACCTCTGCAGCATTGTTCGGAGCAGCATTGTGCTCTAAGGGTAGATTTCATAGTATTCTTCAGGACCCGTAAGCCAAGTAGAAGCCACTCTACATTTGGTTAAAAATTTAAGTGATAAACCTTTTCCAAGATGCTCGAAAGACAATGAGTTTGATAAATATGAAGTAGGTTTCAGACTATCGAGCTCCTCTATTGAAAAAAACAAGCACTGGCCGAACAGGCCTCGCAGGCCCAACGGCACCGACCGGCCGCCGTGTATTGAACACATACGTAATTATTGAAAGGCATATCATTTTTTTTATATCGAGCTGTCAAATCAGTCTAAAAAGTTGATGAAGGTTTCTCGGGTCTCCAGCCGGGTGGTAGCGTTGATATCTCTCGACGTTTGTGGAAGTGTCGTACTACCCATCTTCTTGGTCAGTATGACACTTCCACAAACGTCGCTAGATATCAACGCTACCACCCGGCTGGAGACCCGAGAAACCTTAATCAACAATTTACGCCGGGAAAGCTTACAGTCCAGAAAGTGTAAAATAATTTCTCCTAGCTCCGCATACAACACAGGTAGCCCTGAAAAATTTATAAGACCTGAGGAGCACGCAGTAGATAACAATAATTAGGTGAATAATTCATGTATTTATTATGTATTGCATATGCCACACATATTTCATTTTAAGTGTCACAAGCATTTTCATAGCTATTAAAAACTCACAGTCACAGTTTTTTATGACTATGTGTAAGGCTAGGAGAAATTATTTAACATTGTTTTAGTTAGATTTTTAAAGTGATGCATTAAACATTGTTCTAATATCCAAATATTTATTGTCCGATTTTTAGACTAGTGTGTGTGAAATTTTTCAGTCGACTTCAACAGAGATGGGTGGTAAATTTCAGTTTATTTCGTTTACCTTCACCTGAGTGAAGCAATATATTGCTTCTTTCTACGTACATCTCGAGAAAACACCATGAAGGTAAAATCAGACCGACTGGAACTCACAGCGAGGCTTACCGGCAATCGTTCTTCCCACGGACCACTGGCGATTGGAACACGAGAAGGGAATAACAGTAATGGTACACGAAGTACCCTCCGCCACAGAACACACGAAAGAGGTAGTTAACATTGCATTGTCTTCAAGATCTGAACTACGTTGAAAGTTTTAAATGTCTAGCACACCGGAAAAAGACAGTGATCAACAACACACCAGCAAGGAAAGCGAGTTCATAGGGCATTGCCATCCATTTCTGAGTTATGTATAAAATTTCAAGTATCTAGATCATCGAGAAATCAGTTTGACGTCAGATGCAATGTACCGGACAGGCAGACAAGAAAGCAACCTAATAAAGAAAAATGTACTAAAAACCCCAGGACGTTCCTATAACATAGCAAGAAACGTGTAGGAAGCAACTTTCGTAGACTTCCAGTCGGCCTGCGACTTCGTGGATAGAGCCACACTCTTTGAAATACTAAGATCACTAGGACTCAACGAGAAATTCAGTACATTGGTGTTGGCCAGCCTGTACAGTGGCTCTTTCGTGAAAAAAAAAATCATCAGGGAAAGGACACGATGTCTAGCAGCAAACAATGATTTAAGGATGAGGATCGTAACAGACAACATAAGAGTCATATGCTTCGTTTCCACTGATGATCTCACTTTAATGACAGATGGCATCCAAGAGGCGTCTATGCGAATTCACGCACTGGATTTAACAGCAGAGAAAACGTATCTACTGATCATCAACGGGAAAGACTGACTCCGTTACCAGCATAAAAGACGCTCCTAGAACGATGAGAGTCAGCTCTACTAAGCATATCAAGAGAGTCAATACCAAAACGTACCTTGGAAAACAGATCTCAAATGACTCAATGAAACGGTAGCTACTCAACAAAGGAAAATCAAACTCCACAGATAGGCCATACTATGATTGCAGAAAAATGAACGCTTCGGATCATCTTTCGAAGAATACTGAAGTTCGACACGAAAACATAGTAGTCAGGCCGTCAGTTCTATATACGATAGTGCGCCCATACATACCGAAGAAGACCTCAGTAAGAATCCTTGAATTACAAGAAAGGATCCTACCAGACTGAGACGATGATACAAACCTAATCGTGAACTCCATCAACAACAAGTAAATCATACCGATTCCATCAGGAAAAAAACTACTTCTATGGCCACCTGCGTATAGTGGACTTCCCACAGGCTGTCTTATAACATCTTTAAAGTTGTCAACATGGGTAAAGCCAAAGAACAACTGAGAGCACGCACATAGAGAAAATCCTTGCAGAAAATCAAATTAGGCGAGAGTTAACAAGTAACAGAGGTGACTATCATTTAGCTATCCAAACCAGACCCTTCCTAACATCCCTTAAGGAGTTAAACAAATGAGACCAGGAAATGGTCCGAGAAACAAAAGAAAACGATGGAACAAGGTGCTAACAGGAAACATCAAGATACTAACAAGAGAAGGGCAACTAAACTTCGCCAAGAAGGCTAGAAGCGTCAGATGACGGCATCACACCAAAACCACAACTACTATGGTCCACAAGTGACTCAAACGAATTATAAAAATAGCTGTTATTTGTCCACGTGTTTTACAAGCAATAACAATTCTCTTCCTTTTTCAATGATACTGTAAACAAAAAGCAAAAACAAAAAAAATTTAAGACGAGTTTATCATACCAACTCTTTTTCTACCTTTCTACATTTTCAGATTGTAACAGCTTCAGCTCCATTTGTTATTCCCTGTCGTGAGACAGAAACCTTCACGTTTACCCCTGACTGGATGTAGTTTCTTTTCAGTTTTTCCACATTGTGGAACGGGTCAGTGAAGGTAAGCAATGCGCCTTCATTCGGTAGACGAACTTCTATGTAGTTTTTAAAAGCTGCTGACGGTGGACGCAGATTGATGGTTTCAATACGTCGCTGAGGCGTAGTTCGCGGAGAGGAAGTTCGGAGCACCAGTGCAGCAGGCGAATTTAATCCATTACGGATGTTACTCTCAGCGTACATCCTGCTGGACAAAGGGACAGAGACTCCTTCTAACAGAGTCAAGGCTTCACCCCGCGTCCTCCCTTTCATGATTGCCCTCCTGCGTCAATCTTCAGAGTGCATTCTTACTTGTAGCTTCCTCAGGAGGTCGCCATACAGAACGCTGATGAGGATACTACCAACGAAAATGCAGTTTCCTATTTACTGTTTCATTTATCGGCATTAAAGATACACTGGAATAACAGATTTTCATCCAGGGCCTACTGTATAACACACTGCAATTAATTACTTCAGTGATCAATGCACATCTTCAGTTGTTTTGGACTAAGTGAATATACTTTATAGGCCTTTTTGATTGATCGAAGTTGTGTAGTATTGTATAGCGATCCCACACCACACTTAATTGTAAGAAGATATGTCATGCTCGTAAATCAGAGTGAAGGAGTGCTTCACCAAATTATTTAAGAAAATGCATCGTCAGTGTGTCCTCAGGCTGCATGAGAGCTATCAAATTGTCCTCTCAGTTTCCCGACTGCTCCATATTAATCTCACAAGACAGAATAATAGAAGACTTTAATGCTGCAGCATTTCTAATGCCAGGTCTTCACCCGAACTGCTGAAGGTTGTCACGTTTCGCTTGTTCACATCACAGCTCACAGTGGTTACACGGATCTAAAGTGCAACGTTACCTTCGCTAGTGTCTTACACCTTTTTTGCTAAAGGAACGATCAGTTCCGCGTTTATTTTTATATCACTATAGACTTCATCTCTAAGAAACCTTGTTTAATATCTCTTTTCTCAGACTATTACATTACTAGTATAAATGTAGCTCATCAGTCTCTGGTAACTAGCTTAGTATGGTACGCTGCTCAGTACGGAAGTGAGTGTAGTACGCGTTGAATCTGGATTTTTCCGAAAGCATTTAATCCTTGCACGACGCCCTTGGCGAATCTATTGCAGTCGCTGGCGTCTGTGGTTTTTAGAAAACGGAAGTTAACCGAATGGTTAGCGTGTCACCAGCGCAGCCCGCAGAATTTTTTAGGAACTTTGTCTGGGTAAAAAGTACCTCTTGATGAGACTATAATAATTTTATTTCAGTAAAAGCAGTCTTGATCGCATGGAAGTTGTTTCATTCGGTGACCGGTTTCAGTCGCTTGTAGGACCCTTCTCAGGGCATTTTACTCGTTGTTGACAGCAGGAGACAGTGACGTGGCGCAGGCCGCTTTGGAGGGGCGTGAAGAACACGGGGTTGAACGATGGACGAAGAGAGTTTCACACTTGCTGGAGGGCTCCACCGTCGAGGCAACACCGTCGACTTACAGCCACAGTAGGTTACGTCCATGTGGAGAAGATGGCGGTCATCCGTGGTGTGATCCCGTTAGCTGGTCTGGCACCCGTTGCTTCTACACACCAATCACTATAAGAATACAAATTTTCATCAAAACAAAACCATTTCTCTAAGGCAGAACTCTTCGCGCTACCCGAACTTATTATTCTCGTGGCTCTTTCGAGGGTGAGTTTGGCGTAATAGTAACGTTCTGAGCAACACGATAGAGAGAGAGAGAGAGAGAGAGAGAGAGAGAGAGAGTGGTGGGATGCTGCTGGGACCGCTGTGCTTCACATGCTTTAAAGCTTGTGTTCCATTTGACTGTGTGCTTCATCGATTTGAGAGAACTTTTGATGGTACTAGTCAGAGCTACTCCCACAACAAAACGATAATTTTCAGAAGACCAGTAGATGAGTTAAGAAAAATACAGAAAAATGCAAATAAATACAGTTATCACGTCGAGCGACCGCCCTGCAGTTGCTGCTGTGGTACTTTCGAACGATAACAGTAAGCATCTTCAGCTACCACATAAGCCTTGCTGATATCCCAGTAATCCCGGAGAATGCCGCTTTCGTTGCTAATACGTCGAGGATAGTTTCCAAACTCAAGTAGAGGGATGAGCCAAAATATTAGGAATATCTTTTCGATAGCGTATTGGTCAATATTTTGAACCCTATACAGAATTGATTCAAAGTGGCATGGACTGATGCGTCCTTGGCAGGCTTCCGGAGGAAAGTGACACAAAAATTCTATGTGCAGGCCACATAATACGAGTGACTAGTGGTCGCGAGCGTCCCATATACCGGCCACGGGGCCACACGGTTCTAGGCGCTTCAGTCCGGAACCACGCGCCTGTTACGGTCGCAGGTTCGAATCCTGCCTCGGGCATGGATGTGTGTGATGTCCTTAGGTTAGTTAGGTTTAAGTAGTTCTAAATTCTAGGGGACTGACGATCTCAGATGTTAAGTCCCATAGTGCTCAGAGCCATTCGAACCATTTTTTTTTTTTTTCGTCCCACATGTGTTCCATCAACACGTTCAGAATGGCGAGTTAGGTGGCAAAGATATAAGCATCAGTTCGCTGTAATTCACACCAATATAGAACGATTTTGGCGCTGTGACAAGGACATTTTTCCTACTGGGAAATGCCTTCGGGGAAGACGTGAAGCATGGAGGGAAGCAGATGGTACGTAACAATAGTCACGTATTCCGTTGCTGTCGTTTTTCCTTTCATTACTACCAAAGGACCATTGGAAGCCCAGTTATGGGTCCCCCATGGCACAATACCTCCACTACCGATCTGTGCCCGTGGCAGGCGCATTTTTCCACAATCAGTTCTCATGGATGACCGCGTATCCGACACGATCATCGACATGGCTTAACAAGAAACGTGACTCGTACGACAAGGTGACACGACCCACTGATCTACAGTCCAGTGTAGCTGATGGTGACCCCAAAGCAGTTCTGACTGACGGTGCTGCTTAACATGAGAGCAAAGAGGGGTCTGGTTTTGGAGTCTCGAGCACAATAACGTGCATTGTCGGGCGTGATCTGAACACTTGCGCCGTATCAGCATTGTTCTCTGTCGACAGATCGCTGTCTGCTCTACTTCACAGAGCGAAAAAGTCTACGGCCGCCAGGTTCCGTGAGGAGGCGTGAAGGTCAAATGTATTGTCGCTTGCTGTTGGTTTATAGCCCTTCAAAAAGTAGCACGTGAAAGGCCGACCAGCTTCGCCACTTCCTAGATACTGTGTCTCCGGTGTCTGGCCTCCACATTCTTCCCTTTGTCTAAGTCGATTATGATAATGGATTTCTCCGTTTGTGGCTCATGTGTTGCCGAATGATTGCCCATTCGTCTGGTCACTGCTTCGCTAATACTCATTCATTCTCGTGTCGCGTACCCGGAAGACCACGAGTTCACATGAAATCTCGCGATAGGAAGTGGTCACAAAGTTTTGTCTCACCGGTGTGTTAAAAGCCACGTAAACGCTCTTTATAACATTTATTAATTACCGTTTTAGAAATAAATATTGTAACAACTGTTATACACCGATACCTTCTCAGATGTTTTAATACTTCAAACTTATTTAGAGACGCGTGTGATGATTCCTGTTAACAGCCACATTTTCGTGACTGTTTACTATGTTAAGTATGAAGACTTTTTTCCCGAGTGCTGAAAACATTTCATCTTTTTACACCTTTCTGTCTAGTAATATATGTGGATTTTCTCACGAAGAAAGTGATAATCCTTATGCACCGTATTATATTCAAATTCAGTTACACTTCACGTTCTGTAGAATAGCGTTCGCGTAAACTATCGTCATAGAAACTACTATATTGGTTCAAATGGCTCTGAGCACTATGGGACTCAACTGCTGTGGTCATCAGTCCCCTAGAACTTAGAACTACTTAAACCTAACTAACCTAAGAACATCACACACATCCATGCCCGAGGCAGGATTCGAACCTGCGACCGTAGCAGTCGCACGGTTCCGGACTGCGCGCCTAGAACCGCGAGACCACCGCGGCCGGAAACTACTATATTACAGCAAACACATAGAAGAAGTGATACTGGCGGACGTGGGAGGTGAAAGTGGCTCGTGAGTCGTCCTTCGACAGCATACAGTGTTAACCAAATTAAAAAGGAGAGAATAAGGTTAACTTCCTTTTTTATATTGATTGACTGTCCTTTTTTATATTGATTGACTGATCCGTCGGTTCTTGGTAGAATACTTCATACATTATGTGTGAGAACACACAAAACACGCTTGCAATATTCTACAATATTCATTATTTATTTCAAAACCGGTTATCGCCTGTTATGCCATCATTAAGTGCAAAGATAAGTATCTTATCCTTGAAGCTGAAGACCCGTTTGTGAAGTAAGTAATAAATATTGTAGAATATTACACCAGTGTTGTGTTAGTTTTCATTCGTGATGTACTTCCCTTTTTTTATTTATTTTAGCTACGTACAAATGAGAAGGATAGGTGCATTACTGCCTTTTGCATACGTTACTCATTCGTTTCTTCCATCACCACTAAAGAATTTGTTGTCTGTATTTCTTTCGTGTTAGTGTGCGTGGCTTAATGGCGCTCAACTGTTAGGTTACCAGCGGCTGTAAGAAGATTAGTAGAAACCATTGTGGTTAAAAGGAAGAAAATACGATAAAAGAAATAAAAAGTAATCTGAGATAAAATGGCACTCATTGTCTCGCAATCTCACCCACGGTCACCCACATAATAATGCTAGATCACATCATGTAAGAAAGCGTTAAAATGATCGGATGTTCTATAATCGTCAATGAAAACACAGGTTCGACAAGGGGATCACTAAAATAGATTCAGAGGAATGAGTGGCTGGTAAAAAAAAAAAAAAAACCGGTTCAACCAGCCACCCCGTTAACACATTTCAATTGTTGCCCTAAAATCTTATGGAACAAATCAGACGTTTTACAGAACTTAAAGACGTACTACATTCATATCATTGTCATTTAAAATAGAGGGCAAATCAGTTGACGAATGAACTGCTGCTCTCTTGTCTGAATACAAATTACAGCCTACTAAAATGTGACGCATCGTGATCTGCATTCTAAACCCATCACACGTTGGATCGTCCTTGGGCCACAACTAGAAACCATGCACCGTTACCCATGCGCAGGCGAGTAAGGCGTACCTGACCTCGCCTCTGTAGCGCGAAAGAGGCACGCCAGGGCCGTGTTGTGAACTTCGTAGACGTCTTGTCTTTCACTTCGAGCCACTCCTCTTCCCATCGTCTCATTACTACGTACCTCAACAGTAACAGCGTGTAGGGGGATGGCACACTTAACGAAGTGACGATCGCGACACACCTCCTTAGCTGAGACATCCGTCATTCTGTTCCCATCAGTACCCAAAATGATAAAACTATGTTTGTCCTTAATGGTTCATTCCCTGAAGTCAGCCTGTAAAATAAGGAATCTTTACAATTTTTTTGGAGAAACTAATGCAGCTATCAACATCAATATTTTCGCACACCATTTATTGACTTCTGGACAACATTTTCTGATTTTTTTAAGAACGTCAGTCATCATTAAGCCCCCCATCGGAGGAGCCAAAAGGTGTCCATGACAGAAGACCTGCAGTGTGCAGATCTTACCTTAATTCAAAAAATAAACAATTTTCTTAATCATTATAGGACATCGCGCAAACAGTTTAGCACAATTTTTTGAATTTTGGAAGAAGAATAAAAGAGTATACGCTTGAAACAAAGTTGTTGTTTTGTCACGTTTTATTGATCACGCTTTAGCAATAACTAATGAATAAATTAATATAAAGATCAAAAGTAACCTGCTACTCCTTGCGGACGTTCCCAAACAGTATTTCAATCAAATTTCAGAAAGATATTTTTATTTACGTGTCCGCAATCCAAACCGTCGTCTTGAAATACACTGTATCTCGTTGAGCAATAATGTTTACGTTGATTTCTTCGTTAGGTAAAAATAACTTTTATGTTGCTTATTTTATCGACTGACTAATGAGGTTAAACTGTTAACAGTAAAGATCCTATTCCAGAATAGGAGTCAACCGAATTTTTTTGTGTATACATAATTGGTTGCCTGGGGGATATCACCAATTACTTTACTCAAAGAGAAAAAAAATGGTGAAATATGCCACCAAAGAAGGTGGTTATGGCGAGCGTAGGGCGGGGGGCTGAAGGAGTGGAAGAAGGCCCTATTAAACAAAAACGGAAAAGAATGGAAAGAAAGTAGCTCAGCCGGTGAATCATTTGCCCGCGAACGTCTCGGTCCGGCACACAGTTTTAATTTGTTAGTACGTTTCAAATATTCCATTACAGGGTGAGTATCCTGTCCGGACACAGGAAAACAAATTACTATCACTCTGATTTATATAAAGCAACTTAGATGTGATACGCGAACGAAAATCTGCTCTACATTGATTTCTTTTTATAAAAAATGAAAGACGAAAATAACTGTATTTTGAAACGTTTTACTTTGAAGCTCTGTTAATAATCTTCTTCCTCGAATAGGTATAAAACCTTTACTTGGTTTTGATGAGTTCTTTTTTCCTTTTTTAATCCTTTCTCACAGTGCTTTCACCTGAGTGCTACGCGCGGGATGGAGAGTGTAAAAGAACCGCACGGATGGAACTGTGCAATACAGCTGTTGCGATCGGTACGCGGTGCGGACGCTAATTTTCACCAGCTGGTCACTCTATTGAAAGTAAACCAGAGACCACAGTTTCCTGTTGGTCGCAGTTATTGGCAAACTTCTATGGACGCAATATGGCTTTCCGTATACTCAGTGTCAGTGGACTCTGCGGAACAAGAGAGAGAGAGAGAGAGAGAGAGAGAGAGAGAGAGAGAGAAGTTGGGATGGGTTAGGAAGAGAGAGAGAGAGAGACTGGAAGGCTTATCTCTGTTACGAACCGGCCGGATGGGCAGCGTATTTTCCGGAGGAAACTGGCTGCTGGCCGATACAGAGAGAGGACCTCTGGAGAGTTGTCGCTGTTGTTATTTCCTCCGGCGAAGGGAGCGCTAACTCTCACGTGTGCACCGGGTATCACACAAGTTTGCCCGATAGCAGGCCCTTTGTCACACAAGGCAGACAGGTCCGAGCACGGGCTCGCCCTTTCCTCCGGGCGCTACTGCCCACGCGAATGGAAGCCAGGAAGCCACCCCTGCTATGCATCTGACTAACAAGCAATACTATAAATTAATTTTTCAAATTTGGTCATCACAGAGAGAGAAACAAAATTGTCATGCGAAGATTAGACGCCTCGTTTCCTTTTTTCTGCCTTTCTGCTCCTTCGATTATTGGTGGAACCAGAGAAAAATTGCTTCTAATGGAGGAAAAAAAAAAAACGAAAAAACACCAGGAAAGTAGAATATCTTCCGCTTTATTTAAAAGACTCCGACTGAGAAGTGGGATACCAGCTGCCTCTTTTCTGCCTACTTCAGTGCCTTTAAAATTTTATTTTTTCCAAAAATTTTGGCATGCCATCATATTTTTTATCTTTTTAACATGCAACTCGTCTTTGACTCTCGCAAGCTACCCTAATTGCAACTAGCTCACACCCCGCTAGTCTATCGCTATAAGTCGCTCATATCTATCCATTCCCACCCTCTGAGTCATTCAGCATCCCTTTGTGTCTCTGTAACTGTCACTGTCTCCTCCTCGTTTGCCCACAGCTCGTGGTCCCGCGGTTACGTTTTCGCTTCCCGAGCGCCGGGTCACTGGTTATATTTCCGGCGGAGTCAGGAATTTTCCCCTGCCTCGAGATGACGGGGTGCTTGTGTAGTCCTCATCATTTCATCATCGTTCATGAAAGTGGCGAGTTTGGACTGAGCAAATGTTGGGAATTTGTATGGGTGCTGATAAACACGCAGTTGAGAGCGCCAAAAACTAAACATCATCATCATCACACTCTCTTTCGTTCTGTCCTGCTACTACTGTCTCCTCACACTTTCAATTTCTCCCTATTTTTCTCTTTTACTACTCCTGTCTCATTCATGCCTTCCCACTGCTGCCTTCTCTTCTCGCTATCACTGTATCTCTCTCTTCTTCCTTGTCATTTTCATAGACTCTATGTCTCATTATCACTGGCTCTCAGTCACTTCCACTTTCTTTATTCCTCTCACACTGACACTGTCCCTTCAATCTTTTCCTACCACTTGTCTGTCACTGTCAACTACGTTTCACTGCAACTTGATTTGTGGTGGTAGGTGCCAGTACACCGTACCGGTACCTCTAACGGACATCAAGTATTAAAATAAAGCTTTAAGAGGTCTAAATTTCAATAAAATATCTCCCGTAAAGTATCAGTACCGGAACCTCATTTTTTTGCAAATCAAACACTGGCCGCAAACAACGTCCACTCTCCTTACCTATTTATTACTTTTCCATCCCTTTCTCACTGTCACTGTCTCCTGTCTCAGCATAAGAAAGCGCTACTGTGATAGGACGCCAAAAGTTTGCGGAAACTTTGTTAAAGGTTCTTAGGAAGGTAGAATGAGGCATCTGGTACCTCGCTTTCCAATGACAGCCTTTTAAACAAGTGCGCATTCGCCTTTTTTATGTTGCGATAGGAGTTTTTTTCCCTCTGGTTTCCGTCTGTTCCCTACAACAATAGAGCGTGTCACTTAAATGAAAAGAACTTTATGGGTCTGATAGTTTACTAACATGAAATTGAAATAAGGCGGAACTAATTTTACTCCTCAGACTGGATTTTACGTGTACAATAATTTAGCATATGCTTTAGTACTACAACAAGAGATGTCCAGAAAACTCCTGATGATAACGGAGACACTTTATCAACTTATTTCTTTACGCTACATCGCTTTAGAAACTATTTTTCCGCCTCACACAGGATTTTCAGTGCGCATTTCACATGTACAAGTAGAGCAACTTTGAAACTCTATATCTAACAAACGGATGAAGACACCAAGAAAAAAGTTTGCTCGAGATCGGGAGCTTTCGAACATATCCTGAAATTTCAATGATTTTCTGTACATAGCCATCTTGGAATTCGCGGCTCGGTTTTCCTCGATAGGATTGCACTTCTAGGTAAATGCCTAGAGAATATACCATCAAAACTTGAGCAATTTGCAGCGATTATTTACTTACATATCCGCTGCTGATGGCGAAAAAGTGGTGGAAAACGCTTTTCCAGTTTTCTCAGGAACAGCTCAGCAACTAAATAGTGCCTCCATAAGCCTCTTAAGGTGCACCGCAGACCACATCTGATGCAGAAACAACCAACCGAATTGCTCAAATTGCCTAAGCTGGAAGAAGTGTGTAATATTCAACCTCTGACCCTGTACTGTAGGATAGTTAAACTCTCAGGTGTACAAATGGTTCTTGGCTAATGGGTATCAAAAATATTTGCCCCTATCTCTCTATTACCAACAAAACCCGAGGAATGAGCCGTGGAAAAATTCAGTTTTAAGATGCGACGTTTTGCAACATATTAGTAGCCTACGGGTAGCCACACCAACTAAAATAACTTTTTCAAGCTTTCGACTTTGCCCAATTCCATTTTTAGGAGCATTTAGCAATAGACTTTGTTTCCTATACAGGGTAAACCCGTACTTCAGTGAGAAAACTGCGTAGACTAGCCGTTCCGATTACATATGGAACGGGTTTGTCCAGCTACTGTTGAGAAAAATCCACTGAAGTCAGTCGCTAATAAACTTTTTATTGCAGATCTAGATTTCAACCACTCTGTAGCATCATCCGTGGGGAAGGATGATTTGACTCGCATCCTAGCGCATTACTGGTAACAAAACAGTGGTTGAAACGTGGATCTGCAATAGAACGATTATCAGCGACTGGCTATTGTACGTTTTCTCAGTTTCGTAGATTGTGCAGCGATGTTTGGGCAGCAGCCACCCGTGGCCTACGATGAGTAGCTGTAGAGTAATCGCGCTTCGTCCGATCTCTTACCCTTATTTATCTTTGTACCTGTATCTGTATTGTACAAAAAAATATCTCTTGGGCAATGGAAACCTCGACGACATGCAATGTTTCTGATTTGTACCGTTCACTCTGTTGGCCGTCAAGCTTGCATTCAGTACTACTCGGATGTACATCACGTTTCTCTTTTCGGCAGTTTTATGTTTGTGTTAACAGTAATACAAAGACGTATGCGAACGATCACTGCTGAAGTGTTGGCTGATACGCACCTCGTATGTGGTTTCGTTGAAAGCAGCGGAAGGACGGCACAAAGACACTGTGCCGAACTGCAACGACTGCAATCGTTTCACAGTGTTTTGCATTTAGGTGTTTTATGTTAATCTGTGGTTTGTATTATGTGTTTTAGTCATTGTATATTGCACACTTTTTCACTGTTATGGTTATATTTTCACATAAATAAAGGTAACGGAGATAAGGAGCGGAAGAAATAATAGTTACATTACTCTGTAAAAAGGCATCCCTCAACGAACCCAGAAATTTTATCAGTTAAGTCGGAGGAGCTTATTCATACAGAACAACGTCTGTGTTCTTGTGTCTCGCAACCATACTAGTCAGGTAGTATAATCAGTAGGTGAGCTAATGAGCCTATTGTCGTATGGACAAAACACAAAATCATTAAAGGAATTAATATTATAACAGCATTTTCAATGGCATTTAATATACATAATGAACTGAGATGTTCTAAAATTATGAAAAGAAACACAGCAATATTAACTTCACTAGTCACTGACACATACCTGATGCGTATTTCCGTTATCATTTCAACAGATTTTCTGGCTGCCCACGTGGGGAACATTGAAGGCTGCCTGTTAAACTCCCTTTTGCCCTTGTGGATGGATGAGGCGAATTTTGTAGTTAATGTGGTCACTTGCGATTGTAAACATTAGTTTCTCAGTTAATAAACTGAAAACAATTTTTGTAAAACTTTTTCCATTCTTAATAGAGTTTCATAAGTTTGTGAGCGTTCCTTAAAAACCGAATCGAGATATTAATTATATGTTTTGAACTGCTTTTCTTCTTTTTCTTTGCATAGCTGCTAAGAACGTGATTTTACAGGGCGTGTAACTGTTTCGTCAGAATTAAAAATTTATTTACATTTCCCACAGGCTTTTTTCGACTTTTAACACAAAATTAAGTGGTACTTGCAAATACATGTGCTTCCATAACTTTTCTGTTCTCACCACTTTTCTTGAGTTTGCCATGTTATGTATCAACCAACATGATAACGGAAATTCGTCACTGGACATGCACATCGGGAGGCAATTTTTTCATTGCTGGTCTAAGCCCTTGCCTATCGTATGCGTAATGAACGAGTTGACATGTGTTCTTATCTATATGTATGTCTTACAGTTCACCAACGCGAGTACTGACACATAGCATGACCTGTCTTTTACGTAGTCCATTTGTCATCTAGTTCATCAACCTGCTGATTGACAAAATTTTTGACTGTAAATGTAGATTTTGCCTTTCGACCCAGTTGTCCACTAACTCACATGAGCTTATGTGTCCGTTGGTGGGTAAGTGCATCATACTCGTTTATGTGTAAGTAGCATTCGCAAATGGCTTAAGGGCACAAACAAGCCTCTAGTGAATGCAAATGACTTCCTAATTTTGATCAAAAGTTTGTCGTCCTGATGCAATAAAACGTATCTACACTCCTGGAAATTGAAATAAGAACACCGTGAATTCATTGTCCCAGGAAAGGGGAAACTTTATTGACACATTCCTGGGGTCAGATACATCACATGATCACACTGACAGAACCACAGGCACATAGACACAGGCAACAGAGCATGCACAATGTCGGCACTAGTACAGTGTATATCCACCTTTCGCAGCAATTCAGGCTGCTATTCTCCCGTGGAGACGATCGTAGAGATGCTGGATGTAGTCCTGAGGAACGGCTTGCCATGCCATTTCCACCTGGCGCCTCAGTTGGACCAGCGTTCGTGCTGGACGTGCAGACCGCGTGAGACGACGCTTCATCCAGTCCCAAACATGCTCAATGGGGGACAGATCCGGAGATCTTGCTGGCCAGGGTAGTTGACTTACACCTTCTAGAGCACGTTGGGTGGCACGGGATACATGCGGACGTGCATTGTCCTGTTGGAACAGCAAGTTCCCTTGCCGGTCTAGGAATGGTAGAACGATGGGTTCGATGACGGTTTGGATATACCGTGCACTATTCAGTGTCCCCTCGACGATCACCAGAGGTGTACGGCCAGTGTAGGAGATCGCTCCCCACACCATGATGCCGGGTGTTGGCCCTGTGTGCCTTGGTCGTATGCAGTCCTGATTGTGGCGCTCATCTGCACGGCGCCAAACACGCATACGACCATCATTGGCACCAAGGCAGAAGCGACTCTCATCGCTGAAGACGACACGTCTCCATTCGTCCCTCCATTCACGCCTGTCGCGACACCACTGAAGGCGGGCTGCACGATGTTGGGGCGTGAGCGGAAGACGGCTTAACGGTGTGCGGGACCGTAGCCCAGCTTCATGGAGACGGTTGCGAATGGTCCTTGCCGATACCCCAGGAGCAACAGTGTCCCTAATTTGCTGGGAATTGGTTGTGCGGTCCCCTACGGCACTGCGTAGGATCCTACGGTCTTGGCGTGCATCCGTGCGTCGCTGCGGTCCGGTCCCAGGTCGACTGGCACGTGCACGTTCCGCCGACCACTGGCGACAACATCGATGTACTGTGGAGACCTCACGCCCCACGTGTTGAGCAATTCGGCGGTACGTCCACCCGGCCTCCCGCATGCCCACTATACGCCCTCGCTCAAAGTCCGTCAACTGCACATACGGTTCACGTCCACGTTGTCACGGCGTGCTACTAGTGTTAAAGACTGCGATGGAGCTCCGTATGCCACGGCAAACTGGCTGACACTGACGGCGGCGGTGCACAAATGCTGCGCAGCTAGCGCCATTCGACGGCCAACACCGCTGTGCCGTGCGTGTGATCATTGCTTGTACAGCCCTCTCGCAGTGTCCGGAGCAAGTATGGTGGGTCTGACACACCGGTGTCAATGTGTTCTTTTTTCCATTTCCAGGAGTGTATACAATTAAGCAGTTTGGCGCTGGGGTCTAGGTAGAATGTGTAAATGTCCCTTGGAGTCCCACACAAAATGGCTAGACAGTGGCATGGCGTCGTGGTAAGAACAAACAGATGTCAGCACTGAATTCTAGTTAGAAGATGAGGAGGTTAACGCAGAATTTTAGGTAGAATAGTAGACGTTAATATGGAAATGTGTGTAGAACAAGTACATACCGGCACTGTCGACATGGATTAGAGTAGGCAGACATCGCTACAGACAACTGACTAGAATAGACGGACGGTGACATTGAGTTCCACAAAGATCTGAGCAGGATGGACAGATGTTGCTACGGAAATAACGGTCCAGAATAGGGACGCCGTTGTAAATACTCTGAGTTATACTGTCTGACAAAAAAAGTGAAGTACCCAAAAGAGGGGAAACCAAAGTGGAATTTTACGAGTTTAGGTGGTATGTGATGTTATTGCACCGATTACGAAACTGGGTGAAAATTTCAAATAACTTGTGAGTACGCGCCCAATTGTCAGAATGAAGTTGCACACCCTCTGGTCTGGATTCATGGACAGATACGCTTCGGAAGGGTATCACAAAGCTGACCCACAAGTGTTACAATTGATCCTTGATACTGTGGGTATTGGCACTAGGACAGAGTAGATATCCGAGCTGGTGAAGCAAATGTTCTGTAAGAGACCGATCTGGCGGCTTTACTGGTCACAAGAGTGTCTCAACATCACCCAGAGGGTTCATAAAGACGCATACCATGTGTGAACGAACATTGTCATCGTGAAAAATGGCACAACGGTACAGTCACACCAGAAGTAAAACATGAGGATGTAGGATGTTTGTGACGAACCATTGTGCCATCAGAGTTCTCTCAATTGCTACAAGCCATGACCTGAAGTCATACCAAATGGCTCTCCTCATGAAGTTGCCATAAGGAACATCGCGAGCCTCTTCAAATGCGACAGACGAATGGAACCTTTCCCAAAGTCGTCATTGTGATGGTAATCTGAGGAAGTGCAGAACCACCATTCATTGCTGAACACAACGCCACGTGGGACAGATGACCTAGCAGTTTGGTCTCTTCTCCCATTTTTAAACCAACCAACCAACAACACGACGCCCTTCAGCAGCAATGCATGCTTCCAAGTCACGGCTCCACTCCTAACTCAGCAGATTGTGTTGTGGTGTTACCTGTAGCCTAAGTATGGGACGGTGATTCTCTAATCCGGCAGTTGCTACCCTACGACCAATAGTGCTGGATGACACACAATTTTGCAGAGAGTCCATTATTTGCTGTCGGGTGGCAGACAAAGATGTGAAGGGGTTACAATGTGTATGGTGCACAGTACGCTGATCCTCCCGTGTGGTGGTCAGATATGGTCGACCAGAATCTTGACGAAGAGTATGCGTCTTCTAACATTCCCGTGAAATCCAACATCTAGAAACTGGGACACACGAAAATACGACCCAAATCTGAATATTGCCCTTTCCTACCAGCAAGATAAATGATGACCATTTCAAACTGTGATATCACAAACTTTCTGGCAAGTTAAAACTGTGTGCCGGACCGAGACCCGAACTCGGGACCGGTAGAGCACTTGCCCACGAAAGGCAAAGGTCCCTAGTTCGAGTCTCGGTCCGGCACACAGTTTTAATCTGCCAGGAAGTTTCGTATCAGCGCACACTGCGCTGTAGAATTAAAATCTCATTATGATATCACAGTCTTACACGAATATGTTGCAGCTTCATGTCCTTCGCCCTTCACAGTGGTCACTCAACATGTGATGCTTAGCCTGATACCAACATCAAACACGAATGACACTAATGCAGACTGGTGGCCTTTCTGTCACAGACAACTGCAACTGTAATCAATTACATACCCACCGACAACATGCAAGTTAAGAAAATTATGTGTAATCCGACCATGTTTTCTCACATAATTAGGAAGTGTAGAAAATGTGTAGTGAGTTGATGGGGTATATCCACAGGTACCGCAATCAGTTATACTGAGGTTTCTTTCCAGAGGCGTGTAAGAGCATACAAAACAAAGTCCTACAGCTTGCTTGAGAAAGTATCGTGCCGACAGAGCCAGCGCTCGGCGAAATGCGGAATTACAGGCCGGGCCGCGCGGCACAATAAATCTCGTGCCTTCCCTTCCGTGCGTCGTGGCGGGGTGTCCGCGTGCAGGCAGGTACGCTAAGGCGAGTTGAGGTGAGTTGAGGTGAGGTAACGGGGCCAGGTCGCTGCGGGCCGGGGGTTGAGGCTGGGGCTTGGCAGCGTAATGGCGGCGCAGCGGTGCCGCGCGCACGCGACCGCCACTCTGCTACTCACGGCACGCCACGCCACGCCACCAGGGTAGTGAAAGGGGTGAGGGGAGGGGGGGGGGGGGTGGAGGGACGGTGGGTGGGGGTGTTTGCTGCACTGGAGTGTATCGACAGCTGATCAAGGCGATGTTACTGGCGGGAGCACGTTAGCGCATCCACGCAGCATTCCACCCAGACAGCTACGAAGGGGACCGAGAAGTACGATAAATTTTTACCGAACAACAGGTAATCTCGGTATGTGGTAAATTAATTCTGCTCCCATGTAAAGGCTACTGCTCAAAAGGAGTTTGTCTCCAGACATACACTACTGGCCATTAAAATTGCTACACCAAGCAGAAATGCAAATGATAAACGGGTATTCATCGGACAAATATATTATACTAGAACATTACAAGCAATTTGTGTGGATAGACCCTGAGAAATCAGTACCCAGAACAACCACCTCTGGCCGTAATAACGGCCTTGATACGCCTGGGAATTGAGTCAAACAGAGCTTGGATGGCGTGTACAGGTACAGCTGCCCGCCCATGCAGCCTCAACACGATACCGCAGTTCATCAAGTGTAGCGACTGCCGTATTGTGATGAGCCAGTTGCTCGGCCACCATCGACCACACGTTTTCAATTGGTGAGAGATCTGGAGAATGTGCTGGCCAGGACAGCGGTCGAACATTTTCTGTATCCAGAAAGGCCCGTACAGGACCTGCAACATGCGGTCGTTCATTATCCTGCTGAAATTTTGGGTTTCGCAGGGATCGAATGAAGGGTAGAGCCACGGGTCGTAACACATCTGGAATGTAACGTCCACTGTTCAAAGTGTCGTCAATGCGAACAAGAGGTGACCGAGATGTGTAACCAATGGCACCGCATACCATCACGCCAGGTGATACGCCAGTATGGCGATGACGAATACACGCTTCCAATGTGCGTTCACAGCGATGTCGCCAAACAAGGATGCGACCATCATGATGCTGTAAACAGAACCTGGAGTCATCCGAAAAACTGGCGTTTTGCCATCCATGCACCCAGGTTCGTCGTTGAGTAAACCATCACAGGCGCTCCTGTCTGTGATGCAGCGTAAAGGAAAACCGCAGGTATGGTCTCCGAGCTGATAGTCCATACTGAAGCAAACGTCATCGAACTGTTCGTGCAGATGGTTGTTGTCTTGCAAACGTCCCCATCTGTTGACTCAGGCATCTAGACGTGGCTGCACGATCCGTTACAGCCATGCGGATAAGATGCCTGTCATCTCGACTGCAAGTGATACGAGGCCGTTGGGATCCAGCATATTCTGCTAACAGTCATTGGATCTCGACCAACGTGAGCAGCAATGTCGCGATACTATAAACCGCAATCGTGATGGGCTACAATCTGACCTTTATCAAAGTTGGAAACGTGATGTTACTCATTTCCCTTCCTTACATGATGCATCACAACAACGTTTCACCAGGCAACCCCGGTCAACTGCTGTTTGTGTGTGAGAAATCGGTTGGAACTTCCCTCATGTCGGCACGTTGCAGGTGTCGCCACCGGCGTCAACCTTGTGTGAATGCTCTGAAAAGCTAATCATTTGCATATCACAGCATCTTCTTCATGTCGCTTAAATTTCGCGTCTGTAGCACGCCATCTTCGTGATGTAGCAAACTTAATGGCCAGTAGTGTATATGCACCACACATGAACTGGGACTGAATACATCAGAGCAAAAACAGACTTGGTGATCTCCGTTTTCCAAAGTTCATCTACAAAGGCAGGTATACCTGAATATGCGTTTCTCCAGTTATTTCCCATACTGTTGCAAAGATCAATCATTTACGAGGGCCTCCTGAAAAGTAACGTCTCCGATTTTTTTCTGTGAAGCCTCTTTAAGATTTTTAAATAGAACAAACGTTACTACTATTCTGCAACTTCACCCTTGATATCTACATATTTATTTCTCAACATAGTCGTCCTGACGACGAACACATTTTTCCAAACAACACTCAGATTTTTTGGAAACCGATACCGAAGAAGTAAGGAGAGATTAAATAAAGTCTCGTCGATATCGAGGTCGTTAGAGAGGGAGCACAAGGTCGGATTAGGGAAGGATTGAGAAGGAGGTCGGCCGTGCCTTTTAGAAGGAGCCATTCCGGAATTTGCTTTAAGCGATCTAGGGAAATCACGGAAATCTAAATCAGGGTGGCCGGATTCTGGTTCGAACGTTAGTACTCCTGAATGAGAGTCCAGTGTGCTAACCACTCCAATACTCTCTGCTTCTCCCGACACGATAATATTTGACACTGCTGACAGACCCACAACCTCGCCCCTCCTTCCACCACTTCATCTCTATCAAACTCAAGTCTCCGATAGTGCTCCCAAAGTTTTGGAAACAGACGAAAATGGCATGGGTCCAAGTCGGGACTGTATGGGGGGTGATCGATAGCAATGAACCCAAGGCGTCGGATTCTTGCAAATGTTGCAGCACTTACGTGTGGTCTGGCATTGTCGTGCTGAAGGACAGGGTAGGGTGTTCGACGTGGGGACGAAATCTTCGAATTCGGATCTTCATTACTACACGCCGTTTCACACCCACCGGCGTGGTTATGCTACATACCGTCATGTTACATGTTACAATTCGGAGCCCTCTTGCAGCAAAAGGCTGCAGATGTGTAACGATGACAAAGCAATATGTAGAATGATAAGAATGTTTATTTTATTTCAAAATATTTAAGTCTTCTCACGTTAAAAATTCGCAGGCATTACCTTTCAGCACGCCCTCATAGGTGTTAGTGTCAGTGTTCTCGAGAAACAGCTGAAATCGCGCAAGCTGAACAAAGCCCCAGGTCCCGATGGAATTCCTGTCAGATTCTATATTGTATTTGCGACTGAGCGACCCCTTAAACTTACTTGTACCAATGTAGTCAATATAACATCACACGCACATTTGAAATATACTCTACAACCATATTTTACAACTATTACTATCAAAATATAAGACTTTCTCTCTCAGAGTCAGCTGATTGCAATGACTTTTTGTTGAGTTTTACGTTTACAGTATATTCCAGTTTTATCATGGTTTTGGCACTGAGTACCACTGAGGTCAGTATTGTACTACACACAACCCATTCACAATTGAAAATAGTATTTCAAATTTATTTCTGTACCCATTGCAGGAACCCTTACGTCATCTTTGGTTGTGTATTCCCTCAGTTGTTGTAGGCGGTTTTCCTCAGCGTGTCGTAGAACTACTTATAAGTACAAATAACACTATGTTGAATGAGGAAGAAGGATTAAATGAAATATCTGGTGAAGATGGAGAAATTGATGCTATTATTCCTGAAGGCAGTGACTCAATTGAACAGTCTAATACTGATATAGATTTGGAAACTATTGATCCAGAATCATAATGCTTTGTTTACATAAAATAGCTGAACAGTTGGCAAGTACAGAACTTAATGCATGCGGACTATATTAGAATATTATAGCTGACGAACAACTGCTAACAGATCTACCTTTTTTTTTACTGCAAATAGTTCGACGGTGTGTAAGTAAAGTACATGATCCACACGACTCACGGTATACTGTACATTACAGTTGTTGAGCAACTGGTAACATATAACCTATTTGTCACTGTTCAAGCTTTCCAGGCGGATATGTTGTAAATAGCCTTCACGGATCCGGCAGCAAACCAGTGAAGACTATTTACAATATCCTACTTGTTAACAACAAACAGTTGAACAGCGTGTAAGCACAACACAAGATCCATACGAACCACATGATAATATTACAGTCGATGAACAACGGTAACTTTTAGAGGCACTACATCCCCTCAAAACTCAGAAAGTATGTTATCAAGCTATGATATGGGACGCATGTGAGAGAACTAATTATTATGTCTCACATAAGCGGACGTACACAGGAAAGGGCGAAGACAGAACAATAGAAATAAGTGAGATGAAGAGAGTAGTGTTGGATCGAACAGAAAATTTATTCAGGAGTGGTAGGAATATCACATCACACAATTTTTTTCACACGTTTGGAGTTGGCCAAATGGAACAGAAACATGTAACTCAATCCAACAGTAAGAAAGAACCGTCGTGAACTAACCGTAGAATTCGTCGTGACAAAGGGAATAACTGCAGCTTCAAGTCTTTTCGAACTATCGAAATCTGCTACAATAGCCTCCTATCGCCAAAGAAAGGATAAGATAGTGATGCTGCCGAGTAGCATGACTTCGAACAGAAAATAAGGTAAAGCAGCAAAATCCATTGTAATCCCAGACTGTAATGCACCTAAGTTAGACGTGGGAGACATCTAAAGTTGGTTATCCACATGGTTTTCCTGTCTTCAGTTCACTAATGTATGTTATTACGCCAGTTCATTAAAATCAATGATGTACCTTCAATACATCTCGTGCAGATTGCTTTGGTTCTTTATGACCCCAGACGTACTCAGTGAAACAGAAAAATCCTAGAAGTATGGGTTTACCATAAGACACTGTAGACCTCTCGAACAAGAAACTGTTTCCAGTAGGTGGAAGGAAGAGTGGCACAGATAATTCTCTACGCACTAAGATCATTGTTATCCACCTGATGAACAGTGGGCAAGCACAATACATGATGCATGTAAACAACATAAAAATATTACAGTTGATGATCAATTGGCAATAAATCTAGCATATTTTTTACAAGAAACTGCCGGACAGTGGGTAAACGCAATACATAATGCTTATGAACGCATGAGCATATTGCAGTTGATGAAAAACTGGTAATTTTAGAACACACTCTGATGTCGAACACAATGACTTCCTTCATGCCAACCAGCGTACATTCGAATAATGTCAGTCACACAAAACTAAACTTGCACTTCTCTCACATGATAGGCATGGGTCAAGGCAATCAGGTACACGCAGAATTTATAGACTACTGAAAATTTTTGACTCAAAACCGCACCAATTCTCATTAAGAAAACTAAGACCACATCGGGTTTCAAACGTAATGTGTGATTCGGTTAAGGGTTCTTGGTGGCGAGGACAAAGCATGTTCTTTGTGGTGAAGATTCACCGATAGACATAACAGGAACTTCTGTCATGCCCCCTTCAAGTGCATACGAACCCCTGCTGTTCATACTGTGTATTAATAACACGGCAAACAATGTTAATAATAACCTCAGACTATTTGAGACGATGCAATTGTATATAATATAGTACTACCTGAAAAAGAAAGCTTCACAATTGACTAGGAAATTCTTTATAATATATCCAAGAGGTGCAAAGACTGGCAGCTCGCTTCAGATGTTCATAAAGCACGAGTACAACATCTGTGAGGCACAGTTTCAATGAGGTAAGTCATACAATCTGTGAGGATATCAAGTGCGATGTTCACATGGGCTACAACGTAAATAAAACAGGTGGTCGATTTCGGTTAATTGGTGTGGTATCGGAGAAATGCAGCCACTCATCAAAGGAGGTTAGTTAAAAACACACGTGCGACCCATCCCAGAGTATTACTCAAGTGTGTCGCACAAACTACGTAGGTCTAACAGGGGATACCTGTTATGTATTGCTCCTGTAGGAACAGCAGAGCCAACATGTCTCTTGTTAGAGCGGGCATAGAAGCGCAAAAGAAAATATTTTTACGTGTTAAGTACTCATTCAGATGCCGACAGTTCGTAAACTTGAGCGTTATAACTGTAATGTGCAAACTTTCAAACGGAAACGAGTCACCTATCTTAAGTGAGAAGTGGCGGAAGTTTCGTAAAAAGACGAAAAGAGGAGAACGGTATAGTGACAAAACTTTTTATGTAACAGAGAAGACTGGTATCTGATTGTAAAATGTAAACCACGGCATAACAGGAAGGAACATTTTATTAATTGACACTGGGGCCTTCACACGTACTGAGCTGTAGGCAACAAAACGGAACGCTGAATCACCATTAAAGACCGTTTGCTACCGGATAAACGATTTCAAACGTGGTCCTACTACCATTGTTGATGTGACGAGCTCCAGACTTTTAGTTTGGGTTCGTTCTACGTATTGAAAAGGAGGTACGTTTGTGCCTCGGTGTGTGTGTGTGTGTGTGTGTGTGTGCTCTTGCAAAGTTATGTAACTCCTTTCAATTAACGTGGTAAACACAAAACTAAATAAATGACTGTGGGGATGACACAGCCTTTAACGTCTTTGTTGGTAGTTTTGGAAGTGAGAAAGTTATGTAATAAGAAACAAGTCGGGTGCACAAATTACTTAATGTCTGGAAGAAATATACTGCATGTAAGATAGTCTAAACATATTAGAAGTGAGAGCTGGGAGGGAAAGTGCCACATGTGAAACAAGAATAAATATCGGATTTAATACGGTTCAGTACGTGAAAAGAAATATCGTATGCGGCTCGAGGAGGGTGGAGGGGAGGGGGAGAGGGTGTTGGAAAATTCTGAGAATCCATGGAAAAATATCAACCAAACTTGCTATACATATGGTATGTTTGGGCAGGATGGTAATGACATGTAGGAACAACCACAAGCTTGGAATACAAACGACATGCGAACTGAAAAAAGGTAAATATAGGAGTAAGACGCTCATTGGTTTCTTAGGGGGAGGGAGTGACGTAAAAAGTTATTCGAAACCTTCGGTATTCCTTTTGGGTTCGATATTCCTTTCTTGGTATGTTAGTGTGACTGACGACAGAAGCGAAAAGTATAAAATTCTCGTTCAGTGTAATAAAACGAAAATAGCTTTGCAGAGCCGTATGACCATTCCAGGGAGAGCAGAATACTGTAGCACCTTCATCTTTTTGTTCTGAGAAAAAATAAAAACACAATGTCGGGTAATCACCTGTGTTGGTATCAAGATATAATCCCTTCAGATTAATATTCGTAACACTGATGACATGGAAGAAATCTTATAGATGTAGAAACTGAATGAAGTTGTGTATGTGAAGCAGATGGGTGGACGATAAGTAGTGCTCAAAACCAAGACGCTCAATGGAAGACACTCTATTGGCGTGTTTAGAAAACTTATAACCTAATTAATGGGAGTTGATGTCGTCATATATGGTTCGATATATGGGAAAAAGTGTAAACAGTTACACAAATGGGAAAACAATTGACGACGATTTATTGGATGGAACATTCATAGGTTTATCATCATAGAATGTCTGAAAACAGATTGATTATCATGGTTTTCCGTTTGATCACGGCCTTGTGAGCTGAAAACTGATAACGAAATAATTTGTCCTATAGACACCCACCATATTGTGATTTTCGTTTAGAACTGTATTTTTAGCTTCACTCGCATTGAAACATTAAAACATAGATCACGATATCTAACGCTTCATGAGACAAGAATAGGAAGATCTGACATAAATTTTTCACTGCAGAGTAATTACAGGCAATGTATAAAACAGGACATTCAGAGAAGCTACATCCACCTTGAAGATGTCCTCTGGAGATTCATGCGACACATTGAGTGTATCAGAGATATTAAATGGACCACTGTCTAATAGACCGGAATATTTTAATAAGTGTGATATTTACGGCCTTGGAAGTGTACGTCTCCCATGGAACAGGACCTGTAATCCGTTACAAGGGAGTATACACGATTCATGTTGCTATGGTGTAATCAGACCATAAGTTCAATACAGCACTGCATCATTTGAAAGGGTTAATTTTAAACTTAACAGTTCATACACCAGTCTAAAGGCATTTCATCTGGAGGAATCGTTTGAAAGGCCTGATGTGATTTCTGAAGGTCTCTCCTTGCATCTGCAGTGGATATTGTAGTTTTGCGATACCCGGCACACAGTAGGTGACGTCAGTGCGAATGGATTCCGAAGTGTCTCTGACAAAGACTGGCGTACTGGCATATAACAGGGTAAAGCAGAACACTGTGGTGTGCATCACATGAGTAACACAATTCTGCGGTTATCGGCACAGCCAGTCGAGCGGTAGAGGCAGTTGTAATACAGCCAGCGCTGCTTCTCCTATGACATTTGCTTCCATGTCACATCCTATGCAGTCTGAAAACTTAAAGAGGTTAAAGAGAAGACAGAATAAAGCAACTATCTAGTACCTGTTCCCTAAAGTGATCTCGAAGCAGTACAAGACATTGATTACCGAGGTACAGTCCCAGAATTTTTTTACCACAACCATGGAGAAATTCTTCTGATCTTGCAGATGTAAACTTCTCATCGATTGGAACATCCTGGCTGATTAAAACAGTTTGCCGGAACGAGACTCGAACTCGAGACCTTTGCAAGTTCTCTACCATCGATTATTTTGTATATCCCCTATATGTGTGGAGGGCTTGGAGGATTTAACGCAAACCTCTTTCTAAATACTGTTTTGAGCACAGCCACCTGTGTAATGGAGGTAAATGTAACGTACATTCTCACTCTATTTCAGTGGAGCTTGCTGCCTGCTACATCTCCCACAGAAAGCTAGAAATTGCAGCTTACCTACACTGGGGAGGTCGAGGGGGGGGGGGGGGGGGGTAGGGGGAGGGGCTTGACAGTGCACGACGTGTCCAGGTGTTAGGACGGAGATTTCCATGTTACTCTTGTGCCTGTGCTGTCTTTTGGATAGGGTTCACTTTCAGTAGTAAGTATAATTCTTTTCTTCTTTCCTATCCCGAGATATTACGCTGAACTTACAGTCCCATCATCCATGCATCTCCTTTTGCCCCTCTCTGTGTCCACCTCTTCCTCCCTCTGTCTGTCCATTCTGTCTTTCTGTTCCTCCCTACTCTCTCTGTTTCTTGATCTCCTCCTGCCCATATCCCTATAAAGCAGGCCAATACCACTCCAACCACTTGCCTGTTATGAGGTGTAGGCTACAAACTGGGGACTGAAAACCATATATTTGCCTGTGATGTACAGGCTGCCATAGAAAAGTAGTTGATAAAATAGGCTAATGTTATTCCAGCACAACACACTCGTAATGTAAGGCAGCTTACATACTGCATGGAGCAGTCCAGAAAACCGTTGCTTGCTCCTGATATGTAGACTGCCCTGTAAAGTAGGCATATTGGTAGAATGACATGTTCCTGCACAATATTCCTGTCATGCAGAGTAGCCTATATGCCACACTTGGGAAAAAAACACGTTTTTGCCCATATTTCCACTCGTTTTTGAACTAGGAGGTTATAAAACCCATAGCACTGATAATTATGAGGCTTACTATCTCTGCAACTAATTTGTGTGAAATCGATCAAGGTATATGGGAGAAGATCATGGCCATCTGTCCATCCATCTATCAACTTTGTTTATATATAAATTCACTTTGAATTTGTGGTTTCATTTGCAATAGACTGTGCGGCTGATCCCGACGGAGGTTCAAGTCCTCCCTCGGTCATGGGTATGTGCTTGTACTTAGGATAATTTAGGTTAAGTAGTGTGTAAGCTTAGGGACTGATGACCTTAGCAGTTTAGTCCCATAAGATTCCACACACATTTGAACATTTTTTTGCAATAACAATAAACAAGAATCAAGATCAGAGAGAGGGAACGAGGAGTTGGGCAGAGAGGGAGGGGTGATAATATGGTTATAGTGAGGGGGAACGAGAAGATGGGTAGAAGGAGCGAGAGGAGGAGATTATGTGATAGAGGGGTAGGAGGTAGTGGACAGTGAGAGCAGGAGTGAGGTGATGGACAGAGAGAGGAAGGGAAAAGAGTAGGTTGCCAGAGAGAAAGGGCAAAAGGAGATTACAACATACATCCAATTCCTATACATATTTAGCAACTGCAAAGTGTTTTCAGGTTTGCTACTGTTTGTATGTTAATTTAGTTACTCATTTCATTTGAAATCATTTGAATGTGTTAATGCTATTTCTTTCTGTAATCCACTATTTTCTAAATTATGCTCTTGACACCTAGTTCGTATCTAATTTCCCTATTCTTTTTCCTTTCGCCGGCCGGGTTGGCCGAGCGGTTCTAGACGCTACAGTCTGGAACCGCGCGATCGCTATGGTCGCAGGTTCGAATCCTGTCTCGGACATGGATGTGTGTGATGTCCTTCGGTTAGTTAGGTTTAAGTAGTTTTAAGTCCTAGGGGACTGATGACCTTAGAAGTTAAGTCCCGTAGTGCTCAGAGCCATTTGAACCATGGTTTTTTCCTTTCTGTGTGTTTTTTAACAGCTAGTGGTCTTTGAAGTCTCATTCCTACTGCTTCAGTCTTTCTTCATTAACTGGCACTTAAAATCCTGGTCTTTGAACCATATGTTAGAATGTTAATGTAAAATAATGTTAATTTCACTATCACTCAATTCAAATCCTCGACTTAACGTTGCTGCAACGTACTTGCCTTAGAACTGAAGTACACGATAGTATGGATACTGATATTTGAGAATAGCTTAGTGAGGAAGAGATCCTGGGTTCGAATCCAAGGCCGAGCCCACACTCTCACTCGTCACCATTGATTCCGCGGGTAGTCCCGCAACTAACATAAGTAGTTCCTTTCCTTTCCTTCTCTTTTCCCTCCTTCCCCTTCAATTTACTTGTAACGAAGGAATACTTTACGATAAACAAAAGAAAACCGAAGAGAATAGGGACAGGGAGAAGACTGTGGCTGCCGTAGAACTTAGAACTGACACTCGTGACCGTTTCACACTCGTCTATCTAAAATGTATTATATGGTCAATCAAGCCCGCATACAAATAAAATTTATGAGGAGCACAATCCACAAAAAAATATCATTTATGAGAAGTCTAGTATTTGCAGTAAACAACTGACGGCTGACATTTATCAAACATACAGTTATGCACTGACCTCCACATGCGTGTAAGAAAGAACTAAGGCCGTGCACACTTTTATTCCAAAACAAATGACCTAGAAAGCACCAAATACACATTTTACCGTAAAAGCTGCACAACGAAACGCATTGAAAGTATCATCAGAAGTTTCAACCAATATATTTATACAATGTCCGCCACATTTCATTTCACTATTATTCTGTAGCTCCCAGGGACTGCACAAACACTTGAAACGTGGCTTAAGCGCAGAGATGCAACACGCCCAACACGTTGCAATGATATTCAGAAAAACGGAGATCTCGGAAAAGAGAGCAAGTACTAATCAAGTCAACTGAAATTACGATGTGCTACCATTCGCGGAGTGAGCAATACTAAAGTTGAATTTGGAGAAATTTCTTGTCTGAAATTGAAATACGTAACACTTCGAGCGATTTCATTGAACTGCACGTAACCATCTCACACATCGATCGTAAAACAGATTAAACCGAATCATGTCCGAAATGTGCAAAGTGACTTCACTGTGAAAAATACAAATTTCGTGAACCAGTTGGAAAACTAAACCGCAGTAATCAGAGTTGTTCGTTAGCTAGCCGCCTGCATTTATATCCAGGTAATTTTTTGCTGGAAATTGTCTAAACCAGAGTATCTAAGCTCCAGCTGCGTACTGCTGACCCCACTCGCAGCCATCTGCGTGCACCTTGTCCAAAAACTAAGAAAATAGCACGATATTCGCCGAATGGATCTACCTGTGTGTGCACAAGCCATAAGTTCTCGTGACGTGAGCAGCAAGAACTAAGATGCTTACCCGGAAAATTTGCGTGAGATACACCATCCTTTGTTTAAATCAGAGACCTTCCACGTTTCCAAAGAGAAACCCTTATTTCGCAGTTCTACTAGTGAGAGAGATATGGATGAGAAAGAGGGAGACTCTGATACACATTCAATGGTTTGCAAGAAGATGGATTGTTTCTGTGTCTGTAATCTGCAACAACGTGGCGACGTAAATAGCCTATACCTCTACTGTGATAAAAGGTTGCAGAACTATGAGAGAAAGCTCTGTGACGTAACAACCACATTTCACTTTTGTCTAAGACGGTTAAATAGATTGCAGGAGGAGTTTCTTTGCAGAGGCTACTGCTGATTTCCTTTCCAGTTTTAATGTAATCCGACTGTTATCTGCCTCTAATGACTCCGTTATCGATGGGGCGTTAAACCCAATCTTTCTTTCCTTTCTTTCTTCTTTCCTAACTAACCGATCATGATCAGAAAGGAGCTGGAGCAGAGAGATAAGCTGGGCGATTAACGTCTCGTCGATATCGAGGTCATCAGGGGAAACCATAGTGATCGATTTACAATAATTTCCTTTTTCTTGCAGCAGATGCAAAGGATGTTGGTATATAATTTTGCGTCTGCGTTCTTTTATTACAAACCGGAGCGACTTCTAACTGTTCACGATAAATATGAACCAATTAACGTGCATATTACGTACGTACTTCTAGCAATACTATCGTCATGGCTTGTGCATTAATTCCATTAGGCAGAGCCACTTTCTACCAACGCTGCCCTTCCTAATTCTGTGTTGTTCAATTAGTTAATGGCTTCACAAAATGTGGCAGTGCAAGCAAACCTTTCTGTGAAAATAAATAGAATTTAATATTTCCTCTTTCTCTAGTCGCCTCTCTCTTCGGATTTAGATTGCTCGGGAGAAGGCCTTTCTTATGACAGGATATTTTACTGTGGATGGTAATTTTCGGGATTTCTCTTAAAGATATTTGGTGATGTACAAATATGTTGGTTTGCCGGATACTTCATATTAGGATAGCAGTTAACTCTTTCTTGTCGGTTTTCAGACATTCCCTTTTGAACAGAAAGTGGAAGAAGCTCTATTCTTCGATCGTCTTCTTGCCTTATTATTAAACACAGACGAATCCTCACGTTATGTGTTATATACTCTTGAGGCAACAAAAAGAAAAAAAAGAAACGACATATAACGCACACAACGAAAGAATTATCTAAATGGGACAGAAATTGGTAATACACATATACAGACAAACCTATGACTAAAATTTCAGTAAAAGGGAATGATGGATTCAAGAGGAAGAGCTTCACAAACTGAGCGAGTCAGTGACGCGTCGGTCCACCCCTGGCCCTCACGCAAGCAGTTGTTCGGCTTGGGATTGATTGACGAAGTTAGATACCTCCTGGAGATATCGTTCTAAATTCTGTCCAACTGGCGCTTTAGATCATCAGAATCCCGAGAAGTTTCGTGGGTCCTGCCTGTAATGCCTACAACGACAGCATCATCTTGTTTCATCAGATCCGGGTGTGACTAAACAGAATTATTAGTCAGGACTGTATATCAGCGTATATAGTCAACTTTACACTGAGATGAGACTGTTTTTTTTCTTCTTTTTTTTGTAACATGAGATAACAGTAATAGTGCACAGCGACAATAACAAATACAGATTATCATTCCTGTGGACGGGGACTGTTTGCAAATAGAGTATTTTAAATTGTTCAAATAATAACAAAGTGATCTAATATTCTCTGTGTGTTGTAGTATCCGCTCGATCTCCCCTAGAAATAAATAGAAGCTTTCTACAACACTCTAAAATATCGACGAGGACGTCCGGAGTGCTTTTTTGTTCGTTACTACACAGTGAAACACAGAATTTGCTTTATGTGCGCTAAACTCGAAAAACAATAGCAATGTTGGCACATAATGAGGACTCGAGACTCGCTATATTATGCAGAGGTTGAGCCCTCTATTTGCGCTTACTTGTCATGCTTATAAAGGGCGATACCATCGATTTTATGCTAGTACGTCAAATGGGCTGCAGATACTCCCTATGAATCCAGAGGCTGGTAAATGAATGTAACAGAGTTCTCGAGAAAACCTATATTCTGGGATTGAAAATACACCGTGGACAGTTTCTTTCTCGACCACAGACGGCGCGTCGCTCACGTCTCCATGGAAGAAGAGACATTTAAATAGGCACAACGGACCCACCAAAGGACGCTATCTTCGCTACGACTCACTGCATCCAAATGTAGCCGTCTGCGTGTCTTTTTAAGACGTCACCCACCGAGCTCTCCCCAGGTGTGAAAAGATTCGCTGTGAGCATAGGAGACCCTGCTAATATTGTAACAGCTAACAATTTATTGTATCTGGTCACAGCAATCAAGGGACTAGATAGATTGCTCAAAAGAAAAAGAGGGACAGTGTATCAACGTCCGATGTGTTAACTCTATATTGATATATTCGGTACCTTTGGTCTTATTGCATAGACTGAAATTTTCGCTTTCAGTGTCTGCAACAACTGAAGTCTACTGCTATCTGTCGACTGCGTTATGGATTACAGTATCAGGTGCCCCGCAGAAGGAAGTGAGTGTCCGTATCCAAGTGTTCTCTAATGAGGTACTCAGATGGAGTTGCCATTTATGGACGTTGTATTCGACCAAGCATAGGGCAATGGGACATCTGAATGCAATTCAAATGTCAAGTCCGGCCTGTTTTGTCAAAGAAGGATAAACGTTCCATCATGTTGCTGCGGATTCCAGTGCCTCTCCATGTGTTGTCTGTAGGTTGTGGGCATGCTGCAGGGAGACAGATCAGTACACATTACTAGTTGGACAAGATCGCTGACGCGCTGGTGAAGCACGCCGACGCATTAAAACTCTATGTGAAGACCGATACTAGCCATCTCTGTGTTGCGGCGTCATACGGCTACCGCCAGAGTACAATAAGACGATCTCAGAAGGGCGACTGGAATCGCTGTGTCCGATAAGACTGTAATGAACAGGTTACGAGAAAGGATCTTACGACGCAAATGTTCTGTTCGAGTACGCCCACTGACACGACAACATCTCGTAAGTCCGCCATTCCCGTATCAACGGGCAAATTCGTCGCTGCCGAAAATTGGTTCACAGACGAATCTAGATTTCCTCTGACGATAGGTGATGGTCGTGTTCGTATGTGGGCACGTTGCATTGAGCGGTATCTGTCAAGTGTTGTGCAGGGAGGCGACAGATTGAGCCAATGTTCTATTACGGTGTGGGGAGGCACCACTGTTGATAGTGATACGGATCTTGTCGTGGTCTGTATTTGCCTTACCGCCGGGCTTTACACCGAACAGATTCTGCTGGATCGTGTGGGGGCTGCCGCACGCGGCGGAGGCCATGAATTCCTTCTCATACACGATCACGCCATGTGGGTGGAGCCACCAGCAGTTATCTTGGAAAGCCGGGACACTGAAGTGAAGGAATGGCCTACGATAAGTCTAGGCGTAAAAGCCATCGAGCATGTGGGACATGCTTGAGAGACGTGTTAACGAACGTCCTGTTCCACCATAGAGTCTCCAAGAAGACCGACTGATGAATCGGAACGGATACCACAGGTAGACGTCCATACGCAGAATGCCATGTACGTGTCAGACGGTGATATTCTCTCACCGTAGGCGTACACAGCACCGAAGTTCTCACAGTACAACGAAGTACAAGAAGCAGGAAGAAGGGACGAATGATTGTTTCAGCTTTGTTTTCAACACTTGCTGGACATTTCAGTACTTGTTAGGTAAATGAAGGGGAATGTAATAATGTTTTGTCGAGCACTAAATCTGTGAAAGATAAGGCAATAATTTGATACTATATCCAATCCTCAGTTATTGATCAATGCTGTATGGCAGAGGCCCAAAGTCATATTTCCCTGATTATTTTCAGCAGTGTACAACACAATGGTCTAATGGAACAGTG
Organism: Schistocerca gregaria; assembly: GCF_023897955.1. Classification (NCBI taxonomy): domain Eukaryota; kingdom Metazoa; phylum Arthropoda; class Insecta; order Orthoptera; family Acrididae; genus Schistocerca; species Schistocerca gregaria. Next base: position 421,241,932 of record NC_064921.1, on the reverse strand, counting down.
ACGTTGCTGAAGTTAACGCACGGGATAGAAAGATATGTATTATTTTATTGAAATTTGTTCATGTTTTATTCGATTACTAAATGAGTATGTCACAGTCTGGGCTGCCATCTCTTACCAAGCACGCACATAACAGCAAAGTGCTGTTAGCTACATCGCTAGTGTATCCTCTCAGCCAAGTAATAATGGACTATAAATAGAACTCAGTATTTATAGTTGGAAAAATAATTTATTTCAAAAATACCTTCGTACTTAGTTAAATATTAAGCTACTAATAGCACATCATTCATATAAACAACAACACTACACCACACGCGAATATTAAACGATTGCGGTGGCCGAGTGGTTCTAGGCACTTCAGTCCGGAACCGCGCAACTGCTACGTTCACAGGTTCGAATCCTGCCTCGGGCATGGATGTGTGTGATGTCCTTAGTCAGGTTTAAGTAGTTCTAAGTTATAGGGGACTGATGACCTCAGATGTTAAGTCCCATAACGCTCAGAGCCATTTGAACCATTTGAGTAAACGGCTGTGAAAACACACTTGACCTCTTACCAACAAATAATCCTGAGTTAATAACGAGCATCAAAACGGATACAGGAATTAGTGAACACAGGGTTGTCGTGTCGACACTGAATATTACAACCCCCAAATCCTCCAAAAATAAACGAAAAATACACCTATTCAAAAAAATTGATAAAAATTCACTTGACGCCTTCCTGAGAGACAATCTCTACTCCTTCCACGTAAACGATATAAGTGTAGACCAGATGTGGCTTGAATTCAAAGAAATAGTACCTGCAGCAATTAAGAGATTTATACGAAATAAATTAACAAACGACGGAGCTCACCCCCTTGGTACACAAAAGGGTCAAAACAATGTTGCAGAAACAACGAAACAAAGATGCCAAATTTACACAGACGCCAAATCCACGAGATTGGCGATCCTACACAGAAGATCGAAACTTAGTGCGGACTTCAATGCGAAATGCTTATAACTGATTCCACAACGAAACTTTGTCTCGAAACCTGGCAGAAAATCTAAAGATTTTGGATCGAATGTGAAGTATGTTAGCGGCAAGAAACAATCAAAGCCTTCTCTGCGCGATAACAATGGAGATACTATCGAAGACAGTGTGCCAAAGCAGAGTTAGTAAACACTGTCTTCTGAAATCCATTCACAAAAGAAGACCAAGTAAATATTCCAGAATGAGCAAAGTAGAAGTAAATACCCTCGGAGCAATGAAGCAACTAAAATCACTTAATAAAAGCAAGTCTTCTGGTCCAGACCGAGTACCAATTATCTTCCATTCAGAGTATGATGATGCACGAGCTCCATACTTGACAATCATATACAATCGTTCGCTCGACGGATGATCAGTACCCGAAGACTGCAAAGTTGAACAGGTCACAACAATATACAAGAGACGTTGTAGAAGTAATCCACTTAATTACAGGCCCATATCGTTAACGTCGACATGCAGCAGGGGTCTGGAACGTATATTGTGTTCAAACATTATGAATTACCTCGAAGAAAACGGTCTATTAGCACAAAGCCAACATGGGTTTAGAAAACATCGTTCTTGTGGAACACAACTATCTCTTTATTCGCATTGCTGTAATCTGTAACATCTGAGGATATAATTACATTAATCCACAGGGGGGTACACGCCTACTTTGTGTACCATGTGTGTGGCAAGCACAAGGAGCCCTAGCTAATATGGTATTTGCTTATACAACTTTACACATCGGTACCGTATTTCTCTAACACATTAATTATACAGCTATCTGATCATTTAACTGGGAGAGACAAACATTCATTTTACTACAACAGTGATAGATGTTTACGTAATTACACAGTTGGATAACTTCACACTTACGAAATTGTATTTTGTCTGTACTTTGTGAACTGTTAATATTTTTTCAGAACCATTGTGATACTATAGGAGCTTTGAATGACATATTTGGTATGAGATCATGATTTTTAAAGTACGTTTGAGGCAGATGACACTTGACATGAGCAGAGAATTTTTTTTTTTTTTTGTTTTGAAATTATTGCAGAAAGCTATGACGTTTTTGAGATGTGACTGAGCTGTTATGATGTTATTATTACGACGTCGATGTGAATTATGCTGCTGAGGTATGTTTAAGCTGATGCTATGTGAGTTATTTGGTTATGCTACGTATCTGTTATGATGAAATATTGAAGAAGTGTCGACGAATATGTATATGTGTAATAAGGTAAGGAATAATGAGTAGTGGTTAGGGACTCTGGTTTGTGAAAAAGGATGTTGGAAACCGAGAATCGTACTTTAAGAGTTATGAAATGTGTGTATATGCGTGAATGTATCACTATGCTGGCGAAAATTTTTTGGACACTATTATATTGAAAGGATTTTGTTTCTACAGATTTGTAACGCAAATTCTCAACCTGTGAAAATATTTTTATATGAGACTGTCACTGTAACGGAAACTGCTGTCGTAATTTTTTCAGTAAGAAAGGTAAGTGACCACCAGCACGTAATGCGTCGTGGGTACCCAGCTGTGCGACAGTCGCCTGGGAAAAAAGCCATTAGTGTGTGCCTTTCAGAGGCACAGGTAAAAAAAATAAAGGAAGGCATTATCATCACTATTGACATTCCTTTGTAGAAAGCATCGTAAATACGACACCCTCAAACTTGAAAACATGATTACACTGTAGAGTTATTAATTTATGACATTTACTGAAAAGAAATGATGAGAAACATTTTATATCTATTGTCTTTCTAGCTGAGAGATTGCTCCTTTTGTTTAATATCCAGTTTCTATCTGCACTGCAGCATTGGTTAAAATAAAATTTAATAGATGTACTAATATCACTATTTTCTGTCTACAGACCCAGTAAAGAATCATTTTATGATGTACTTTCTTGGGAAAGAGAGCACATATAGACATTTCCCTTCACAGGAATTGCAAAAATAATTTTTTTTACGTTTTGGTAACTTATCTGCTAGCGTATGTTCTCGTGATGCATCACTCCAGTGTTAAGATGTGACATAGGTATTAAACATTTTTATTGTAATATTTTTTCTGCTTGAGCTTTGTCATGTTTAGAAATAAATTATTACATTTATTGCTGCTCGCTATGCTTACTTGCATTTTTTGTCATTATTGTTTGTATTAATTGTTTTGTGCCGCTGCATTGCCTCGTCCTTTAGTTAAGCATCTGAGCTCAGTAGATTTAAGTTAGCTTAAGAGGGGGTAGCCTATATAAGAGAATGAGTTGCGATGAATTTGAAGAAATGCACTGAGATGTTATATGAGAAAAGTACAGAAAGCAGGTATAGATAGGACTTTTTGGAAATAATGAAGAACGAAGGGAGATCTCCGAGAAGTAAAGAAAGTTTTGTTTGCAAAACAGCAGTAAAACGAACCCTGCCCTTTCCTTGTGTTATCCCACTATGTGTTTGAGTACCCTTGTGTATTTATGTTCTTCCTGTCTTTATATGTTTATCTGATAAGACTTATGTTGCAGAATTTTTCTAATACTAAGCTATATTGACTATGATGAGGAATACTGTTACCCTCAAATATAATTTGCATTAATAACATGTTATTTACTTTGTAAAGATGTTTACACATTATTTATTCTGTTTTGTTCAAATGCTCATGTGTGAAGTTGATGTTTCAAAAGTTATTCTGATCTTTTATGTATGTACTTATGTCGTAATTTTTGTAACACTGATGTATTTGCTATTTCGATTCTTTTGTAAAGCCTGTACTACTACAAATGTTATCTGTATTGTTATGTTCTTTAATGATATATTTTGTACCTTTGTTATTGTATTCTTATGTTATAAAATTGTAATTGACACTAGTTCATCAAATTAAGTAACTTGTAAATTTCATTTCACTGCACACGTTTCTGTTGGTCATAGTATATGGACAATATGTGTGAAGTAGGGACTGATAGTGTTTGCATGTGTGTTAATAATTCAGTAAGGGACTGGATAACAGCATTGCTGGTTCTAAGGACATTTCAAAAACAATTTTTGTGAGTGCACAAGTGGTGGTTATGGACTTGCTATATTCTCCGCAAGACTCTTCAATGGTGACTGTGCGCCTGCACAGTCAAACAGATGGCTGCTGGCCATCTCTACAAGGACTACAGTGGGTCTACACCTTTGATGACCCACCAATACCATTATTTCTACAAGGACTGCAGTGGGTCTGCACCTCTGGTGGCCCACCAACAGTAATCTCTACCAGGACTACAGTGGGTCTGCTCTGTGATGACCTACCTACCAATATTCTTCAAAACTTCGACTGACTCTGCTGTGGGTTTGCTCTGTTGTGGCCCATTACCTGTCTGCGTGTCAAGAGTCAGCACTATCTTTCCGTTGGAAGGACAACACTACTTCTTCAAGACTGCATGGAAATCCACTACTTCCGTGTGCATTTTCTTTTACTACTCAGACTTTGAGAAAAACACTGCAGTTTTACTTTGATGAATGATCAGGACTGTCTTTATGGACTGTGAGAAAATTTTAGCTTTTGACCGACATTGTATCGATAAGTGTGTGCATTTCATTTCAATGTTATTGTAATTATGAAATTTTTTTCAAATCTGTATTGGCCACTGCCAAAAACAATTAGTAAAATTTTTTTGTGGGGAGCATGGGGGCTATGTAAGTAGGCTGTTTAGGTTTTTTATTGGTAACGCCAAGTAGCGCTCTGTGTGAAGATCACTGGCTGTGCTGTGTGCAGTCTGAGGCTGGTTTGCATTGTTGTCTGCCATTGTAGTGTTGGGCAGCGGCAGCTGGATGCTAACAGCGCGTGGCGTTGCGCAGTTGAAGGTGAGCCGCTAGCAGTGGTGGACGTGGTTAGAGAGATGGCGGAGTTTTGAAATTTGTAAGAATTGGTGTCACGAACTGATATATATATATATATATATATATATATATATATATATATATATATATATATATATATATATATATATATTATGACTATTAAGGTAAATACATTGATTGTTCTGTATTAAAATCTTTCATTTGCTAACTATGCCTATCAGTAGTTAGTGCCTTCAGTAGTTTGAATCTTTTATTTAGCTGGCAGTAGTGGCGCTCGCTGTATTGCAGTAGCTTGAGTAACGAAGATTTTTGTGAGGTAAGTGATTTGTGAAACGTATAGTTTAATGTTAGTCAGGGCCATTCTTTCGTAGGGATTTTTGGAAGTCAGATTGCGTTGTTCTAAAAATATTGTGTGTCAGCTTAAGCACAGTCTTGTATAAATTTTTCTAATGGGACGTTTCAAGGAGGTTGCCTACACTACGCTTCTTCGTCCTCTTTTTCAATACTGCTGAGCGGTGTGGTATCCTTACCAGATAGGACTGACGGAGTACAACGGAAAACTTCAAAGAAGGGCAGCGCATTCTGTATTATCGCTAAGTGTCACGGAAATGATAGAGGATTTGGGCTGGACATCATTAACAGAAAGGCGTTTACCGTTGCGACGGAATCTTCTCACGAAATTCCAATCACCAACTTTCTCTTCCGAATCTGAAAACATTTTGTTGACACTGACCTACATAGGAAGAAACGATCACCACGAATAAATAAGGGAAATCAGTGCTCGTTCGGAATGATATAGGTGTTCGTTCTTTCCTCGCGCTATGTGAAATTGGAACAATGGAAAATTGTGAAGGTGATTTGCAAAGTATCCATGTAGATGTAGATGTAGATGCACTGACTGCCACTGAAAAGGGCACCCTGAGGGTGAGGGGGCCGGAACGAAACATAACGCTTGAGAGTATGCATGTGATGTCATTTCGGTGATTGAAAAACGGAGTCAAACACACAAAGATCTTGGCACTATGAGCCGACTTGTCATAGCGACTTTGCACCCTGCCTGGCCTGAATACAGGCACTGATTCGGTGTCGTAGAGAAATTGTATCACCCGCCACCAATCCCCTCCCCCCCCCCCCCCCCCCCCCGAGACTGTTCCATGATACCCTGGATATTGTCACTGCGGCGGAAATGTTCTGGTTGCACACATGTTTTCTTAGGCAGAGTACCTTCCTGGCCACGGAAGTCATTCAACATCTCGCAGACGGTTCACAGACACAAATATCGCGTACGGACGAGCATTGTCCTGTTGAAAAATGGCACGACGATACTGTCGCGTAATAGGTCACAAGTGAAGTCACACAATGTCCATAATATATCGTTGTGCCGTCACAGCTCAGTCAGTCACTACCAGGTCTGACCAGAAGCCATACACAATAGCTCCCCACAGAAACGAGTAACGCAGCTGTGTTCCTTCAAAAATTGGAAGAGACCACTCCCCAGGTCGTCGCCATATTTGCCGACTATGGTTATCTCGGATAGTGGAGAACCGCCATTCATCGCTGAATACAATGCGACGCCATTGGCCTGTGCTGTTGACAGAATCTTATGCATGGGTCCGTGATTCCATATTCCACCTGCTGCTAGTCTCCGAATGTAGTGACACTGAATGTTGCAGCGAGTCTATTAGCCGTTCTATCTTGACATGCGCTACTCTGAAGGAGTGCTTAGTGCACCGTACAGCGCGTCTCCTTTGCGTTGATCAGATGTGGTCGACAGAAACCTTGACAACGAGTATGCATGCTGGTACGTCCTCATTCAGCGCACCAGATGGCAACTGTCACATCCAATCGCGCCACAAATCTGTCACATCCAATCGCGCCACAAATCTAGATTCTCGATTCCCTAGATGCTCGATTCGATCAGCCGGCCAAATGGAGACCCACAATCAGGCCCCTTTGAATCTCTGTCATATGTTGATAATGCTCTCTCATATGAGAACGCAAGATTTTCATGTCCTTCTCACGTTTTTGGTCAGACAGCGTATTCAGAAAAATAAGGAGGGACCACCTCTCCTCCAAGTAACAACTTTCTTACTAACTTATTACATTCAGATGGCATAAGTGTATATATCACTATTCTGTGTAGTGACTGTTCATTGTTAATGCAGTATACGGGGCGACTATAATTAAATTTCCGCTACTTCAGACGATGTAAGCGGAAAACTGTTTACGTCATGGATACCCAGCTTTAGAGGAATGATGTTCAGACTGTGCATTGTAGAATTTACGTCGTTAGAAGTGTTAGTGTAATGACTTGCTCTTAGGCTCGTTACTGGTGCGGCTACATAGGTTTGAATCGCAAGCACCGCCATGCGATAGACTTGTAGACAGTCAACATGGGCCTGAACAAGGGAGCAGGCTTTTTGTCATAAAACTCTCTTATCAAAACAGAAGCAAAAGTGGTGCTGCTCTTCGCGAGTACGGACACATTAAAAGAATATCTGGAGATCCTGTTTCCACACTGGTGTTGAAGAACATGATTCAATAGTTCGTATAAACTGGCGATTTGGGAACTGCTCTTCGGAGAGACCAACGGCCAGTTACGTCGCAAATCGTTGAAGAGGTTACTCTTGCCATGGCCCGAGCGCTATAAGGCGCTGCAGTCTTGGACTGTGCGGCTGGTCCCGGCGGAGGTTCGAGTCCTCCCTCGGGCATGGGTGTGTGTCTTTGTCCTTAGGATAATTTAGGTTAAGTAGTGTGTAAGCTTAGGAACTGATGACCTTAGTAGTTAAGTCCCAAAAGGTTTGACACACATTTGAACATTTTGTTGCCGTGTCTGAGAATACTTAACGGAATGTGCTATCTTCAGGCAGTGCACGAGCTGTATTACGACAACTGAGCATTCCATGGTCCACCGTTCGAAATGTGGTGTGAAGAACTGTGAAATGGTATCTCTGGTGAAGTTTCTGGTTGTCATGGGTGCAAATGGTCTTCACAATAAGCAATGTCTGTAACCTGGGAGGTAATCATGGTACTCGGTTAACAGATGTTAATTTCTCATATGGAAATTAAAATATATTTCCTTCAGTGGCTTATTCGCTCTTTTGCCCCTTCCGCATGCCCTTAAAAATGTTTTCACAAAGCTGCGCTGTCCTACGATCACTCGTTTTTCATGAGGGCCTTCTCAAGTAGCGAGAATTTAAATAGAACCTCTTTATACCACTTAAATGTTTGGGATGTTAATGTATACCTCGACGATTGGGCGGATAAGTAATATCGGAACTCGCCATTCGGGCACACTGTATTACCGATACGTAGAGACACTTTCAAAAGGTTGAGAACTAAATAAATTTTTGGAAATTGCAATCTGACGTTAATGCAATTTGTTTTATTACCTTCAATTCAGGTAGGCAGAGTGGCAATGAGACACTGTAGCAATGGAGACACTGTAAATTCAGAGAAAAAATGTAGTATTCGTGCAACGAACATAGAATTCTGACACACAGAAAAAAAGGAGAAAGGGGAGGATATTCCCCCCCCCCCCCCCCCCCCCCGAAGAAGTCTTTGGAGACTCGGAAGAAACTCGGATTTAGAAAGGCAGGTGGAGGTAATGGGCAATGATCTTTTCAAAGGAGGCATCCAGGAACTTTGATTGGGCTATGTAAGTAGGCTGTTTAGGTTTTTTTATTGGTAACGCCGCCACCACGTAGCGCTCTGTATGAAAATCACTGGCTGTGCCGTGTGCAGTCTGTGGCTGGTTTGCATTGTTGTCTGCCATTGTAGCGTTGGGCAGCGGCAGCTGGATGCTAACAGCGCGTGGCGTTGCGCAGTTGGAGGTGAGCCGCCAGCAGTGGTGGACGTGGGTAGAGAGATGGCGGAGTTTTGAAATTTGTAAGACTAGATGTCATGAACTATCATATATATTTTGACTATTAAGGTAAATATACTGTTTGTTCTCTATTAAAATCTTTCATTTGCTAACTATACCTATCAGTAGTTAGTGCCTTCCGTAGTTAGAATCTTTTATTTAGCTGGCAGTAGTGGCGCTCACTGTATTGCAGTAGCTTGAGTAACGAAAATTTTTGTGAGGTAAGTGATTTGTGAAACGTATATGTTAATGTTAGTCAGGGCCATTCTTTCGTAGGGATTTTTGGAAGTCAGATTGCGTTGCGCTAAAAATATTGTGTGTCAGTTTAAGCACAGTCACGTATAATTTTTCAAAGGGGACGTTTCAGCCGGTTTAGCGGAACCACAAGAATCTTTAATGTACAAGGCGAGAGTGCGTTTGAACTGCCGTTTTTCGGAATACTATTTCACTGTCGCACCACTAAGAAACATCACTCGGTGACACGAAAGAAATGATTCCTTTTATCAACCAGCTGTGCTCGAATGGTGGTTACAAGCTCATTTGACTCGTTGTATAGTGATGCAAACCTATTGAAAAATCGCAAATGATGTACACATTTATAAGGTGACTGACATATCACATAAACCCATTCAAGACGTGTGATGGAAGTCACAGTATGAATATTCTTTAGACACCACCACTTCCATATCATAAAACAGTAAACAACTATTCCTTCAGTGTTTTATCTGGGAATGGAATGGGATATAACCTGAAACTATATTACAGAGACGGCCCTAGCCTGTCCGTTTCTCGGTTTTGAGCAATGCTTTGGAACCTCTAAAGGTGGTGAACTTAACACAAAGGCACATTTGAAAGAACCTTAATTTGTTATGAGAGTTACAACACTAAGACTTTGCCGCATCAGGAAAATTTTCTCTCCTGCTGTGCCTGTGACTTCTCGAATGTCACTACTACTCCTAAAACGAAAGTGGCTTTAGGCGAATAGCCTGGAGAAGGATAGCCTACACTACAACGTAAACACATACGAAAAACTACAAAGTCTATCCTTCCAAATATGATGCGGCGCTTTGTTCACACATTAATAGAACACAACAGTGAGCGTCCGTATAGTCACATTTACATATAATTTGAAGAGTATTCGGTTCCTTGTGATACCATCAAGCACGCCAATAATGTGTACACTGTGACAAAACTTAGATACGATTAACACAACATATAACCGAAAACCGGTCATGTAGGGTTCCACTTACTGTGTCATCCCATTGCCTGTAACATACACAACATTATCGATGGTTCTCATGTTCGAACATGGGTCTAGAGCAACAACTGCCAGGAATTCGTCTTGCGATAAGTACTCTTGCACGCTACGCACGCAGAGCTGTGTCGCCTGCTTGCACACATGCCCCACTGTCACGCCACTCTGCCTGAGCTTCAGGAGGTGGAAGAGGGGAAAACCGCAAATGCGCCACATTTGGATGGCAATGCAATCGCACTGCATACCCTTGGTTTTAAATTTAATACTATCTTAGTACCCGTTCCTTCGCTCGCCTAGACTTTAAGGCATGCACAGATTTTTGTTTCACTTTTATTTGATCTCATTTTTCCATTTTCACAAACTGCGACATCTTCTAAGCTTTTCACGCTAATTAAGACAATACAAGCATGGCATGTTCCGAATGTAATTCTGACCAAAAGGCGATTATGGTAGCTGGAGTCCAAATGTTTTGTTAATCGTGCCTTTTGAGTTCTTATGGAGATATTTCCTTAAAATCTTTCATTCTCTAACAAATATTTCTTTATATCTAACCTAGAAGCGAAATACAAGTTTTCATAAATTTAACTTTAATTTTCTTAATGTAACTAAATATTTTCTTAAAGTTTTGCATCCCCCGTTGCACTCGTTTAGGGACTGAATTTCCAGAAACCCTGAAACACCTATGTTTTAATTTCTAACCGAGAAGTAAAACACCAATTGCCACAGGTGTAGCGTTCAAAATCTTCCAGTTGCTCTTCAGTAATTATTTATTTTCTAAAAAATTGTCACCCTCTATTTTATCTCCTTACTGGTAGAAATTCCAAAAATTCTGACATAAGTTTTTTATTTGACTGAGAAACCAAATACCAATTTTCGTAATTCTAGCTTCAAAATTCCCTTAATATCGAAATTTTTTCAAAAAGCCTTTCATTTCCTATTTACTCACTTAAGAGTGAAAATTCGGACTATCGCTTCTTATATATAAGAAAATATCAGCCTCGACTGACGATATTTTCTTATCTATTAGGTTATCACGATTGCTGACTGCTGCAATGTTGAAAGTACAAAGATCGCTTCCTAAACGATCCCTATGTATAAGATCCACACCCTTGAAAGTCTCTTCGGGTTTGCTGCCGGATGCTAAAATCAACTTGACTCGATATTTCGGCGATCCAACTGTTCGCCATCTTCAGGAAATGCTACTTCTCCTGTGAGTCCCGCTGAGAACTGAATTGCGTTTCGATTTCCTATATAGGCCACAGTTCAGTACACGGCGCATTCGCCGCCCGTCACGGTTTCTGCCTTACAAAACAGGGAGGTGGCGCCGCCCTTAGTGAAACACTGCTGGCAACGATATATCGCAATCAACGGCGCATCGAAGGACGTTCAGTGTTGATGCGAGATAATACAGGATTCCACGTTTTGCTAAGAGGAAACCCATTGTCTCTGTTGATTACATTATCAGCCAACCTAATTTCAATCGTCTCTTTATAGACACTTCCAAAAATCGGAAATGTTGGCAATCACAACATTTCCTCAAATTTCATTTCTGTGTCCCTCATTTAGGCAGTGTTCTGCTACGGCCGATATTTCCGGCTGTTGTAGCCTCGTGTGACGGCGATGTTCCACACACCTGTCATGCACTGTGCGAATAGAACGGCCAACGTAAGCTTTCCCGCATTGACATGGGATTTTGTACACCCAGGGTTTCCTAAGTCCCAAATCATCCTCCACAGAGCCGAGAAGAGCCCTAATCTTAGAAGGTGGATGGAACACACTCTTAATGTTAAAATTCCCTAAAATTCGTCGAATCTTAAACGATAAGCCTCCAGCATAAGGAAAAAGGGCACAGACCTATGATCCTCTTCGTACGCCTGCGGAGATGGTCCAAATTCCATAGCCCGACGAATCTGTTTCTCGGTGTATCCATTTTCTTAAAAACAGCCATAAAATGCTCAAGTTCTTGGGTTAAGCTGTCTGCGTCGGAAATGGCATATGCTCTCCGTACCAAAGTCCTAAGAACGCCACTACGTTGGTGTGGTGGATGAAAACTCTTAGGGTGCAGATACCAATCGGTGTGTGTCTGCTTTCGGTGAACACTGTGTCTTAAAGTTCCGTCTGGTTTTTTATATACCATTACGTCTAAAAATGGAAGCATCCCATCATTTTCAACCTCCATAGTAAATTTCATACGGGGAGGCTTATCGTTTAAGATTGGACAAATTTTAGGGAATTTTAACATTAAGAGTGTGTTCCGTCCACCTTCTAAGATTAGGGCTCTTCTCGGCTCTGTGATGGATGATTTGGGACTTAGGAAACCCGGGGTGTATAAAATCCCGTGTCAATGCGGGAAAGCTTACGTTGGCCTTTCTATTCGCACAGTGCATGACAGGTGTGTGGAACATCGCCGTCACACGAGGCTACAACAGCCGGAAATATCGGCCGTAGCAGAACACTGCCTAATTGAGGGACACAAAAATGAAATTTGAGGAAATGTTGTGATTGCCAACATTTCCGGTTTTTGGAAGTGTCTATAAAGAGGCGTTTCTAGAAGGAGGTGTTTCCTTCAGTTTATAAATCGAGTTGAACTCACAAGGGCTTAAGTCAGGGGAGCGCAGTAGGTAGTATAGCACTTGGTAGTAACATCTTGCACTGTACGTGCTTGAGCATTGTCCTGCAAAATGATGGTGAGGTCATGCAGAAAGTGTCATCACTTCTGTCTCTAAGCTGGTCACAGGTTGTGTTCCAAAAATGAACAGCGTCGAGACAGAAGTGATGACACTTTCTGCAGGACCTGACCATCATTTTGCATGACAGTGCTCAAGCACGTACAGTGCAAGCTCTTACTGATTTGTTTGACTGATGGGGCTGCTATGTACTATACCACCTACTGCACTCCCCTGACGTAAGCCCTCGTGAGTTCAGCTCGATTTCTAAACTGAAGGAAACACTTCACGGCATTCGCTTCAGAACTGCTACAAATTCGTCGGGCAATAGACCACGGCGCTTGAACTGTCAACACAACTGGCACTGCAAAGAGAATCTTAGGACTTCCACATCGCTGGCAAAGGGTTATACACAATGCTGGAAACTATTTTTAAGGTCAGTAAAACTTTGAAACAAGTATCTATTTTGTGCTAGCTGCAAATAAATAGTTGCTACTATTAAAGCTCCAACCCTCGTAATTTTTTGCGCTTTCATCCTCAACTAAATCCTTAAATTCTTTCTGTCTGGTTTTGTAACGTCGTTCCATAACAAACATGCGGTATCGCTCGATTAAGTGAATGTATGTGCCTTACGCACCATTGAGAATTCTTATCCTTCTGTCACGCTCAATCATTTGAAACAGCTTGTGGCAATAGATCACTATATTCCCTCGTTTTGTGCAAACAGTGACTGGAGCTATGAACCTCTTTTGTACAACAAGCAGATCGCGAAGTATAAACACTACTGACACATTAATTATGAATGTCATGTTGATCAGAGCGCGCCGTACCGCAGTGCTAAATGAAATGTCGCTCCGCGCCGAGTACTTCTGAATAGGACCGAGCAAAGTCGAATCAGGTCGACTGTCAGTACACATTCGTGCAGCACATTGTGCTCATGTGCAGTCTGGGGCGCTGTGGCTAACCCTCCTACAGAGGATTCACAATCGGTCTTTCCAGCATGCCTCCTGTGAATGTCCCCAGTTGCAGAGCATGATGTCAGCAAGATCTACGGACGCGCTGTCAGAACATAAACACCATTGCGTGGAGGATATCATGCATTTTAAATCGAATTTAAGTCTGGGGTGCGAGTTGACCTCCCTGATATCACCTTGATCGTAGCACTCGCCCAGCGACCACGTCCATGTGCTATGACTTCATCATCTCACAAGCCGAACACATTTCCATGTATAGTACACAATGAAAACGGCGCATGTACAGCTGCAAAATGCAATGCCTTATCGATCGCAGTCAGAGTACACCAAGTAAATACATTCAGTGGTGCATGGTTGGCTGCGCGGCATTAGCCGAGCGGTCTGTGGCGCTGCAATCATGGACTGTGCGGCTGATCCCGGCGGAGGTTCGAGTGCTCCCTCGGGCATAGGTATGTCTGTATGTCCTTAGGATAATTTAGGCTAAGTAGAGTGTAAGCTTAGGGACTGATGACCTTAGCAGTTAAGTCCCATAAGATTTCACACACATTTGAACTTCTTTTTTTGTGCATGGTTTTGTAAATATGATTCCACACCATTCGAGGTCACTATTGATGCTTTTTTTGTAGTCTTAAAATAATTATTTCACATAATATTTGAACTGATAATAATATGAAGTTAAAATTTCGTCAATGGTGTTTGGAGTGGATCATATACATCATAACTATGTTGACTTGCTCTTTGGTTTTTCTCCATTATCATCAACCTAACAGCTGTTCATTTTGTTACAGTGTAACTTCGCTTCTCTAACTTTTAGTACATGTGTTCAGGAAACTGTCTAGTCGTAGCTGTAAAAATAGTCTTCACAGATTGTGTTACGCTTGTGGTGAGTTTGTGACTAAAAAAAGCCAGGCAAGCTTTACGGATTTCGTAATGAACGCACGTTTTTAATACTTTGAAAATAGACTTGGTGATCCTCAGGGTAATACGAAAAAAGACATGGACAGTGAAGTGTCGTTACTAAATACTTACGTTTCTTAAAAGAATGTGGCATTTGGGAAAGAAATCAAGTGACAGCTGGGCAAGAAATCAACAATGGTCCTGAATAATTTTTTTTTTTTTTTTAAGTTTGTGATAAGAGCCTAAGGGCCCAAACAACTAAGGTCAGCCGGCCGCGGTGGTCTCGCGGTTCTAGGCGCGCAGTCCGGAACCGCGCGACTGCTACGGTCGCAGGTTCGAATCCTGCCTCGGGCATGGATGTGTGTGATGTCCTTAGGTTAGTTAGGTTTAAGTAGTTCTAAGTTCTAGGGGACTGATAACCAAAGCTGTTTAGTCCCATAGTGCTCAGAGCCATTTTTTTGAACTAAGGTCATCGGACATTAAGCTTACCCACTACTTAACCTAACTTAAACTAACTTACGCTAAGGACAAACAACACACACCCCGCACGGCCGGTCCTGAATAAACTGACCTTGCTGTGAAGTAATACCTCCGAATTATTTATGTGAAAATATTTTTTTAAATAAAATAAATGATATTAACATTGCACACCTTTATCCTTCATGACCAGATATTTATTTATTAATATAGTCACCCTGGAAAGGAATACATTTCTATCAACGTGAGACAGGTTCGTTCACAACATCAATGTAGAACGTTTGATTTTGTTGATGGAGTCACAACCTCATCTCTGCTTGCATCGCTCCATTACTATAAAAGTGCTGTTCTCAAAGATGTTCTTTAATTTCCGAAAACTGATGAAAAGCGGATGGGTGCAGATGTCACAGCGCTCGTCTCTACTCTGGCTTTGTCATGCTGAAGAAGAGAGTGCTCCATGTGTAGATGAACTCTTCGAATTAGAAACTCGATTTTAGTGCGCTGTTTCTCATGCGCCGACGTACAATCTAAAAATTGGAGCCCACTAGCAACAGAGGGCTGCAGATGCATACACATGAAGAATAAAAATATAGAATATTAATAATATTTGTTTCATTTAAAAAGCTTTAAGAATTTTCACATAAAAAATTAGGAGGTCTTGCTTTTCAGAACGCCCTCGTAGTTTACGTAGCCTAAGTGAATTTCCGAGCACTGAAGATTTTCTTGTCTGATAAACACAACGTAAACAGAAACAAATACCACGATAAAAGTTATTTCTTTTAATAGCATATGACGAAGGTGATTGATTAAAATTATTAGAAAGTTATATTTTTGAAGGAGTCTAATTTACAAAGAGGCGTTCTTCGGTTCCTGGAGAAAGACGAGTTTGTCTTAAGCTATCAACGTAGAACGTACATACGGCACTCCAGCCGTCTGTATTTTAAGTGGGGCAAATGAGTAATTAGTCACACTTCATATTTGATACGCCTTGGCAATTTGCTTCAGAATCAAATTATATTTTTTTACAGCCCAGAACAATAGCGGATACAACTTCTAGAGGGTATTCGTTGTGCATATGTCGTATGTATGCACTATTCTTTCGGAGAATTTAGTCAAGCCTTCACTTTGCCAAATCTCCAGCACGAATAAGTAAGTCTAAACCGGCGGCTAGTACAACGGGCTTTCAGTATTGAAGTCTTGACGCTAAATTACCTTCAACCAGAGAACGAGAAAGGGAGTACTGATCTTTAAGAAGGTACGGGCTTGAGTCATATCACCGGGAGGAGATGAAGAGGCGCGAGATAGGAGCTTCTCCAGGAGGCATTCCAGCACAGCAGGAATGTGCCAGAGTAACAGACGTAGGAACCATACGGAAGCCGGGCTACACTCACCTCTGACATTTGAGACTTCACTGAAATACGACAGATCGTCACCCTTTTGTGTAAATGAAAATTTCAGATAGATATGTGTGCAATTTGACGAACGAGTTTCATCTGCGGAAAATCTGTTCCAAGCGTGCTGGTGGGAAACGGGATCCTGCAACCGTGATAATTTCAATAACGCTGTATGTACCCGTCACACGTACCGAGCGGTCACATATACGACGAGTAACGCAGTCTGCTTGTATTCCGTCCTGCAGGTTTTCGTTCTAGCAGTAAGCGCTCGGCACTTCACGTCATCCTGGTCACTTATTTACAGTGAATGTTATACCAACCCTGACAGTTTCACAACGTAATGTTTATACAAGTTTCAAATATTTATTTATTCATTTATTTTTATTTAACGAACGTCAGTATTAACTGAAGCGCAACAAATATACATAAATTGCATGATTTCACAAAATAAGTAGGACTAAAACACTCTTTCCGCCTCGGTGGAGGCTTTCTGCATAGATGCCATGTGTTGTTACTAGGCAAAACTAATTTCGTATGTCCACAACTGTGGATTCTTTGATCGTTTTGGAATAAGGTTCATCTTACTAGAACACATTAAATATTAGTTCACTTTAACATATAAAGAATAAAAAATTTACATAACTTTGAAAAGACATTTACCAGAGCATTGCTTGTTAAGTTACAACAGTTTGTATGCATCACTTGACGCTGATGCATCACTTGACGCTCAGATTAACGAACTGTTGCTTTGCAGTACAGTGTTCCACATTTAATTGAACAAGTCCATCAGAAACTTTAACTGCCCTTCTCCTACTCGATGATGTTGACTTCTGTAGCTGAGGTCTTGAGCTGGAGAGAACTCTTGCTAGCTCGACACTATACTGACCTCAGCGTGAGGGCGCTGCTATGCCGAGAGCGGTGGCGTGGACTCCAGGAGCGCTCCCGTACGTCGTTGCGGATAACAGCGAGGCATCGCTAATGTCTGTGGCATCGATTCACGTTGCCAACTTTGGTATGGCAGTGCTACCTCTGTATCATACAACACCATGAGCTGTGGTCCTATTAATTACCTCTGAAGCACATCACGGTAATTTCATGGTGGCTAGATTTGTACCAGGTATTACGAGAATCTGATAATGGGCAAAAGCGTTCCACGTTTCTGACCTTTTTCTGTTCATGTTCAAATCCACTGCTTGCAGCATGGTTCCGATATGAAACGTGATTGCCTGGATTTTAATGGACTCATTCTACTTAACGGCATATCAGACTTGATTGGGAACTAGGGAACTTTAATTAATTTTTGATATTCGTTGAGAAGGGTATTTTGTCTTCAAAAATCTGGTGGCGCCATGTGGCTTAGAGGCGGTAACTGGCGAAGAGGAAGAGATCTGATGCAACCTGTTATTTCTCTCATTGCTGAAATTATTTTTGCTGGAATTATTTCAACATAGATTTAGCTCAGATTTAGCATTTCTAGAGAACAAGAAGCTAATAATATTCCGACAAATGAAATAAGTTTAAAAACTATCAGGGATGTTGATGACTTAACGTTTGCAAGAATGAATGACATGTGACCAATGAAATTACATGATATGAACCTTAAAAGATGGTTATCTAACTGATCGCTGTTGATGGAAAGACTAGTTTTACACCCAGATACTTCGGTTTTTTCCGTTAGTGATATAAAAACAGTGGTTTGAAGGAAAGGAAGGAAAAAGTGATTATGTAGATGGTATACTTTTGTCAGGTGGAAAACTTAGAGACACGAAATTTCGTCATTACTGGCAACTGTGAAACCAACAGGCAGAATCTGCGTCTGAAGGGTGCGCTGTGGGTTAGGTTAACAGCGAGTGAGGCGAGAGTTGTAGTTTCCCAAACACAGGCGTAGCTTTTAGTGGGAAAACTATTTATTTTCTAAATAAGAATGTCTGGCAGCCAAAACCGCGTATTATAATGACCGTGTAGGGCTTCTTTATTGGGTGTAGTGGGCGATATTAAACACGAATAAAATATATTAATGTGACAGTGACGGCTAACTACCAATGATTACTGAATCAAAAGCCATATTGTAAATAACTTGTATTTATTGTAAATTATCTCACGATAGAAATTAGATCATATTGAACAAATCATGAATGAAAACAAATTAAACAAACTGTACACTGTTCTTAGGTATACTACACTGGTAACATTGGCTCTAAGCTCTTAATGTTAAGTTGATGCGAAGTTAGATTTAATTATGCCCCTGTATAAGCAAATGGTAAATGCGATCTGACTGCGTTCCTATAATCTCAATGTTAAGTTGATGCGAAGTTAGATTTAATTATGCCCCTGGATAAGCATATGGTAAATGCAATCTGACTGCGTTCCTATAATCTCTTTTGTGTCTGAAATAATACGCACTTTGGACACCACCACCAAGAAACAAACCAAACAACATGCAAAAAGACAAATAACCAATAACGAATCGTAAGCAAAACTGCTCGGATGCTCAGTGGATGGCAAGAACACGATCCCACAACTATTTCTGAACTTTACTGCTGCTGCTGCAAGTTTTACAATACCGTCTACCAGCGTTCTGGCTGCGTCGATACTGCTGGGACGACGACTGCAGCTGCGAAGTCGCTGAATTAAGATAAGTCTCTCAAATATCTTGAGCAGAATACACTACTCAGAAACTACTAATACCACAAGCCCTATATTTCCTCTAAATGGTATAAAACGCTTTCAAGACTGGCTCAACAACCTTTAAGGAGCACCCCAGTGTGTCTTGTACTAACGTGCAATACCAGTATGATAGCTCCGTGCACTGGTTGAATACGTTCAATGGTGACTGCCAGCATATAAGGCGGAATCAACTGCAATTATACTAGTAGTCAATGCAATACCTATCGTGGACGATGATGTCCTACTGTGGCTGCAGACTCTAGATCACACAGCACAGTCTTAAGAATCTAAGTCCCTATCTCAGAGTTACCGAATTTTGCGACAGTCCGCTTTCACGGCACAAGGCACTCTCCACCTGTCGCTCTCTGTACGATGCTCTTGCCACAATCTTGCAGCCAAACTCTAATCAGCAAATCCCGACGCTGCAAAGGACTCCCACATCTCCCTCGCGGAGTGATACTATTTCTCCACCCATCCAAAAATTTATCTGTCTAAACAGCGGGCTTTGACCCTCGGCGTTTCCCGCACTTTCTTATGAACTGCCCAACCAGAGCTCGGCCCATTATCTGCTAAAACAGCGCGACCGGGCGGCGCCAGCGCGTACGTTGGATGCTCTCTGTCAGCTCGACATTTCCCCTCTCTCTCTCACCTGGCACCCGGCGGCGTTCCTTTTGATACTTGCAGGTCAGTGGCCCTATCCCCTGGGACCCCTGGCCCCTGCACAATGTTCTTCCGGCGCTCACCGGCCTTCGCCTCCCCGCCTCCACTGGCAAATTCACTTTGCTTACACCTACAGCATGCAACTAAATATTATCATTACCAAAGCCCCTATTATTTCAAACATGTGTCTAATCATCACGTATCTCTCTTTCTAATCCACCTAATAAGACTAATTAACCATTATATGTGTTTATTTACTCCAAATATGCAGAATAATCTGTGAAATGAATGCCACAAATGAAAGCCACTTTTCAACTGGTTTAATAAAAATGATATAAAGCGTGATCTTGGCTGTCAAACATTTACTAAATATCGGATCGCTCCCAGCAGCAAGTGCATTTATTTTAGCTTCTAATAAACGTCGATGGGGAACAATGGATTACATGCAAGTTGAATGAAGAGAATAACTAACAATTTGGCAACGAATTAAACGAATTTTTCCCTTTGTTTATTTCAGTCGACAAGAGGAAAAAACAGACAAAATGTACAGAGTGAGTCGAAAAGGACTTTAAAACTTTGGAATAATATACAATTTTATTGAGATAACTTACAAAATCAGTAGATGTGTAATTTTGTAGCAAACAATCTCAAGTCTCACATAAAAGTGTCAAGTACATTTTGATTCGATGTGACTACTGTCGGTGTTGCGGCAAATATCTCACTATCGTTGCAGCAAATCGGGCGCAACTTGTGCAACGGCAGCGTAAATTAGATTTTTCAGGTCCGCTAGATTTTTTTGGTAGAGAAGGAAAGTAAACACGGTCTTTAATGAAATCCCAGAGAAAGAAATCCAATGGTGTCAAGTCTGGAGAGCGATGAGGCCATACTACTGGCCCTTTACGGCCAACCCACTGTTCTGGGAAGCGATTAATGAGGCAAACCTCTAAATTGCGTGAGGAAATGAGGTGGTGCACAGTCTTGCTGCGAGAACAGTGTTTTATATAAACCCAAACATGTTTCAGTACGTATATGCCATCGTACGTGGCTATTCCTTTTTCAGTTCCGCAAAACGTGAAGAAATAATAACAGTTCTAACGAAATAAGAAATGAAACAGTTTTTGTTTGTTGTTGCGATTACCTTAATGTTTCCTGCATCGTTGAGTTGTGCAGCACCCTATGTACATTAGTGTATACTGGTAGTTTGTTACCTACAATTAACTGATGTTATTGTAATATTGGTTGAAACGTAATTTTGTTGTGTGAAATTATTTTGCAATTACTTGCAGTTAGTTCTGAAATACCTGTTCTCATATGCATTCTCATCATGTTGTAAGAAATGCACACACAAACAAATTGCATGTATTTTCAGAGCTTCCCTAGAAATTAACGTTTTTCCACTTTACAAAGTCTTGTTCGTAGCGTGCTTCTTAGTTCGCGAGGCCTGATGTTCTATTTCCTTCCACTGTAGAAATTTGCATGAACTGCAGAATCAAAGTGCCTGAGGAAGAGGCAAGATAAGAAGCTTGCAGGGATAATTAACGTGTAATTGTAACGGAATAGATGCCGACAGGAAAATGAGGCAACAGTATAAAATATTTGCTGGAGTTTTGTAGAGTTGTTACGTTTGAGACGAAAGAACACGCACAGTCCATGCAATATATCTTACTGAGGTACAGAAGAAGCAACAGGTACTGTAATTAAAGGTTCAAATGGCTCCAAGCACTATGTGACTGAACATCTGAGGCCATCAGTCCCCTGGACTTAGAACTACTTAAAGCTAACTAACCTAAGGACATCCCACACATCCAATCCCGAGGCAGGAATCGAACTTGCGGCAAGCTGTAATTTAACGATCGTAGTAGAAATATACCAAGTATGTAGCAAAAATTATTTGCTGAATTTTGTAGAAACTGTGGTTTCTCTTTGAAGAAGATTGTCACAAACCTAGTTGTCAAAATTTTCGACATTCTGCGGTAGTTCTCAACAAGTAGGTGAATAGTTCGAATGGTGGTCGCACAAGAAACTTCACATTTTTAGCAGTTCTCCGGCAAGGAGAAAGGGGGTGGCGTAAAAAGGTCGAGTAAATGTGCAGATTGTGAAACTTCTACCCAAGCCCTGCGATGAATTCCCAAGTTTCCACCAGTTTTTCACGCCGTAAACATTTCTTATTCCTTGGAAGCTAACGAGCCCCACGGATAGGTTGGCAGTTCTGGTGTGAAGATTCTCGACAAATAGGATAAGTGACAGTGACATGTTTCGTCCTTTCTCTTGTCGTAATTTGTCACAAATAACACGAATACTGTACTACACTCTAAATGCTCTCATCAAGGTTACCGACAGTGAACAGTTATGCATCTAAAATGATTGATACATAACCAGGTGAAATGGCATCCAGTTCAAAAATAGACAACTAAGCGGAATCTCCACAGATATAAGGTTCACTACAGGAATTAACAAGCACGCGACATGTCAGTCATTCTACCTTTTCATATTAATTTTTAATTTAATATAGCATGAGTGAATTAATTTAGCCGAATCAAATCAGTTGATGCTTGGTGGACATTGGAATATTGAGTAAGAGTCACGGATTTTGAACTAGTCACTCTATCAACCTACAAAAGAAAATCAAGCATCTATATCATCTATAAGGTGTAAGAATACTTACAGTCTTAAAAAATTATGAATAGTTTCAAACGAGATGGAAACTACTCCAACAATGCACCACACTTAAAAACTTACGGTACATTCATATGTGATACATCCGTCAAGTCTAACTTGCTATAAAAGCATAACGAATCCCTCGCAATGTAATTAAAAGTGAATACTAAGTCACACTTATTTTTTAATACACTGGTGGATAAAAAAATCGCAACACCAAGAATGAGTTGTGCGACAAAAGCGAGATTTGGTAGGTGTGTTTCTACATCAGAAAAATGACGACTATTAAAATTTCGACTTGCCGCATAATAGTGATGCTAGTAGCGCCACTATGAAGATGAAAATCGTTTGGTTTGAATTCATGCTGTGATGGTGGTGTGTGTTAGTTACCTTTACATTCGACGTGGTGAATTGACGTCAGTCAAGTATGCCTTTAAGGCGACAAAGAAACGTCACTGAGTTTGAACGATGTCGTGTAATAGGGCTACGAGAATCTGGATATTGCTTCTATGATAGTGCAAAAAGACTGACAGAAATCTAGCCCCTACTACTACCGAGAGGACAGTCCTTCATGTTCGGCGTATAGCTCTGGCTCATCGTACTGCATCTGCAGCAACAATATGAGCAGCAGTTGGCACCACAGTGACACAACGAACTGTTACAAATCGGTTACTTCAAGAACAGCCAGACGCCCTGTAGCGTGCATTGCACTGATCCCAAACCCGCGCCATTTGCGATGTCAGTGGTGTCCAGAGACTTCTCATCGGCAGGCTGGAGGCCAATTGCTTTTTCTAATGAAAGCTGGTTCTGCCTCTGTGTCAGTGATGGCCGTGTGTTGGTTGGGAGGCCGACTGAGGGTGTGCAACCAACTTCTGTGCGTGCTAGGAACACTGGCCGGCCGGCCGCGGTGGTCTCGCGGTTCTAGGCGCGCAGTCCGGAACCGTGCGACTGCTACGGTCGCAGGTTCGAATCCTGCCTCGGGCATGGATGTGTGTGATGTCCTTAGGTTAGTTAGGTTTAAGTAGTTCTAAGTTCTAGGGGACTAATGACCACAGTAGTTGAGTCCCATAGTGCTCAGAGCCATTCGAACCATTTAAAACACTGGGCCTACACCAGAAGTTACGATGTGGGGTGCGATTTCGTATGACAGCAAGAGTACTCTTGCGGTTATCCCACGCAACCTGACCCCAAACTTGTACGCCAGTCTGGTGATTCGCCTTATTGTGCTGTCGTTCTTGAACAGCGTTCCACGGGGTGTTTTCCAGCAGGATAAAGGTTGGCTACACACCGCTGTTGTAACTAAACGTGTCCAACAGTGTCGATATGTTGCCTTCATCACCAGATCTGTCTCCAATATGGGAGAGCATCGGACGACATATGGGACGTCATCGGACGACAATTCCAGCGTCATCCACAAACAGTATTAACCGAGCAAGTGCAACATCCATGTATCCCCATGTCACAAACCGACATACGGCAGCTCTGCAACACAATACATGCACGTCTGTATGCTTTTATTCAACATTTCACCGGTTTCACCGGTTATTGATGTACCAGTATTTCACATTTGCAATGCCTTAACTCGAGTTTACATTAACCTGTGATCCTGCAATGTTAATCATGTTAACACATTACCTAGACAAATTTGTTCGCGAAATTTCATTACTCTACATTAATTACTTTTGGTGTTGCGATTTTTCCCTCGGACTAGTTATTTGGTTTAGGTGTGATGATAACGACGGGACGTCTTCTTAAAAAATCGTGTGGGTCTGTAAGGAAAATGACAACATAAAAGACATGACAGAATTTCAGAAATATCGTTGTCATCTAAATGCATTAAAATGAAAGATTATCATCACCAGTCACGCACTGGGGCATTAATACTTAATATTTTCTTATCGTTTAATTCCAGCGATATCTTACAACTCCCTCGAAAAATCAAGTAATCATGGGAATAAAAAAAGTTATGTATTCAATTTAATACGTTATGCGTATCATATAAAATCAAAGTTCAACTGAGGGAAGTATAAAGAGATTCAAGAGTACGCCAACTACCATACCCGCAGTTGCAGAAGTTGAAGATGTGGGTTGTAAAGCGACACACACCAGGGATTATTTAAGATCATAATCGGAGCAATGATAACAGTACGCTACAGATTCATCAAAATGCTTCACAATCTACAGTAGATGTTGTCACAGTCGTCATGAACTCTTGTTGTGTTCAGTTATAAGATAACGCTGGAATTATGTAATATGTGCGTGATGGATGTCGATACCCGGCTTAGTGGCTGCGTTTATCTATTGCTAAGGATCTTTTTCTTTTACATGACGTTTCTGACAATTGTACACTCCTGGAAATTGAAATAAGAACACCGTGAATTCATTAGCCCAGGAAGGGGAAACTTTATTGACACATTCCTGGGGTCAGATACATCACATGATCACACTGACAGAACCACAGGCACATAGACACAGGCAACAGAGCATGCACAATGTCGGCACTAGTACAGTGTATATCCACCTTTCGCAGCAATGCAGGCTGCTATTCTCCCATGGAGACGATCGTAGAGATGCTGGATGTAGTCCTGTGGAACGGCTTGCCATGCCATTTTCACCTGGCGCCTCAGTTAGACCAGCGTTCGTGCTGGACGTGCAGACCTCGTGAGACGACGCTTCATCCAGTCCCAAACATGCTCAATGGGGGACAGATCCGGAGATCTTGCTGGCCAGGGTAGTTGACTTACACCTTCTAGAGCACGTTGGGTGGCACGGGATACATGCGGACGTGCATTGTCCTGTTGGAACAGCAAGTTCCCTTGCCGGTCTAGGAATGGTAGAACGATGGGTTCGATGACGGTTTGGATGTACCGTGCACTATTCAGTGTCCCCTCGACGATCACCAGAGGTGTACGGCCAGTGTAGGAGATCGCTCCTCACGCCATGATGCCGGGTGTTGGCCCTGTGTGCCTCGGTCGTATGCAGTCCTGATTGTGGCGCTCACCTGCACGGCGCCAAACACGCATACGCCCATCATTGGCACCAAGGCAGAAGCGACTCTCATCGCTGAAGACGACACGTCTCCATTCACGCCTGTCGCGACACCACTGGAGGCGGGCTGCGGAAGACGGCCTAATGGTTTGCGGGACCGTAGCCCAGCTTCATGGAGACGGTTGCGAATGGTCCTCGCCGATACCCCAGGAGCAACAGTGTCCCTAATTTGCTGGGAAGTGGCGGTGCGGTCCCCTACGGCACTGCGTAGGATCCTACGGTCTTGGCGTGCACCCGTGCGTCGCTGCGGTCCGGTCCCGGGTCAACGGGCACGTGCACCTTCCGCCGACAACTGGCGACAACGTCGATGTGCTGTGGAGACCTCAAGCCCCACGTGTTGAGCAATTCCGCGGTACGTCCACCCGGCCTCCCGCATGCCCACTATACGCCCTCGCTCAAAGTCCGTCAACTGCACATACGGTTCACGTGTACGCTGTCGCGGCATGCTACCAGTGTTAAAGACTGCGATGGAGCTCCGTATGCCACGGCAAACTGGCTGACACTGACGGCGGCGGTGCACAAATGCTGCGCATCTAGCGCCATTCGACGGCCAACACCGCGGTTCCTGGTGTGTCCGCTGTGCCCTGCGTGTGATCATTGCTTGTACAGCCCTCTCGCAGTGTCCGGAGCAAGTATGGTGGGTCTGACACACCGGTGTCAATGTGTTCTTTTTTCCATTTCCAGGAGTGTATAATACGATCATGTCGTTTATAATTTTGTTTATGGGCCCTTGGAAGCTTACAAAAGAGCATTTACTATTGCGACAGCACCGGAATCGATGAGATGTTAATAAAAAAGATGGGAAATTTGGACTTTTGTTTTATTTGCCTTGTGATTCCAACAGACATTATGTCAAAATTAACTGATGCCTTCCGTCATTGTCCATGTGTATACCATGGCCGTATTCGATTATAAATCGACGCCCTGCACAACTTGTCCTTTGGTTTTGGAAGAAAGTGGATCGTTTTCTGTTCTGATAATAATGATCGTTTATGGAAAGGCACTCAGAATATTAAATTAACCTACACGTCGCAATTAAATACTGGAACAGTAAAGCTTTTTTGGCAATGCTCGTGTCAGTAACGTTTACTGACAGCGCATCTCTAGATCGATCTTACGTCAGCCTCTGATTTCAATGAATCGACGCTAATGGACCTTAACGTTAGAAAGACAGAATAGTTGGCTTGAAGAGGGTTAGTGAATTGTGTTTTGTATTAAACAGAGTACCATTAGTGTCTCAAATTTTTAACTGTTTCATTCGTAGAGTAAATATGCTGGTACATGTCTCCACTATACGCATCAAAGAGCATATTACTAGAATAAATATCGTGTAAAATTCCATTCATGTCAAATACTAACGACTCGTAAACTGTATTGAAAACCGTTCATATTTGCCCATACTTAACTGTGCGAGAATCTGGTTTTGGTCTCTCTGTATTCAAGGCAAATTTAGTATTACGCATTCTAGAGTTCATAGTCAATTTTATTTACAAGTAGCTTTAGTCTTATCGGAATTACTAGGGTCAAAATACGAAACTGACTGAGCAAAACTGATGCAAACAAAAATATCTATGGTTTTCATTTTTCACCTCTTTCAATGTAAAGTGAATAATTTTCAACAAATTGTATTACTGTGTTATGTATGCTGTCACAGTGATAAAACAGGTATAATGGTTGTCTTTTTTCTATTTCACACATTTAATTGGCATTTGTGATAGTTCTGCCCGCACCCACTATGGTTAGCGAAACTCTTTGCTACGGACGCCATAGCATGTCCTATCGAATATAAGATTCTGTCAGTATAAAAAATTTTAGTGCGATATATCTGGATAATGCTCAAGTGGTCAAAATATCATAATTGTGAAACAATGAAATAAATTCTTTATTTGAAGTAACTGTCTACATAAGGAAATGACCGCTTTAAGTCATTTGATAGATCTTCAGTTGAGACATTGCTTTCTTGCAGAATTTGTTACAATTTATTTCAGTAATTCCCAATAACAGATGCAAAATTTCAAACTAAGAAGACATTTCACTGTGCATTCCAACAGTAATGTCTTTATGCCATCGTTTTGTCGTTAACTTACGTTGAAAGTTCTGTAAACCTGTGCACTGGACTTCGTGGGTTTCTGTCTTGTGAGGTCATCGTAAAACTGTATCATGAATCAGTACTGAGTGTTACGCGCCAATTGCCGAACGTATGGTATATTTATGAGAATATGTTTATGGGCTTCGTTAAACCGCTGTCAAGTGCTATAGAACAAGGAAAGAAATCAATACAGTGCAATACTACATATAGTGAGAACTACGTATATATTTGTATCGCGCTACAGTACGCCTATAACGCATAACGAATATTAAAGCTTCTATGCCGTTAGGCACCGACGAAAGTAAAAAAAAAAAAAAAAAAAAAAAATAAAATAAAATAAAAAGAACAGTAGTACATAAAACGCTTCATTGAACATTTTACATTAGCGCAAACTAAATCCAGCTGCCTTCACCTACCGAAGATAGTGTTCTTCTCTGACACATGTATCACACCCCTAACAACGCTACAGCGCAACGTAAAATCCTTTAACTTCGTATGTGAAGCCCTAGAATATTCCAAAAACTGTTACTACACCTATGTTGCAGTTTGTGCATTCTTATAGAATGACTAACACAAAACATTAAACCTTACGTCGCTAATCAGAATGGCTTAGTGTCTGCTCCTCAAGGAGGATATCGCTAAACCGGGCCCAGAAATGCTCCATGGATGCTTCTGTTTTCACGTTTAACACGCTGATTTAAAGAGCTTAATAATAAAGAGGACAGCTAATAGGGAGTCATGAACTACCTCAAGAATGAGCAGCATTCGTTGTGTAACATCACAGACAGCATGAGGGTATTCAAAATTTGAGGATAAAGCGTGGTTGTTGTCCTGTTTAGAGGAAACAGATTTTTTGCGTTTTAGGATAGGACTACGTCAGTGTGTTAAATGATAAGCATTAGTGTCCAAGGGACATTTCTGGGCACAGTTATAGTGCTGCATGAAATCACTTATCTCCACATGTTTGAACACGATATACTCACCTATCGATATTGTTATGACAGTGCTCTCCTGGCACATGTACGTCTTTACGGGTGTGCATTCGATCCTGACCGAAGCCGTAGCATAATACGGCTGTTGTCACGTGGTCATCTCAACTCATACAGCAATTACTTTGAAACTTGCTGAACAGGTTTTAAATAAAGAGGACCAGAGAGCATCTCTCTCAGCGACGTCTTCCTCGAAAAGCAGCCTCCAACTTATTCTAATTAGTGGCGTTGGGTTTAATATTTCTGTTGGTCATTCTGTGTGGATACACACATTGCAACAAGTATAGTTTTGGGTTTTAGAATTTGCTAGGGCATGTCATTTAATGTTAAAGACTGAACGATAGACAGTACCGTCGTTGGGGATTGATACATGCGTCAAGGATTAGAACTATCTATGTTTGGTGAAGGCAGCTGTCTTTAGTTTACAATTAAGCCCTGTGAGAGCATGATGCTCCAACATGGGCCGTTTAAGGAAGAGTTTTAAGTCTGCTGCTCGCGCTATGCTTTCGGCAGTGCCTAATAGCATAGAAGTTTTAAGGTATGTTTTGCTGCACGACGATAGAAATATTTATATACAGTAGTTGTCAGTATGTGTAGTACTGCGATACATTGATTTTAATCCTTGTTTTGTAGCACTTGATGATGGAATAACGTAGTCCCGAAACATGTGGTAATATATGACGTGCTTGATAACTCGTGCGTAGTACTCCAGTACTGTTTTGTGGACATATTATACAAAGCACTTGCTTAACCTGTTTGTCCACTTGGTCTACTCTTAAAATCACTTATGCTGTTCAGTCATTATTTAATTGTGTTATTAGAGTTGGACGCATTGTAACCTGACACGCTACACTGTAACATTTTAGGAATCTCAGTTATCAACTTTCACCAGCCTTTGTGGTTTCCATTGTACATTTGAAATAAATGACACAGCTAAGTAGTCAGTAAGGTGCTCAAGCACGAAGCCCTAGCATAATACTGTTGTGACACGGTCATCTCAGCTCCTACACATACGTATCTATTCCTCTATAACCTGTCGAACAGGTTTTACATAGTGGGAACCATAGATCAGCAATCTCTCTGTTTCGCTTACAACACTGTTTGCTCACAATACTGAGCGGTGTGACATGTGAGCAGTGTTTCGTAGTAACGTTAGAGTTTGGTATAGATTATTGGTAAGAGGTATTGCTCCAGTTCAATAGTACGCTGGTGTGCAACACTTAAAGAACAAAACAAACTTGCACATGACGTGTGTCTGCCAAGTAACATAGCTCGATGAGACTTCCACAATACGTAGAAAGAACTGTTGCAGCGTAGTACAGAAGGTAGCTCAAAGACATGCGCAGTGAGGCGAAAGAAATTTTATGCAAAGACAATAATTATGCAGAAGTCATCGCGTTGTATGACGTTTCCCTGGACACTGAAAAGGTCGGAATACAGAACTGAACATGGCGCAGGGTCGCCACGGACGGCAATGCGTGTTCTGCAACGCGTTCCCATGCTGGCCACGAGGTTGATCAGGAGCTCTTGTGGTGGGGCGTTCCATTCCTCCACCAGAGCGGTCGACAACTGATGGATGCTCGTTAGTGCATATGGACCTGCTGCAATACGCCTCTCCAACATATCCCATTTGTCCATGATGTCCATGCCGAATATCCTGTCGGTTCAAGAGGTCCTCACGTGAGGTGTTCGTTGCGGCCACCCATTATCGTCCGTAAAGATGAAGTCAGGACCGAACAAACCCTCGAAAAGTCGTACACGTGGAAGCAGTGCATCGTCACAACAACGTCGATTGGTGAGTGTATCGTGTTCAAGCATTGGGTTGTAAGTGCTCTCATGCGACATTATGCCTCCTCACACTATAACACCTAGACCACTAAAGCGATCATATTCGACAATGCTGAACGCAACCTGCATTGGTAAGCGGTTTGTATCCGTAATGCATCCAGTAATATGGTCGAGAATGAACTATTTGGTGCTTTAGCAGTTCTTTTCATGAATGGTCCACGTTTCATGCCGGCCGCTGTGGCCGAGCGGTTCTAGGTGCTTCATTCCGGAACCGCGCTGCTGCTACGGTCGCAGGTTCGAATCCTGCCTCGAGCATGGATGTGCGTGATGTGCTTAGGTTAGTTAGGTTTGGATAGTTCTAAGTCTAGGGAACTTATGACCTCAGATGTTAAGACCCATTGCGCTTAGAGGCATTTGAACTAAGTTTCATCGAGCTCTTTTACCTGAAGGTGACACAACGTACGAGACATGCTCTCGTCCTTTATTTCCGCACACCAGAGTGTTTAATATTTGGGAAACAGAACAGGTATTCACCCAGACGATGACCACAATTTGTTTCAGATATTGATTAGATGAGCGTGGGAAAGTTTTATTTTATTCTGATTGCTGTAATCTCTTGACCGAAGTGTTAGACAGGATGTCAGATGTGTATGAGAGTGGTTGATTCCTCCTCCTATTCCAGTTTCCTCCTTCGCAGGTCAATAATATACCACTCTCATATGAATAATTCTTTTCTTTCTGGTTTGATTTTATCCATTTCAAACTTTGTACCTACGTCAGCATCTATGTCCGTACTCGGCAAGCAGCTTTTTGGCATCTGGAGGGTTGTTCGCTGTGTATTACTCTCACATCCTTCCTTTCCTTCTCCAGCCGCGGGTGGTGCACGGGAAGAACGATTGCTGATAAACCTTGGAGCGAGACAGAATCTTCCTAATTTTGAAAAATATGTATGGGAGGAAGCAACATATGGGTTGGCACTCGTAGGAACGCACTCTCTCGGAATTTTAACTATAAACCACATCGTGGTGCCCTACACCTCCCTTGCAGCGTCTGTCGCAGGAGACGGTTGAGCATCTGGGTGACGTTCTCGCCCTGCTAAACTAACTTTCTGGTCTTCCTTGGTTCTTATCTACTTTATCCATAAATCCTTCCTGGTAAGGGTACCAATCAGACGATCAATAGTCGAGCATAGGTCGAACGAGCGTTTTGTAAACCAATTCCTTCATGAGAGGATTCTTCCAGTTAATCTCAATCTGACAACCTCCTTGCCGGGAATTAATTTTATGCAGTCATTCTACTTCAGTTCGATCCATTTGGACGTGCCCAGATATATAATGGATGTGACAGTTTACAGTGATTGATGACCAATCCTCCTCCTCCCGCCGGAGGTTCGAGTCCTCCCTTCGGGCATGGGCGTGTGTGTTGTTCTTATCATAGGTTAGTTTAAGTTAGTTTCAGTAGCGTGTAAGCCTAGGGACCGATGAGCTGCAGGCTTGGTCCCTTAGAACTCACACACATTTGAACATTTTTTGTAATCATACAATAACGCGTCTTCCTCCCTATTTAGGAGGAATACTCGACAGTTCTTTATCTTGACTATGTTGTGACATACATTAGAATTCTGCTTGTATGTTAAGAAACAGCCTTTTTTGAGGACAATGTGCCACTACTTATATAATAATTTGGCTCGTGGTCTGTGTCGTGTCGTGGCGCAAGTGCCATAGCGTTGAGCCGCGATGCACATTTACCCCCACAGGCACGACACGTTATCTGAGCGATTCGCTGGGGAAGGAGGGGGGGGGGAAGGGGGAACCTACTAGACATCGTATTTAAATGGCAATGCAGTCGTATTGCTTACGACTTGGTTTTATAGCTCACATTTCTCAACAACATAGATCACAAACAACACCATTTTTCAGTACTATTTAATTATTTTTGGCAAAATGAAAATATAATTTTTATCTGATACATGCTGTCGACATACGGACAGACACAGGGGGTTCCACAGATTTTCTCACTCAATTTTCTACGTATATGTGACTTATTTAGCTTTATAATCGAAAAAATTCTTTTACACGAATATGTCGATCGAAGTGTTGTAGCACATTTGCAACCTCATAATGGAGATGTGGGAACCCTACCTGAGGAGATCAACGTAGACGTCCTGGACAGTTTTAGAGAAAAAGCATTCGTCATTAAAATGGGAATAACCTTGCATATCAATCAGTTACATCTGCACCCATTCACAAGGACATTTCCAACTGAAACGGCAGAAACGCTCTCAAAAACAGCTCGAAAATATGTGTAAAAATGACAGTGTTCCCATAACATTTAGGAAACAATCCTTGTAATTCTTTCGAGGCCACAATGAATCCCTCAAACCTTAACGGCAGTGAGCTTAAGAAATTTTCATATGCGAAGTCTTCAATCCACTAAAGATGATTCATTTTTCTTCTCACACTCCTTCATAAATCCAACAATAACTAGTTTTAAATCGAAAAAGTTTTCCAGTCATGCCCCATGACTTCACCAACGTACTTCCCACTAATATATAGCATCCGTACTCTTGGTTCAGTTTCACAGAAAACTTTTGCAACTGACAATGGAACAATGTTTGCGACTTCAGAAATTTTTCAGTCTCTATCCGAAATTTGTTCATCCATTGAATGGCTGCACATTTAGCCAAAGCGCTGTTGGGTGTACAGAAGAATGAACCACGTCTATCGCTCATTGTAATCTTTTGCTCTTTCACTTGAAACCACATCTCTACATTCTTTTTGTTTGGTTTTGTAATGTCATGTCGTAGTAAATTTGCAATACCCATCGCTGATGCGATTGGATAAAATGCACTGCGAACTATCATTCCTCACTTCTCTCATCTACATTCAGCATTAAAACCTTGTGTCGATAAATCGCTGTACGGCCTATTTTAGTGCAAAACAGCAACTGGACTTGTGAATGTCCTTCATACCACGAACAAACAGCGAATGGTAAACTGCGCTTAACACCACGATTCTGCTAAAACTGCCACCCGCAATACTGAATGAAATATCGCGCTGTACGGAGTCCTCTGGGGAAGGAATGGGCAAAGCCAATACAGGCTGAATCTTGGCCCACACATTAGGCCCGTGTGCAGTTTGGCACGCGGTGTCTGACCGTGTATATTACAGGGCGGGTACAATAAAACTGGCTCGGAAAACGGTTCATGTACGTCAAGATAGGCAATCGAGCTCACATTATCCACTTAAGGACACCATTTACAAGGCTTTGCCCAATCTGAAGTACATGAACCATTTTCTGTGCTAGTAGTATTTTAGTCAGCTGTAGTTGCCGAACTGTGACTATTTAACTGTAACTGTCCACATTAATCATCGTTTCATCAGATGTACACATATTTCTCGGGAAGAACGTGTTCAGAAACCGACTTAAGTTGTGGTGTATAATTTCAAAACTCAAGGCCGATCCAGTCATGGACAGTCTGATTATAATACAGGTTCTGCTCTATTTTTACATACGCTATGGGCATACACTCCGTTGTCGGCTAAAGCAAAGTCACGAGATGCAGTTAAACATTCAAAGACTAGATACTTGACCAACCAAAACTTAAGGTACGTGTTATTTGTAAAATCAAGTGTCCTGAACAATTCAGACATCTCGTGGAATAAGTGAAACTCATTTATGCGGACATACCACAGCTGAAGATAGGAATTACAAATTAACTGTGCAGGTTCTCAGTCACTAAAAATAATATTAAGATATTCAAGAGCATCCATTTCCCATTCAAAAATGAAATAGGTTTTTACATGTTTGGTATCTGAAGTACAGCGTTGCTTACCACCTATATTTCTACTCAGTGTCGTAGAGACACGTACTCTAAATGCGATGACGTATATTTTTCAAGATGACAAAAAGTGTCGAGATTACAGGAAGATTCTGTGCTGGTATGAGTACTATACGTCGCCTATTTCGACAACTCAGACACTGTGTACAAGGTGGAAGATTATGTATTTCGGGAATATTATTGCAAATCTTTGTCAGTTTCCAGCAATATATACACAGTTAACGGGCTTTTAAAATTTTCGTACGTTAATAAGAATTTTCAAGATCAAAATCCTAAGGTAGGATGATATTATGTGGAGGTTATCAGATCAAGTATCGCAGTGTTGCGCTGATTTGGGTGACATGGTATTGCAGTCAGTTATATAATACTTACAACTACACACAAGCACAGAGAGTGCAAAGTAAAAGTCACCCGAAAAATATAATGGGCGTGGTTGCAGCACGTATTCCATGTAGCACGATTCCAGTGACGTTGTAGGAGCACCTTCATGTAGGCAAGGGGTTACTGTGGCATTCGTGTCTTTCCGATGTGCATACGGTAAATACGTAAAGCTGAACTATGGCGATGTTATTACCAAATGCACCCAAACAGGGCCTTTTTTCTGGCCAGCTGAAAGACAAACAACGGTAGACATCCGTGGGACAGTGACAAATGTGTTAGGGATGCATGTCTGTCGATACCCACCGTTGTGGAATGATGTGCCAAGTTACGAGAACGATGTTGCTGCTTCATGTCCCCATATCGTAAATGTCGTAGCGCATAAGTTACAGCAACTCAAGCGGGACACACACGAGCACCCACCCGATAGCCCTTATCTCTCCCTATCCGATTATCACGCCTTCGATCCCTTAAAAAAGTCCTTGAAGGGTCGACGATTCCTGGTGGAATAAGATGTGCAGTAGTCAGTTATGGGCACACAGCGCAATACTGTTTTTTATCAAAAGCCCTGTACACCGGTGGAGTGATTGCCTCAGTGCTCACGCTGGTGTTACCCGATTGGGCAATCGATTTTGGATGGAAACTTTTTGATAGTCCCTTATACTTCATCCGCCTGAAGACAGACAAACCAGCTTCAGTCATCTGCACCCTGTCGCAGCTTATCCTTTAGGCGCATGTAATGTTTTCCGAGTTACTTGTGTTTTCTCCAGCCTGTAGGTAATTATAAATCAAGTACAGACCGACAGAAACATGGTTGACGATTTAGTATAAGAAAACGCAGTCGTGTATATGTTCAATATGTTCCAAGATGATCACCTACCAGAGAATTTTCACTGAGAGAGTATGACTTATCATACTGTTTCGTTTAAAATTTTCTGGAACTGACCTTATAAAATCACGATAGCAACTGTAATGTCAACAACCGTGTGGATTTCTCGGCTTCCCATCATCACAGATTTCTCAGTCTGCAACAACCTGTGGTGGTGGAGCGCTGTCTTACTGAGGGACACCGAATGTTGTGTGATGAGGCACAATTAGATGGGACTGTGTTTTATAGGGATCAATTGAAAATAGACGAGCAGGCAACTTTATAAATAGAGACAAGAGCAGCTATCTGAATAAGATGTTGAACCCTGTTTAATCTGACATTAGAAAACAACAGTAGTTGATACGGCGTGCAGAATGTATTACAATCCTTTGCTTTTGCCAGCTTTCATAACTGGAGTGCAGTACCTTCACTTGCGCTAGGGGACAATAGCGACTATTTATGTCGCACAGGCGTTGGCCTTCTGTAGTGTATCCACGCCCGCCGTTGGCCGTATGTATCAGTTCCGTCGAGATTAGCAAACAGCATCCTCACCTGAAGTCGGACAGAACGTTGACCGTGGACATATCGTGTCTAGATAATTGTATGATCAGGCTGCATAACCCAGAAGAATTTCATCAAAGTTCCATTTCCTTTCCTCCAAGTTTTGAGCTTTAGCCAAGTTTCTGCTCTCTGAAAGCTGACATGTAACACAACAACATCGAAGTGGTTTCATAAAATTCCTATTGTACATAAAAATAAGAAAATAAGATTGTTTTAAGGGACAGTTATTTGCACACACTACATATCCTCTCAACAAAACAATGACATACAACAGTAATTTCTCTTCTTGCTGAACATTGTTCTCTAAAGACAGATAGAAAAATGAAGTAGGAAGTCAGCAAGGCTGTTTCGATGCGATTACTACTTTCATTGACCTTCCACTACTACTTATGTGTACTATGAAACTTCTGTTGTGTCTTACTGGGTGACGTTCTGCATTACTAAGCTATGGAAGAAGTGCAGAAACTGTTCGCCAATACTATTTTTATATTAGAATATTATGTATAAAGTATCAATGGATTGCAAGAGAGTTGTTAGCTTTTATATATTCGAAAACTTTGTATAAATTTTCTATGGATTTCAAATGCGTTGTTACTAGGTTACAAAGCAACACAAGTGTGTCCATTCTTTCTCCCAGTAGGATGATTCCTTTGTGGACAGAGTACAATGGTGCACTTTGTAGAGGAGTGTTTTACATTATTCTGCTACGCTACCGCTTAGTGTCGCAGAATCATATCAAATCAGCTTAACGCCTAGTGTGAATGCTATTGCCAGGGTTTATTAGACAGCTTACACTATGCTACGTATAGAATGATGCAGCTCGACAGACAGGAATTTAAATTCCTCGTTCAAAGCATATACGAAGTTTTAAGGATAGATCAAAACTGTTATTTAGGACCTACAAGCCTTTGAGTTGACATGAACCCCAATGAACTTAAAGTTTAATGTTGCTAAATTAACCCGTAGCATGATTACTGGACTTCTTCGAGAGATGTTAAACTTGATGATACAGTTTTTGTGCGTATCGTCAATCATTTGTGCCGTCAACCAGAGAATAAAAATCTGGGCAAGCTGTGATTCACAGCACTCACTGCAGTGAACTAACCATTGGATGACTTCTTCGGTTCACTTTGTATTGCAATAATGCCAACTATATCTGATTTTCCATGTACTTATGGGTTCATAATATCGCTTTTCGTTTCACTGAATCATCAAACAGACGTTTTAATAGTTAAAAATGACGATACGTTTTCTTCGTTGATGTTTTGGTTGCGCAGCGTAAATTATTTGAAATGTAAACTTTGGAATTTTATTTAGACGTTATGATCTGGTTTGGCAATTTCACTACATTAACATATACAAATACATGTGTTGTACCATTAACATGAAATACTTTGTGAACACGCTTTTTTTTAACCAACACATAATTCTATCCTGAGAATCTATTAAACAGATCAGTAAGAAGAGACTGTGATGAAAATGATGAAGAAGTGTCTCTGAAAGCGGCAGTGACAATAAATTCGAATAAAATTTGACTCTTAACGGAATTTTAATTTCAAGCAACTCCAGATACCGGATACAGTTTAGTTTATTCTGAGTAACTGAGTATCTTCGTCTCATTACAGTTACACAAAGTCTGTAAGTGGTTCTGTTGACTTTGAGCTCTCTAAACATTATTTTTCCCGTTACAAAGCATGTACCTATAAATCGACTAACCGACTTCTTCACCAACATTTAAGTAATAAAGACATACTTTTGCTTTAAAGCACCGAGATCTCGACAGTTCAGAAACAACTGGTAACCGAAGTAATAATTGGCAGAAATCAGGATTCTAGTAAATACCCCACTCTGACAATTTCTTTCAGTTCCTAGCTGATATGAACAACAATACACTTTGGTGAGTGCGAGAAGGCCAACTATTTGTCATATAATATATGTAAAGGAGCACCAAATTTTCTAAATAAGTTTCAAAATACCACAATCTTTTACGTCTACAGTAATTGCAGAAAATATTCACGTCACTAGGGAATATACTTTAAAAAAGCGAAAAAATGCTTCCAGATTTCAATACACTTAATGCAGAGGGAAAACGACGTACCAATTACTCTTAGAATGTGTGTTAAACATGACAGAATACGGAAGAGGACGAGAACAGCAGATATCCCTTGCGCCTGACATCAGAAGTAATACGATGAGCTCATCTCGCTGTCGCGCACTTGCCACGGTTTGCAGGGTATTGCCAAGTCGTAACAATGGTGAAGCAAAGAGAACAGAGGTTGTCATTATTGTCAGGAGCACCGAAGGATTATTCTTGCTTCTGTATCAGTTGTTACCTGGAGTTTAAAGAGATGGGTCATGGTCTAATGATTTGTGTTGGCCATGAGAGAGTCGCGCCAGTTACTTGCCACTCTAATTTGCGTGAAAAGTTTTCAGGAGAAGAGAGAGCTACAAAGGAACATTGCATAGAAACGGCAAGCTGACTTTTTTTTCATTAATTAAATCGAAATGATATAACGAAATTTTTTGCTCGATATAGGATCATCAATTACAAGTACTTCTTAAATGAACTGAATTTCAACCTATCCACAAGTAGAATAAAGTACTGATGGTTCATTCAGTTTGTAGAAGCATTTATTTCGAATTAGAGGGAAACATTAAATTTCTACTCAGTTTCATTAGACGCGAGGGAACGTAAAGTTTTTTCCAGGTAAGTAACTTTCTATTGTTCACTTTCATGCTTAAAAATTATATACTTCAATAATTCGTTAAACCAATTCGACATTTTTGTCTGTGTTGGTTGGGACCAAATAACGTTTGCATATTGCAGATAATAACTATGAAGCTGCTTCTCTTGAACCACTTTAAGTGGCCTAGAGGTTGGCAACATTTGACATTTATCAAACAGGAAATTATACTTACCAGTACTTTGAAGAAAGTAACAAGGGAGAACCACGAAGCAATTGGGAATTAATATCAAGATAAAATTTGTATGTGAGGAAGTATTAACGATGAATCTGTATGAAAATGCACTGAGAAAGCAAAAATGTTTGTGCAATAGAGTACTCAAGCCGTACCATAGTAAGGATCTGCTAACATGTAGAAATGACACTGACGAAAACTTCATACTGTACTTACCATTTATTAAGAAATAAAGTATAAAAGAAGCTTGGTGTCTTGATGTGCGTTTTACACAGAAGACAGAAACAGCAGTGCCCATGCGTGCTCCACTATGCTGTTCTACATAAAGCTTGCATACAAAAAGGGCAAATCACTAGCCCGTGCCTCCACCAACGTAATCAATCATCCGCTGTCACTGCTCTATTGTCCATTGTCGACTAAATTCGGTTTGGCCTTCAAATCTACGCTTTCTGAAATTGGAAAGCAACCATCGTAATTTTAAGCTACAGGACGATGCCCTACTGTTTCAGCGAAGTTAAAGCAAACTGCGCTCTGCTTAATGATAATCCAATAATTGGCAAGATATTTATAGAAAAGAAATTTACCGTTGCTGAATGTTAAAACCTGGGGCTAAGTGTGGAATTGCGGTAAAGAATAGGGTCAGTATTGACAAAATAGTCTAACCAGACAGGGACCATTCAGGAGGAAACGATAAATTAATGTATCGGACGTTAAGTAGAGAACCATTATACTAAATCTAAATGTGAGCGGAGTAAATGCAGTAAAGTTATTCTGTCACGATTTCAATCCATCAGGAAGATTCATTATTGGAGAGTCGTCATATTAGAGACCAAAACAGTCTGGGAGTATCCACAATAAAACGATAGATAAAGTAGCGACTCTCTCTTTTAAATAAATTAAAAACAGATAAAGGTACGAGATGGTTCGAATGACCGAATGAGATGCCAAAGTGAACTCTGCTCGTTGTAGAAGGAATCGTGGTTCAGATCCCCAGCACGTCATTTGGATTTCGGTTTCCTGCAGTTTCTCTAAGTTACTTAAGGTGAATACAATTATGTTTCCTGAAATTAGCTGAAAAGTTATTTCTGTCCACATTTCGGTCTGTCCACTTTAGTGGTTAAGCTCCAAAATCTTCATGTTGACGAGATGCTAAATTCTAGTGTTCCTGTAATATGAGGGTAGCATTCGAATGCTACGCCATTATGCAGGCTGCAGATAGTGACGAGTATTTTGCTATCAGTGCCGAAAATGTTGTCATTAAAAAATAAAATTACGTATTATATCAGTCTAACAATTGATATTTATTCTCTACTAACCTCTAAACTCTTGTATTCGCTGCTAAACGTCATTACGTGGTGAAAATAAAGCTACTGCATTCGAGAAGAACGCTTTACGGGTCCTGCCTTTATTTCTTTCTTTTCTAGGCTCTAACGCAGTATGTATAAAGCTTCAAAGCATAAAACTACAAGTAGTAATATCAAACCACAACTAAATATGTGCAATTAATGGTAAACTGGTGATACTATAACAAAAGAAATGATGTTTTCTCAAGTTATCATTCTCATCTTCTATCCACAGTTATGCTTCCATCTTGAGGCATTATAACGCTTGTTCTGTCGACTACTCTTTCCCCATTGGGTCTCACATAGTGTTTTACAAATGATGTGGTCAACGTGACTTATTTGTCGAAAAATGATGTAAGCACAATTTTATACCTATTTCACCTTTGTCGAATCATTTGGGATGTTATCCAAGACACAACGTCTTGAGTCAGTAGAAATTTAATTTTTGTTTCCTAATCTTCGTTCTTGTCAGCTTTGTGAGTAGACTGTGTCTCAGAATCACACGTATAACTTGTAGAAGAGATACATGCAATTTATTTGTACTTTTATGGTTTGCTTTTAAGATTTCTGTTATTATTCGGAATATGCTTTGTCATCAAATGTAAATAGAAACTGGCCTGCCAATATAGCTATGCCTCAAAACATAACGAGGAAACTGTGAAATTTCAACAGGTGATCTAACAGGAAACGGCAGTCTTAGCTGCAGTGTTGCCATTGGTTTCACAGTCAGTGCTTCACTACTCAGTCGTTGAAAAGTTTATGTTTTAAATAAAAATACCGGCGTATGGCCCGAATGTAAATGTAATACAATATAATTTAATATAATGTAATATAATATGCAATATAATCATTTATATCAGATGGCCAGAATAAAGACATTATTTCCTAGATCGGAAAATTTTCGTTTGTAATCTGAATGACACCTTCTTGTCTTGAAAAGCATTAAATAAACATACAGCTTTTCTTAGTGCATATGTAACAATATTTGTGGTTTAGTGTCTTCCTCAAAACAAAGTTCTCATAAATAAAGGGCATAACAGTTATAAGTGCAGATAATTTCATATATGGTAACTTAATATGTACAAAAATCAATGTGTTGTTTGTTTTTTCCCTTCATTGGACAGTCTTCCCACAAACAAGTCACAAAATTTACGACCCAATGCTTTTTGCAAGTCCGTAATGCCCCACTAAGGGGATTACGCCTATCAGTAAAGACTTACCATTTTATATCCACGTGGCAACACCTCAGCACCTGACCCACTATCCAGGGGAAAATTGGCATTAATGGCACGCTCTTGCCACATGTACATGGTAGCACCACCCTACCTAAACGCATACGACTTGCAAAGCTGTCTTGCAAAGCTGTAATAATTTGTCTGCAGTTGACATGAATTCTGATGTAATGTTGCTTGGTACATAGGCGCAGTTACCAAAACAAATGTCCGCACGTATACCCATTACACCACATATGTTATTTATCTGTTATAGCAATGTATGGAACGAAGATAGTTTCGAGGAAGTTTACCATTTGTATTTTTCACAGCAGTACCTCATGAACAGACACAAATAACAGCAACGAAATGAATATTTTTTTAACTGACAACAACAAGAGTAAATATCCAGGAGCACTGCCCATATGTGTAGTGAGTTTAGTGTTTCATTAATATAGCTGTTCATAGCATCATAAACCGATATAGATACATTTTGGCAGTCACAGATTGAAGCAGAAGACGGTTTTTTACAAGGTAGAGCTTAACGTTCCCTCCAGATCGAATTATCTAAGAGAACGAAGGGGATCTTAAAAACTAACCACAGACTTTTAAAGGAAACATCTAGGCATTCTCCTGAAGTGCTTCGGGGAAACCGCAGACAACGCAGTCAGTAACGGCAATATGGTGTTCTGAGCCCCGCTCCTAAGACGAGTACAGTGTGTTAATATCGGCAGTTTTTGACATCGTAATCGTAACAGAGACAGAATCAGTAGTGTGTTTCTTAGGGGACATGCTGAATGTTCTACATGCAGCTCAGAATTGCAATACCTCCGAAAATATATATTCACAACTGCGTCTGACCTTCGAAAAAATATTCACATCTAATGATTAAAGACAATTACATAGCTTAGGTAAGATTCTTTGTTATCTCTTAGAGACTGACATGGAAGTTAATTGTAGAGTGCCTTTTAAAACTACGCTTATCGACAGGCGATAGAGAGGAGTTTCATGAACTTTATTTCCTATTAATTCCTATCCTACTGTAAAGTGTCCCGTTTTTAACAGTAAACTGCAGTGACAGACGTGGGGGTGGTGGAGGCGCGTCCAGTGTACCGTAAGCGGTGTGTGAGAACGCATGGCGTGCCTTACCTCGCTCAGCGCTGGTGTCGAGGCTGGCTGCCCTTGCTGTCACGTGACATGTTGATCGCTCCGGCACTCTGAAACACACAAAAGTTCTTGTCACCCTCTATGAAGTAGCCACAGATTATAAAACACAGGATGTCAGGGAAAGCACTATCAATTTAAACCAATTACATTCGCAGAATACTACAGCCATACACATTAGTGATTCGTTATCCATCATACAGTGTGCCTGAAGCGAAGCATGGATTACCAAATTCCCAAATTCACTCTCCCTAGTCCCTAGGGAAAAAAACAACTCTCCTCCATTTTTACGTTTGGTTATAACGCTTCGTAAGAAAAATTGTCGTTATATCCCGGAATATAACCGAATTTTTCTTATTGTACCCTTATTGACATTAAACGATATATCTTACGTTGGAGGAAGTGGCGTATTTCTTAACTTACGTTGGAAAATGAATCTTCCTTGACGAAAGGATGGTATAAGGGCTGAAAACTGATCTTCACCCAAAATCGTCGTGTAAACAGATGAAAAGGCTCATATCGCATGAAAAAACTATTGTGTTCTTTCGGGCATGTCCGAAAGAACCAACATCACACAGTCATAAATCTGCTCCCGTGTGAAGAAAGAAGAACACTGACTTCAGAAGTTTTTTTGCGGTCCAGAATTCGAACGTGTATATTCCCCTTTACAGAAGTGGTCGCCTCAATAATTGGGCTATCCGAGCGAGTTTCCCAACCAACCCCTTAAGCGTGTGACGATGGCCTCCCGTTGGGTAAACAGCTCGCCTGGTGCAAGTCGTTCGATTTGACGCCACTTCGGCGACTTGCGCGTCGATGGGGATGAAATGAAGATTAGGACAACACATCACCCAGTTCCTGTGTATGTTTTATAAATAATTAATGGGAGGTAAAGACATTTCTAGTC
Organism: Schistocerca gregaria; assembly: GCF_023897955.1. Taxonomy (NCBI): domain Eukaryota; kingdom Metazoa; phylum Arthropoda; class Insecta; order Orthoptera; family Acrididae; genus Schistocerca; species Schistocerca gregaria. The sequence continues at coordinate 421,198,488 of NC_064921.1, read as the reverse complement.
CCCACAAATTTTAATAGTTTGTGAATAGGAGCGTAATAAGGGAAACGCAGTAAAATGTCAAGTCGACATTTCCAAAATTTCCGCAGGTTTGAAGTGCTGATCTTCACGGAATAATTGTGGGAAACCTTTAAAATTTGGTAAGACTGCCGAACTCTTTGTTTTTGTGCACATTCTTTTCTATAAGCGCTGATGAATCACTTGCACCAAACAGTTTTCAAAATTAAAATTCGTCGTCAGGACACGTAATCCGTCAGCAATAAGGTTGTTTACAATTCTTATAAAACACTTCGAGGACGGAAGGGAACTTTTGATGATGTCCTACTTTCGAGGTACAATAACCAGAAGAAGCATCAGGGAAGTGCAACAGATCCTGGCACAGAACCTACTATCATCAGTTACCTTGACAGAGCAGAATATTGAAACTAGAAACGGGGGTCTAATCGCTGTCACCCACCAGAATTCGGGTAAGCAGGAGATATATACACGATTTGTGTCCCACGAGTTGTGGAAGAGTGTACAAACGGAAAGTACTGACACATCTGAACAGAGTACATCGTTTCCGCAAATCACCAACGGATTTGTTCAGTGATATCAGTTCCATCCGCAATATAGCAAGAGCAAACATCACCTTTACATTTCGACGAACATCCAAAGACGGATGTCATACATACTTCCATAGATCGCGAAAGAAATCCTTAGTGAGTTTACAAACAGTACAGCAATAATATTTTGGCCAATGGAGAAAACGAATAGACCAATTGTCTTTCTGCTGCTTTTTTTCCACGGGAAGCTTTAGTTGAACCTGATGATACATGTTTCTATTACATCCTGCTGAAAGGTAGAAGGTGAAAATGTATGGTAATTTTCTGTCGCTGGGCAGTTTCTTGAACATCAGTTTTGGTGTCGCAAGTTTGCGCTTCATGGCAGTATGATTGATGAAACAACCTGGGTCTTCACTGATTCGTTCCGTCACATATTTACGAACTTCCTCTGAGCAGAGCCCTCGCCTGCCATTCTCCAAGTGACGCGCTGTGGGGAAACACTCGTCCCCCACGTGGTGCTGCTAGCGGCCGCCATGGCACCGAGGTAATCGCGACGCCAGCCCCTGCATCGTTATGCTTCCGTGCACTACAGCCGCTGCCTGTGTTTGAGCACTCCGGATCGAAGCACTACGACCTGTTCAATAGTTCTGTCACATGTTTCTCTATAACTAAAACCATGGCGTGTTTTAAAACCGCGACCACTGTTAGCACAATTAAAAAATGCCAGCTCGGCCACTCACAGTAGATGGTAATACTGTTAAGCAATCCCTTTCATGTATTTCCGGAGCAGTTTGATATCGTAATTATGTTTTCACGCAGATGAACTGTGAGAAAGCTCTCACTAAAGGACGCATAGGTTCTTTTCGTGCTTATATTTATTACAGAGATATTGGTATCGACCTTGTGCGGCGTCCCCGCACTCCAACCGAGTGCTGATATTGTCGACGCCATAGAGCTGCTACTGCCACAGCTCTCGGAGTGGAGTTGAGACACGATGCGCGATGACGTAGGTCCCCGTTGGTGAACGGGAGACAGAAATGCGAAATCGTACGATGGATGCTTCTTCTGATTTAAGATTGAATGATTCATTACCCGGATAAGCAGTAGTTGTTAAATCTAATCTCATCCGCATCGTACACACCACCAATTGCGAGGAAACATTGTAATTATCAGTCTTCTCGTACGTTGTTGGCTCGTTGCTATGGAGTTGTTGAACCTGTATGAAGCGAGATCCACAGATACTCTATGATCACGTCTGAGTGAACCTACACCGTAATGTTAAAAAAATGTTCAAAAGTTCTCTTTTCAACTAATGAAGTAGGTATTTTGATATTCAGATTAAATTGTCCTTGATGAACAGTCGTTGGTTAAATCATTGATTAAATCACTTAATAAAGTAGTTCACGCTTGATATTTCACTTGGAACGAGCAGTTTATTGATCCTTGGCCACTAAATACTTTATAACTTTCGTACCACACACACACGCAGCTGGTTGGTAAAGCCATATCTATTAAAATTAAGTTTCTTGACAATTACGACGACTCTTTAGCGTAATTGTATTATCTTCGTGAAGTCGTGTAATTGTGTCCTACTCGAGACTAATTGAGTGTAGTCCTTCTATATACTATACACTCTCCTTTTAGTTTCAACTATTTGAAACTCAAGTCCAATATTCACTAGTTTCGTCAATAAAGTTCAATTAACCCTTTATGCGCGGTTAAACGCCTCTATCAGTTCCTGTCTCTGCTTAGAAAATCAGTTTCCGAAGTTCGTGAATCACGTCACGCAACAAACACAAAACAATCTGGTCGAGTTCAGTACTCTCAATAACTGAGACAAGAATTGTTCTCACACATCTTTGCAGGATGAGAGCCAGCAAGCGACGTCTTCTGGGAAAGAGTATTGTAGGTGCATTGAACTTCTTCGTTGCGCTTACAGCTTTCTTCCACATAAAAGTTGTCTCTAACATCAACTTGGACTTAGCTTTCAAGATATAAATTTTAATTATCACTTGGATATTTGTCCATTAATTAAATCTGAGGTCTCTTCCTCCTCTTTTCATAACAAAAACTCTCAGTGGTGTATAATCTTGTTGTTATCAAAACTTCTTGGTGTTAGCTTATCAGAAAAGATGTCGTACTTGACAAGATAACTCTTCCTTACTTCATATTACGATATTCTGTCTTAATTGACTTTCTTCCTCCTCTTTTCATAACAAAAACTCTTAGTGATGTATAATGTTGTTGTTATCAAAACTTCTGGTGTTAGCTTATCAGCAAAGATGTCGTATTTGACAAGATAACTCTTCCCTACTTCATATTATGATATTCTGTCTTAATTGACTTTAAAGGGGTCGGTGGGATGTTATACTTGCTTTTTCACATAAACCTGTAGTAATTTCAGCTGCTAACAGAATTGTTATAAAACAGAGTACAGTGTCGTTCCACTCTTCAAAACCCGACTACTAATTTAGAATTTATTTGTTTTGAACATGAAAACGATTTGAAATCCGTTCCTAATTTAGTCCCAACCGAGAGTGCCTCTACCCACTGTCAACTCGCCTGCGATTTGGCTGAAAATTCACTGAACCTAGACATATCACAACCCGAGCAGCTCACTCTACCTTTATCGGTTGAGAATAAAAAGGATCAAAAACATAGAGCCATTGCTGTGTTTACCAGGAATGTCATCTATACCATCTCGCTGCACTAGTTATCATCACTATGGAATTGTTTTCTCTTCGTCTGTTTTAAAGTCGAAAGCACATAATGAGTGGTGGCGCTCTATATAAGCGGGACCTCCAGCGCTTAGCAGCCAGTCGCCGACTCACCTCAGAAGATGTTGCCCGCAGCAGGCAATGAAACGTCAGGAAGGAGAATCAGTTTTATATATGGACCACGGCAATTCAGCCCGGAAGTTTTAATTAATGACTTTAATATGTTCTTCGGACTATTCTTGTATGGAATGTATCCAGCCAGACGTCTGTTTATCCTATCACGATTGTATTTCTCTAACCCTGTGATCATTTCTATGTGCAGTCGCTCCACCGGAGCTTCTATGGTGCAGAAGTGAAAACTAGTAGTGGTGCAAACAGAAAAATCTGTTCCGTTTTTTGTCGTATTTGAATCACATTCTCATGCATTCTGTATTAAGTTTCATTTCTCCTCCACGATTCTGAACTTTTATTATGCAGCGTCCTACACCGTGTGAGCACTGACGAGAAACGAGCGCGAGACTTGCTGAAAGTTTCAGCTGCAGCAGCGCACACGTCACTGGACAAATTTAATCCTAGCCGCATCGGCGCCACGCCCACGGCGCGCTGCGAGACGCGATAAGAAGCCAGATATATGACACACAGGCACGGCGGACGCAACCTTGGAGAGGAAATGAACTTTACTATCCATCGCATAGAGCTGCACTTTGTGCACCGGAGCGTCTGCACGTTTCTAACTTCATCCCAGTTAAGCCCGAACTTGTGCTACTGCTCTAATACCTCCGACGTCGAAGAGACGTTACGCTGCGCCTCCCTTCTCTTCGTGACGTATCTCATTCCTAGAAGACACATCTGTTTGTGGCTAAAGACACCGAACTTTGGACCTAACCATCTGTCGCCCACATGACTTTGGAGACAAGTATAAAACCAGCATCCACCCTGATTATCCCAAGAGTTATCTGAGTGGAAGCTTCAAATATCTGTCCTGTTGTCATGAGACAGATTCGTTGTTTCCCATAAAACACTTCACGAGCGTACTGTACCGTCGCTTGTTTCAGGAAGACGCTGCCATATTCATCTCAAATCTTTGGCTAAGCAAAAGCTCCGTCTCAAATTACCTCGGAGGCACGAAGCTTTCTTTCCACTTCTACCTACAGTTGAACCTGTCTGAACTGTATAATACGTACATTCTAAATATGTGTGTTAGTGATGACCCCGCAGGCCGTTACTAAAATAAAATTAATTTTAAATTCACAAATCCATTGTGAACAAACAATAGTGTTGGAAGTTCCATGCGGCTTTTCGCGGATGATGCTGTAGTATACAGAGAAATTGCAGCATTAGAAATTTGCAGCGAAATGCAGGAAGATCTGCAGCGGATGGGCACTTTGTGCAGGGAGTGGCAACTGACCCTTAACAGAGACAAATGTAATATATTGCGAATACATAGAAAGAAGGATCCTTTATTGTATGATAGCGGAAGAAACACTGGTAGCAGTTACTTCTGTAAAATGTCTGGTAGTACGCGTGCGGAACGATTTGAAGTGGAATGATCATATAAAACTATTTGTTGGTAAGGCGGGTGCCAGGTTGAGATTCATTGGGAGAGTCCTTAGAAAATGTAGTCCATCAACAAAAGAGGCGGCTTACAAAGCACTCGTTCGACCTGTACTTGAGTATTGCTCATCAGTGTGGGATTCCTACCAGGTCGACAGAGGAGATAGAGAAGATCCAAAGAAGAGCGGCGCGTTTCGTCAAGGGTTATTTGGTAAGCGTGATAACGTTACGGAAATGTTTAGCAAACTCAAGTGGCAGACTCTGCAAGAGAGGCGCTCTGCATCGCGGTGTAGCTTGCTGTCCAGGATTCGATAGGGTGCGTATCTGGATGAGGTATCGAATATATTGCTTCCCCCAATTTATAACTCCCGAGGAGATCACGAATGTAAAATTAGAGAGATTCGAGCATGCACGGAGGCTTTCCGGCAGTCGTTCTTCCCGCGAACCATACGCGACTGGAACAGGAAAGGGAGGGGGTAATGACAGTGGCACGTAAAGTGCCCTCTGCCGCACACCGATGGGTGGCGTGCTGAGTATAAATGTAGATGTAGATATAGTGTCGAATAGTCTAAGTTATGGCATCTCAAGTTTCACCAGATTTATTAGTTACACTACTTTCTTCTGATAAGGTGACGGGTCTTCGCTGATTTCCTTACGACACCCACCAATGTGCGATTCTGAAATCCCAACAATTTTGATTTCTAATCCCATATCACAAGGAGAACTACAACTGAATAATTGTTTGTGGAGGAGTTGTCTTTTATTAGGGAAAACATACGCAAACACTGTATTATTTACTTGTGTATATAAGTATTTCTACTTGTTTCAGACAGAGACCATTCAACCAAATACCATCTTAAATTACAAGGTGAACGTAATTAAATTTCCAAAGATATATTTTGCGCAGTTATGTAACATAATCAGGTTTAAACAAAACATTCATCGGACTTATATATGACACATACAAGAAGCTGTATGTTTGTTTTGATGGACAAACTATTATAACAAATATCTATCTGCTTTCCCAGAGTGAGTCATACATAGTTGGAGTTCACATTTATGTAACTGGACCATGTATGTTTACTACCTCAGTATAGTGCTTTAGCTGTCACACGGAAAATAAACCTAGCCCTCCTACAACCTCTTAGTGAATTCATACTTTTCTGCAGTAAATGTAGATAATTACTTCGTGTGTTACCCTATAATTTTCTGCGGTGCCCAAGATTCCGTTTCTTTCATCAGTCACAACGATGACCTGATTTACAGTTTTCCCGTTTTTCCTGTTGCTGATATGCGGGCCAGAACATACGTCGCCTATCTCCTTCGAAATCTCTTTCAATTTCTCGTCTCTTTTTAGAAACTTTCTGACACATGCCACCTCTACGACGTCGATGCTTATGCTTCGTCTGCTTCAGCATACGTACACAGAGTAGACTGTGTGCGTTGTGGCAAATATGTAGTTACGGAATGTAGTTGCAGTTGAACCACATTTACCTGGACTAGGTTGACCGTAGATCATGCGGATTACCGAAAATTTCGATAATTTTTTTAATTCAGAAAAAGTACAATGACAGTAAAAAGCTATAATCACCTATTTAAATTTATTTTCACGTAGACGCACAAACTCTACACTAAACCCACATAAATTTTGACAGCATTTTGGAAAAAAAACATACTCAGTTTCACAAACTGATACAATCAATAAGTCTCTTTCGAGACAGATTGGTGGGTCGTTCTTGTGCATCACGTAGTCGCAGGAGTTTCACTAGTATCAGTTCGGCCGAAATGGTTTCCATATGCAGTTACAAATAAACTATAACAGAGGCCAGTTACGATGTTGCCTCTCTGTGTGCCACAGTGTCTTTATAACGAGCGTCAACTTCGTCAGTATCAATAAACGGCGATAACCATCAGGAATCATCATTTAGAAACAAAATTCTTTACGTTATTCTTCAGATTTGGCACATCCGGCCCTCTCTAGTTCGGATCCCAGTTTATCCGCACTGGTTGTTGCAGTAACTGTATAGCATCTGCTACTCCGGAAGTAATAGAGGTCAGACTCGACAACGGTAGTCATTAAATTTATATTCCGCCATCCGCCATATGTAGATTTCAAGACTTAGTCAACAAGAAACACTGAGAGTGTTAAATAAATTCAAAGAGAGAAAGAGGCAGTAGCTCCGTGGCAAAAATTTAGATGTACTGTGTACAATGGATAAAGTAGAATTTTTGGGAAAAATGTACTGAATTTGGTGTTGGTGTCACACACAACATATCGCTTCCTTAAGGACTGCAAAGACAAGATTTGACAAAATTACAGCTCCTACAGAGGCGCTTAAGGAATAATTCTTCCCGCACTCTATACCTCAACGGAAGAGGAGCTAGAAGTCCCGTTGACCTCTAGTATCGATTTGATATGATTTATTTTAGCACAAGTACTTACTTACGTATTAAATATCAAATATATCGGCATGCCCCCATCGTACTGTATACACAGTTCCATATGTCTCCGTGTTCTTATAGGCATATTTTTGAACACGTTCGATGTTACAACGTGAGATGCATCCTCAACAGCACTGCAAGGTTGTTCGTTTGTAGCATAGCGACGTGCAGATACAGGCGCCTTAATATAACGAGTTGTTAGGCGTGTGAGGTCAGGACTTCTTGGTAACCATTTCAAGGGAGCTGGCGTTACTGATAAACCACGACGTATCAACGGTCCTGGAAAGCGTTCATTTAGGAACTCGTGCACTGCAAAAGCGTAGTGAGGTGGCGCTCAGTCTTGCTACAACTATATGCGTTCTGTGAGGTCCCTTTCCTCCACGTTAGTAAAACGTTTAAATGTGACAGTCAGAGTCACTTAAAAACAGTACAAACCAAGGTGACGTTCTGATGGCATCTCTGCCAGTATCACCACGTGAGGCGTGTTCCTTTCTAGCTCGACTGTGTAAGGAGGTTCTCTTTGGCTGAATACGTTTGTCTAACAGGTCTGAACTTAAAGATATTTTTTCATGTATCTCGCATCGTTTCCCTCGGTATACTGATTTCAGAAGCACGATCACATGCAGACTTCATAGGACATTGCTCAGTTCCAGCACAGACTCCGGCACATGTTTCTTCTCGTGTCTTCTTCCTACCACTTCGCGTCCTGTTTTTAACACTGCCCAAAAGCAAAAGCATGTCTTTCTCAATTTATAAGCGTTGCCCATCGCGGTGGAGCCTTATTAAATCTTTCTTCGAATAATCTCTTAATCTCATTGGCTGCCCTGTGTGTTGTCATTCGTGCAGCCCCATATAGTTGCCACTAAAGGCTCCTCAGTTTTGTAACTATGACGGCTCACATCTTTCTTGGCTACAAATTAAAACTCGATTGCGACTGCGATTGCGAATTCCAACAATTGACAAGAAGTAACATAGCTACCAACCTGTGTAAATAATATTTGATTCTAAACACGGATTACAGTGGAACACGAAGTTCTCGCCCATCCTGTAGTCCAGTGTATGTACTGAGTAAACTCCGGAAATAGTTTATATAGGAGGGAGACTACAATTCTGTAGTTTAATGGAAATAATCATATTTTCGAAATAATGATGTTGTACCTTTTGCTCTGGAGACCACTAATGAATTAACATTGGACTTCGATACACTGTAGATAAGGACACCTTATATGTTGACCGGATCTTGTAATGCCGGTCATAGATTCCAAGTTCATCAAGCCTGGCATTTTATATTGCCCTTTAACGTCACACAGTTTCAAAAATAAAGGTCGAGTGCACTTGGAAAATTACTTAGGTAATAAGAGATCCTTAACGCCGCCTGACAACTAAGTCGGAGAGATGTGAGGAGAAACGTATATAGCAATTGTGACACGTAAATGTAGAATTCTTCTTTTTAAGGTTCAAAATGTGATTTCAAAGGAAAACTTACAATACCTCTCTGTGGAAAGTACTTTCATTTCTGCCAAACTCTTTACTCTCTGAAAGGCGGCATACGAAATCCTTATTTAGAATATACGAAGAGGCGAAGGAAAGGCTGCCGCCATCTCTCGACCAGTCGGTGGAAGCTTCTAGTGTGCTGCTCCAGCGGTAGGCGGCAGCAGCGCTGCAGGCAACTTCGATTGGCGTCCAAACCGAAATGTAATAGTATCACTGAATTCAATTTCGACTTTCCCTTAAAACTTCATCGGACAGCACTTCATAAGTAAATAACATAAGGTGGATGTATTTCTAAGCTACTTTCCTCACTGAGAAACTCTTGTTACTCTTTGCCATTTAATTTTCACTTCCATTTTTGATCGAAGAAATTTGACGTGTAATTTCTTTTTTTAATGTATTTCGGCAACAATATGATACTGTTGTCAGTTGGCACGTTAACATTAATCAGGAATTTCTTACGAGGTATAAATTCGAGTTTGTAACCAATGATTAATTAACGTGAAATGGATAGGTTTTATATTTATCTCTACAGATTTTACAAGCCACATAAATACTCATGTAATCATTGATTAATGTTCTTATCAGTGTTTAAAGTATACCCTGGTCTTACTAAAGTTTAAAATATAAGAATAATTTAAATACGGTATTTCCACAGGTCGCGCGTTCAAGCCTGATATGTTTGAAGATGTTCTCATTGTAAAACATTGTGGTAAGTATGAGTTATATGACCTGAATAGTCCTCACTATTGAGGACCGAGAAGGCTCTTGATCAAGTCCTACATCTACATGGATTTTCTGCAAAGCACATTTAAGTGTCTGGCAGAGGGTTCTTCGAACCACCTTCACAATTATCTATTATTCCTATCTCCTATAGCTCGCGGAAAGAACGAACACCTATATCTTTCCGTACGAGCTCTGATTTCCCTTATTTTGTCATAGTGATCGTTTCTCCCTATGTAGGTCGGTGTCAACGAAATATTTTCGCATTCTGAGGATAGAGTTCGTGATTAAAATTTCGTGAGAATATTCCATCGCAACGTAAAACGCCTTTCTTTTAATGATGTCCAGCCCAAATCCTGTATGATTTCAGTGACCCTCTCTCCCCTATTTCGCAATAATACAAAACGTGCTGCCTTCTTTGAACTTTTTCGATGTAGTCCGTCAGTCCTATCTGGTAAAGATCTCACACCGCGCAGCAGTATTCTAAAAGAGGATGAACAAGTGTAGTATAGCCAGGCTCGTTAGTAGATCTGTTACATTATCTAAGTTTCCTGCTAATAAAACTCAGTCTTGGGTTCACCTTCTCCACAACATTTTTTATGTGTTCCTTTCAGTCTAAGTTGTTCGTAATTTTAATTCCTAGGTATGTAGTTGAATTTAAGGCCTTCAATTTGACTCATTTACAATTAACCGAAGTTTAATGGATTCCTTTTAGCACTCATGTGGATACGTTACACTTTTTGTTATTTAGGGTCAATTACCAATTTTCGCACCAAACAGATATCTTTTCTAAATCTTTTTGCAATTTGTTCCAATCTTCTGATGACTTTACTAGACGATAAACGACAACGTCATCTGCAAACAACCTAAAACGGTCGTTCAGACTGTCTCTCAAATCGTTTATACAGATAAGGAACAGCAAAGGGATTATAACAGTACCTTGGGGAACGTCAGAAGCCGGCCGAAGTGGCCGAGCGGTTCTAGGCGCTTCAGTCTGGAACCGCGCGACTGCTACGGAGGCAGGTTCGAATCCTGCCTCGGTCATGGATGTGTGTGATGTCCTTATGTTAGTTAGGTTTAAGTAGTTCTAAGGTCTAGGGGACTAATAACCATGGTCGTTAAGCCCCACAGTGCTCAGAGCCATTTGAGCCATTTGAACGCCACAAAGCACTTCTGTTTTACTCTACGACTTTCCGTCAGTTGCTACGAACTGTGACCCTTCTGACAGGAAATCATGAGTTCAATTACATAAATGAGACTTTATTCCATAAGCACGCAATTTCGCTACAAGCTGCTTGTGTAGTACAGTGTCAAAAGCCTTCCGGAAATCCAGAAATACGCAATCAATCTAAAATTGACTGTGTGTCAATAGACAGTTTTCTTCGAGGTAATTCGTAATGTTCAATCACAATATGTGTTCCAAAATCCTGCTGCATATCGACATGAATGATATTGGCCGGTAACTTAGTGGATGACTCGCATTACATTTGTTAAATATTGGTGTGACCTGTGCAACTTTCCAGTCTTTGGGTACGGATCTTTCGTCTGGTGAACGGTTTATACGATTGTTAAGTATGGAACTGTTGCATTAGTATACTCTGAAACGAACCTATTTGGTATACAGTTTGGACCGGTAGACGTTCTTTTATTAAGTGCTTTAATCGCTTCATTACTCCGAGGATATTTACTTCTACGTCACTCGAGGTGGCAGCTCTTCTTGACTCGATTTCTGGAATATTAACTTCGTCTTCTTTTGTGAAAGAGTTTCGGAAATCTATATTTAGTTACTCTGCTTTGGCAGTACTGTCTTCGATATTATCTCCATTGCTGCCACGCATAGAAGGCATTGATTGCGTCTTGCCCCTAGCATACTTCTTCGGATTTTCTGCCAGGTTTCGAGACAAAGGTTCGTCGTGGAAACTGTTATAAGCACCTCCCGCAGAAGTCCGCACTAAATTTCGAGCTTCTGTAAGAGACGGCCAAACCTGTGGATTTTGCATCTGTTTAAATTTGGCTTGTTTGTTTCGTTGTTTCTGAAACAGTTTTCTGAGCCGTTTTGTGTACCACGGAGGGTCAGCTCCGTCGTTGTTATTTGGTATAAGTCTCTAAATTGTTGCAGACACTATTTCTTTGAATTCAAGCCACATCTGGTATACACTTATATTGTTAATTCGGAAGGAATGGAGAGTGTCTCTCAGGAAGGCGTCAAGTGAACTTTTATCTCTGCTTTTTTCAATAGGTATATTTTTAGTTTATTTGTGGGGGATTTAGGGGTTACAATACTCAGTCTCGCGACGGCAACCCTCTGTTCACTAATCCCTGTATCCGTTTTGATGCTCGGGATTATTTGTTGATTATAAAATATTCGATAATGCCACGTTTTCAGCTGAAACCAATATAGGAAATTGCTTTTTTCATTAGAATTAATGTTTCACATCTGCTGTTTCAAGTGATTAGATATAGTCAAACATGGCTGTGATTATGTGTTAAAGTCTTCAACTTTCTTCTCCACGTCTGATGAGGATAGCACTTAATACTGACATCTTCTGTGATATCAAACAGGGAAGGAAATTTATTTTCGTTTTTAATTAAATTTGTTCATCTTTCGTCTAACAGGACTTTAGTGCTACTTTCCTACTGATTTGCCTGTGGAAGCTGCGATTGTCAATATTTTACTCAGTTGTTGCCCTTAATATCAACTGCTGGAAGTATGGAAAGTACTTTTTATTAAGTTGAAAATTAGATTTGCTGAAATGTAGATTTTGAAATGATATTTCTGATGGAGTGTAGCTTTGGAAGCATCACAGTTTTTTACTTAATGATATGTAAGCCTGACAAATTCTGGATTTATATTAGTGAATTTAGATTTAGCTACTACTGCCACAAAAATAACCACAAATTTTGAGGAGATGCAATATCAACGACTTAACACATTTTTCATATTTTGATTCCCTCGTGTTCAACAAGAAAATATTTTGGGGCTATTCCTTGGTTAAGCAGTAAGTATTTATCATACAACAGAAGGTAATTAGAGTCGTGTATGGGATTCACACATGCACATTCTACAAGGATCCGTTCAAGCAGCTCGGAATTTTAATTGTAATCTCCTCAGACCGAAATTGCCACGCATTAGACACTTTGTCAAGAGCTCATTTGAGATTTAGTGTAATACAAATATACACAAAAAGAACACTACAAGAAATACTGGTAATCACCAACATCTAGTGAATCTACATTCGGCACTAAAGGAATGAAATTCACAGGCATAAAATCTGTAGATAATCTATCTACGGAAATTAATTGTCTGCTAAAGGCTTTAGTGTTTCAAACGCATATTAAAACAGGTTATCTGTGACAGTAACTTGAATACAGTTCACATATTCTTGAATTGAGATAAATAGTGAGTTAAAAACCTAGAAATTATCATCATGTGGCCATACAAGTACATTTGTTAAAGAAATGTGTACTATTGCCATAGTTTGATTTTGAAGGCCTGATGGGCAGCCATGCATGCAGCCTAAATTTTGGAAATTAAAGTCCGCATGTTACGCAAACAACTGTTTTATAATTTCTAAACATGTATCAGCACGCACAAAAAAGTTAAGGGATTCGTCAATACCAAATTCCGAGCTGCTCTTGTCAGTCAGCTATACAGGACAGACAAGCAGAAATTTTAAACCAATATGTTAGGAACACCTCACAGCCCTTAAGAGTAATAGCTCACGTAGAATATTTGCTAACCAGTTAATAACCCCACCCACTACCCATCTAAAACAGACAAATTGAAATGTACTGAACTCTATACACAGCCTATACCAAAATCTAATTATAAAGCAAACTACCAAATACAGAAGGACAACAGATTATAAACGAATACACTGCATTACTGTACACGTTAAAGAACTACATTGCTCAACAAAAGGTTGGAATGCTGTCTTCAGATGTAGTCAACGATATTAAAGGTCTCATTCGCCTAGGCACTTCGTGCATTATCCAGTTAGAGCACACACAGTGGTCAGTGTTTACTACTGGCAGGCTTTGTGGCGTTTCTCAGTGCCGCAGCGGCAATCCGCGAGCTGTCCAGTATCAACAGCAGCTTCATTCAGTTTGCGTTCAGCACCGCAGTAACATGTCACGTAGAGGCATACAACACTCTGATAGAGTCAGGACAGTGAATTTACTTTCAGCAGTTCATACACAGCAAGATATTGCCGATCGGTTACATGCCACTCAGAATTATATGTCAGAGGCGTGGAAAAAGTACATGGAGACAGGAAATGTTAACGATAGAGCTCGCAGTGGTAGTCCTTGTATGACAGCACCAATGCAGGATCGATTCCTTCAACTGTCGGCACGCAAGTGCCCAACATTAACTTAAATGGTTGAAAGGGCTCTAAGCACTATGGGACTTAACATCTGAGATCATCAGTCCCCTAGACTTAGAACTACCTAAACCTAACTAACCTAAGGACATCCATGCCCGAGGCAGGATTCGAACTTGCGACCGTAGCAGCGGCGTGGTTCCGGACTGAAGCTCCTAGAACCGCTCGGCCACAACGGCCAGTCCAACAATAAGTGCCAGAAATATTGGAAATGACTTCTCACGGCTACAGGGATTCGTTTTTTATACCAAACAGCGCGTAGAAGACTGCATCAGTGTGGTCTTCGTTCTAGAAGTCCAATGAGAATGGAACCGAAGCAATCGAACGACCTGGGCCCTTGTATTTCAGAACTGGACCAATGTAGAATGGAGTAATGTCCGTTTGCTGACGAGACCAGGATTGGTTTGCGGCCGGACACTAGCCTTGTTATGGTTGGAGAAGCGCTAGACGACACCAGCAACATCCATACATTCAGGAAGTCCATCCGTTTGAAAACGAAGGACCCCTCTAATTCTCATCTACTGCAGTTTGACTGTGTCTGATACCTCCAACACGTCTTTCAAACGATTGTAAGGCTCTAAAGACGTGGAATCGGTGACAATTTAATCCTAGTCGACGACAAATGCAAGACCGCGCCGCAGTCTTGGAGTGTCTCGGTATCTTCAATATTTAACCGTATGCATTGGTCAACACAGTCCCAGACATGTATGCAAGTGTGCAGACATGGGACCTCTTGAGGGTGGCTATTGCAGAGCGTCGAAATCCATTTGATAATCTTCAGTTTTCAGAACGTCACTAAAGCTGCCATTGAAGCGTGGGACCTCATACCTCAAGATAAACTTGATGGTCCCATCCATGACATCCCTCTTACAGTGGAAGAACTCACCATGTACGGGGAGTACATATTCCGTACCAACGACTGATAATTATCATCAGCCGGCCGGAGTAGCCGAGCGGTTCTAGGCGCTTCAGTCTGGACCCGAGCGACCGTTACGGTCGCAGGTTCGAATCCTGCCTCGGGCATGGATGTGTGTGATGTCCTTAGGTTAGTTATTTTTAAGTAGTTCTAAGTTCTAGGGGACTGATGACCTCAGCTGTTAAGTCCCATAGTACTCAGAGCCATTTGAACCATAATTATTGTCATGAGATAAACATTATCACTGATTTTGTTTTCAAGCCATACACGTAGGAGAGAGCCTGCTTTCTTTTGTAACGATTTTTTGTAACTAAACAAAATCGTTCGTGTTTTCAGGAGGAATTACGTTTATTTTGGCAATATAGTACTGTACAAATCTCAAGTAATTGTAGTAAGCTAGTGATATCTCAATCTTTTGTTGAGCTGTGCATGTAAGAAGGGCAATAAACGCGCACAGGTAGACATGAGGGTCAGCACTGGTCGTTGAAGAGGAAATCTTTATTTCTGTTGCAAATCGATTTACTCACTGCGTGACCATAAATGGTGTACTTAAAATGAGAATAAAATTGTCAGGCTGCACTATAAGATACTAAATCAGCCCAACTATGCAAATAAGGAGATACAGAAGATCGTTTGCTTCAAAATAACTTTGTGGACTTATAAATACAAGCAGTACAACTGCAATATCTGTATGTATCGATGAAGAGTACCTGTCAGACCGGAGGTACAAATGCTACTGGGCTAACTGCTTACAGGGTCCTACGCAAGTATGCTGATTACTAAAGCTGGACGAAACAGCCCTCTTTAATTTTGTCAATGCAAGTAGAAGACATAATGAAAAACATTACCTAAGCCATGCTCGCAGTAAGACCCTTAAACGTAAAAATCTGTAGAATGATTAATAAAATCATGAAACTGACACCGTTCAAGCCTTCTGACCTGAGTTTCAGGAACCATGTCCGAATGTACGTGATTTTTTTGTCCCACTAAGTACGAAATGGTTGCAGGAAAAATGTGAAGACATCTAAAAAGATGTGATTGTCGGAAGGACAGACTCAGCATTCAGGAAAGTCAAAACAACCTTTGGTGACATTAAAAGCAACGGTGGTAACATTAAGAGTGCAACGGGAAATCCACTGTTAAATGCAGAGGAGAGAGCAGATAGGTGGAAAGAATACATTGAAAGCCTCTATGAGGGTGAAGATTTGTCTGATGTGATAGAAGAAGAAACAGGAGTCGATTTAGAAGAGATTGGGGTTCCAGTAATAGAATCGGAATTTAAAAGAGCTTTGGAGGACTTACGGTCAAATAAGGCAGAAGGGATAGATAAGATTCCATCATAATTTCTAAAATCATTAGAGGAAGTGGCAACAAAACGACTATTCACGTTGCTGTGTAGAATATATGAGTCTGGCGACATACCATCTGACTTTAGGAAAAGCATCAGCCACACAATTCCGAAGACGGGAAGAGCTGACAAGTGCGAGAATTATCGCACAATCAGCTTAACAGCTCATGCATCGAAGCTACTTACAAGAATAATATACAGAAGAATTGAAAAGAAAATTGATAATGCGCTAGGTGACGATCAGTTTGGCTTTAGGAAAAGTAAAGGCACGAGCGAGGCATTTCTGACGTTACGGCTAATAATGGAAGCAAGGTTCAAGAAAAATCAAGACACGTTCATAGGATTTTTCGACCTGGAAAAAGCGTTCGACGATATAAAATGGTGCAAGCTGTTCGAGATTCTGAAAAAAGTAGGAGTAAGCTATAGGGAGAGACGGGTCATATACAATATGTGCAACAACCAAGAGGGAATAATAAGAGTGGACGATCAAGAATGAAGTGCTCGTATTAAGAAGGGTGTAAGACAACGCTGTAGCCTTTCGCCCCTACTCTTCAATCTGTACATCGAGGAAGCAATGATGGAAATAAAAGAAAGGTTCAGGAGTGGAATTAAAATACAAGGTGAAAGGATATCAATGATACGATTCGCTGATGACATTGCTATCCTGTGTGAAAGTGAAGAAGAATTAAATGATCTGCTGAACGGAATGAACAGTCTAATGAGTACACAGTATGGTTTGAGAGTAAATCGGAGAAAGACGAAGGTAATGAGAAGTAGTAGAAATAAGAACAGCGAGAAACTTAACATCAGGATTGATGGTCACGAAGTCAACGAAGTTAAGGAATTCTGCTACCTAGGCAGTAAAATAACCTAAGACGGACGGAGCAAGGAGGACATCAAATGCAGACTCGCTATGGCAAAAAAGGCATTTCTGGCCAAGAGAAGTCTACTAATATCAAATACTGGCCTTAATTTGAGGAAGAAATTTCTGAGGATGTACGTTTGGAGTACAGCATTGTATGGTAGTGAAACATGGACTGTGGGAAAACTGGAAGAGAATCGAAGCATTTGAGATGTGGTGCTATAGACGAATGTTGAAAATTAGGTGGACTGATAAGGTAAGGAATGAGGAGGTTCTACGCAGAATCGGAGAGGAAAGGAATATGTGGAAAACACTGATAAGGAGAAGGGACAGGATGATAGGACATCTGCTAAGACATGAGGGAATGACTTCCATGGTCTAGAGGGAGCTGTAGAGGCCAAAAACTGTAGAGGAAGACAGAGATTGGAATACGTCAAGCAAATAATTGAGGACGTAGGTTGCAAGTGCTACTCTGAGATGAAGAGGTTAGCACAGGAAAGGAATTCGTGGCGGGCCGTACTTTACTCTGGCGGACCATATGAGTTCGTGTTTCTGGAGTACCAATCTGACCCACAGGTTTGGACCTTCAGTAAGTAAACAGGACTACCGTGGTATTGTAAGCGCTGGGACGGATTTGGTTGGCTATGGTCCACTGTTGCGTAAGTAACAGACCCTTAAACGTAAAAATCTGTAGGATGATTAATAAAATCATGAAACTGACAGCGTTCACGCCCTCTGGCCTGTGTTTCAGGAAACATGTCCGAATGTACGTGGTTTTTTTGTCCCCCTAAGTACTTTACTCTGGCGGACCGTATGAGTTCCTGGTTCTGGAGTCTAGCTGTCATTGCAGTCGATCAGTCGCCGCAATGATCGGTCTGCTGCTAGTTAACAGAGTGGTGTCGTCCGCAGACTGGACCAGGATGACTTGAGGTACCACAGGTAAATCATTAACGTAATCAAGAAAAGTTTTGGTAACAAGACTGATCCTTATGGAAGGCCTTCCTGAACTTGTTCGCAACTCGACTGCTGTCCGTTGAGTTTAACCATAATCTGCCGGTTCTATAAAAAGCTGTTGATTAATTGTATGCAATCGCCCGGCAGATGTTACAGGTCATGAAGTTTTTGAAGCAGCTTATCCCTCCACACTCTGTCATAAGCGTTCTTATGTCCAGAAACAGGGCAATCGTATAGCTGGAGACATTAGTGTTTTATGCGATGTGTTCTGAGTCCCGCCGACAGTGAAGGTTGAAAAGCAAACTAACCCGTTCTCTTAGCATCGTGGTCCATGATGATAGGTCCTAAGCGGATCAAGATGAGTGGCTCTAAGCCCTTTGATAGTGTCGGTAAGGGGCTAATCGGCCAATAACTCGCGGGATGGCTTGGGTCTTTCCCTGGTTTGGGGAGCGAAACGACACGGGCGGCAAAGCGTTTGCAGTTCAGTCTGTCCCAGGGGAGGATTGAAATCTCAAGAGTTTTATGATCTTTCAGACTTCTGCAGGCGTTGTAAGGTCTGGGTCTATACGTTGGTCTGCTTCCTTAATTTCTTGAGCTCTCTGACTAACCCGTCCAGCATCCACATCGTTCCGTAAGACGTCTAGAGTATGTTGAGCAAAAATTTCTGCTTTTCCCTGTGGGCCATAGAGAAGGACTGTAGGACTTTGAATATCTCTTGCAAGTGGTTTAATATTTCGGAGACTGCTTACCAAGCTCCAATGATAGCGATTCTGATACACAAGGGCAGCCGTCTTATGGTTCTACTCTGTGTTCCCTGTCCATCTGTGCAGTTCTCGTGAGAGCCTCTTCATCTCCCTCTGGTCAGCCGGATTTAGAAGCAGTTGACAGAGTCTCCTCACTCTGTTCTTGAGGGTTTACAACTCTTGCTCAATGGTGAATAAGTCTCATGGTACGATGTATGTCGTTCCACTGTGACAGAGGCCCTCTGGGAAGCGCGTAGTATTTTGCTTGGAAGAGTAGACATGGCATCATCTACCTGTTGTGGAGACATCTTCAGTAGGGTTAACATTATTATTAAGCCACCTCTCAAATTGCTCCCAATGGATTTCATTTGATGATGAGGTAGTGAGATGAAAGCGAGTCTCTGATATCACCCAATCACAGGATGATGGTAAGACCTCAGATCGTTTACGTTTGTAACCGGAGATTTAGCTTCAAGTTCTTTAACATCACTGTATACAAAATATCAGCATTTTGTGCGGAATTCGACGGAATTTGGATCGGGTCCTCGGGGCTAAATATTAGCCCCTCCAGACGTTCTTCCAGCTGGTAACGGCGAACCCCCCCGTGGTTTGATGCGCCTGAGGTTCCATGCGTAGTGCTTGTCGTTAAAATCACCACACAATACCCCTTTCAGTAATGGTCGAAAAGTACTTGAAAATAATTCTTTTCAAACGTCCGCTACGGGCTGAAGTATGCCGCAACGGATATGATGATCCCGTATGATGTAGTAATGATGGTCGCCGTTGCTTACAGCCTCCTACACGACCGATCTATCCTTCATCCTGTCATGGTCTTTAGGTTAAACGGCTGAGTAGGGTGGATCTGCCAATCCGTGACGAAAATGCTATCAATATGGCGCCAAGCGATGAAAGGTTCCAACTCGAGTTTCCTTTGCATTGAATATATAGAGTGAGTTGTCGGTGGTCCTTCCAGGTCCATGAGCCTTGCTGGAGACAAAGACAGACATAGTTCCCTCAAAAAGAATGATTAATTTCTTAACTGTGTTAGGGGTAGCCGAAATTTGCGCATGGTATCTTTGATGATGGTAAAGATGTCCCCGTTTTTCAGTGGCGTGATGAAACGTTTGAGGCTATTAAATATTCCCTAAGGTTCTAGGAGTCGAATAATGGTTGTCAGTTACTCGAAGTGATTGGCCTGACCATCCTCTCGGTGAACCAGTCGACTTAATCTGGTGAGGTGACAGAAACCACAATGGTTTTTTCTAACTGACTGCACGCTACGACAAATGTTTCAGCGCCAGTGGCGACTCTGTCGGGAAATAGTGAAAGACGTATAATTCAGATACCATGGTGTATTTGTGTTTGGCGTGAAAAACCATCACGAAATTTATTTTGGGAACGTCTCCTGTAGAGCCGAAAACGTGCTATTACACACTGGTCACCTGACGAACCGTTTGCGAAGTAATAGCGAATTTGACTGACTTTAATGTGTCTGACTTTAATATGAAATTCTGTCCTACTTGTTACTAATGTAAGAGGCCGTACTGAAAAATAATGCCTATGAATTTTGTATCTGAAAACTCTTATAAAGCTTTTTAAATAAAACAAACGTTATGAACATTCTACACCTTTATTTGTCACGTCCACATTTTTATTTCTCAACGTAGTCATCCTGGCGATGAACACGTTTCTGGCAACGAAAAGACGAGTTTGTAGACACCGTTTAACCTTCTTGACGTAGCCACAATCTCATCTCCTCTAGCACCGCTTCGTCGCTATCAAAGTGAAGTTTTCGAAAGTTTTCTTTACGTTTTGCATCGAGATGAAAATCGGAAAGATCCAATTCGGGACTGCATGGAGGATGATCGATGAATTGGACCCAAAGCGTTGAAATGCTGCAGATGTCGCAGCGCTCGTGTGTGGACTGGCGTTGTCATGCTCAAGGAGAGGGTTCTCCATGTGTGGACGAATTCTTCGAATTCGAGACTCGATTACAGTCTGCTGTTTCTCACGCACTGGCATAAGTTATATACCGACATGTTGCAAATTGCAAATAAGTAGACACGAAGAATAAAATGTAGAAAGTTAATAACGTTTGCTTTACCTGAAAAGTCTTACGAATTTTCACATATAAAATTCGGAGGCATTGCTTTTCAGTGCGCCCTCGTATTTAAATTGTAAGCTTTTCGATTATTTCCGGATAATTTGGCTCAAATTTTACCGACGCTTCATAGTTTGGCGATGTGGTGCATTCATAGCTGAATAGTGACATATTTTTCTGCCGTCATAAGACAACGTCTAACTAGCTAATGTCGTCCTAGATGGAGAGATCGAGCATGGTTCGTATATTGAGCTGCAAGATCACTTGCGGCAATCGCCTAGATGTTTCTATCTGAGATCTGCTCAAAAGTGAAGTTCAAAATGGTTTAAACGGTTCTGGGCACTATGGGACTTAACTTCTGACGTTATCCGTCCCCTAGAACTTAGAACTACTTAAACCTAACTAACCTAAGGACATAACACGCACCCGTGCCCGAGGCAGGATTCGAACCTGTGACCGTAGCGGTCGCGCGGCTCCAAATTGTACCGCCTAGAACTGCCCAGCCACTCGGCCGGCAAAAGTGAAGTGCACTGTATTCCTTCTGATATGGTTGAGGAACTGGAACCGCGAATAGCGCAGCCTTGTCAGAATTTACATCATCATAAGGGATACTTTAAGGAATTTCTAAAGCACCGCAGAGACGAGACCAGCATTGTATTAAAATACTAGAACGACAGAAGAAACTCCTTCTGTAACAGTTACGAGTGTACAGTAAACTGTAACACGTAACGTGACGAAACGGTATTTCATTGCTTTTTAAAGTAGGCTATGGAAGAAATGTGATGTCAGTTAGATTGAGACTTCTCATTTGAAAAAGATTTATGCTATCTAGGACGATATTTCATACTGAAGTCGGTGACGACTCGACGCGGAACCATACATTCGCTATTACATCGCTTACGGCTCGTTTGCTAATCCAAGTATACTGGAACATATGATTTACCTCCAAGAGTGACATGGTGAAATTGCGAAGAGCGACAGAATGAGATGGCGACGCTTCACCTCCTTCGTGAATTTCAGGACTAATGTGAAGAACGCAAAACCTCACAATCAGGCAGACAGCCGCCATTTCTTCAACCTCCAATCACATTAATGTGATCACTATTTACGTTCGACGTCAACGTACACTAACAGCAATAGCAGTGGAAGGTATAAAAAGTGCGTCGGGGGGAATGCGGAAAACAGTCGCTCTGGTTATGTGGGAACGGAGACATTTATCTTATGTCCCATAGGGCATGACCATTGGCTTCCGGCCAGGGATGGTAACATTTCCGAAACGTGTAAGTTTTTTTAACTGTTTGCATGCCGCCATGGCCGGCCTCAGTGGCCGTGCGGTTCTAGGCGCTACAGTCTGAAACCGAGCGACCGCTACGGTCGCAGGCTCGAATCCTGCCTCGGGCATGGATGTGTGTGATGTCCTTAGGTTAGTTAGGTTTAATTAGTTCTAAGTTCTAGGCGACTGATGACCTCAGAAGTTGCATAGTGCTCAGAGCCATTTGAACCATGGTTAAAGGACACTGTGCATAGCAAAACGGTGCTACTCGAAACCTGCGCCGAGCCAACTGTGGTGTATCACGGACCTTGCATGACAAGAGTGGTCGATGGCTGCGGAGACGTGTAAGGGCGAACAGACGTTCAGGTATTTAGCAGTTGGCCGCCAAGATGAACAAAGGGACGAACAGGTGTCTCCTGAACGACAGTTCAGTAATTGAAAATACACGATTTATTCTACTGAATTTATTTGTTTGAATATCTCCGTTATAATTGCTGTGTTGGCCCTCCGTAGCAGGCGTTTGGTTCATGTACCCATGATGGGTGACGACAGTCGTCCAGGAACGCAAATCGACGTCCACTGAGGGGTGACAAGTGGTGTTTTCAGACGAATCACATTTTATGCCCCATAGAACAGATGGCCGTTGAGGTATAAGGCGTGGAGCGCCTGAAATCAAAAACTCTGTAACAATCGTCAGAAGGGGCCAGGCCGTAGGACGGATCATTATGACCCGGGGAACGTTTCCTTAGCATCCCCTGAGCCATCTCGTCATTCTAGAAGACACAATGAATCAACAGAGGCACGCGTCTATCCTTGTAGACTACGTCCAGCCACACAAGCAGTTTGTTTTCCCTTGGCACGATGACGTCACCCAGCACCGCAGTGAAATGTGTCCCACGGCTGAAAGTGTACGCGGTGGTTCGAAGGGCATCACGATGAGTTTACCACACTTCTCTGATCGCCAAACTCCCCGGATAAAAAACCCAATAGATATTCAGTGGGCCAACCTAGATAAGGCTCTTTGTGCCACGGATCCTCAACCGAGAAACCTAGTGGAAATGGTGACGGCACGGAGTCGGCGAATATCCGTCCGTAGCTTCCAGAACGTCACTGACTGCCTTCCTGCATGTCAAGTAGCGGTCTGCGTTGCAAAATATTGTTATTCAGGTTTTTGAGAGGTACTCAGATTAATGTGATTGGACATTTTATATCGTACAGAGTATTTTCAACCATGTTAGCTTTCGCTAATAATTTTGATACAAATTGCGTAAATGTACGTAGGAATTATGTACTTTAACGTAGAATGAGATTTTCACTCTGCAGCGGAGTGTGCGCCGATATGAAACTTCCTAGGACATTAAAACTGTGTGCCGGGCCGAGATTCGAACTCGAAACCTTTGCCTTTCGCGGGCAAGTGCTCTACCAACTGAACTACTGAAGCACGACTCACGCCCCGTCCCCACAGCTTTACGTCTGCCAGTACCTCCTCTCCTACCTTCCAAACTTAACAGAAACTCTCCTGCGCAGGAGTCGTGCTTGGGTAGCTCAGTTGGTAGAGCACTTGCCCGCGAAAGGCAAAGATCCCGAGTTGGAGTCTCGGCCCGGCACACAGTTTTAATCTACCTTAACGTACTTTCCACTTGCTGCTTTTGAGTGACAGAAAAGTAGCCTCGTAAACATTGGTCTGCACGAACAATGCTGCAGAACTTTTTGATTCCTTTCAGCAGTAGCTGAAGCTGTATGTTGGAAGCTATATGTTGTTTGATATTTCTCACGTACCCGAAGTCATTCCATTTCTCTTGACAAAGCGAAACTATTCTCGTCCGACCACTTCTGTGTATTCTTAGATTTTTCTGGGAGAATGCTCATCAAACTAGAACACATGAAACATTTATTCGTCATATTACACAAATAAATAAAAAATTTACTTAACCTTAACACACCTGTTTGTCACAGGAGTACTGGATAATTTACAACTGTCACAAGCTAGCAAAGTATCACTTGATTCGCTATTTAACAAACTGTTCTCTGGAGGTACAACGTTCAACACTTTAAAAAATGTATGCCAACCTGAAAATTTAACTGCTCGTAGTCCTATGATTTTGACTACTCAATGTAAGGTTTCTAATTGGAGTGAGCTCTATCTGCTGAAAACTACACTGACCTAAGCGTGAAGGTGCTGCTATGCTGAGAGGGGGCATAGTCTTCTGCAGATTTCCCATACATAGTTGCGGATTGCAGCGAGCTCTCGATAATGTCTGTGGCATCGATTCAAGTAGCCACGATCTCTGGACTATACCACACAGTTGTTACAACGCAGCAGTTTTTCTTGACATGGCTGAATAAAATAAAGATGCCGCTGTGTTCTGTTTCCAAGTCCCTCTTGCACTTGGAAACATGGCATACCGGGGCCAGATAGGCGCTGTTACATCTAGAGTGACCTGCTGATCCGACAAGAGCAGTCCCCATGGCGGGGGGGATTTACCACGTATCCCAGCCGAGCAGGGAGGCAAGATTCGTAATACTGACGACACGGCAGAAAGGCAGAAACACTGTTGCGTTGGTCACCTCATTGCTGAATGACCGAGCCGTGGCTCTTTTGTGGCTTATGTGACAGGATCCGATGGCTTCGAAAACAGGGACGAACCAAGCCTCTGTAAATACTACTCTAGAGAGAGTCGTGCAGTCGGTCAGCTGCCAGCTTCAAGGGGACGTCTATGCCTGTCTTCGGCCGGGGTCAACAGGCTGCCAGCGCCAAACTTCGCCCCCACTACAAACATGCACGCAAAGTCTGATGCACCTGACTTAGCGTCCCCCACCCAGGGGCTCAACAACAACCTACTTAGAGTATCCACCAGGCTGCCAACGCGGTTGGCAACAGTTCGAGCCAAGGGCCATGCAACTGCAACTGCACATACAAGCAAACTCTGTTACTCTCCATCGGGCTATCTCGTCTGCAGCTCGTGGTCTAGTGGCAAGCCTTGCTGCCTCTGGATCACAGGGTCCCAGATTCGATTTCCGGCCGGGTTGGGGATTTTCTCTGCCCGGGGACTGGGTGTTTGTGTTGTCCTCATCATTTCATTGTAATCATTATCACTCGTGACAGTGGATAATTGGCTTGTGTAAAAAATTGGACTGTGAGTTGAAGGCCCCACAAACCAAAGATCATCGTCATCATCGGACTATCTCCATTTACGCTGTGTCCACGACATGATACCATGCACTCTGTCGCTCCAATCCCCGACCTGTCTAGCCATATCTAATCTCTGTGTCAGCTGGCGTAGGCTGCCATCCAATTCTTTGTTTAACGCCCTTCGCGCCATGCTGATCTCATCGCCTAGCTATCACTCGCAGCCAACCGATTAAGCGGCGCTGCCTGTGTGACAACAGGCCTCTTGCCTGCTCCAGCACCTCCTCGCAGATCGAGTACAGCCTACACCTAATGGGCACTGGCACCAATGAGCACCGTCACCACTGTTTATAGTTTTCTGAGGAATGAAATGAATATACGTCGTCACGCTGAAAAGTACTGCCTACGAATTTTTTATTCTCGTCTCAATGGTGGCTGAGGTATTACATGTCATGCACATTACTCGATCAACTTTCCTGCTTCGCTGACGCAAGTTTCACCTCTCTGCCGCTAGAGGGCTCTTAATTGTAACGTGTAACATGGCGGGGTGTAACGTAACTATGTGGATGCTCGGCCGAAACGTTGCTTTCACCACTAATAGTTTTTCGCGATATGATACAGTGTTGCACCCACAAACTTTTGTGTCAGTGAAGACATGCGCACTTAAATAAGGTTAATAACCTTAGATGGCTTTTTAATCTGCATTCAATTTGCACGTGGATGTCCAATTGTTAGATTAACTTCTGGCTTCCAGGTTTTGAATCTTGCGTTTCTTTCTTCTAGAGTTTATATTTTTTATTAACGACTTGGTAAATTTATTACATTTTGTAGATGTTCGCGCTGCTGACATTGTGTTAATTATGCTTCTTGGACTAGATTTTAATCGTATTTATTATCTTTGATCACGTTTCACCGAGCGAGGCGGCGCGGTGGTAAGCGCACTGGACTCTTATTCGGGAGAACGACTGTTCAAACCCGCGTTCGGCCACCCTGATTTCGGTCTTCCGTGATTTCCCTAAATCGCTTCAGGCAAATAGTGGGATGGTTCCTTTGAAAGCGTACGGCCCACTTCCTTCTCCACCCTTGCCTAACCCGATGGGAGCGATAGCCTCGTTGTTTGGTCTCCTTCCCCAAATCAACCAACCAACTGTGTTTCATTTTTCCTATCCCCTCAACTGTTCAACTCAGTGCTTTGCCGGTTACTATTTATTGACCACTTCCCCTCTTCAAAGGGTTGGATTCAGTGACTACGAACGTTCAGGGAGTCTTTTTATGCTAATCAAAGTGCAACTACTGTAAATACTTTTCATTTAGGTTCATTTTTTAAACTTATATTCAGCCTTTGATGCGGCTTTAACCCAGGGAAGCCGATAGTGTGAATAAATTTTCAATTAACGAAAGTTCAATTTAACATGAATTTCAGTGGCTGTGGCTGTCTGTGTTATGAAGTTGTATGTATTTGTGTTTGTCGGTATTGGTGTCAGCGTCACGGAAATTTTTTAGAATGAAGTATGTCGCTATGATTATAAGACCATCTCTTTCTAATTTGGGGACATATTAAGTCATATATTTTAAATGTACATTTGTTTTGTTTCTTTTATATGTGAGGTACAGTGGTACATATATTTTGATCTGAAGATGTACGATATGGTGTTTAAGAAGACAGATAGTGATCTAATATTTCTGGTTCGAGGTGCATTGTTCCTTTCTAGCGCGAAAACTTGGCAAACCAGGGGACAGTTTTCACAACCTTTTCCGTTGGGATTTTGTGAAATACTTATTTACTGTCACTGGTGGACAGTACTGTTACTTGTTTTCTAAAATATTCGGGACTTGATAAGCGATAGAGGAAGACAAAGGAAGAAAGGAAGATCTTGGTTTATCGTCTTATCGAAGCAGCAGAGGAGACCTCACAAAGCGCAGGTCACCATACAAGGTGATGACGAGAGTCGTGCTATGCACGAACACATGTGTTTTCGTTGACTGAGGATAAAAGAAAAGACAACCAACCTGTATATAAAGGGAACATGCTACAAAGAAGCGTCAGTAAGGCCATTAGAGTTCTTTTTGTTAATGTTAAGGTTAGAAGTGACTATTTTAAAACGAAAGAAAACATTTTTATTGAAAAGATAGCAGTGAAAGAACTTTTTAACTCCGGGAAATAACAGCAAATTTTCATTTTCTGTTTTTTGTTTTTAATACGATAGTATCGATATATTTTGGATAAGCTGGTGGTGGTCCTCCGAACTGAACTCCTTGGAACGCCTCGAGCGTACACTGCTTCTGGATGGGCTGTCGGGGGACGCCGTGCAAGCGCAAGAGAGAAGGGCTCGGGTGATACATTTGGAGCAGTCTGCTAGCAGCCATGAACACACGAGGAATGCCCAGCGTACTCGCGAGTGTTACTCTGCAAGGGCGGTCAGTTTTTCCTGTTTGGAGGCGGCCACACAGGAATTCATAATTTCCTCAGTGGAACTTACCTTGCTGATTTGGAGCATTTCCATGGGTGGGGCCGCTTCTAATTCCACTCTGAAAACACTTCAGTGACTTGTACTTGCTGCGAGACCATTTAGTCGCTAATCATGCAACGGATGTTACTGGTGAGCTCCCGTCCGTCATATTATTTTTATTTTCTTTTGAGTCACCAGTCTTCCGACTGGTTTGATGCGATACGCCACCAATTCCTCCCCTGTGCCAACCTCTTCATCTCAGTGGCACTTGCAACCGAAGTTCTCAATTATTTGCTGAACAGTTTCCAGTCTCTGTCTCCCTCTACGGTTGTTCCCCCTCTACAGCTCCCTCTAGTACCATGGAAGTCATTAACTGATGTCTTAACAGATATCCTATCATCCACTCCTTTATCCTTGTCAGTATTTTCCACATATTCCTTTCCTCTCCGATTCTGCGCAGAGCCCTCACATTCCTGACCTAATTTTCAACATTCGTCTGTAACACCACATTTCAAATGCTTCGATTCTCTTCTGTTCCGGTTTTTCCTGTGTCCATGTTTCATTACCATACAGTGCTGCACCCAGAAATTTCTTCCTCAAATGAAGGCCTATGTTTGATATTAGTAGACTTCTCTTGGCCAAGAATGGCCTTTCCGTCAGTGCTAGTCTGCTTTTGATGTCCTCCTTTCTCCGTCCATTATTGGTATTTTTGCTGCCTAGGTGGTAGAATACCTCAAGTTCATCTACTTTGTGACCATCAATCTTGATGTTAGGTTCCTCGCTGTTCGCATTTCTGCTACTTATTACTTTCGTCTTTCTTCGATTTACTCTCAATCCAGATTATGTACTCATTGGACTGTTTATTCCATTCAGCCGATCATGTAATTCTTCTACACTTTCAATCAGAATAGCAACGTCATTAGTGAATCGTATCATTGGTATCCTTTCACCTTGAATTGTAATCCCACTGCGGAGCCTTTCTATTATTTCCATCATTGCTTCTTCGATGTACAGATTGAACAATAGGGGTGGAAGACTACGTCCCAGTCATATCCTTTTTAACCCGAGCACTACGTTCTTGGACGTTCACTCGTGTTATTCCCTCGTAGCCCCTTTATATATTGTGTACTATCCGTCTCTCTCTATTGCTTACCCCTATTTATTTCGATAATCTTGTACCATTTTACATTGTCGAACGATTTTTTCAGGTCGACAAATCCTATGAACGTTTCTCGGTTCTTCTTTAGTCTCGCTCACGTCATCAACCGCAATGTCAGAATTGCCTCTCTGATGCCTTTATCTTTCCTGAAGCCAAACTGATCGTAATCTAACACTTCTTAATTGGGAATGAAATTATTTCGGTGAGATTAAAAGTTGAGTTTGCTCGCGGGAGTTGGGCTGCCTCAACATTTAAGTGTTTCGTTGTTTAAAATTTCCGAAAGGAAGTGCCAGTGGTAACTTATGCGTGCCTTGGGTGCTTTTTGTAACAGTAACTACGCACTGTCTGAGTGGTACCTTAAATTAGGCTGTTTTGGTGTTTAATCCTCTGACCTGGTACTCTGTTTATTTGGTAAGTTTACCCGCATTCTTAAAGAGTAAGAGGAAAAGGGGTTAGAACTCAAATCTTACGTTAAATTTTATGTATTTAAGACACTAATATGTGTAAGCTCACGCTATTATTTTTCTGTTTTAGACCTCTAATACCTGACTGCATTCTGTGTATGTAAAATTAATGTAAATGGCCTCTGTTTCCCGTTGCAGAATGCAGTTACCGGCTTGTGAAAACATTTTCAGGCCAGGCCCTTGGCATTCTTCCTCGGTAAAGTCCAGATTGTAATTTATACAATTTTTGCATGACTAGTGTTTTAAAATAATTTTCGATAAGTGATCAGAGATGCTTTAGGCGCACATTTAAATAACCATCAGTATTTTTATTTACTGTCGATTCTGAAACTATTTTGCATTATTTGTGTCTTTAAAATAATTTTGGTAAGTAGCCTAATATGTTTTGGAACGCTTTTAAACGATTCTCAGGGTTGTTACTTATTCGTACCTCTGAAACAACTCCGCATTACTGGTATTTTTTACAATAAGTTTGGTAGGCGGTCTAGTCTGCGTTCAGGCTTTAAATAATTCCGTCATATTGTCCTTTGTAATTTTTTTCTTTTTTGGAGGCTTTACAGTGCAGCAATTGTATTACTTTCATAAAGGAGCTGAACTTAGTTGTAAATTTATGGTAATGGAACAAAATTGTTTGATTTTTCCGATGAGTCTGGAATCAGTAGTTTATCACTTCCGGATCCCTGCATTTAAGCATTTCTGTTTTCATGTCTACTAATTTGTTGTATTCTAATAAGATATGCGCTTATTTCTTTATGCGCAGGATGAGTGGTGCTGCATGATTTGCCATTGCGTTATGTTACCATAAAAATCATGTGCGGGTATGTGACGTAAGCAGGTGGATTCCACGATAGATGTCGTGTCGATCTGCAGGAGTGATATGACAGCTGAATGACAGATAGCGGCCGCGTGGCTCTTTTGCGTGCTTACGAGGGATGAGTCGGACTGCGCCATGCGCCGAGTGACTCACCATCAGCTACACTGTCTTGCCGAGGTACTGCCTTCCTACGCCTCAGAAGAGGGGTAGGAAAAATCTGGCCATCGACAATCATGCAAGTTGTCCAAATTTGCAGAAATGGCGGCTCTCTGCCTGATTGTAATGTTTTACGTTCTTCTCATTATTCCTGAAATTTCACGAAGGAGGTGAAGCGTCGCCATCTCATTCTGCCACTCTTCGCAGTTTCAACAGGTCGCTCTGGAGGTAAATCATGCGAGTAGGTCAATGGCAAGCACTCCTGAAGTTGAACCATTTAATCCTTGAAGCCTATTAGCTACATAGCTACACTTCGAAAGAATATATTATTCAGAGGCTTGGAGGCGGTACTTTCAAATCCACCATTGACAGTTGAGCAGAATGAGGGAAAACGATGGTATTATACGGTAAACCCTGTACCACACACTTAGCTGACTTGTCCAGTCATAGAAATACCGCTTCAGTGGGAGAACTAGTGGCTATTTTCGAAACCATTGTGACATTGATACGAATAATGAAAAAAAATAAGAATGTTTTAAATATCCATTGCTCCGTGAAGCACTAGGGAGGACTTTATAATGTTTCATGAAGATTATTCTGTACACCATGCATTTTTTTTTTTTTTTTTTTTTAGTGTTAAGCCTGACACGTCTCCCTGCTTTGTTTTCATTGGCGTACGACTAGTATTAGACTGTTTAAGAAAAAGGTTTCGGATCTTTTGACCAAATTTACAATGTTTTGGGTGTGTGCGTGTGGAACATTGTGAATGTGCAGGTGGACGTAGGTGAGATGGAGCCAGAGGGAGTGCCATATTAATAAAGTTTTTTCCTCCTTTGATTTTTTACATGTTTTAACGACTTTATTTTAGATTGGACTGCTACTAACAATGAAGTCGAGCATCCTTAAAACACACAAAGATACGCACACACACACACACACTGACACACACACACACACACACACACACACACACACACTACCAAAACATCCTCTAACCGGAAATTCTTTATCAAGCTGTGAATAGGACCCGGATTTTATATAGTATCAAATTTTAAAAAAATGTGTTTAAATATGCAAACAAAATTGGTGAAATAGATAAATAAATATGTAATGTAAAACCCAAGATTTTATTTTTTTGCTGGAAAACATAAATTCTTAGGTTGACTAGTCAAATATCTATGTTAAACCTGAATCAGTTGATACGGCTACAAATTACTAAAGTACAAGTGTCTCCTATTCAAGCATTTAAATCACTCTGTAACGCGCTGCATAATTAATTATAGTACACTTTTCTCTACTGTTATGTTGCCATGCCCACTCTTCTGCTTCACAAAATGTTTTTTTTTTTTTTTTTTTTTTTTTTTATAAATTGAGAAAGATCACTCAATTCGCAAGAAGACATCAGTGCGTATTCATACAGAGAGATCATGCTAGGATTAATATTCTCAGGGTGTTCTAAAATTTCACCATTAAATAACCAAGATGACATAACAAGACCTGGGAATCCAGGGTTCTCATTCAGCACAGACTGCAGTTTACTGGAAACGACAACACGCACTTCACCCGGAACAACATCGAACTTCCAAACTCCAACTTCCATTGTTCCCACAGCGTCTTGTAGTGGCATACTTGAAGTCTCTAGTTTCTTCATACAGTCGGATAGCCAGCTGAAGTGACGTTCCATGTACGAAGCTGAACTGAACAATTTATAGCTGCTGAGTGCTGACCAGGATTCACTCACAGACACTGCGGGATCAGAAGGAAAGTTCTTCATCACTGACTTCACAGTTTCAAAGCGTTTACTGTAGAAAATCAGAGTTCCACTCCACGTTGCCCACCTTCTTATCACTGGCCCCAGACGTAGAGTTACATCAGGTAGCTGCTATTTGAAGCGTTGTACACGATAAGAACGTTTCAAGGAAACCTACTTCGTCGCTGATATAAATGTACGTATTTGCTTCTGGGAATTAATGTTTGACTGCCTCTGCCACTCGCTGCAATGTCCGAGCCGTACATGTAACATGCACTAAATTTGAATAAGAAATCATTATGCGGTTTTCCCGCTGTTAACAAGTATGAGTCGCATCTGTATACATCGATATGATCCACTCTTCTTTTATGCCACTTGGCCATAGTACCTTTCCTTAAAAAAAAAAAAAAAAAAAAAGGAAGAAGAAGAATCACCGCCCGAACAGACCTTGAAGGCCCAAGGAACCGACCGGCCGCTGTGTCATCCTCAACCCTTAGGCACCACAGGATGCTGATACACGAAGGGGTATGTAGTCAGCATACCGCTCTCCCAGCCGTTCTCAGTTTTCGTGACCGTTTCGTCTACTTCTCACTTATCTAACGATAAGTACGCCCCATTTGCCAACAGCACTAGGCATATACGGATGGTGAGCCACCCAAACGCTAGGCAGCTCCGGCAGCGCTTAACTTCCGTGATCTGACGGGAACCAGTATTACCAATGCGAAAAGTCCGCTGGCAATAGCATTGGCCGGCCAATCCAATTTTATAACTCTTCAGCTGTGCCCCGAAGGGCCATAGTAGCTGAAGTCCATCATTAGCGAATCTAGCGAATGAACTATTTGTTGCCTCAAAAGGTTTACAATAAATTAAATAAGGTTTAGATGCAGCCTCTGAGTCCAACTTACCTGAGCCGTGGCGCGGCTGGCGCCAGCGTTCTCGCACTTACAAGGGAACCTCCCCGTCGTACCCCCTCAGGTTTAGTTACAAGTTGGCACAGTGGATAGGCCTTGAAAAACCGAACACAGGTCAATCGAGAAAACAGGAAGAAGTTTTGTTGAACTATGAAAAAAGTAAGCAAAATATACAAACTGAGTAGTACATTCGCAAGATACACAACATCATGGATACTGTCAGCTCAGGCGTGCCGTGGTCCCTTGGTTAGCGTGAGCAGCTGCGAACGAGAGGTACTCGGGTAAAGTCTTTCTCGAATGAAAAGTTTAGTTCCTTATTTTCGCAAAGTTATGATCTGTCCGTTCGTTCATTAACGTCTCTGTTCACTGTAATAAGTTTAGTGTCTGTGTTTTGCGACCGCACCGCAAAACCGTGTGATAAGTAGACGAAAGGAAGTGCCTCTCCAATGGGAACCGAAAACACTTGATGGCAATGTCATAGGTCAACCGATTCCTCCACAGGAAAACACGTCTGATACATTATATAGGACACTGGTGACGGCATGTGCGTCACATGACAGGAATATGTTGTCGACCCACCTAACTTGTACACTTGGCGAACGGGTAAAAAGATTCTTCTACCTTGCCCGATTTAGGCTTTCTTGTGGATGTGATAATCACTCCCAAAAAGTGATGAAAATATCAGAGTTTGTCACATAAACTGCAACAGTTTCACAGTCGCTCTGTCAAAACATATGTTTTTAACGTTTTCAAATTTTTCCGTGTGTACACCGACAAATCCTGCATATATTCAAGCAAATCTGAACATGTCCTGGAATTTTGGAGAGCGAAGTTGTTTATGTGTGAGTGCCTGAACTTTGATAATTGTCGGAAAATAAAAAATTAAACTTTTCACTCGAAGGGCGACTTCAATCAAGGACCTCTCGTAGCACAGCTGCTCACGCTAACCACGGGACCACGGCGCTCCTGAGTTTACTCTGTCCTTGATGTTGCCTTTCTTTCGCATGGACTACTCAGTATATTTTGCCTATTTCTTTTATAGTTCCACACAACTTCTTCCTGTTTTCTCGATTGATCTGTGTTTAGTTTTTCATGGCCTATCCACTGTGCCAACTTATAACTAAATTTGAGGGGGGGGGGGGGGTGCGATGGGGAAGTTTCCTTGGTAGAATGGCATCGCTGCCATCGATTATAGGGTCACCATCGTTGCCTTCCGCGGTTCAGGCCGGTGGTCGGGTGGTTGACGGAGAGGGAACACAGACAGTGGAGTGGATATCCGCAGGGTCGGAGGTGGCTTGTTGACATACACCGTGAGGCCTGTGGTACGACTCCTGTACGCTATGGGCAGTGTCAGCGAAAGATCGCGGTAGTGACTTGATGAGACCTCGGGTTTGGTATCGCGGTGGTGCACTGTTGTCTTTTGGGGCTTTTCTGCTGCGAGGGCATGTATAGGTTCTTGTTACTGGTCACTGAAATTGAGATGCGTGTGTGGTGTGACGGAGGAAATGTGTGATGCTTGCCGCTGTTGCACGTGAAAGCGCTTCGTCTGCCATGTGTCTGTGCAGGATATTATGTGAAGTAAATAGCTGATACCACGGCGACGTCTTGCTCTCACGCGTTATTGAATATATTTCGGATTTACTGTATGGTGAAGATATCCCACGTGTAAAGCAAATGAAGCCATTTGCGCCATACTAAGGTACTGTTTCATTCTGCTTATGTCTGTGTCAGTTATATGCGCATTTATATGCCCTTCTGTAGTTGAAGAAATTATAGAAGTGTGTAAACAGATAGCTTTGTGGAAAGGGATGTAAAGTTGAAATCCTTCCAATAAGTGAATACACTCGAACTTTGTATTGGTAAAGGTGCCTTTCGAATACCAGGACCTACCTTGGGTAATAAGCGTTATTCCGAGGTTGTCATGGAACTGTAAGTAATTATTATACACAAAATTGTTTATTCTGATTATACTAAATTGGAGACGTAAGGTCGATTGTGTAAATTGCTATTGTCTCCTCTGTGTGGCAGCCTAGCATTGTCAGTGGCTTCAATCATTATTCCTGTCACATTTCGAGTTCTGTATTCGCAGGTTTTCTTAAGCTGACACTGTTGAGTTGTAAGCCCTATAAACAGTCAAGTCAAACTGATTATTCTATAAGACGATATTCTATTACTTGGTACCTTAGTTTGTTATAAGTTAGAAGTATTTTATGTGTTATTAATACTCTGCTGTTTGCTTTGTCTAAAGAGGAGCTAGTTCTGTGAAGTAGTCGTTTATATTTTATTAGTGTGTTACGCGTTGTGCCTTTTCATGTTAATTGTTTTTAAGAAGCTACAAATGACTGTGTATGTTGCAGGTAGCTTAAACTGACGTGTTCACGGGGGTCGCGTCCTGACGGGGTTTATAGTGGCCCTTTTTACTACGACACATCCGGCTACCCTCCTTCAATACATTTGTCTCGCTTATATCGTTACTACGTTAGTCGAGTGGAATTAGAGCTTCCTGTAATCACCTTATATGTTGAAGTATCTCCCTTGCCAGGGCGAGAAACTTCGTGGATATAGTCGTACTCTCATCAGTAAAGATTGATAGTGTTATTCATCTGGTCTCGTCACATGTATGATTATTTATCTTGTTATATTCAATGTCAGTAAAATGTGTTAGCGAGGACCGAATTGGGACCTTGTATTCTCCTCTTGTGGAAACAAATTTAAGTGATCTTAGTCCCTTTTTAAGCAGCTTTTAGATGCGTACGTCTTACCTCAGTGTTTGGTGTTTTTATGGCTTCCGCGTTAATTAAAATTACAATAAATTTGGCAACGGAGGGTTTCTTGTATTTATTAGTAGCTAAGTGGATATATTGCGGAGGTAAAATAGTCCCTCATTCGGATCTCTGGGTGGGGACTACTCAAGAGGATGTCGTTATCAGGAGAAAGAAAACTGGCGTTCTACGGATCGGAGCGTGGAATGTCAGATCAATTAATCGGGCAGGTAGGTAAGAAAATTTATAAAGGGAAATGGACAGGTTAAAGTTAGAAATAGTGGGAATTAGTGAAGTTCGGTGGCAGCAGGAACAAGACCTCTGGTCAGGTGACTACAGGGTTATAAACACAAAATCAAATAGGGGTAATGCAGGAGTAGGTTTAATAATGAATAGGAAAATAGGAATGCGGGTAAGCTACTACAAACAGCATAGTGAACGCATTATTGTGGCCAAGATAGATACGAAGCCCACACCTACTACAGTAGTACAAGTTTATATGCCAACTAGCTCTGCAGATGACGAAGAAATAAAAGAAATACATGATGAAATAATAGAAATTATTCAGATAGTGAAGGGAGATGAAAATTTAATAGTCATGGGTGACTGGAATTTGAGTGTAGGAAAAGGGAGAGAAGGAAACGTAGTAGGTGGATATGGATTGGGGCTAAGAAATGAAAGAGGAAGCCGTCTGGTAGAATTTTTCACAGAGCATAACTTAATCATAGCTAACACTTGATTCGAGAACCATAAAAGAAGGCTGTATACATGGAAGAAACCGGGAGATACTAAAAGGTATCAGATAGATTATATAATGGTAAGACAGAGATTTAGGAACCAGGTTTTAAATTGTAAGACATTTCCAGGGGCAGATGTGGACTTTGACCACAATCTATTGGTTATAAGCCGTAGATTAAAACTGAAGAAACTGCAAGAAGGTGGGAATTTAAGGAGATGGGACCTAGATAAACTGAAAGAACCAGAGGTTGTAGAGTGTTTCAGGGAGAGCGTAAGGGAACAAACGGCAGGAATGGGGGAAAGAAATACAGTAGAAGAAGAATGGGTAGCTTTGAGGAATGAAGTAGTGAAGGCAGCAGAGGATCAAGTAGGTAAAAAGACGAGGGCTATTAGTAATCCTTGGGGAACAGAAGAAATATTGAATTTAATTGATGAAAGGGGAGAATATAAAAATGCAATAAATGAAGCAGGCAAAAAGGAATACAAACGTCTCAAAAATGAGATCGACAGGAAGTGCAAAATGGCTAAGCAGGGATGGCTAGAGGACAAATGTAAGGATGTAGAGGCTTATCTCACGAGGGGTAAGATAGATACTGCCTACAGGAAAATTAAAGAAATCTTTGGAGATAAGAGAACGACTTGTATGAACATCAAGAGCTCAGGTGGAAACCAAGTTCTAAGCAAAGAAGGGAAAGCATAAAGGTGGAAGGAGTATATAGAGGGTCTATACAAGGGCTATGTACTTGGGGAGAATATTATGGAAATGGAAGAGGATGTAGATGAAGATGAAATGGGAGATACGATACTGCGTGAAGAGTTTGACAGAGTACTGAAAGACCTGAGTCGAAACAATGCCCCCGGAGTAGACAACATTCCATTGGAACTACTAACAGCCTTGGGAGAGCCAGTCCTGACAAACCCCTACCATCTGGTGAGCAAGATGTATGAGACAGGCGAAATACCCTCAGACTTCAAGAAGAATATAATAATTCCAATCCCAAATAAAGCAGGTGTTGACAGATGTGAAAATTACCGAACAATCAGTTTAATAAACATTAGCTGCAAAATACTAACACGAATTCTTTACAGACGAATGGAAAAACTAGTAGAAGCTGACCTCGGGGAGATCAGTTTGGATTCCGTAGAAATACTCGGACACGTGAGGCAATACTGACCCTACGACTTATCTTAGAAGCTAGATTAAGGAAGGGCAAACCTACGTTTCTAGCATTTCTAGACTTAGAGAAAGCTTTTGACAATGTTGACTGGAATTCTCTCTTTCAAATTCTAAAGGTGGCAGAAATAAAATACAGGGAGCGAAAGGCTATTTACAATTTGTACAGAAACCAGATGGCAGTTATAAAAGTCGAGGGACATGAAAGGGAAGCAGTGGTTGGGAAGGGAGTAAGACAGGGTTGTAGCCTCCCCCCGATGTTATTCAATCTGTATATTGGGCAAGCAGTAAAGGAAACAAAAGAAAAATTCGGAGTAGGTATTAAAATCCATGGAGAAGAAATAAAAACTTTGAGGTTCGCCGATGAAATTGATATTCTGTCAGAGACAGCAAGGGACTTGGAAGAGCTATTGAATGGAATGACAGTGTCTTGAAAGGAGGATATAAGATGAACATCAACAAAAGCAAAACGAGGATAATGGAATGTAGTCGAATTAAGTCGGGTGATGCTGAGGGAATTAGATTAGGAAATGAGACACTTAAAGTAGTAAAGGAGTTTTGCTATTTGGGAAGCAAAATAACTGATGATGGTCGAAGTAGAGAAGATATAAAATGTAGACTGGCAATGGCAAGGAAAGCGTTTTTGAAGAAGAGAAATTTGTTAACATCGAGTATAGATTTAAGCGTCAGGAAGTCTTTTCTGAAAGTACTTGTATGGAGTGTGGCCAAGTATGGAAGTGAAACATGGACGATAAATAGTTTGGACAAGAAGAGAATAGAAGCTTTAAAAATGTGGTGCTACAGAAGAATGCTGAAGATTAGATGGGTAGATCACATAACTAATGAGGAAGTATTGAATAGGATTGGGGAGAAGAGACGTTTGTGGCACAATTTGACCAGAAGAAGGGATCGGTTGGTAGGACATGTTCTGAGGCATCAGGGAATCACCAATTTAGCATTGGAGGGCAGTGTGGAGGGTAAAAATCGTAGAGGGTGACCAAGAGATGAATACACCAAGCAGATTCAGAAGGATGTAGGTTGCGGTAGGTACTGGGAGATGAAACTTGCACAGGATAGAGTAGCATGGAGAGCTGCATCAAACCAGTCTCAACACTGAAGACCACAACAACAACAACAACAAGTGGATCCTAAGTTAAGTGCAAGAACCCTACCAGCCCAAAATTAGACTAGCGATGAAACGGCCTAAAGCATTCGTCTCTCATCAGCAGAAATCCATGTAAGTCATTTTTCAATATCAGCCCTGATTTTTTTCTAATATATCAATGTAGCAAGATTATTCCTCAGAATGGACTAGTCGGGAATGTTGCGTTTGCAGTGTTTCTGTAAGAAATATTTAAATTCAGGTACCTGAAGTTCGTTCCACTGCATCTTCCCTGCTACCAATTCAAAACACAGTTCTCTGCAAAATTCAGTATTACATGATGTAGCTTATCCCTGCAACTGTGTAAGTAGAATCTCTTTCTTTGAAGAAGTCCGTTGTTTATTCCTAATATGTAGACTGAT
Source organism: Schistocerca gregaria (assembly GCF_023897955.1). Classification (NCBI taxonomy): domain Eukaryota; kingdom Metazoa; phylum Arthropoda; class Insecta; order Orthoptera; family Acrididae; genus Schistocerca; species Schistocerca gregaria. Next base: position 421,159,408 of record NC_064921.1, on the reverse strand, counting down.
TTGCAAATGTTGTTCAGTTTGAGATTTCGTAGTACATTCTATACTTTTTATCATAAGTTTGGCAAGGACTATTTTACCATCGGTAAGGCACTATCAACAGATATCCGTAGTATTAGGTTTGAAGACAACGAAGACGCAACCGGTTAATCTGACAGTTGCACATGGCTAAGCGTTTGAGAACAAGAAGGGAAAGCGTTGAAAAGGAGTTACTGTTGTCCGCATCGAATTTGTGTGATTTAGCTTTGAATGTAACGAGAATGATAATAGTATGAGAAACACAATAACTAAACTTCTTTTTCCTTTCTTAATATATGCAATGAAATTGTATCGGCATCCTCAACTTTTGTAGTGCTGTCTTCCTCAGTTGCGTGTAATATCACGGTATATTGATAATTTTACTTATGGACCGTCTGACAGCAACTGAATAAAACACAATTTTAGCGCTATACGCGTTTCGCCTTATTTTCTGCAAGTCATCATCAGTGGCAGGTTGCGTGGGCAATTTCTTACATATTACGCCCCTGTTACATTTTTGGTGATCCTCTTCTCACGAATGCCAATTTGCGGTTTTTCCCACATTCCACAGCACTATGAACTTAAATAGGGAAAATTATGCAGTGTAGTATGAAACAGGTGTTTTACCTCAATATATGTTAAAATATCTAATTTAAAACATTGAAATAAGGGGTCCTACAATGCAGTTCGTCAACATTCTGGTTTCTCTTGTAACGAAATATGAAGGAACAGAATATGTACTTACATAAAAATCTAACTTCTAGTTATGAGCTATAACACACAATTGTTTGTTCCGCGAGAAACAACATCGCTGCATGCGGTGGTAATTTCAATATGCCTGCAGCATCCACTAGTAAACAAACGTTCACTTAAAAGGTAGGAGTAAATTCGGCTTAATGGATTGAGTTACAATTGCCTCGTTTCAGGCAAAGTGTCGCTACCTGCCGAGGTTCCCGTGAAAGTCGATAGCGCGGTAGTTTCTGCCTTACGTGGTAGATGGCAGGCCTCCGACTCTGGGCGGCAAAGATTAAATCGATGTCGGGAATTGAAAATAGAAAGGAATGGCAGACGACGGAAATTAGCATCTATATCACTTCTAGAGAGGACCGGGATCGCACAGTTCATTGTCCAATCGTCGCAGATGTCGCAAAGGGAAGAGGGCGCAAAGGCAGCGCGGGAACAAGTCAGGAAGTCAGGTGTGACTGCACTCGTGTAATCGACATAGTTACGATGTCCTCGCGAATATTGCCATTGAAGAAACTTTAGCTGATCCACTTACCTAGGATTCTGCTTCCACAGAAACAAAAAACGCCTCGTTTCTTCTCTCTGAACTCATAGTACATTTACATACTAATTTTGAGACTAAACGGCCTACATTTTAACGGTTTCTTATTCCGTTTTTATGTTATTCCTTGGTTTATGTTATTCCTTGGATGAATAACATTGTAAATATAAAAAATTTGTTTTTTCTGCCTCAGATTGTTCACTCACCTCTCGCAATGTGTTGGGTACGCGAAAAAAGTTAGTGATTCGAATTCTACCTTAAAGAAATTCTGGCAGTGTATTGCCTCCTAGGTGTGAGGACGTCAATAGGTTACTGCCTCTAACAAGACATTACTTAGCTTCAAGCTCATCTATGCTGAGATGTCTCGGTGAACTTTTAAGTTCATGGTAGTGGCCGTAGATGTTAGACCCCAGATTCTGGGTGAAATCCACGTCGCTTGAAGCCCACAATTACACTTATTGGAGTACGTCCGCTAACGACTTGGAGCAAGTACTTGGATTCGACGAAGCTGGTGGTGTAAGTGGCGTACTGAATTTTTTAATCTGGATTTTTTTTACTTATCCCTTTATAAACTAAACTAAATTTCCTTGCTTCAATAGTAATTTTCCAGATGCAATTTGAGTATTTTATACCAAAAGAACCTAAACAGAATTTTCCTGTAATAGTCTAGAGTTACATGTTCACATATTTTACTAAAAATTTAAAACAGCTCATGCCCAATCTTCTAAATATATAAAATAGTGCTTACAGCAACGTTTTGTCTGTCCTGAGATTTTCTGCGTCTCCTTTCATATCGTCACAGACGCATTTTAGCTTCACTTACGAAATTTCGAATTCGGCAGATATTCGTGTAGATATTTCTGGTATTCATTTTTTCCTCACATTTTTGCATGTGTTATATCATGTGAAACATATCATTGATGATTGGGAAACCAGTTAAGGTCGACAACACAAGAATCGTGATTTTTTTCCCTTGAACTAGTTCTTTTTATTTTTATACTTTCTGTCTGTAGTATCGTTTATTGTTAAAAACGTGTTACAGAAACCCATTCTCTTTACCTTTTGTTCTCTCTCTCTCTCTCTTTCTCTCTCTCTCTCTCTCTCTCTCTCTCTCTCTCTCTCTCTCTCTCTCACTATATATATATATATATATATATATATATATATATATATATATATGTGTGTGTGTGTGTGTGTGTGTGTGTGTGTGTGTGTGTGTGTGTGTGGAAGAGGGAGAGAGAGAGAGAGAGAGAGAGTGTGAGAGAGAGAGAGAGAGAGAAAGAGCAATATGACTGGCAGTAGGAATATACTGTTTTATTTGCAGGATGTTAGCATTATTTTAGACAATGGAATAGTGGTTGTAAGTGGATGTGGGGATGGACGGGAGGATGATGTGCGCCATTTTGGATGTGAGAGTACAATTATTGCCAGAACGTAAGTGGCTGGGTTTGGGGTTAAGTGTTTAGACGACTGGATGTTTGGAAGATGTTATTTGGAGAGAATCCGGCAAGAGTAACTGGAAGAGAGATTATGCGGTAGACGTGCTTTCAGACACTTACATTCAGTTATTGATCACAACGATGTTATCCTGCAAGGACTTTTTCAGGTAAGCTCATGACGCTGGAACTGGTTATGGATCCTCTGTTGGTTATATCTGTGAAGTTCGACTTTTTCTCTGGTTTCTCAGCATCATTTGCATAGCTATCCTGGCTGAGTGCAGACAAGAAAGTCCCATATCCCCTGTCTGCTCTACTGCTTTGTGAATGTACACCGTACCCTATATATCTCCTTGACATTAACGCTTTTGTCTGAACAACATGGCAGAACAACGCGTTCCCATCAGAAAAAAAATCCTTTCTGTCCCACATCTTCGTTCAGCCACTTTCTCAGCAGCAGGAGCAAGGCCCTGGAATAATCTCACGCATTACACGAGTATTAGAGAAGCGAATAATATATCCAGCTTCAGAAGACACTTAACGACGTACCTGATGAAGCAACAATACTGAGTACCATTATCTCCGTACGGAGTCGTTACAACTGTACATCTTTTTTCAACCAGATCTTCCTCATTTTGCAGAATTCTTAGCTCGCACAGTCTCCTTAAATTTCCTTTCCCTAGAAATCACTATACCAGAAAACATGTATTTTGTACACCTATACATTCTTTTTCTCTCTGCCACTGTTATTTTTGTTATCATTGTCATTATTATTATTATTATTAATATTGCTGTTATTATTATTATCATTACTAGTGACAGCAGCAGCATTAGTAGAAGTACTGCAGGTATTAACTTTATTAGTTCATGCTCAGCATTACTTACTCAGATTGTCTCTATAAAGACTCTAATAATTTTCTATTACCCAGCCAGGAATCGAACCCGTGCCCTGAGAATTGGCATTCTGTCGAGCTCACCACTCAGCTACCGGGGGCGGACAATTATGATGTAAAAAATATGTACTGTATGCGTGAAAAGCTGGACAATGTAAGAGTGGGGCACGCGTTCGGTCATTTAAAAAGCTTTCCTTTTTTCCAATTATTTTGTACGCCTGAAATTTCTTGTTAAGTTAAAATGATTGTTTTTTTGTTTTGTTTATAATACATGTTTCTATGTTTTCTTTCCCAGAGACTGTTTCCTTATGTCTTCTACGCGGAGTGATTTTATGTAATAGACAAAAGTCTCGAAATTATCATGTGCTAATATTGCAACCAGAATAAAATGTGTATCATTTATAAACGAATATGTGTGTAGTTGCAGCGGGAAGTGGGCGTACTAACAAATATGTACTTGTACTTGACCAGTTTGTGACGATCCTGCTAGTAAGAATGAAAGTATTAGTCTTCATCGCTTCTCACGTTAGTAATGAAAAGTAGACTAAACAATAAAATAAACCTATTATACTACCACACTGCACATAGTATCAATGTTGAATTAAATATTCGTCCACTCAAGAGAAGAAAACGAGGTAGCTTTCTAAATGTGCTCATTTATTTTAAATTAGTAAATGTGTCTCAGGATCCTCACAGAAAAGAAATACAGGAGCGCAATGTGAGTCCACCAAACATACAGGGTAACAGGTACAGATATTGTGATCACAGGTACCTTATTATGCACCCACTTTCGTGTTAGTTGCTTTTTACTTATGTCAATCTTCCCGCAAACAAATCACACATTTTACAACGTGGTATTTCCATAACTATGCCTCGAAGAGGACTACACCTGTCAGTATAGACTATCCATATTTCGTGCACGTGTCCACATTTCAATACCCGACCTGCTGTCCAGAGGAGAATAGACAAAACGGTTCTAATGTCTGAGCTCTATGGGACTTAACACTGAGGTCATCAGTCCCCTAGAACTTAGAACTACTTAAACCTAACTAACCTATTTGGGAGGACGACGGTTCAATCCCACGTCCGGCCATTCTGATTTAGGTTTTTCGTTATTTCCCTAAATCGCTCCAGGCAAATGCCGAGATGCTTCCTTTGAAAGGGCACCGCCGACTTCCTTCCCCGTCCTTCCCTAATCCTATGAGACCGATGACCCCGCAGTTTGATCGCATCCCCCCAAAACATCACAACATCCCCCTAACTAACCGAAGGACATCACACATCCATGCCCGAGGCAGGATTCGAACCTGCAACCGTAGCGGTCACGCGGTTCCAGACTGAAGCGCCTGGAACCGATGGGCCACAGCGGACGGCGAGAATAGACGTTACTGTCTTGAACCTTAAAACGTACGCTGATAATATCTACAATTATTAGTCTGAAAACGAAGTAAATACTGACGTAATGCTGTTCAGTACACTGTCCTCAGTCATCAACTAAGATATCTTATCGTATAGCCCTCTATACGACTGTAACTCTGCAGCTCCACTGTATCAGAAAATAGGCGCTAATTGGGTGACTCATCAACTAATAATCCAGTAAGTAGAACAAGTGTGGACAGTAGTCTACAGTTTGGTCGATACATCACAAGTTCTCTTACAACTGATAAAGTTTCCTTTTGCAATATATCACAATATGTTGCTTTGGGCTGTATTCAACTTTACGGCCCACATACACGAACGTAATTTGTAAAAGAGAACGGCACTTATTTCTCTGTGTTGAACGTGCGGTCTCCAACAGAAAATATAGAATGAGATTCCGTAGAGTGTCTACGGTTCTGGTCGAGATCGAAGTTTAGAAGTAAGATACTACAAAGTAAAATTTGACCATTGAAAGTGACAAATAGGAAAATTAAAATAGACATCACAGAGTATTCAAGGCACAGGGACAGTTAACATAATGTTCAATCAATTATGATAGTGTTTCCGTGTGTGGTAACCTACCTATTTTTGCCCATCACTATGCGTAAACCATCAGCGCATATGCATACTCGTATTTTTGGTTATATATTCACTGTAATGGCAATTTATTTACCGGATATATTTGCAGTATTTTAATGAACTAATGTAAAAACATACATTAAAATTAGTGAAAATAACAGTAACGAGTTTATTTTCATACATATTACGTCAAAGAAACGGAAAGATAAGCGACACTCAGTAGAAAAATCAATGAATAAATTTTAATGTGTTTTAGATATAAAAATGAACAAAACATCATTGTATACAGTTGACTCGGAAAGACATTCATATTTTGAAAAAAGAAATAGCCTTGAAAACAAGAGGTATGATTTTCCAATCTCCATGTGGGGTTATATTTAGCGCAGTGGAGAGTACAAGAAAAGCCGATGCAAGAAACTCTAACAATGGGTTTAAAAATAAAGGGGAAATATTGTCACTGTTGCAGAGGTTTCGTATAACAGCTGTTCTACATAACCTTTAGCATTCTATTTTCATAAACGTTACATTCAAGAAACAAACAAACAATTTTGAAGTTGGTGTCATACTGACACCGGTAGTACTCAAAGCAAGAACCATAAATAAATTTTAATTTGTTGTAAATATAAGTGTCCGAAACATCATTGTACAGAATTGACTCAGAGGGATGAATTCACATATTTTTAAAATAATAGTTTTGAAAACAAGACAGATATTTATTTCTACGAAACTTCTGTATTCAAATTGACCCCACCGGTACTCGGAGATTTGAGGCCGTCGAGGGTCAATAAAGAAAATACCAAATGAAATATGGATGTAAAGACAATATTAGAAATTGGAAACGTAATTAATAATATATTAAACACGCAAAATGATAAATCACATAGATCTGACTACGCTTCTACTCCAAGTATGTGAGACACATTTGAACCACAGGTACGAAGACCACTGAGGTGAAGAAGAAAAATGTGAGATGAACGAAACCGCTGGTAGTAAATAGAAGTCGTAACAGCCAAGGAGAATTAGAAGAAATAGGAGAGAAATAGGAGGAGAAAACGTGCTACGGTACTTAATAATTTCCTGGAACGTGTAGTACGCAAATTAAATTGAAGAAAAATTGTTCCTGGCGTTAGGGAATGTTATTTGTTCTGAAAAACGAAAGGACTTACAACAATTAGTTTGGTACTGGATAAAATATAAGGAATAATCCACATCGAATCTCGTTTCTGTCAGCTAATACATTTCGGATATTTTCCAAAGCAGTCACCTAATGAGGCAGGAATTATTTAGCAAAAGACGACCTCTTACATTGAAACGCTGTACAGGTTTCACTGTCACTGTCCTGATTACTTTGCCCTTATCACAAAACGGTGAACAAAAATCAAATAATAAAACGGAATGCCACACTAATTCATTTGTTGCCATCTATGGCGACAGGCTTATTGATCGCCGAGTTCGGCTCTGTATCGATCACTGAACACACACGGACGGTCATTTCATAATGCCGTAAATTGGCAGCTTTTCACCGCATAACCTACCGATGCTATCTGGTAATGTTTGTTGCTGAAATGAATTCCCGTCTGTCAGACTGACAAAAACAAATACTCTCTGAGTACCATACCTGCACACTTCTCCTAATTTGGGGGACTTGTCAATAATCGCACACAAATTAATCACATTTCCAATGCCACATTTATGTAAATAGTAATTTGTACTTAACACTACAATGCATTCCACGTACAACAGTCTTTAAAAATAATACGTTTTTATTCTTCGGTGTCTCGAAATGTAGTTTGATAAAGTGACAAAGTTAAAGTTTACGTCCAGTCAGTGTTAATAAGATTACAGATGGGACACTAAGTCAGTGCACAACTGAGAAGCAAATATGAAGTAGACTTATAGAAGGAAGATTACCAACGTCTGTCTCTAGTGATTATGGAAAAATTTTCAAAGTTCGAATGTGTACTGGCGAGTAAGGATCCATTCTGCTCCATTTGACTATTTTAACTTCTGAATTTCTGGTCTCATTCACTATAGAAATCAGCGGATTGTATTCTATTACCAGTATCTCCACTTTACAATGTTTTTCATTTTTATTTATTTCGTTTCTTACAAGTAACTCAGCCGACGACTCGGCTAGAGGAAGCTGTGCAAATTATTTTGAAAAATAATTTTTATCAGGGCTGAAATTATTTTCTCTGTACAGAACATCATGCCCTCTTACTGCAGTATCAAGCTCAACACACACAGCCAACACAATCGTGAGGGTGTATGAAGAGCGTAGGTTAGTACAGTGAAAAATGCAGTCTCTTCTGCATAGCCTCACTTTGCTACACTTTTTTACATACACACACTTTACTACCGCAGAAAGAAGTCCGGATCTACAAAACTGAAATTCAAAGGTCGTCTTCAAACTGGAGTGGTTGTCTATGCACAGTCCTATCCGAGGTGATACACCCTTTCCCTTCGCGCTACCTTCGAATGGACTTAGCCAGTCAGTCATAGCTGGAGCCCTTTTCACTTTGACAACTACTGGCAGGGAAGAAACAAAGAATACATTCGAGGATCTACTGAGGATTTAACCTAAGACCTTGGGCCATATAAGGTGGGACTTACCCACAGAGCTACGTACAGCGAGGGGCAAATGCAAGTGGCCCGGGCGACTGGATACGACTCAACGTCAATGTATATTATGCATATAACCATACCCCGTGAATGCATATAACCATACCACGTGAATGCCCGCCACGTGATCCACACCGGTTCAGAGCGTAGAACCTTGTTGTTGTTGTTGTTGTGGTCTTCTGTCCTGAGACTGGTTTGATGCAGCTCTCCATGCTACTCTATCCTGTGCAAGCTTCTTCATGTCCCAGTACCTACTGCAGCCAACATCCTTCTGAATCTGCTTAGTGTATTCATCTCTTGGTCTCCTTCTACGATTTTTACCCTCCACGCTGCCCTCCAATACAACATTGGTGATCCCTCGATGTCTCAGAACCTGTCCTACCAACCGATCCCCTCTTCTAGTCAAGTTGTGCCACAAGCACCTCTTCTCCCCTATTCTATTCAATACCTCCTCATTAGTTATGTGATCTACCCATCTAATCTTCAGCATTCTTCTGTAGCACCACATTTCGAAAGCTTCTAGTCTCTTCTTGTCCAAACTATTTATCGTCCAAGTTTCACTTCCATACATGGCTACAGTCCATACAAATACTTTCAGAAACGACTTACTGACATTTAAATCTAAACTCGATGTTAACAAATTCTTCTTCTTCAGAAACGCTTTCCTTGCCATTACCAGTCTACATTTCATATCCTCTCTACTTCGACCATCATCAGTTATTTTGCTCCCCAAATAGCAGAACTCCTTCACTAATTTAAGTGTCTCATTTGCGAATCTAATTCCCTCAGCATCACCCGACTTAATTCGAATACATCCCTTTAGCCTCGTTTTGCGTTTGTTAATGTGCATCTTATACCCTCCTTTCAAGACACGGTCCATTCCATTCAATAGCTCTTCCAGGTCGTTTGCTGTCTCTGACAGAATTACAATGTCATCGGCGAATCTCAAAGTTTTTATTTCTTCTCCATGGATTTTAATACCCACTCCAAACTTTTCTTTTGTTTCTTTTATTGCTTGCTCAATATACAGAACCTTAGAAGCTTAGAGCACATATACACGATCTTCAAGCCTGACAGAGTTGTTAGCACAGGTCAACTTGGTCGCGGCCGTAGCTGGCCATCCAGGTGACCTGAACTGTCAGTGTGCGATTACATTGTGTGGGGAGCCCTCAAGTCTAAATCATATCGCAACAACCCTCACATTCTTCAAGAACGCAGGAGAACATTTTGGTTGAGACTGCAGCACTTCCAGCAGTCCAGCTTGAATCCGCCTTCAGCAGCTTGCTGACCAGGCTCCAAAAATGCCAAGAGATGAATAGTAGTCTCGTTCAACACCTGCAATTACCAGGTTAGCACTGTATTTCCTTTCCTCTCCTCTCTTTCTTTGTTACCTGGAACGCTGTTCTCCGGGCCACTATTATTTACCCCACTTAGTATAAAATGCGCAATGACGGAGAGCCCCACGCTGTTTCATAGACACGACTATGTGCAGTGACAAAGTTTCCCGATCAGTAACGAAACGAGCAGCCCTGCAGCCAGAGGTTGATCGACAGTCCAATAATCCGCCCCACGACATAAATGTCAGAGGTAAATGAGTGTAGCGCAGTTACAAGAGAACCGGAGTGCTGCGCGTCGATCGCTTCATGGAAGTATCTAGCCCACGGACTTAGAGAAAGTGCTGACTCTTCTGCTGCGGATCCCATTTGCAGCAATGCTGGAGAACTTCGGAAACGCCACCTGCAGAGAGCGTCTCTTCAATTCAATCTATTGCCATAATTTTTTGAATCTCTTGTCTAAAAACTCCAACACAACTCGTACATACGTATGTATTTAAAATGCATGTTAACAATAATTACGAGGGTGAGTCAAATGAAAACCTTGAATATTTTTTAAAATATTATTTATCGTGCAGAAGTGGTACAAAGCTGCATCACTTTTCAACATAATTTCCCCCACGCTCAATGCAAGTCCTCCAGCGCTTACAAAGTACATAATACCTTTAGAATAAAAATTCGTTTGGCAATTCATGCAACCACTTATGCACCGCGTGGCGTACCTCTTCATCAGAACGGAACGTCTTTCCTCCCATTGCGTCTTTCAGTGGTCCAAACATATGGAAATCACTTGGGGCAAGGTCTGGTGAGTATGGTGGCTGAGGAAGGCAGGTCTGTGATTGTTGTACGGGCAGTGTGGGGGCTTGCATTGTCATGTTGCAAAAGGACACCTGATGACAACAATCCAAGTCTCTTTGATTTGATTGCACACCGTAGATGGTTTTTCTGGAGATCTGTGTCTGATGCACTGGTGACAGTGGTCCCTCTAGGCATGTAATGCTCCGAAATGAGACCCTTTTGGTCACAAACAGAGTCAGCAAAACTTCCCTGCTGATGGTTCTGTTTGAAACTTCTTTGGTTTTGGTGATGAGGAGTGGCGCCATTCCTTGCTCGCTCTCTTCGTTTCCGGCTGGTAGAAGGGAACCCAGGTTTCATCCCCAGTAACGATTCTTGCAAGAAAGTCATCACCTTCTAGTTCAAAGCGCCGAAGAAATTCTTCACAAGCATAAACAAGTCGTTCTCTCATTTCAGCTGCCGTGGCACCCATCTTGCAGACACTTTGTGAAACTGGAGCACATCATGCAAAATATGGTGTGCTGACCCATGAGTAATCTGTAAACATGCTGCAATGTCATTCAGTGTCACTCTTCGGTTTTCCTTCACTATGGCTTCAACTGCTGCAATGTTCTGTGCAGTCACAACTCGTTGTGCCTGGCTTGGACGAGGAGAATCTTCCACTGCAGTCACGCCATTTGCAAACTTCCTATTCCATTCGTAGACTTCCTGCTGTGACAAACATGCATCACTGTACTGAACCTTCATTCGACGATGAATTTCAATAGGTTTCACACCTTCACTACGCAAAAAGCGAATAACAGAATGCTGTTCTTCCCTGGTGCAAGTCTACAGTGGGACTGATACTGCGATGGTATGTGTGCATCTGCACTATGCTGCCACCCACAGGCCATTCTGCACGCTGTTTGTAGCACGCTTACCAACTTACAGGATAACGGTATAAAATTTCGATTTGTTGTTACAAATTTAAGGTTTTCATTTGACTCGCCCTCGTATTAATGTATAACGAAGATACAGGACAGAACGTTGCAAGTATAAGTAAAACATCATTCCCAGCAAAAAGAAGTCTACTAGTACCAAACGTGTGTCTCAAATAGAAGAAGAAATTTCTGAGAATCTACATTTGGAACACAACATTGTTTAGTAGTGAATTCGGATGGTACGAAAACAGCAACAGTGTTGAGATGTGCTGCTACAAATGAGTGTTGAGCATTATGTGGTCTGATAAGCTAAGAATGAGGAGGTTCTCCTCATAATCGGCAACGAAAGTGAGATATAGAAAAAACAGTGATAAAAAGAAGGGAGAAGATGAAAGGGTACGTTTTAAGACATCAGAGAATAGCCTCCAAGGTGCTAGGGTGGTTTACAAACAAAAGGGACCGTTCAAGTGCTTGGAGGAGGCCTGTGAAAATTATTCCTTGAAATGTGATGAAAATGGACAATGCGGAAGGGGCTGAGAGGAGCACTGTATCTCACAAGAGAGACGTTTCTGTGAATGGGTTTTGACTGACAGAGAGCACTCGATGCTAGCCGGCCTTCTGCACTAGGTAAATATGTTATTTTGCTAAATCTGAGCCTTCGTGAAAACTATACAGGGTAGCTAACTTTCTTGTCTATGTCTGACCATCCTAAAGCCACCTAAAGACCCATTGAGTACTTAAGCTTTGCGACACGCACCCGCTGTGTCGTCTTTCGGGACAAGACGATGAGAACGCTTTCTGTACGCGTACCTGAAAATGTAACGTCAACAAAGGAAAACTAGCACGTTGGGACGGGAAATCAACGGATAAAGAACCGCCCAAGTGGTGTCTATTGGCTGACTCTGATATATCGTCCGCCAATGATGAGATTTCACGACAAAGTTTCAGCACTCTGGAAGCGCAAGACAGGGAAGACTGATCACATTCGGTGGGAATTTTCGGTGGAGACAGTGATGAATGCAATGATTCTTTCATAAGACTTTATGTTGGGACTTCATTTCTCAACACTAGGATTGCACTTGCTCTTGGTGTTGTTTTTTATTTTATTTAATTTTTTTCCTCAAGGGTTCGATTTTGTCTCATTCTCTCACTTGATGCTGCTTCTGTAGCCTAATCCCAATAATGATCCGAGTTTTGACTCTGTTGGGAGTGAGTCACTCTCGTGTACACCATCATCTGCTTGGGATATGCTTTCTTGCGTGCTGCCTCTGTAATTCCGCCACATGCACAACTTCGAAGAGCTGACCCAAGTAATGCGATTACTTCAGCAACGACTGGGTTTGCAGTGTATCCCTTGCCAGTGGAGCGCAGTGCTAATCTTCCCAGTCTGCACTCAGGAAAGAGGACAATCAGCAGTTGATAGCAGTCTGTCATACGCCAGGCAACTCCCACTCGCAGAGATGGACAAGACAACAGCCCAAGACACAGACCGCCGCAAATCGACGCCTTCTGACTGCGAACTCTGCATTACTGACGACCAACTAAAACCTTTGGTGAAGTCAAACTGACAAGGCAGCTCCTTAGAGAAGAAACCTCTACCGTTTCTTCCCAATCCAGGCGCCCTGAGACCCTATATGTAATGATTTATTCTTTGCTATTGCTGTAATAGACTGTGCTGATTTTACTATCTGTGTACTTTTGTCAGACATTCTGATGTTTTGCCCACATCCACATCAGAGGTAACTTTAGGTCTGATTAATTACGATCAAGAGTCCTGCTAAAAACCCCGTTCTCAACATTCTGGCCCCTACCTGTAGCTTGATATTACGAGATTTACCACTACTCCTATTATTGCGCTGGCTGAAGTGGCCGAACGGTTCTAGGGGCTACAGTCTGGAACGGCGCGACCGCTACGGTCGCAGGTTCGAATCCTGCCTCGGGCATGGATGTGCGTGATGTCCTTAGGTTAGTTATGTTTAACTATTCATAAGTTCTAGGGGACTCATGACCTCAGAAGGTAAGTCCCATAGTTCTCAGAGCCATTTGAACCTACTATTGCCACACTATTCTACGGCGTTGCCACCGATATGAGCGATCTTCGGTAATGCTATGACAGTCATTACATTTTTATAGTCTTTTAATTATGTCTTATTCGTGCCTACCATTTACTAATACGGATATAAACTTTCCTGCTGTTCTCCCAATTTTTTGCCCAGATCTATTGACGTTTGTTTGATCTGCACAATCTTCAGGACAGAAATTTGAGGAAATGTTCTTTTTGATGTGACTGTCCGATTAAATTAGCTGTAGTCTTTAAATTTTTAAATTTAACGAATTACAAACTGATTGTCTACCTGGCAACGGAGGCAATACCTGAACGTTCTCCATACTCGCGGAATGTTGTGTAACTACATCCAGTCGATGTAGATGTGTGGAATATGGGTGATGAGATGCACCATACCTCGAGTAGGGTCGACCATGGATATACTGATCCACTTATTAGTACTTAGGAATATGCTGTACATCTGCCTCCCATTGCTTCTACTGCCATTCGTCTCACCTCAAGCGTCGTCGTCGTCTATCAATGGTTGTATCGGCTCCTGTAATGTCGTGTACTCGATCGCATTGTTCACATCGCAACCAGTAAGACTTGGCCTATAATCGAACTGGCATATCCAGCTTATCACCATCAAACCCTCGATAGGTGTAGTGTGAAAGGCACCAGTAAGCCTGAAGAATACGCCCTGCCGTTTTCATTACAGCTATGTTCTGTAGCACGCGAGTCGACATAGATGCGAAAAGAGGCTGGTCGCCGAGCCCAAAAAGTCTTTTCCCCGTCTAGAAGAACGCTTAAATACCTTCAGATAGTGCTTTTTGTAATGGGAATTCCGCTACGCCTAAGGGGCGAATTTCTGCTGGAAGAAATTCTTCCCTTGAATGGTATGTAAGTGGGTTTATGGAGAGCGGTAGCCTGCTTGCTGTGCGTGGACCACGGCTGCATCTAAAAGAACACACCATTCGTGGTTTCCTCAAGTCTCTCTCTGGAGACCCCCATTTGAATTCATATCTGTCTCCGATCAGCATAGAAGACTCGCAAATTTTGGCACGCAGAATTTTCAGGTCAGTTGTGTGACGCTAAAATTGCACGAAAATTACATTCACATCATCACACCTGTGACTATAACCGCGGCCGAGGCCGCTAACACATTCTTCAATATGGCGTGAGACTCGTAAGCAGGTGGCTCGAACTCAAGTGATGGAACACATTTTCACTCCCAGTATCTCGCGAGCAACTGGAAGATAGGTGATTAAGTAACGTTTCTGATCACTAGACTTTGCAGAAAACTCCTGGATTGAATTCCAAACCTCTCAGTAGTGTCTCACGAAAGAAGTCGGATGGAGACGTTAAACCTGGCTGTCCCCTTGGTGTTATTTGAGAGGAGTAGACCATGTGGCAGCATAGTACTTCACCCTCCACTTCTCTCATCGTAATAGATTACAAATTGGAGATTGAACTCGACACACTTCTATTACAGTCACATACACTTAACAGACACACTTAAGATACAACTTCACGTACCGTATGGAAATAAACAAGCGAGAGCTTAGAAGGAAAATCCTTACAGTTAGGCGGATGAACATCACCTCGAGGTCTCCCAGCAAAAAAATACAATACTGTTCCTTCTATCAGAGATTTGAAGATTTTAGAGCGCCTACCCCTGGATTTCATTTCACGTACAAGGAGCTCACTCGACAGAAGAAAAACAATAGCAAATGAATTTTGAAATGAACGCCCGTTCCCTACTTTACGCCACGGTGTAGAAAACTGAATGACTTGAAATGAAGCATTAATAATAATAATGCAGGATTCGGGTCTCTATTCCTCGCATAATGCAAAGATTTCATTTTGCCGTAGCTGACGTATTAAATGAATACTAGGGTGGTTCCATTCAACACGACATGGGTGATTCTCATCTGCAAACTTTCCAAACGGCTAAGTATTTAGATTAAAATTTGTTCCTACTCAGTATGGACTCCTTGAGCACCAGGGAGCATGTTTCTTAAAAATAAGTTTTATCGAAGTCAAAAGGAGGAAATATATTTCTTTGTCTAGACCCGTTTCATCGTGACAGTTATTTTCATTAGCTCATGGAATTAGTCCACGTCTTAGGTTTCATCACACTAGCAGGTTCTTGTCAGACAAGCCATTCCGTGAGCTGACTGTACTAAATTCTGAAATTACAATTAAATCAATACCATTAGCCGCTGACAAGCGTTGATATACATCAACGAGGACAGTTGAAAATGTGTGCCCCGACTGGGACTCGAATCCGGGAACTTCTGCGTACATGACAGACACACTATCCATCTGAACCACGGAGGGCACAGATGATGGTGCGACTGCAGGGACTGATCGCCGGCATGCTCCCCGTGAGACCCACATTCTTAACTTATAGTCCACACACTACATTCTTAGTGTCCCTGGAAATGCACACACTTTGTACGCTGCGATGGTAATTTGGACACTTTTCTTGTTCCAACATGACTGGTTTCAACAGTATTATGCTGTCATCATTTGATCTAAGGGGAAAAGAAGAATAATAATGGGAAGGGAAATGGAGGAAGACTACAATTACTTTCAAGGATTATGTAAAATCTACCGTGTTTTATATACCTTATGGAACTTGCTATAAAATTGCCGTGTTACATCACATTAAGTCACAGCATAAAAGACACTTCCTACAAATTCATATCTTGATAAAAATCCAGTCGATAAAATGCACACACAACTGATAAATTGCATAAAGTTGATAAAATTCACACAGTCGATAAAATCCTACTACCATCCAGACTTGATGGCGGCGAACATGACTCTCACAAGCTTGCCGCACACGACTACGCTAGCTGCGGAACGGTAATAGAGAGACAGCGGAGCCGCTACTAAGTTACCATGTCGTCGATGGATGGCGCATGTAGTACGAGTTAAACGGTCATATGTTCTGGTAACAAGCAATGAATAGCGATGAGCCATGAGTAAAGGTGAATTTTTCAAACTGTCCAACATAACAGTTAGGAATGCCACCTGACCACACATATACCGTGACCTTATTCTCCATATAAAATCTGTAGTAATCACATACTGTGTGATAATTGACAGTGAGAAAGCAAACAAATTCCGTCTCATCTCTTAGCCATATTATTAATTATTGACCTCAGACTCCGTCCAGCTACTTGATTTTCGTCATTGCCACTTGCTTAAATGCCCCCATTAACAACAGTAGATCCCGAAGCACAGCTCGGATTATATGCAGCGAGCTATATGATGTATTCATATAGGAACTATTACAACGCATTCATACCTCTAATTTTATTTTAGTCGTCTAAATTTCGTTTTGCAGGATATATCATTTCGGTTGATTCTGTACTACGCGCCTCCCCCAGCAGTCTTGCATCTGCCTCTGGATTAGATGACTTGTGAAGTAAGTTCAGCGCCGTGTGATTTTTGCGCCCCTCCCCCCCTCCCATCGCCTTTTTCCATGAATGCTACTTCAGAAGACCCATTCAGACCTGCCGATTTAGTACCCGCGCTCGCACCAGTGCGGTTATCTTCTTAAACCACATCGCTTTGTTAGTTTTTGTTAATGTTGTTGTTTACTTACTGTCAATAAGCGCACAGTACGCAATTGCTAGAGATCCCTTATGGAGCATAAGCCCAGGGTACTTTTATAAGAGTGGTCAGGTGACTTTTCTAATCGTTATATGGAGCACTTTGAAAAATTCACCTTTGTTTCTGGTGCATCACTATCCATTGCTTGTAACAGAACATGTGATCATCTAACTTCTACTAAACACGCCATCCAGCGGCGAGATGGTAGTATCTTTGTAGCGCGTCTGCCGCCTCTGTGTTAACACTCCGTAGCTAGCGTAGTCGTGTGGGGCAAGCCTGGGAGAGTCATGTTCGCCGCCAACAAGTGTAGATGGTACGAGGAGTGTATCAACTGTGTGAATTTTATCACTTGTGTGCATTTAACAACTGGATTCCTATCAAGCTATGAATAGGTGAGGAGTGCCTTTCACACTTTGACTTCATGTAATGTAACATCGCAATTTTATAGCCAGTTCCATAAGGTACATGGAGTTCTGTATATTTTGTACAATCATTAAAATTAATTGTAGTCCCCTCGACCATTCCTTCATTATTATCTTTGTTTTTCCCGTAGGACAAATGATGGTAGCGTTATCTTCGAACAATAAAAGTATCTCTATTGCGATCGTGGCAGAAGAAGTCTTCATTCCTTTTGCTTTAGGGTGAATATCGTTTGTCGAGGAAGCAAAGAAATTTTTTAAGCTTAACGATTATGGGCGTTCAAGAACTCGTGACGTTTTATTAAATATAAATACTGCATCCAGTCACCTTCATGAAATAGTCATTTATCCTATGAAAGAGATTTCGAATCTTTTCAGACTCAACTTAAGATGGTGCACAAGATGGTACATCTCTGTTTCAATGCAATTGTGCTGGTTGCCGGCTCTGTGACAAGAATATCGAACATGCATTGCCGTGAACATTGTTTATATGCCGATTAAGGTAAAAATTTTTATTTATTTATTTATTTTTATTTTGTACTTACTGCGAGAGTGTGGATGGTGTTGTTGTTAATATCCATCTGTCTGAAGGGTAGATACTGAGGAAATAACAAAATACGAAATTGGAAGTAATAGAACTGTTCTTATGCAGAAGAGCCACAAAAGGATATTGAACAAGGAAATTCAACGAGCAAAAAATAAAGGAAATTAACGAGAAAACTATGATGGACAGATGATTACACATCACCACATGACTCACTTTTATTGAATATTTACGTATACAAGCCATAGTAAAGAATCTTTGGTAGCTTCATCCAGCATGTGCTGTAAACATTCCCCCCCCCCCCCCCCCCCCCCCAATGCGCCACCACTGTATCGCTCTCTTTACATCCTAACCATATTGATATCAACGTAAATACCCTGCCACAAAATAAATGTTGTATTATATGTCTAAATGTCCAAGCCTCTACTGTTAAACTAAATGAGTACTTTTATACATATTACCATCAGCTGAAACAAACAAAATCTATCTTTACTAATATTCCAGATCTTGTTAATGTAAGAACAAAAATAAATCAACAGTTCATTTGAAGCTTTGTTCTTGCTGTTTTTAAATACGAAATTCATGGTCTTACAGACAACTGCATTTCATTGCAAACACCATAAATTTACATTATTTTATTCCTGGGCATTTATGTTAATGCCAGTTTTGATTAAAGTATTTTCCTGTAAAATGACTTTGTTATATGCAAATATAAGAGTAAAAATACGATACCAAATCATTTTAAGTTTTCCTTGTAGTAATTTATTTATTTTGGTCATTCACGTTAGCGTCAGTTTTGATTCATGTATGTGTCCATACACAAATGTGAGTGATATGTTGCCAACTGTACATCGCAATGGAAGCAGACTGATGGATATTAACAACAAATATGCCCATATATCGCAGTAAGCACAAAACTTTAAAAAAAATGGTCCCAAATCGGTATGTAAACAATACTCGCGGCAGTGCATTACAACATGTTCCATCTTCTTATCACAGAGCCAGCACCAAAGATTACGCTTTGAAACAGCCTATGCACCATCTAAAGATGAGCCTGATAAGGTTCGAAAATCGGTTCACGGAATAAGTAACTACTTCAAAAAATGACTGGTTGCAGTTTTCTGTGATTATAAAGAAATTTTTCAAACCACGTCGTCAGATTAACTTCGCAGTACTAAGAAACAGGGTACTTCAGACGCGATTTGAAAGTTGGAGAATGAGGTAGCACTTACTAAAACACATTTTCTGGAGTACAGTGACACAATCACGAAGAACACCACTTCCTACATCACAATATTTCACATTTATTGCAACTTGACACGTTCTATAAAGCCGGACAAAAAAAGTGCAGTACACAGAAGACAAAGTCTGGTGTGAATGTAACTCTCCATATGTACACTCCTGGAAATGGAAAAAAGAACACATTACCACCGGTGTGTCAGACCCACCATACTTGCTCCGGACACTGCGAGAGGGCTGTACAAGCAATGATCACACGCACGGCACAGCGGACACACCGGACACCGCGGTGTTGGCCGTCGAATGGCGCTAGCTGCGCAGCATTTGTGCACCGCCGCCGTCAGTGTCAGCCAGTTTGCCGTGGCATACGGAGCTCCATCGCAGTCTTTAACACTGGTAGCATACCGCGACAGCGTGGACCTGAACCGTATATGCAGTGAGCGAGGGCATATAGTGGGCATACGGGAGGCCGGGTGGACGTACCGCCGAATTGCTCAACTTGTGGGGCGTGAGGTCTCCACAGTACATCGATGTTGTCGCCAGTGGTCGGCGGAAGGTGCACGTGCCCGTCGACCTGGGACCGGACCGCAGCGACGCACAGATGCACGCCAAGACCGTAGGATCCTACGCAGTGCCGTAGGTCACCGCACCGCCACTTCCCAGCAAATGAGGGACACTGTTGCTCCTGGGGTATCGGCGAGGACCATTCGCAACCGTCTCCATGAAGCTGGGCTACGGCCCCGCACACCGTTAGGCCGTCTTCCGCTCACGCCCCAACATCATGCAGCCCGCCTCCAGTGGTGTCGTGACAGGCGTGAATGGAGGGACGAATGGAGACGTGTCGTCTTCAGCGATGAGAGTCGCTTCTGCTTGGCGCCAATGATGATCGTATGCATGTTTGGCACCGTGCAGGTGAGCGCCACAATCAGGACTGCATACGACCGAGGCACACAGGGCCAACACCCGGCATCATGGTGTGGGGAGCGATCTCCTACACTGGCCGTACACCTCTGGTGATCGTCGAGGGGACACTGAATAGTGCACGGTGCATCCAAACCGTCATCGAACCCATCGTTCTACCATTCCTAGACCGGCAAGGCAACTTGCTGTTCCAACAGGACAATGCACGTCCGCATGTATCCCGTGCCACCCAACGTGCTCTAGAAGGTGTAAGTCAACTACCCTGGCCAGCAAGATCTCCGGATCTGTCCCCCATTGAGCATGTTTGGGACTGGATGAAGCGTCGTCTCACGCGGTCTGCACGTCCAGCACGAACGCTGGTCCAACTGAGGCGCCAGGTGGAAATGGCATGGCAATCCGTTCCACAGGACTACATCCAGCATCTCTACGATAGTCTCCATGGGAAAATAGCAGCCTGCAGTGCTGCGAAAGGTGGATATATACTGTACTAGTGCCGACATTGTGCATGCTCTGTTGCCTGTGTCTATGTGCCTGTGGTTCTGTCAGTGTGATCATGTGATATATCTGACCCCAGGAATGTGTCAATAAAGTTTCCCCTTCCTGGGACAATGAATTCACGGTGTTCTTATTTTAATTTCCAGGAGTGTATATACCATTAGCGCATATGTAAATTGTTAGAAGTGCAACTCACTGTGAAAAGTGGAACGGCAATCAGTGTGCACTAGAGTTGACCGTTTTCAGCATTGTTACCAGGTCTGCTACATTATATATGAGCCATCAATAGCTTCCGGTGTTGAGCAAATGGAAATGACGTGTGGATAGGGCCTCCCGTTCGGCAGACCGTTCGCCTGCTGCAAGTTTTTCGATTTGACTCCACTTCGGCTACTTCTGTGGTGATGGGGATGAAATGATGATGATAAGGACGACACAACACCCAGTCCCTAAGCGGAGAAAATGTGTGATCCAGCCGGGAATCAAACCTGCGCCGTTAGGCATGACATGCCGTCGCGTTGACCACTCAGCTACCAGGAGCGGCCAGATGTTGAGTGATCACTATGAAGAACACAGAGGTGCTGGGTACTCATGTGAGACAACGTTGTCAGAACCCGACAGAATTTCACTTTGGGTCTCCAATTGGCCTGCTCGTCGAACCATGTATTACCCAGTTTTGTGGGGCATTCTGAAGTGACAGTGGTCCGATGCCGGATTGCATGGGAACTTGAGGTGGAGCACACCAGCCTTCAAAGTTCCTGTCGACTACATCTGACCTCCGCAAGACAGGATTGCTGTATTGTACAAGAAGCACATGTTAACCCCTACGCATCTGGGCTTACTATCCGAGAACATGTAGTTCTCCCTATAACATTTTTTGTCATATCTCACAGCCAGAGCAGGCAGTTACCGACCCATGGACAGGCTGTCGTTAACACCACATTGCAAACGGCTTCGGGTGGAGTGACGCCGTGAACGAGAAGCGTGGACTGATAAATGGCATCATACTGTGTTCAGTGACGCATCTCGGCTCTGCACTTCTTAGACGACCAACGTCGGCGAGTTTGGTTGTGTTCAGCGACGAATCGCGTTTCTGCCTCTACCACAGACGATCAACGTCGGTGAGTATGGTGGAGATCTGGGAAAAGGTCCTATTTATTCAAAATTTTGCAGGTGCACACTGGTTTTGCTCCTGGCGTCATGGTGTCGGGAGCCATTGGATATGACTTCAGGTAGCAGGTGGCAGCGATTGAGGGAACTATGACAGAACAAGCATAAGACACGGACATCCTGCCCCTCATGTGTTACCCTATCTGAGATTCTATGGTGCCATTTTACAACAGTATAGAGATGGTCCACACATACCAAGTGGCTCTATGAACTGCCTGGGGGATGTTGAAGAACTCCCTTGGCCAGCAAGATCCCCAGATCTGTCTCCGATAGAATATGTGTGTTAGCGGCTCCGTCGTCAACTATGGCCCAGTGCTAGCATCCGTGATATCGAGGACCAGATACAACAGCTGTGGACCGGTGTGCCGTGGCAGAGAGTACAACAGCTTTATGTCACCCATCCGAACAGAATCAGGAGGTGCAACTTCATACCGATATATAGGTTTATACTACATTTTGAAATCATTGAAATAATATATCATCTCAATCCGTGAAGTTTCATTCCGTTTCATCCTCCTCTTCTGAGTTTCACTTTTCTTGTCAGACAGTGTATTTCTACTGTCCAGTATCCTGTGGAAGGTCCCTATAGTAAAATATTGACTAGGAGTACGTCCAGCATTGTTGTGCAAGTCATCAGGTTTACTCTCTCCCATAACCAAAGCAAACACACACACACACACACACACACACACACACACACACACACTGAATGAATGAGCCGTAAGAGCCTACCAGTCACAGTTCCATGACATATAAATGTATTCCTCTCTGTGGTAGCATAGAACGTGTGCTGTGCACCGAATACAGTTGTAAGCTAATCTCACTAAAAGGATTTCGACTGAATCCATTAGAAGATACTGCTTGGAGACCTGAATAAAACTGCAATGGACTGCACATACAAAAGATTCATTCTCAATCAATAAAAATCGAAATACACAAATAGATATCAACCTGAAACCCCGCCGATCCTTTAAATAATCGTATCCCCACGTGTAAAAAAGCTACAAATGTCAGATTATTTTACAAATGAGTTAAGTATTAAATATTTAGCAGTAAGAATGCAAACGACAAGAGAATCCTCAAAAGTCTGAAAATATGTTTATGTCCCTAAGTGGTCACATTACTAAACGCTGGATGAGTCTAGTCTGGGTAATTGGGGTATAGTACAATGATATATTTCTCCATGCACAATAAGTGTCGTATTTGAACACTGTCTGCAAAATACATTGTTAATAGCGCTTGCACTAAAGTAGTAATAAATTCAGAGGGAATGTCTTCATGAACAGCGAAAAAGCGGTAAGTGATAAAACTTTTATCTTTAACCATTTTGTGGGGGATGGCAGCGAGAAAAGTTTTTGTGAAGGTTTGAAATTATTTGTAAAGTTTGTTGTAAGTAATTCCCAAACGCTGGATGAATATGTTGTGGGTATTTTGAGAGCCGTGATTTGTACTGCCACAAGTCCACATGCACAGTTTCTAATTTGATTACTGGTCTTACTGTGTTGCACCTTTAACGTAAGAGTAGAACTTTTAATGATTGGAATACGACAACATTTTAAGTTTCGAAATTCGAGAAATAATTATATGAAATATAGGAACAAATTTGTTTTGTTGCTCCTAGAATCCTCCAACTGGGTCCGTTCGTCATGAACCATCAATACAGATTACATTAAAAATGATATTAGAGTAAGGAGAGGGACTAGGATATCCTCTATTCATTTAGCTAATATATTTATCTAAAGTGCTGTACAAATATCGAACAGTGGCAGTAGTGGGATTAAAATTAATGATGAACAAAAAAACCATAGTATTAGATTTTGCTTAAGATGTAGTAGTCGCAATAGTCGCAGAGTTTGGGAAAAGAACCAATTACATGCTAAAAAAAAAGTTGTCTGAATGCTCGGAGAACCAATTACATACTAAAAAAAAGTTGTCTGAATTCTCGGAGAACCACAAACTGGAAACTATTAAAAGCAAATATTATGGTAGGAAACATGATACTAACTGAAGTAAAGGAATTTTGCTACTTGGGAAGCATAATAACAGATGAAAAACTAAGTTTAATGAACACTAAAACAAGAATGGCCATGGTCAAAGAACTCATTGAAAATAAGAGTAATTTAATATGGAAAGAGTAAAGATATTCTTCATGGTATTTATTCGAAGCATTTTAAGCTATGGGCGTGAAGGGCAGATACTGAGGAAATAATAAAATACGAAATTGTAAGAAATAGAATTGTTCTTATACAGAAGAGCTACAAAAGCATCCTGAACTTAAAGGAAATTCAATGAGCAAAAAATAAAGGAAATTAACGAGAAACCTTCACTGCACTATAACTAAAAGAAAAAGGAAATCAACTGGTCACCTAATTCGACATATTTTCATCAAAAATGCCTTAGAAGGAAAAATTGAAGAGGTAGGCCTAGAACACCTGTGTTACAAACTACAGTAACAACGGCCTAATAGTAAAGTTAGCGAGAGATGAATGACTACATCAACCAGGCGCAGGGCTTTAATGTTTGATGATGATTTTGCTGATGATTATGAATGTCAGCAAGAAGACCCCACATGAACTTTGGGCAGCTTTTGGAGTAACCACTTCAGTACTAACAGAATTGAAACATTACAAAGCAATAAGGAAACATATATGCTATGCCATCAGAGCCAACAACTCAGTAAAATCGTGTTACACACTGAAGTACTCAAGAGAGGTAAATTCCTCATTAATGCTGAAAGCAAGCAACAGATTCAGCTTAATAGCACTTTTCTACTCGCTTAAATAATGCTATCGTGAGGAACTGAAGCACTTTTCGGATGAGAAACTTTAAGCTGGAGAAGGTGAAATGGGACCTCGAGATTGTGCGCACCACAACCATTCAGTATCGATGAGTTTGCCAACACAGAATCAGAAGACAGCTACAAAAGGGGATACTTAACTCCCTTATTGGACACCTACTTCTAGCACTGCTTCTCAGTACAATGAGTCTCGATCAGCGATTTCTCCGACTGGACTGTGTAACTGGGTACGCAGAGTGCGCGCTGAGCGCCAACAGGTTGCCACGTCAACTTGTTGAACTACGATAGTCACATACGTGTTGGACGAGAGCTACAGGTGTGCGTTCGCCAGCGGCATACTGCCCCTTGTTTTTGTGTAGACTGGCTTTATCCCTTGTACGTGGTAGCACACGGTTCTCAGTTATGGTAACTCTCTTATACACCGAGTACGTTGGACTTGTTGGCGCTATAATGAAGAAAGGAATGTTAGGATTTAAGGTCCCGTCGATGACGAGATCGTAGAGATGTGGTACACGTTTTCACTATGGTATGATGGGGAAGGAAATTGATTGTGTCATGTTCATAGGAGCCACCCAGGCATTGACCTTGAATGATTTAGGAAAACAACGAAAAATCTGAACCTTAATGGGGGGGGGGGGGGGGTGGGCGACATGTGGAACGGCCGTTCTATAGAATGCGAGTCCCATGCCTCACTACCGCGCCAAGGCACATGGACCCTCGGTGCTATATTCCCACAAGATACATCCAGATCCGGTATCTCCTGGATTCTTCTTGAGATGTCCAGACAACCCTAGTTTGCGCTCCACCATACATACCCCTGTCAACAAATGAATGATGCTTTCCCTGTTAAGCGGAGCAAAGACGGCGTAACAGAAATAGCGAAGGTGAACGGAAGAATCGGATTCGTTACAAGAACTTTGGGATAGTGTAGTGCATCTATTACACTGATGTGGAAAATGTGAGGACGAAAGTAACTTTCTCATTAAGTTTCAGTGCTAAGTAACATACCTCTCCGTGCGGGAAGGAGCGCCTGGTCCCCGGAACGAACCCGCCCGGTGGATTTGTGTCGAGGTCCGGTGAACCGTCCAGTCTGTGGATGCTTTTTAGGCGGTTTTGCATCTGCCTCGGCGAATGCGGGATGATTTCCGTTATTCCGCCTCAGTTAACCTATGTCGGCGATTGCTACGCAAAACAAGTTCTCCACGTACGCGTACCCCACCATTACTCTACCACGCCAACATAGCGTTTACACTCGTCTGGTGTGAGACGTTCCCTGGGGGGTGGGTGAGGGGGTGTCCACCGGGGGCCGAACCGCACAATAACCGTGGGTTTGATGTGGGGTGGCGCAGGGGTGAAGTGGACTGCGGTAGTCGTCGTGGGGTTGTGGACCACTGCGGCTGCGGCGGGGACGGAGCCTCTCCGTCGTTTCTGGGTTCCCGGTTAACATACAATGCAATATAATACAACATACCTCGCTGAACACTGGGCCGGACTGAAACGGTATAGGATTTGGGGATCTAGGAGAGGAAAGCGAGAGAGTCCACCCTTAAAGAAAATTTCATAACTGCATTTAACACAAACAATATACATGGGGCACACTGGTAGGTTGAGCACATTTAATCATTCAGTGAAGCAAATGTAAATAATTATCAGACTGTCTACCATTCAATCACCATCAAAAGTATTTAAGAATCCAGCCTAGGTAAACAAACAATTTAACATCAAAATTATTTTAAGGTACGTTAATATGTAGTAGGATCAAAAGTCACTGTAGACAAAATGATTTACTAGCCCCGATAAAAGGATAGTTGCTCATCAAACCCTTTTAAAAACACCAAAGACAAAATTGGGGTTATTGTGGTCTTCAGTCCAGAGACTGGTTTGATGCAGCTCTCCAAGATACCCTATCCTGTGCCACCCTCATCTCCGAATAACTACTGCAAACTATATCCTTCTGAATCTGCTTAGTGTATCCATCTCCTGGTCTCCCTGTACGACATTTACTCTTCACGTTGCCCTCCAATACCACAATACCAAACTGGAGATCCCTTGATGCGGTACCCTACCAAGCGAGCCTTTCTTTTGCGCAGGTTATGCGACAAATTCCTCTTCTCTCCAATACTTTTGAGTACCTCCTCATTAGTTACGTGATCTACGCATCTAATCTTCAGCATTATTCTGCAACACCACATTCGAAAGCCTCTATTCTATTTTTGTATACATTATTTATTGTCCATGTTTCACTTCCATACATGGCTACACTCCATACAAATAGTTTCAGAAAAGACTTCCTGACTCTTAAATCTATACTCGATATTAAGTTTCTCTTCTTCATAAACGCTCTTCTTGCCATTGCCAGTCTACATTTTATATCCTATCCACTTCGACCATAATTAGTTATTTTGCTCCCCAAATAGCAAAACTCATCTACTACTTTAAGTGTCTCACTTCCTAATCTAATTCCCTCGGAAACACCTGATTTAATTCGACTACATTCCATTGTCCACGTTTTGATTTTACTGATGTTCATCCTACGTATATCTTCCTTTCAAGATACTGTGCATTCCGTTCGGCTGCTCTTCCAGGTCCTTTACTGTCACTCACGGAATTACAATTCCGTCCGAAAACCTCAAAGTTTTTATTTTTTCTCCGTGTGTTTTAATTCCTACTGCGAATTTTCCTTTTGTTTCCTTTACTGCTTGCTCACTGTACAAACAGAATAGCATCGGGGTTGGGCTACAACCCTGCCTCGCTCGCTTCTCACCCACTATTTTCTTTTCGTGCCCCTCAATTCTTGTAATTGCTATCTGGTTTCTGCACAAATTGTAAACAGACTTTTCGCTCCCTGTATTTTACACATACTGCCTTCAGAATTTAAAAGAGAATTCCAGTCAAAAGCTTTCTCTAGGTCTACAAATGCTATAAACGTTGGTTTGCTTACCCTTAACCTATCTTGTAAGATAAGTAGTAGGGTTTGTATTGCCTCGAGTGCTCCGGCATTTCTATGGTATCTAAACTGCTCTTCCCCTAGGTCTGCTTCTACTAGTTTTTCCATTCGTCTGTAAAGTTTCGTGTTAGTATCTTGCAAACCATGATGTATTGAACTGATCGCTCGGTAATTTTCGCAACTGTCAACACTTCCTTCCTTTGGGATTTCAGTTATTATATTCTTCTTGAAGTCTGAAGGTATTTCGCCTGTCTCATGCAGCTTGCTCACCACATGGAAGAGTTTTGTCACGGCTGCCTCTCCCAAGGCTATCAATACGAGTAGTTCTAATGGAATAATGTCTACTCCCGGGGCCTTGGTTCGACGTAAGTCTTTCAGTGCTTTGTCAAACTCTTCAAGCAACATCATATCTCCCATTTCATCTTCATCTACGTCCTCTCCCATTTCCATAATACCGCCCTCAAGTACATTGCCTTTGTATAGACCCTCTGTATACTTCTTCTACCTTTCTTTTCAAATGACTCTGGGCATTATGGGACTTAACTTCTGAGGTCATCAGTCCCCTAGAACTTAGAACTACTTAAACCTAACTAACCTAAGGACATAACACATATTCGTGCCTGAGGCAGGATGCGAACCTGCGACCGTAGTGGTCGCGCCGTTCCAGACCGAAGTGCCTAGAGCCGATCGGCCACTCCGGCCGACCCACCTTTCAGTTTTAATTTCTTTGCTTAGGACTAGTTTTCCATGTGAGATCTTCTTGTTGATCCAGGTGGTTCTCTTTCCTCCAAAAGTATCTTTGATTTTCCTGTAGGCTCTATCTATCTTACCCCTAGTGATATATGCTTTTACATCCCTACATTTGTTCTCTATCCCTCCTTAGTCATTTTCCACTTCCTGTCCATCTCATTTTTGAGACTTTGTATTCCTTTTTCCCTGCTTCAATTACTGCATTTTTATACTTTCTTCACTAATTAGTTGCAGTCAACATCTCTTCTGTTACCACAGGATTTCTAGGAGCCCTTGTCTTTTTACCTACTTTGTCTTCTGCTGCCCGCACTATTTTATCTCTCAAAGCTATCCATTCTTCTTCTACTTTATTTCTCTCCCCTGTTCTTGTCAGTCGTTTAGTTCTTCCCTCTCTGAAATAAATTTCCTAACCTACCTGCCCGATTAAGGGATCTGACATTCCACGCTCCGATCTGTAGAACGCCAGTTTTGTTTCTCCTGGTAACGACGTCCTCCTGAGTAGTCACCGACCGGAGATCCGAATGGGGGATTATTTTATCTCCGGAATATTTTACCCAGGAGGACGCCATCATCATTTATTCATACAGGAAAGGTGCACGCCCTTGGGAGGAATTTCGGCTGTAGTTTCTCCTTGAGTTCAGCCATTCGCAGCATCAGCACATCAAGGCCGTTTAGGTTGATGTTAGAAGACCAGATCAGTCAATCATCCAGACTGTTGCCCCAGCGACTACTGAATAGGCTGCTACCCTTCTTTATGCACCACTCGTTTGTCTGGCCTCTCAACAGATCGCCGAGGCACGGAAGCCTCCCCAACAACTGTACGGTTTACATTAAACAATTTAATATAAAAATCTATTTACGGGTGACAATAATGAAAACAAACACTGTACCGTTGCATGGTTTTATCTTGGTACAAACAGATTTTCAGTGACGCTGATTAAATTACAAACCATATTCAATATTAACGAAGCATGCCAAGGCCTCGAACATAAATTTTGTACAGCTGGCAGTTGCATTCGGCACTGGTCGCGACTAACCACCCCACTAGTTTTACACAGATAAAATAAAAACAGTTCGTTTTAGAGCTGTAAAACAGAGAAAAACAATATTACCAGACATACAGTAGCATTTTCAAAAAAATACTTTCAATTTAAGATAAAAAAAACAATTTTTCGTCTTGAGTGTCCCTTATCCACTTAAATAAATTCAGCAATGAGTGAACTGTTACTGCACGGCCCCTTTGCCCAACAGCGCACTTGTAAACGAGTGCCAAAGACAGCTTTCCGAAACATACGGTCCAGGTGGTGCAATAGTTGCGGGAACCATCGGATCCCCCTTAACGCACTAAAGTTACCGTTGACATTCCCCTAGAAATCTGAAAACAGGAAACACGTAAATAATAGAACGGGCGAACTCGCCATTGGCACAGCACAGTTGTTATGCGATACAGCAGACGCTCATTCACCACTAACTTCAGCTATGTGATGGTAAAACTCGATGAAATACTTTCATAGTTGAATTAATACCTTGTATCCATCCCTACTGAGTATTCCCCAACAGCAATGACGTGAAAGAAGCGACGACCTTATAGATGACCACCCACAACGTAGCGACCACGAATCAGGAAAACCTGCCACCTCTGAAAATCAAGTCTGTCCACTGTCCTGGGCCATCTGCACATATTCCTGGCCGTTCGCAGGCTGATTTCCGCTGTACTGCCCGAGCCTCCCTCTCTTCCCCGCGCTCTTTCGGCGAAGCAAAAAGCCCCAGTCAAATAACCGCTACCAGCTTACCCAAAGCATATTGATACCAACACATACATAGAAAGAACTGCTACAATTTAATACAGAATGGAACTGAAAGAAATGCGCATAGAGAAAAAAGGAATGTCATTTCTATTCAGAGACAATATTTACACTGATGTCATCGGAATACATAATGGTCCATTGACAATGTAAAAGGCGGGACATGGATCTTAACAGTGCGTATTATCACCTAGGGCAGCAATACTTACTCTGAAAGGCGCTCCCATGCTGGTCAGACTGTTAATATGGGCTTTTTGTGGTAGGGCGTTCCATTCCCCCACCAGGACTCTTGGCAACCGCTGGATGGTCGCTTGTGAACGTGCTGTAATGCTTGTCCCCAACGCATCCCATACGTTCTCGACGGGATTTAAGTCGGGGGTAATGGACAGCCCAGTCCATATGCAGAATATGTTCTTGTTCCAAGAGCTCGACCAACTGCGGTGTTCGATGCTGCCACGCATGGTCCGTCCATAAAAATGAGAGCTGGAAGCACCCCTGAAAGGACGCGCATTGGGAGGAGTACAGTTCTACAATAACTCTGAGCGGTGAGTGTACCGTTGGTTGATATGGGAGAGCAACCAGAGATGTCGTCGGTCGCATCGGATTAGGGAAGGAAGGCGGTCGTGACCTTTCAAAGGAACCATCCTGGCATTTGGCTGAAGTGATTTAGGGAAATCGCAGAAAACCTAAATCAGGATGGCCGGACGCGGGTCTTAAGCGTCGTCCTCCCGAATGCGAATCCAGCGTGCTAACCACTGCGCCAGCTAGCTCGGTGGTTACACCGTGTTGTAAGATTTGGAGATAAATACGCCCACGTACCATTATGTCTTCTCATGGAGTAACATCTGGCCTTCCGTAAAGATCATGTTCCTGGGTGCGTACGTCTTCCCACCTCCCGCCATATGAAGGTATGTCACTACTCATGATGAATCTGCTGTCAGCTGAGAAGAGCATCTAACCCCTGTCCTCGTTGATCCACTCCCTATCCCCTCGGCACATCGCAAACTGTGTAGCCGATGTACGGATGTCAACAGAACACAAGGTACTGGTTTTTGGGCATATAGGCCACCAACATGCTGTCCCTGTACCACTGCTAGGTGTGGCTACGTGTTTCTTGAAGTGCTATCAAATGTGGTTGTAAATTCATCCGCTGTTTGACGTGGTTGCTTTCTTCCCCGTTGCACAACATAGCGGTGTAGACCGATGGCACAGGGTTCATTGGGTAGAAGGAAGAAGCATCGCACTGTCACTGGGTTCATGGGGGAGAAGACGAGCAAAGCACTTAAAGGCACTAACAGTTTGTGTGTGGAGTTTACACGATCGACGGAGATAGTGTGCAATGGTGTCCGAACAAGTTCCTCTAGCGGTAAATTACAATTCAGGATTAAAATACACTCCTGGAAATGGAAAAAAGAACACATTGACACCGGTGTGTCAGACCCACCATACTTGCTCCGGACACTGCGAGAGGGCTGTACAAGCAATGATCAGACGCACGGCACAGCGGACACACCAGGAACCGTGGTGTTGGCCGTCGAATGGCGCTAGCTGCGCAGCATTTGTGCACCGCCGCCGTCAGTGTCAGCCAGTTTGCCGTGGCATACGGAGCTCCATCGCAGTCTTTAACACTGGTAGCATGCCGCGACAGCGTGGACGTGAACCGTATGTGCAGTTGACGAACTTTGAGCGAGGGCGTATAGTGGGCATGCGGGAGGCCGGGTGGACGTACCGCGGAATTGCTCAACACGTGGGGCGTGAGGTCTCCACAGTACATCGATGTTGTCGCCAGTGGTCGGCGGAAGGTGCACGTGCCCGTCGACCTGGGACCGCACCGCAGCGACGCACGGATGCACGCCAAGACCGTAGGATCCTACGCAGTGCCGTAGGGGACCACACCGCCACTTCCCAGCAAATTAGGGACACTGTTGCTCCTGGGGTATCGGCGAGGACCATTCGCAACCGTCTCCATGAAGCTGGGCTACAGTCCCGCACACCGTTAGGCCGTCTTCCGCTCACGCCCCAACATCGTGCAGCCCGCCTCCAGTGGTGTCGCGACAGGCGTGAATGGAGGGACGAATGGAGACGTGTCGTCTTCAGCAATGAGAGTCGCTTCTGCCTTGGTGCCAATGATGGTCGTATGCGTGTTTGGCGCCGTGCAGGTGAGCGCCACAATCAGGACTGCATACGATCGAGGCACACAGGGCCAACACCCGGCATCATGGTGTGGGGAGCGATCTCCTACACTGGCCGTACACCTTTGGTGATCGTCGAGGGGACACTGAATAGTGCACGGTACATCCAAACCGTCATCGAGCCCATCGTTCTACCATTCCTAGACCGGCAAGGGAACTTGCTGTTCTAACAGGACAATGCACGTCCGCATATATCCCGTGCCACCCAACGTGCTCTAGAAGGTGTAAGTAAACTACCCTGGCCAGCAAGATCTCCGGATCTGTCCCCCATTGAGCATGTTTGGGACTGGATGAAGCGTCGTCTCACGCGGTCTGCACGTCCAGCACGAACGCTGGTCCAACTGAGGCGCCAGGTGGAAATGGCATGGCAAGCCGTTCCACAGGACTACATCCAGCATCTCTACGATCGTCTCCATGGGAGAATAGCAGCCTGCATTGCTGCGAAAGGTGGATATACACTGTACTAGTGCCGACATTGTGCATGCTCTGTTGCCTGTGTCTATGTGCCTGTGGTTCTGTCAGTGTGATCATGTGATGTATCTGACCCCAGGAATGTGTCAATAAAGTTTCCCCTTCCTGGGACAATGAATTCACGGTGTTCTTATTTCAATTTCCAGGAGTCTATATGAGGAGACGGTCGACTGCGACCTATGACACGTACCGTCACTGAAATGCGGTCGAGATTTCTTTCAGTATACAGGGTGGTCCATTGATCATGACCAGGCCAAATATCTCACGAAATAAGCGTCAAACGAAAAAACTACAATGAACGAAACTTGTCGACCTTGAAGGGGGAGACCACATGCGTTGCCATAGGTCAAACGGATATCAACTGCCTTTTTCTAAAATACGAACCTCCATTTTTATTAACTATTCGTGTAGTACGTAATGAAATATGAATGTTTTAGTTGGACCACTTTTTTCGCTTTGTGATAGAAGGCGCTGTAATAGTCACAAACGTATAAGTACGTCGTATCACGTAACATTGCCCCAGTGCGGACGGTATTTGCTTCGTGATACATTTTCCGTTTTAAAATGGACCGTTTACCAATTGTGGAAATGGTCGATATCGTGTGGATGTATGGCTATTGTGTTCAAAATATCCAATGGGCGTGTGCTATGTATGCTGCTCAGTATCCTGGACGACATTATCCAAGTGTCGGGACCGTTTGCAGGATAGTTACGTTATCTGAAGAAACAGGAAGTGTTCAGCCACATGTGAAACGTCAACCATGACCTGCAACAAATGAGGATGCCAAAGTAGGTGTTTTAATTGCTGTCACGGCTAATCCGCACATCAGTAGCAGACAAATTGCGCGAGAATCGGGAATCTCAAAAAAAGTTGGTGTTGAGAATGCTGCATCAACATCGATTACACCCGTACCATATTTCAATGCACCAGGAATTGCATGGCGACGACTTTGTACGTCGTGTACAGTTCTGCCACTGGACACAAGAGAAATTATGGGACAATGACAGATTTTTTGCAGGCATTCTATTTAACGACGAAGCGTCATTCACCAACAGCGGTAACGTAAACGGGCATTAAAAAAATGGTTCAAATAGCTCTGAGCACTATGGGACTCAACCACTGTGGTCATCAGTCCCCTAGAACTCAGAACTACTTAAACCTAACTAACCTAAGGACATCACACACACCCATGCCCGAGACAGGATTCGAACGTGCGACCGTAGCAGCAGGGCGGCTCCGGACTGGAAGCGCCTAGAACCGCACGGCCACCGCGACCGGCAAACCGGCATAATATGTACTATTGGTGAACGGAAAATCCATGATGGCTGCGAGATGTGGAACATCAGCGACCTTGGCGGGTTAATGTATGGTGCGGAATTATGGGAGGAAGGATAATTGGCCTCCATTTTATCGATGGCAATCAAAATGGTGCAATGTATGCTGATTTGCTACGTAATGTTCTACCGATGTTACTACAAGATATTTCACTGCATGACAGAACGGCAATGTACTTCCAACATGATGGATGTGCGGTACGTAGCTCGCGTGCGGTTGAAGCGGTATTGAATAGCATATTTCATGACAGGTGGATTGGTCGTCGAAGCACCATGCCATGGCTCGCACGTTCACCGGATCTAACGTCCTCAGATTTCTTCCTGTGGGGAAAGTTGAAGGATATTTGCTATCGTGATCCACCGACAACACCTGACAGTCTACGTGAGCGCATTGTCAATGCATGTGCGAACATACGGAAGGCGAACTACTCGCTGTTGAGAGGAATGTCGTTACACGTATTGCCAAATGCATTGAGGTTGACGGACATCATTTTGAGCATTTATTGCATTAATGTGGTATTTACAGGTAATCACGTTGTAACTGCATGCCTTCTCAGAAATGATAAGTTCACAAAGGGTCATGTATCACATTGTAACAACCGAAATAAAATGTTCAAACGTACCTACGTTCTGTATTCTAATTTAAAAAACCTACCTGTCACCAACTGTTGGTATATAATTGTGAGCCATATGTTTGTCATTATCACAAAGCGAAAAAAGTGATCTAACTAAAACATTCATATTTCTTTACGTACTACATGAAATTATAATAAAAAATGGGGTTCCTATTTTTTTTAAAAAACTCTGTTGATATCCGTTTGACCTGTGGGAGCACCATCTGGCGGGCCAACCATAGCGCCATCTGGTTTCCCCTTTAAAGTTAGACGAGTTCCGTTCTCTGTAGTTCTTTCGTTTATTGCTTATTTCGTGAGATATTTGCTCCGGTCACGATCAGTGGACCACCATGTATAGTGGGCAACTTCCACAATTGGAAAATGTGTGTGGAAGAGGCGCCTTGGCTACTGTCTCCCGATATGAGTAAAAGGTGGAATTCAGCTCTAATCTTCTTGAAGTAAACAAAGTAAATCAAGAAACAAGTATTTTCGAGTTGATGTTAACAGACAGGGCTATGCTTCGGTATTCGGGCGGGGGAGAGTTGGCCATGATTAACAACTTCTGTGCTAGCTGTTCTTCAAATTGACGAACGAACTACCTGCGAGTTTTCAAAGCTGTTGCGCTTTGTGTGAAATATTTATGAACTAAATGGGATCTGTTTGAATACTGTCTTGTAAAAATATACAGTCCGTGTGATTTGCAAAAAGACGATGTTACTTGGTGTACAGCGTGCGGACTTTTTAAGAATGTTTAACGATTTCGGAGATGAAGGTATGGTTCATATACAAACACAGCTTAAATTTATTGGGACATAGCCATCTGCGTGTTGTTTGTCTTTGCTGGGGCGCGGGTGTGAAGGGTTTCTCCTCAGTATTTCTGCTATGCCAACCTCTTCATCTCAGAGTAGTATATATGTTATATTTATTACAATATTTGTCTTCCTCTACAGCTGTTACCCTCTACAGATCCCTCTAGTATCGTGGGGGTTATTCCCTGTCGTCTTAAAACACTGCCTGTCATCCAGTACCTTCTTCTTATCAGTATTTTCCATGGTTCTTTTCTTCGCTGATTGTGCGGAGAATATCCTTATCTTATCAGCCCACCAAATTTTCAGCATTCTTCTATACCACCACATCTCAAATTCTTATTCTGTTTCATTGTGCCTCCGTGTATCTTCCTACAGGTAGCGCCGCGATGACGCTTCTTGCACTAATTTCTGCCATTGGCTATGTAGTTTTAACACTTCCTGTTGTCAGGTGCTATCGTATATTTCACATGGGCAATGTGTTAATCAGTTCCGGGCGTCTTCTGAAGGTTCACCTTCGACAGTATATACGAAGTGCGCCTATCTTCGCAAAAGCGAGTTGTCAATCCACGGATTTCATCGTGCATTTTCATCATGGCCTAATAAGTTTAAGAACCGGCAATAACCATAGAAAATAATATCTTTTTTATGATAGGGATGGTTCCATCTTCCTTTCATTTATTTATTTATTTATTTATACTGAATTTTCAGGCTTTAACAGTGTAGTCAGGAGTGACTCCTTGTCATCTGAATCACTGTGGAGCTCGTGTTATGTTCAGGCAAATGTGAGTAGGATGGATGAAGATCAGGGTTTAATATTTGAGGTTTCCCGCTGGATCTCCCATCACCTTTCGAGCGACCATCTGGGACAAAAATATTTCATCATCAGATAATTCGGCTGTTAACAGGTCATCAAGGTGAGTCTATGACTGAATTCTGTCTAAACGTGCTTAATTATACGCCGAAATGCGGAAGCAACCCGACTGAGAGACTTTCTGAGCCGTAGAATGTGCACGTGTCCCAGAGCAATTATTGTTCTGAGTCTTCACTGTCTGAAATTCAAACAGCCGCTATTCATTTTAATAACTAACCATTTGATTTGTAACTACTATAGATTTGCTAATTCGGAGTTTGCTACATTTTTATCTCACACGCGTAAGTAGTGCTATTGTGTCTACTGTCTTACCTCTGACGCTTTATTCCATAATATGTCACTGTGTTATGTGATTCTATCATTTCAGCCTATAAACAGGCAAGCTCAGCTTAAATAGCCTATTATTATCATGCAAAATGCTTACCATAAAAGATCGCCAATCATTTTGCATAGCCTTCCCAAAACAAACAGTTTCAGCCAATGGTCATTATCACATTTATTTTGGTATTGTTTTGCTATTCAAAGTGTACAGCACACGTGCCATCACAAAAGTGTACAAGTGCTCACATCCACATGGTACTTCTATTGTTCACAAATGGAAATGTGTTACCGAATTTCTCAAAACTACAGCGACTGTGTAATTATATTAAATTAATTCTATATCGGTTTAATAGCTGAGAATCTACAGTTTCAACTCTAACATCACAGAGGAAATTGAGGTGGTCGTTCGGCAAAATTATCCGAGTGCTTCGATAACAGGGACTCATGGTCTCCGATGACCCATTACAGAATATTAATGTATTTACGATCTATTAGGTTTGTTACCCTAGTTACTGTGGATTTATTACAGTAAAAACTCCGCTCGCGGCAGTGAAAAAGACTGCAGAAAGTAATCACCAAAACGTACAATACAAAACACAGAGTAATGCGGCAACCACAGACGTACGTGCGCTGTTACCTGATCGCGTTCATTGTGTGCTCTCGGCGTAGAGCACAGTACGTACTAAAATCCCCTCAGCAGAAGTCAAGCAATGTCATGCCAAGTGAAGAAGATCAGATGGAATAGAATCGACCACAGCACCTAATCCACGGTTCTCCAGACCGATACGGCTCCTAACATCCCGTACAAAGAGAGTCCGAAACTCTCAACAACCTCTTGTTCTTTCATCTTATCCAAGTGCCATCACTTTAATTTCCTGCAATTTTGAAATTTCTTCAGTTTTAATCTACAGTTTATAACCAATAAACTGTGGTCGCAGTCCACATCCGCCTCTGGAAACATCTTACAGTTTAAAATCTACTTCCGAAATCTCAGTACTACCATTAGTAATAAGTCTAAAACTTCCCGGAGTCACGAGGTCTGTTTCACATGGTTCAGTGGTTTGTAATGACAGATACCTTCAAAGGACAATACAAAGGACTATGCAGGTGCAGTAAGGTCCTCTAAACCATGGTTTAAATTGTGTCTAGAGCTCATCAACTTCCAGAGTGCTAACGACACGGTTTCCACGAAACACTTGTAAATAGATTCTCATGTTTCTCAGGTGTTCTGGCATGCTTTTTCCAGACAGCGTCTTGCATTATAATACGAAATTGCGACATCGATCGTGTCTTTGCCTAACGCACACGGTGCGCCTCGCGTTCTCACACCTCCACACTAGAAGATTTATTTAAATGGTGTACCTGCGCCACCACTAGCTTCACTCTTTCCAGGGCTCGCTGTCTTCCTACGGGTGACGCTACAGAGGACGCCATCTTTTCGACTCACTGCCTGCAAATGTAAATCTTCACGCGTCTTTTTAAAACGCCGTACGTCAAGCTCCGCTTCAGATCTCGCAACGACTCGCAGTGAGAGTAGAAAGACATAGCACGACACTACCAAAACTACTAGTATAATAGCTATCAAGTGTTTGAATCAGTGAGTAACGTGATCAAAATACCGGGTGATCAAAAAGTCAGTATAAATTTGAAAACTGAAGAAGTCATTGAATAATGTAGATAGAGAGGTACAAATTGACACACGTGTTCGGATTGACATGGGGTTTTACTAGAACTAAAAAAAATACAAAAGTTCAGAAAATGTCCGACAGATGGCGCTTCATCTGATCAGAATAGCAATAATTGGCATAACAAAGTAAGACAAAGCAAAGATGATGTTCTTTACAGGAAATGCTCAATATGTCCACCATCATTCCTCAAAAATAGCTGTAGTCGAGGAATAATGTCGTGAACAGCACTGTAAGCATGTACGGAGTTATGGTGAGGCATTGGCGTCGGATGTTGTCTTTCAGCATCCCTAGAGATGTTGGTCGATCACGATACACTTGCGACTTCAGGTAACCCCAAAGCCAATAATCGCACGGACTGAGGTCTGGGGACCTGGAAGGCCAAGCATGACGAAAGTGGCAGCTGAGCACACGATCATCACCAAACGACGCGCTCAAGAGATCTTTCACGCGCCATGTGTCGGACATTTTGAGAACTTTGTTTTTTTGGTTCTAATAAAACCCCATGTCATTGCAAGCATGTGTCAATTTTTACCTCTCTATCTACATTATTCAGTGATTTATTAAGTTTTCAAATTTATATTGACTTTTTGATCACCATGTATATGTATTTATTTACCTGTAAATAGCTTAAATGAATGAGATGCTAATGTGTGTAGTGTTCGGCATCACCTTGTGCAACTGCAGACAAAACAGACAAAATTTTATTTCTCGCAGGCGCTTTTGTAAAGATGCAAAACCTCTGTGATGTGGCTGTCGTCCCTTAAGGGAATAGCTCAGCACAGAGTCGTTCCACCGTTCTTTCACTGCATTTAGTGAACCCATACATGAAGTGCGTACTAAATCTTTATCAGCAAACCTATTCATACTGCAGTGTATGATTGTTTACGTAGAACTAACGCTGTAGGAGAAACATACTCGAGACAGAACCGAGTAATAATGAAAGCAAGATTCTGGACAAAGATAAAAATTGGTTATTACTGTTTTCAACTGTAAGTACCGTGAATGAGTGGAACATATTTGTTTCCAAACAGTACGTACACCGCTTACCATCCAGAACCGCACCGTCGTGCAGATAGTTTCAGTGCAATACACATAAACAGATGAATTAAAGGTAAAAAATCAAACGAAACGCAGCTTTTGGGTAACGAGACAAAGGAGACCAGGGGTCCCCGATATCAAAATACTCAGAAAAAATTCCTGAACAACTCATGAAATTTTAGCAGTCTACTCTCTATGTTTACAGGGTGATCGGGAACAAGCGGTAAAGCTTGTAAAACTATTGCAGGGTAGATTGTGGAGAGAAGAAAAATTTCGATATGTGGCTCCATTTACGAATTAGTTAGCAATGAAGTTAGTTTATGAGGCCGTTGCTCATTCAAATTCAGGCGGCCGACCATATACAGTCATTGTCTGTTGTTCTCAAAGGGTAGGTGATAGCGCACGAGACTGCTTAGCCTTTGGTTCGGTTTCGCCCCTTACTACGATCTCCTATCCAATTTTTGTATCACTCTGTTGTTCGGTTTTCAGAAACCAGTCGAAGAACCAGTTTGGCTACACTATCTCTGGCAGGATACGTGCACTTGAGAACACAACGAACTGACTGGCTAACTTCAATACTAATTAACTCGGAAACGGCTCAACGAATTTCTTTCTTAATAGTTATTTTTCAAAACAACCTACCCTGCAACATACTTGCAAGGTTCTCAGACTGTTTCTGACCACCCTGTATATATGTTACGTAGACGACGGTATAGCTGTTGTTTCCATCGTTATCTAACCTTATTCGACGTTAATCTGATGACATACGTTTCACTCATGAGCTGTTATGCTCCTCATTCCATTTTCATCTCCCACGACGGGAAACAAATTTGTTGAAATTTTGACTTCGGACCTTCTGTTGACCTCTCCAACTTATTGACTACTTTAGATTACTTTTAATGAAGAAAATCGGTTGACTGTTACGGTGGTCATGACTTCGTTCCGGCCACTTCGCTGTGCGGATATTTCAACGACCATCAATATCGGATTAAGATGTAAACGAAAGCCTACTACGAAGATCACGATGATAAAAGAGCGTGACATTTACTTTTCTCGTGCTACAGCAATACTCACTAATGATAGCAAAGAATTCATATTTTATACATGTACTAACACTTGTGTAGCCATAGTGGTCTAACAGGTAGAGCAGGCGACTCCGTCACTATGGATCCGTGGTTGCATCCAAGTTTAGAGCGGAACTTTTTCCTCGTTCCAGTCCTCTAGGTCGACTCAGCGTGCTATCAGATGAGTGCCAGGGATCTTTCTCGGTGGTAAAAAGCCGCTGTGGCGATGGGTCCCTGCTCGTGCTGCGGTGAAGAAGGGCTGTAATCCACACCATCCCTCTCATTTTACTTGTAATTATTTGAAGCGAAGTCTGTGTTGATACGGTAAGACAATAATTTACAGAATTATTTGCAGATATCCACAGACGCCTGAAAACTAAAAATCTACATTGTAGCTCGATGTGTATTCCATGCACTATGCCCATACTCCTTGTTTATTGTTTCTTATCAGGTTCCTCAGAAGTATCACTCTGACTGTTTTGTGACAGAGTAAAGTCGTGATCTATTTGAGGCTGTAGCGCCGATAGGTGGTTACTGAATTGTTAAGTATCAGTAACTGTCTTCATTTGGTGCCGTAACAAGCAGTACTTGGAATATTGAGAAATTCGGAATAAAAGCGGGACCCACGAAGATGATGGTAGGCGACTTGAGACTGTTTCACCAAACGTATTGGTTTCGGCACCACCAGTTTCGTGGGTCCGGCTTTTATTCCGATCTTCTGAATATTCCAAGCATTGCTTGTTGCAGCAGCTAATGAAGACAGTTATCTGCTCTTCTTGATAATTAGCAGGTTATTATTATCTTGCCCAAAAAGCAATCAGATTAATAGTTCTTTACTAACCTAATAAGACATAATAAACAACAAGTAAATGCATAGTGCATGGAACGCATATCGAGTTACATCGTAGTCACATGTGGTGTTGGTGCACACAGTAGTATGTTTAAAAATACATTTAATTACAGACTTAGTCACTTTTCACATTCAATGTCGTATCAGTTCATAAAT
The DNA here is from genome assembly GCF_023897955.1 of Schistocerca gregaria. Lineage (NCBI taxonomy): Eukaryota > Metazoa > Arthropoda > Insecta > Orthoptera > Acrididae > Schistocerca > Schistocerca gregaria. The sequence goes on along the minus strand of NC_064921.1, from coordinate 421,117,949 downwards.
GTTACATTACAATTATGTCTACAGTCAGGCTACCATCCAGGACACCGGCTCTGCTTCACCGATTTTTACCTTTGCCTGGTAAAGCGAAATAATTGATACATCGATTTGTATTTCTTACGTTTCTTGTCCACTGAATGAGCGAGTTCCACAACAGACGATCCGCGAAGCTGGCCATTAAAATTTGATGACGTATGGTATTGTTGCCTCGGAAATCCCAATGGGTGGCTTCAGCTACTTGTTGAAAGGATGTTATTCATCTGCGTACATTGGCCCCTTTTTTTGCAGTTACGTGACAGATGTTTCGTACGTGCATTTTTAGAGTGTAGGTGAGAGTAACGGATGCGTATATAGCGAATTGTTAAGTTTGCGTTTTATGATGATGCTGATGGGATGATGCTGATGATGATTAGAGATGGTAGATAGTGAAACACTGTACCGGCACATAGTCAACTCCTCTCGAACGGCATAAAAGGGGCCCTCGAGATTAACGTCCCCATCCGACGAATGGAGCACCATTGGCAGTGTCGCATGCCCTTCCCCCATGCGACGATGCGTAGAGGTCTGGAATTTAATCCATGACATTGGCGCAAAGTGTGCTGATCAGGAACTGTACGCTGTCGCTTCTCCTTCTCTTGCTGGCCCAATACTGGCAATGAAAATATCATCTACCGCCAGGATTCGAAGCGGCTTAAACGCAAGTCGAGTGCCACTGCACAGGAGTACCGCAGTGCCTCGGCTGCAGATGCGAGTACCTGTCGTTATACTGTGCGAACACGCTGTGTGAGTCTGCGTTCGTAAGAAACAGTCTTCGACTGACTGCATTATCAGTGGAGAGTACGTTATTTTCCAATTTCGTCGAGTATTCACTGGGGAAAAAAGAAATATTACTTTTTGAGCTGTGGCAATAATCATTTCCTATTTTGGTAGATTGATGGAAGGCTATTGTATTGAGATGTTTTTCACTGAAAGTGTATTGCACATTTACTTCGTTCAAAAGTAGTCAATATTTTATTTTGAAATTATATGTAGACAAAAAAACCAAACAGAATCACGTATATGACGTGAATTGACAGTCACAGTGACTTTCTTGATATTGTACTGTCTTTTGAATATTCAGACAGAAAGGTGACAACATAGACAAGGCAAACTGTTGCGCCGTCATTTGACAACCGATACTCATATAACAAAACTTTCAATCTAGGAAGGAGAAAATACTATTCTTCAATAGATAACTATTTCTGAGTTATCCGTATCGACATTATTTGTTTGTTTTATAGAGACGCTTTGGATCTGAAAGAAGCCGCAGTATAACTTCTATGACAAAATCAACTTGTATAATTTTAATACGAACTTATCCACTCACGTTGAGGACAGAGCGAACTTAACAATTAATATTTTTTAATTGCACTGTTGTTTCTGAAAATTACAACGCCATAAGAAATAGTCTGAACCATCCCAAAATTGGAGAATGTGTAGAACTGTGAAGCCGTAACCAGCGGATAAGACTGCAGAGAGATGGCGTGCACTTAGGTCCAGGAGCGCCCTCTTTTGTGTGACCGAACAGGTCAGTGTTACTCCCCGCTCAGTTGGTGCTGAGCCGTCAAACGCAATGGGAACGCGCAAACAAGTGCCGAATGCCTCGTCGACGTTAAAGGACGCAATATCAGTACGCGAGTGACTTCGAACGGGCCAGAATGACTGGACCCTGGTAAATGGGATTGTTGTACCGTGATATTGAGGCTCATATGATGCACGCGGCTACAGCAGTGATACATGTGTTGAATGAATCGATACAAGGGGATAGTACTCAGCACTGAGCGAGTACTGGACTTCAGAAAGTGACTACAATGCTGGATGACCACCATCTCGTCCGCGTGGCCGCATCCTATAGAACAGCTTCGTTAACAGAGTTGGTTCAAAGTTGGAACACTATAACCGGTGTTTGAGCGTCTCTGCGTTGACTATTTGGTGCCATCTCCTGAGATTTGGACTAATGGCTGACCAGGAACCATGAATTCCTCAACAGCAATGGGCGCTTGAGTGCAATCACCGGCGTGTTTAGTGGAATAAGCCGTGTTCTAGAACGAATTTCACCACAACTTGGCTTACAGTGATGTAAGTTTATGTGTTAGACACTAACATGGTGGGCGCAGCTGGATATATACTGTTAGATGGCATAGCGGATAAAAGTTATGTATGGTGGCCTTGGATTCTATTTCGCCTCCAACAAATTAAGGGCACTCTGAACAGCAACAGCTACATCAGGAAGCTTTTAGAGTCCGATGGACTGCCCATCCCCTAGGCATCTCCATATGCCATACTACAAAGTCCGTTCACTGGATGTGAATAGTGTACAACACTTCTTTGTTCAACGAAAAGCGCCATTGCTTCCCTAGACTGCACATTTGTCTGCCCTGTCGCCCATCTGTTATTCCATCTTGTATAAATAGAAGAATGGGACTGCAGCTGGTCGATGACTTGCAGAAAACATGTATAAAACAACCTTAAATTTATGGAATAATTTTACCACGCTACCAGTTACAGAGTCTCTTTGGCACCATCTTCAGGCTCCTATGTATAAAACGAGATGATCCATCCAGTGAAGGAACCACTATATCAAATTATTTTTCGTAGATGTTTTCACAATAAACGTGGGCACTTCACTTCCTCGCATTAGGACAGTTACCGTTAGACGTCTGAAGTGTCCATCTCTATTGTGAAGACATCTACGGAAACCAATTTGATACAGTGGTTCCTTTGGTAAGTACAAATAGCTTATTTCGTTTCGTGTATAGAGGCCTGAAGATGATCCCAATGAGGTTCCAAAACTGGTAGCGTAATTAAATTATTTCATAAATTTACGGCAGGTGGATACCTGTTTTCTGCATGTCTGGGATATGATCGCTCGAAAGCTTATTCGTGCTGGTTTACCTGCGATCTCTGACGACGCTTAATGAGTGCCTTTACAAATCACGTGACAGTGCGTTTTCTAGCAGCATATCCAGGCTCTCTATAATTCAATGGAACAATGTCTAAAGGCTCAGATTGTAGCACTTAACATCTGCACGCCATACTGAATTCCCGTAGTCAACCTACGTGTAATGTCCTGTAATTCTAACAATAAGTTGTGTATTTTGATGTCCTTAAGATGTGAAATAAATTTCATTCTATTCACATTGTCTCCTTCATGATAGTGAAATAGTCATAGACAATAGCGTAAAATCACTGGCGTATATGGTGGATTAGGCACCTATACCAGTTCTGTGACAGTATTGATTACTATTATCGATTAATAAAAAAATAGACATCAGACGTGGACTGCTCTATAACACCAAAAATTCTGAGGATGATTCAGGACCAACTGTTCGACGAACTTCTTAAAATAATGCTTAATTTCAAACCATTATCCCGAGAAGTATCTTATAACTCCACACGTTGCGTAGGAAATTTGTCTGTTTGGCGGGCCTGGTAATATAGCGTACGAAAAAGCGTTAATTTGAGAGACAGACAAGTTAGTCTACCAAGGTGGACCACTCACGCTGAGTTGGAGCCTTTGCGTGTGGCACAGCAAAGGGCCTAGGAGTGCTTTCAGGCATTTGCCGCAACCTTTTAGGTGGATGTCGGCCTTTTCTGCCCTTTGCCTCGTAAAGAAGACAAAAGAGGTCATCGATCGCATCGCATGAGATAGAGAGCGGTATAGATACATAGCACATGTCTAGTGAATCATTGACGTTATTGCGTATACACGTAAGTAGATATACTAATATATACATTAGGTTCCAAACTATTCCTCTGGAACCTTACGTCCCACCATTAAATTGATATATGTCTCGATTTACTCTTGATTAACCCAATCGCTGGTTCCCAAGCTTTGCTAAGATTATAGCCACCGTCACGGTTTATGAGGTCGTCATTGGTGCGAATTTCGATGGCCCGTCTGGGACAGCGTTGTTAGAGAGGCCATCGAAATTCGCACCAATGACCACCTCATAAACCGTGACTGTGGCTATAATCTTAGCAAGGCTTGGGAACCAGCGATTGGGTTAATCAAGAGTAAATCGAGCAAACTCATAGTTGTGACGACCACGGCGGACAGAGCCATCACACCGACGTCATCTCAGACGCCGTCGCAATCTGTTCCACCGCGCTACCGTGGCGCGGGGCGCGGACGGCGGAGGGAGCGCGCCTCGGGCAGAGGGTATTTAAATCTGCCGCCGCCGCGACCGAACCCAGTTCCCCCTGAGCAGCCATAGCGTACGGATCTCCGTGCCGGCGCGTTCACAGGAGCTCAGTCCGTCAGTTGACCTGATGATGGCGACATGTTTCATCGCCGAAATATTGTGCCCGTTGGACACTATAGACCGGCAGTACACCCGTGGATATTTTGATAATCACATTGTTGGTGAATGCCCGAAACGAGCCTTTGGGGGATCAATAAATGACATCCAAAATGCACCACCTGAAGAGCTCAACTGGATCAACATATTGGACTTAGAAATCTTAGAACTTTGTGTAATGTTTAGATAATTTAGCATAATACTTTGAACATTTGATTCTGTACATGTATTTTGCTTGTCATTTCTTACATTTTATACTCTTAAAATTATGTATTTGATCCAAACTCTGTATCACCATACGTTAAATAAAATAAATAACCTGACTTGTCATCTTGTATTGTTATTGAAGATCACTATCTTCAAAACTGGAACAATTCCTACAAAAATTGAGGGTTGAAAAAGTTGATCAAAGCACTTATAATAACCAGTAACGTCATGCACTCTTTCCACATGTCTAATTCTCCAGGGCCTCCACCTCCTAGTCTCCAACAAATTTCATCCTATAAAGTATTTCTTCATTTTCAAGCTTAACAGTACGTGCAGTTCGTAACGCCAGTAGGAGCAGAATTTGTAAAACAACAAAAAACTTACAAGACGTCAATAAAAGGGCTTTTCATGATTTGTAAGAAACAGAAACTACAGAAAGCAGGTGAGCTTAACATAGGGGTAACAGTGCAACAAAAGCGAAAGTGCTTAACACCTGGATAATTTTCACCACAAAAATTAGCAGTTTCACGTGTTAGTAAACAGAGCAGCTGAGAATTCGGAGCTCCTGCTACATTCGCGTGGCTCGTAAACCACAGGTAGCGCGAGAGACGGCTTCATGGTCACGATAGCCAGAACACGTGAATACAGGTTTATACGAACCTCACAGTGACGTGGAAGACCACAACAAATCAAAGCGACTACGCAGTAAAAAAGTCTCTAAAGTTGCACGGTGATTCTAGTAAACGTGGTCTGAAGCATCACGAAGGAAACATTCAGCGTAGGCAGGGCGTGTAGTGGTAAATTTATAAATAAATAGCACCTATGGTACGTATGCACACAATTGATTAGAAGTGTTCAGTGTTGTTTGCCTTTCAAATTTAAATATATATTTTAATCTTGATTATTATAAAATGAAGGACTGATAATATGTATACTGAAACAGATCCTGCAACGGTAACAGCAGAAGATAAAAATTAATCACAAGACTTTTCCCAGATTATTCAAAATAAGGCAATTGAGTAAGGTAATAAAACTGAAATGATTTGTCACAACAACAAAAGGGTTAAAAATAATGTAGTCGCTTTTTGCAGTACATGATGGAAACTTCTCCTTAAGCTCTGCGTGACATGGTTCTAGAGGTCAGTAGGAAGACGATTTCATTCCTGACTAAAAGCAGTGTGGGCAGACACAGGCGACGACTGAAGGCGTTCAGTTGTTCTCCGACTGCACCCAGTCAAACACAGAAAACAGATCTAAATAACATTAATTTATCCATTTTACAGGTTTCTGAGCGTCGTACTCTGGATTATATTAATTTAAGAAATATAGCAGCCAGACACATCTTTATATAGTTTAGTTTATATCAATATGCGTTTCGGGCTTTCGCGCATCCTCAGTTGGTGTACTATATGTTTAAATGTTCAGTTAGCGCACCGTTAACGATCCGTAAAGCTATGCAAATTGAGAATATAGATACGTATTACACCAGCTGACGATAAGTGAATGTTCGAAAGGCGTGTTGATGTAATAAAAATACATAAAAAGTGTCTGGCTGCTGTATTTCTTACATTTATAAACTCCAAATAACTTCCTGCCAAGTCGTTGCATAGAAATCTTCACTAAAACATCTCGATCTTAAATATCTCAACCGAAGTACATCTACATGACTACTCTGCAATTCACATTTAAGTGCTTGTCAGAGGGTTCATCGAACCACAATCATAGTATCTCTCTACTATTCCACTCTCGAACAGCGAGCGGGAAAAACGAACACCTAAACCTTTCTGTTCGAACTCTGATTTCCCTTATTTTATTTTGTTGATCATTCCTACCTATGTAGGTTGGGCTCAACAAAATATTTTCGCATTCGGAAGAGAAAGTTGGTGACTGAAATTTCGTAGAAAGGTCTCGCCGCGATGAAAAACGTCTATGCTGTAATGACTTCCATCCCAACTGCCACCTGACACACCATACAGCAATCTTTTCTAAATCGCTTTGCAACTGATACTGGTCTTCGGGTGACCTTACTAGACGGTAAATTACAGCATCATCTGCGAACAGTCTAAGAGAACTGCTCAGATTGTCACCCAGGTCATTTATATAGATCAGGAACAGTAGAGGTCCCAGGACACTTCCCTGGGGAACACCTGATATCACTTCAGTTTTACTCGATGATTTGCCGTCTATTACTACGAACTGCGACCTTCCTGACAGGAAATCACGAATCCAGTCGCACAACTGAGACGATACCCCATAGCTCCGCAGCTTGATTAGAAGTCGCTTGTGAGGAACGGTGTCAAAAGCTTTCCGGAAATCTAGAAATACGGAATCAACTTCAGATCCCCTGTCGATAGCGGCCATTACTTCGTGCGAATAAAGAGCTAGCTGCGTTGCACAAGAGCGATGTTTTCTGAAGCCATGCTGATTACGTGTCAATAGATCGTTCCCTTCGAGGTGATTCATAATGTTTGAATACAGTATGTGCTCCAAAACCCTACTGCAAATCGACGTCAATGATATAGGTCTGAAGTTAAATGGATTACTCCTACTACCCTTCTTGAACACTGGTGCGACCTGCGCAATTTTCCAATCTGTAGGTACAGATCTATCGGTGAGCGAGCGGTTGTATATGAGTGCTAAGTAGGGAGCTATAGTATCAGCGTAATCTGAAAGGAACCTAATCGGTATACAATCTGGACCTGAAGACTTGCCCGTATCAAGCGATTTGAGTTGCTTCGCAACCCCTAAGGTATCTACTTCTAAGAGACTCATGCTAGCAGATGTTCGTGTTTCAAATTCTGGAATATTCCATTCGTCTTCCCTGGTGAAGGAATTTCGGAAAACTGCGTTCAATAACTCCGCTTCAGCGGCACAGTCGTCGATAACAGTACCATCGGCACTGCACAGCGAAGGTATTGACTGCGTCTTGCCGCTTGTGTACTTTACATACGACCAGAATTTCTTCGGATTTTCTACCAAATTTCGAGACAATGTTTCGTTGTGGAACCTATTAAAGGCATCTCGCATCGAAGTACGTGCCAAATTTCGCGCGTCTGTAAATTTTAGCCCATCTTCGGGATTTCGCGTTCTTCTGAACTTCGCATGCTTTTTCCGTTGCCTCTGCAACAGCGTTCGGACCTTTTTTGTGTACCACGGGGGATCCGTTCCATCTATTACCAATTTATGAGGTATGAATATCTCAATTGCTGTTGCTACTATATCTTTGAATTTGAGCCACATCTCGTCTACATTCGCATAGTCAGTTCGGAAGGAATGGAAATTGTCTTTTAGGAAGGCTTCTAGTGGCACTTTATCCGCTTTTTTAAATAAAATTATTTTGCGTTTGTTTCTGATGGATTTGGAAGAAATGGTATTGAGCCTAGCTACAAAGACCTTGTGATCACTAATCCCTGTATCAGTCATGATGCTCTCTATCAGCTCTGGATTGTTTGTGGCTAAGAGGTCAAGTGTGTTTTCGCAACCATTTACAATTCGCGTGGGTTCGTGGACTAACTGCTCGAAATAATTTTCGGAGAAAGCATTTAGGACAATCTCGGAAGACGTTTTCTGCCTACCACCGGTTTTGAACAAGTATTTTTGCCAACATACCGAGGGTAGGTTGAAGTCCCCACCAACTATAACCGTATGAGTGGGGTATTTATTTGTTACGAGACTCAAACTTTCTCTGAACTGTTCCGCAACTGTATCATCCGAGTCTGGGGGTCGGTAGAATGAGCCAATTATTAACTTAATTCGGCTGTTAAGTATAACCTCCACCCACACCAATTCTCACGGAGTATCTACTTCGACTTCACTACAAGATAAACCACTACTGACAGACACAAACACTCCACCACCAATTCAGCCTAATCTATCTTTCCTGAACACCGTCTGAGACTTCGTAAAAATTTCTGCAGAACTTATTTCAGGCTTTAACCAGCTCTCTGTAACTATAACGATATCAGCTTCTGTGCTTTCTATTAGCGCTTGAAGCTCAGTGACTTTTCCATTGCAACTACAACAATTTACAACTATAATTCCGACTGTTCCTTGATCCAAGCACGTCCTTTAATTGCCAAGCACCCTTTGACATTGCAGCCCATCCCGCACTTTCCCGAGGCCTTCTAACCTAAAAAACCGCCCAGTCCACGCCACACAGCCTCCGCTACCCGTGTAGCCGCCAGCTGAGTGTAGTGAACTCCTGACCTATTCAGCGGAAACCGAAACCACACCACCCTATGGCGCAAGCCAACGAATCTGCAGCCAATACGGTCGCAAAACCGTCTGAGCCTCTGATTCAGACCCTCCACCCGGCTCTGTACCAAAGGTCCGCAGTCGGTTCTGTCAACGATGCTGCAGATGGTGAGCTCTGCCTTCATTTCGTAAGCAAGACCGGCAGCCTTCACCAAATCAGATAGCCGCTGGAAATCAGAGAGAATTTCCTCAGATCCAAAGCGACACACGTCATCAGTGCCGACATGTGCCACCACCTGCAGCTGGCTGCACCCTGTGCTCTTCATGGCATCCAGAAGGACCCTTTCCACATCAGGAACGACTCCTCCCGCAATGCACACGGAGTGCACACTGGATTTCTTCCCCTCCTTAGCCGCCGTATCCCTAAGGGGCCCCATTACGCGCCTAACATTGGAGCTCCCAACTACCAGTAAGCCCACCCTCTGCGATTGCCCGGACATTGAAGGCTGAGAATGATCCTCTGAAACAGGGCAGGCAGCTGCATCTGGCTCAGCCAGAGATAGTGCCTGAAACCGGTTTGTCAGACGCACCGGGGAGGCTTTCTGATCAGCCTCCGGGGACGCCTTTCGCTGCATGCCACGCCTTGGAACGACCTCCCAATCAACCACAGGCGAGGGCTCAGCCCCACTGCGGGCAGAAACAGGGGCAACCACAGCGGCAGACCGATCTGGGGACAGACGGGACGAGGTTGACATCCCCGTGATACCCAACCGATGCGAACTGGCGCTGTAGCCCGTAAAAAGATGTTTGGACAAACAGGACATTTGATAAATTGTACATTTTTCAATGCCCTTCCTCTGGCACTGAAAGCTTTCCCCGAGAATTGATGAAGACGTGATGCTCCTGTCTCCGAGTGAATGTGATACTGCGACACATCAACCACTATGTTACTACATTTTTGCCTGCTACCATTCTCCCCCAGAACAGTGTACGATAAAAACAGTCCCCAAACCAATGTACAGTTTCTCTACAATGACAATACTCCGTCTTTCATTCATGGTCCAGTCTCCATTAAGCGCACTGCACAATAAACTAGCCCAACACTGCATTGCTTGTTCAGGACACCAACATTGGCGTGCAAAATTTATAGACGGAAACTCGGATCATTCATAGCAAGAACTGCTACACCGTAGTACAGAAGGTAACTGAAAGAAATATAAAATGGGAATAACAGAAATTACATTTTTATCCAAATAAAATAGTTAGATTTGAGTCACCGCTATTTTTATGTTCTCCTGGACATCACAAAAATTGCAAGAAGGTTCTTAATAGAGGGTGTGATCTTCGCAGACGGCAATGCATGCTCTGCAACGTGCTTCCATGCTGCCCACACGGTTGGTGAGGAGTTGTTGTTGTGGTGGAGCGTTACATTCTAGTATCAGCGCGATTTGGATAGTCGTTTGACATGCGGATGTGTTCCCGAACCTCTCCCGAACGCATTATACACGTGCTCGACGGGATTCAAGTCGGGGGAACTGGAGACCAATCCATTCGCCGGATAACCTCTGGGTCCAAGAACTTCTACAGCTGCGCTGTTACAGAGATCGAGCATTGATATCTATAAAATTGCGCCGTGAAAAGTTGCATGTGGTAAAATAACGTTGACAAATGCAACATTATGCCTCCCCACACAATAACGGTTGGACAACCGAAACCTGTTATTCTTCAAAAGGCTGGATCTGGCCCTTCCCGACCTCCATCTGTTTGCACAATGAAGGATGCACTCTGCTGGAAGCAGTGCGTGGATGATGGGGAAGTTACTGCTGCAGCAAGACGATGGCTCCGACTTCAAGCAGTAGAGAGGGATCGTATGAACATACAGGTCTCCAGAAAAGGTGGTGTGATTCTGTGGCACTGAAAATATTGAAAAATTTTAGACTATTTCTATGCCATTGATGTTTGCTGAAGTTATCGAGAAGGTTGTATATACAAGGTTACTGGAGCATTTAAATTCACATAATTAGCTGTCAAATTTTCAGTTTGGTTTCAGAAATGGTTTAACAACTTAAAATGCTATATTCTATTTTCTCTGCGAGGTTTTGGATTGATTAAATAAAAGATAGGTGTTTTCTTTGATTTAGCGATGGCTTTTGACTGTGTTGACCACAAAATATTACTGCAGAAGTTTGACCGTTATGGAGTAAGGGCAGTAGCTTACAATTGGTTCGCCTCTTACTTTAAGAAGAGAAAGCAGAAGGTAATTCTCCGCAATATTGAGAGTGGTAGTGATGTTCAGTCCCAATGGGGCACTGTTAAGTGGGGCGTTCCCCAAGGGTCAGTGCTGGGGCCACTGCTGTTTCTTATTTATATAAATGATATGTCTTCTATTATTACAGGTGATTCAAAAATGTTTCTGTTTGCTGATGACACCAGATTGCTAGTGAATGATCTTGTGTGTAATACTGAAACAGTATCAAATAAGGTAGTTCATGAAATAAGTTTGTGGCTTGTGGAAAATAATTTGATACTAAATAACAATAAGACTCAGTTTTTACAGTTTCTAACTCACAGTTAAAAATGAACCGATATTTTGATCAGACACAGTGGGCATATTATAAACGAGACGGAACAGTTCATGTTCCTAGGCGTTCGGATAGATAGTAAGCTGTTGTGGAAAGCCCATGTTCATGATCTTGTTCAGAAACTAATTCCTTCTTTATTTACCATTAGAACAGTATCTGAAATAAGTGACACTTAAACACGAAAAGTAGTCTACCTCGCATATTTTCATACGCTTATGTCGTATGGTATAATTTTTTGGGGTAATTCTTCTGATCCAAAAAGGGTATTTTTGGCTCAGAAACGGGCTATTCGAGCTATATATGGTGTAAGTTCGAGAACCTCTTGTCGACCCCTATTCAATAGTCTGGGAATTCTGACACTGCCCTCACAGTATATATTTTCTTTAATGTCGTTTGTTGTTAGCAATATTAGCCTATTCCCAAGAGTTAGCAGCTTTCACTCAGTTAATACTAGGCAGAAATTCAATCTGCATGTGGAATGCACTTCCTTGACTCTTGTGCAGAAAGGAGTGCAGTATTCTGCTGCATCCATTTTCAATAAGCTACCACAAGAACTCGAAAATCTTAGCAGTAGCCCAAACTCTGTTTAGTCTAAACTGAAGAGTTTCCTCATGGCTCACTTCTTCTATTCTGTCAAGGAGCTCCTGAAAGAGCTAAAAAATTAAGCTAATTCCTGTGTTACATTGTTGATTTTCTTTATTTAAACATACGACTTGTCACCTGAATTTGTCTTTTTATATTTTATATTTATTTTATCTGTTTCTAGTATCGTGTTATAATTTCGTGTATTGACTCGTTCCATGTCCATGGAGACTTCTCCTTAATTTGGTCCCACGAAACAATATATAAATAAATAAATAAATAAAAATAATAGGATTTGGTAGCCAAAAGAGTGGGGAATAATATGGCGTGCTGGAATTCCGAATAAAACTAACATGCTTTCAGTGTGTTCCTTTACTTATTGAACAACTCCGGTAGAAATATTTTGCGCAGGATCGCTGAGGAGTTAGAAATATTCTGCACTGTCGAGGCTCTCATTGATTTCTGTAAGCAGCTTTTCAGAATTTGCAGTTTTGGGTGTGACGGGGGTTATGAGTGTGAAGATGGCTATGAGTGTGGATTATAGCTCAATTCGCCAGTGAGTGACTTGTTGTTGTTTTGTTGTTGTTGTTGTTGTTCTCACTCAGAAGACTGATTTCATGCAGCTCTCCATGCTACTGTATCCTGTAGGAGCCTCTTCATCTCCGAATAACTACTGCAATCTACATCCTTCTCAATCTGCTTACTGTATTCACCTTCTAGTCTCTCTCTCAACGATTTTAGCCACCGACAGTTCCCTCCGATACTGAATTAATGATCCCTTGATGTCTCAGAATGTGTCCTATCAACCGATCCCTTCTTTTGGTCAAGTTGAGCCACAAATTTCTTGTATCCCCAATTCTATTCAGTACCTCCTGATTAGTAACATTCTTCTGTATCATCACATTTCGAAAGCTTCTATTATTCTTTCGCATGTAGTGTGGAATCGTCCTTAATTCATTTCGTAAATGATTACACTGCAGAGGAGTACCTTCAGAAAAGTCTTCCTAATACTTAAATTTATACAAATTTCTCGGCTTCAAAGGGGCTTACTTGCTACTAATCGACACTTTTGTTACAACATTGTGTGTCGGTTAGATTCTGATTAGGTGCGAGTTACTATGAGAGTTAACTTCAGTTAACTTTTAACTGTGAACAGCGTAATTTATTTTGTATAGTGAGTTCGCTACCGACTATATTTGGGGCTCGAGAGATTGTCGAATCATTTAATCGCGTAGTTGCTTTCACCAGCCTGTTAAACTAATGTGTGAATTTTCAAGGACAGCAAACTTTTATTAGTTAAAATCTAAACATTAGAGTGTCCGCTCATTATTTTACGTAAATCGCACATGTATACAGCCTACTGACCAATTGTCTGACTGATTAACTACATCAGGGAAGAATTTATTTAATTATTTTACTTCAAAAGCGCACTAAATTGAGGCTGAAACGAAATATCTTACCTAGTGAAGACAAATGAAACCTGTGTTCGTTTGGTATTTAATGCTTTTTATGCCGCAAACGGTATTACCAACTCATCTGTGAAAGCAAAAATCAGTAGCGTCAACTTCACGTTGCATTCAGATAGTATAAATTAGTTTTAAAGAAAGATTCTGGTCAAATTTTAGTGGAAACACATTAGCTGCAAACACGACTCCTTTTGAATAAACGAGCTGCATGTAAGATATGACAATTCTAGTTCTCAGATTTGGTCATATGTGTCCCCTAATTCTGTACATACATTAATTTTCCGAACCTTCAGCTCCGATTTATCTGTGGTGGTCCTCTACTCCGGCATTTGTTTTCTGCGCGGTGGTGACCTTGGTTCAGTCAGAGAAGTACGTTTCCGTCATGACAGAGTTTATGGAATGTAGCCACCAAGTTTGGGATATCCATGCATTCGCTGTCCCATCCACCAAACTACCAGACAACTAAAGGGTTGTTTCTAAGGTCAACCTCACTGATAAATGCACTGAGCCGTGAACGGCTCGTGTCTCTGCCATTTACTGTTTGTCATCTTCTATTACGGTACTCCCACCTCGCTTTCTTATTCCATTTACCGGCGTCACTAACTTCCTGCCTTACTTTCCTGTGAGTGGCAGCAGCAGCGGGTATCGGTAAGTGCACTGTCGTACCATCTCTGGAGCGACCGATAGTATTTCCGGGGCGTCGTGTGCCTGGCAGTAAGTGGAATTTGGACCAGTAGTGCAGTCGGTTGCACCAGCAGTGAAGCCGGGGACTGTCCGACGGAGGGAGATTGGAGCGGGACGACCGTTGGCTGGTCGTTCGGTTGGTCGTCTCATCGGCCGACGTATATTTGGTCCTTTCACAATTTCCAGGCGTGGGCAGTCGGTCGGTTGGCGTGGAGCCGCAAGGTAGTCCCCGTCGCGCCTAGTGAGGCCGAAGCCGCTGGCGGCGTGCACGCGCGGTTGGAGTGTGAGGTGTGTTACCGATCTTGGACTTAACCTACTATCGAGCCTCAGCTGTTTACATTTCTTCGCTTGATTCTGGTGTCGATTTTTGAACATGTGTGTTTTGAAGTCGGCTAAGATTCCAGCCGTCTTCGGGTGGAGTTTAACTTAATATATTCTTTGTTATTGAAGTACACCAGCGTTATCTTCTGCCTTGTGGCCGTTGACGTTCCAGTTACCTGCCCTGGTCGTTCACGTAATTTTTAGCAGTGTATTTTCTTCATCGTGGTGTATCTGTCCAGCGTGGCGTGTAGTTTGACAGCTGAGGAACTGTTGATCGTTGTGGGCGCCAATATTCTGTGTGTCGTTGTATTGAAATCTTGTGGTCGTTTTTCTGGTTGTGTGGAGCGCAAATGATGTTGTTCATTGTTTGGTCGGCTGTCTCTCAATTGGGTTGCCTTCATATTAAGAAGTCGTTGGACAGGCTGCCTGTCTCACTTCAACGTGCGTTAGTGTTACAGTCCCTAGCCGACCCTTGGAAACTTCTGAGCGCTGTTCCTTGTGTGTTACATAGTAATTTCCCTGTTTGGATTTTAGTTATTTGGTTGATGTATGGCCATCAGCCGAGTATTAATATCGCTTATATTAATGTTCTTGTCTTGCCCTTAAGGCATGAGATTGTTATTCTTTCATTGGGGCCTGCAGCCGAAATTTACATGAGATGTTTTAAGATAAGGCCTTCTGCCTTTTAAATTGAAAATAATTTTCTTGATTTCTAGGCCTTAAGCCTTTAAACGTATCTTATTGATATGTGGCCTTCAGCCGAGTCTTAATATCTCTGAAATTAATGTCCTTGTCTTGCCCTTAAGGCATGAATTGTTATTCTTTATAGGGGGCTTCAACCGAATTTCATATGAAATGTTTCAAGTTGCCGCCTTCTGCCTTCTAAATTTGGAACTCTTATTTCTAGGGCTTAAGCCGTTAAATTATTTGTTGATGTACGGCCTTCATCCGAGTTTTAATGTCTCTTAAATTAATATTCTTGTCTTGCCCTTAAGCCATAAGATTGTTATGCTTTTTTTTTTTTTTTTTTTTTTTTTTTGAGATAAGGCCTTTTGCCTTTTGATTCAAACTCTTCTTATTGCTTAATATGCGGCCTCCAGCCAAGTTCCATTATAATTAAATTGCTAAGGCCTTCGGCCTGTTTAGATTAAAGATTTAGGAAATATTCTTGGGTGAAACCGCCAGAAGAACCCTGTATTTCAATTTCTTGCTTAGGCCTTGTGTCTTGGATTTTGAGTGTGGCCTTCAGCCGACTTAAGATTAATCAAAGGAGGTCGATTAAAGTTTTGAGTGTTTTATACCCTTGTTGTAATATTGTGTGTTGATGAATAAAGTTTGTATGTTGAGTGAAACTGACAGCAACACATTTTGGCCCCTTTCCAGAACCTTATCCGCTCTGTCCTGCTAGCCCAGGCATTTCATGCACAGCATCACTTTCTGTAAGCTAAACAGATAAACATCTTCAACACAAAAGTGTCTGTGGCGGTGTGACCTATAACCGGTAGAACACTTGTATTGCTCATTGAAATAACTTTATCATCATGCCTCTTTATCATGGTATGTTCGCGAAGAATCCCATCGTTAGACTTGTGGTATGGAATGTAACATGCAAGACTGTGACTTTTTAATATGTCAGCCCTAATTTTTCCAATCGAAAGATAAAAATATTTTAAATTTTAAAATTTAAAATTTTCATTTGTGAACAGGAAAACAAATGCAGGTTTATATTTTTTTATACTCGGTTTAATAGCCAGTACATTTTTATTGAAATTTTTGAGATGGTCTCTATCGATTTCAGAGAGAGTGTTCTGCCTCCCCGCTTCGTAGAGTGAGGGATTTTGGGAGGCCTTCAAGAACAAAAGAAGTAGCCACCTCGTCGGCATTGGCCTCTATTTTCATGTGTGATGTTGCGGGAATTGCGTCGGCAGTCTGTCTTTGACTGTCGGCTCACTTTGTAAGAATAACTCCCGATATAGCCAACGATATAGGAGTCATGTCGGTGAAATGGTAAGGACTTGTTGCAGCGTGCTCTTCGCATTAAAGCAGAGTCATGTCTTGGCTCGAAGTGTGCATCACAGCTTGGGCCGAGCTGGGAGTAAACACTATATTCCAGCCGGCTGGGTGCGGCCTAGTAAAGTGCTGTTCTGTGCTGTCTGAACCACGAGGTCGTCGCGGCGCGCAAGGAGGTGCTGATCCTCTGTTTCAAATTTCCGCTTCGCGGAGGGTGGAAAGCTACGTGGGAACCTAAAGCAAGGAGTTCCTACGTAATCGGATTTTATGGTGAGCATCAGATTTTGTAATCTGACGGGATGGAACGGGTGAGGCCTGTAGGCCTGTTTACTAGGAACTTTCAGTGGCGCAAACAGCGCCGGTCGGTTAAATAGCGAGAAATGAATTCCGTAATTTGCGTCCATTAGTTAAGGAGGTGTTGTCTTTGATCTTGTAAATGGCCTTAAAGCAAAAGGATCGTAATGTCCAGCAATGAAATTACAAATCTGTTTTTCGATACTTAACGTTTTAAGCGAAATTTTACTGTGAGTCCATCTTTAATAATTCAGTTGTCCCTTTTGGTCTTTATTTTAGTTAAGTACTTTTATTATTTTAATAAACACTGTCAAACTAACACCCCCCCCCCCCCATTTTTTTTTAATTTTTGGATCAGTTGGTAAAATAAGGTGAAAATCATAAAGCTCGTTATGGCGTCTACCCCATTTAAGTAAAATTTTTACATGTGCTAGAAAGTAAATCGTATCTTGTTTCTGTTGTATACTGATTGCTGTTTTAATTTTTTTCCGATGTTTAAATTTTGTTCCCGAGTGTAGGCCGCTGTCGGCGTCATGTTTATGGGGCTTGTGATACCCGGTTGTGATTAATGTGATTACTAAGATTAATTGACGTAAATCTTTAAGTATAACAAATCTGAAGTTTCTAAAAGTTATGGCTTCCGGGGATGAGTTAGCTTCTAAACCCGAAGGTAAATTTTCGTTCTTACGCTCTTTGTATTATTTACCTGTATCTGATATATGCTTGTGATATTTAAATACTTGCTACCTGACATTTAAGTTCTAAGATTTCTCATAGTAGAGTCGAACTGTTCAACTAGAACAGTACAACAGGTTGACTACTTCTGCTTTTACTAAAAGCTTTTAAAGGTCTAAGAAACTAAATGAAAGTGATATGTTTCTTGTTTCGATATTTAGCAATGTAATAAGTTTCAGGAATTTATTTATGTTCGAATGCAGCAGTTGTTTTAACAGAAAAAATCAATCCATTTCGAGGAAGTCTAGATTTAGATTTACCTACCAAGAACCTAAGGAAATGAAACTAATGTCTAAGGGAGGGAAGAGGGCCTAAAATAATACATCGCTCGTGTGGGAAACTGTCCTCGAGAGGACTCTTCCTTATTGGGTTAAATTGTTGTAACGCAAGAACACAGCCGCCCACCAGATAATCAACACCGAGCAGGAGTAATGTCCAACTTACAGCCCCAGAGGGAAAAGTGCAAAACCAAGCCGTGAATAGTTGGAAGCTGGAAGCTGAAAGCGACGGTCGACGAACACAGGGGAAAGTGCTACCAGAACAGCGCTCGCTTCTGTATAGCGGTAGGGACCAAATATGCACGATGGCTGGCCCTTTAACGGGGTACGACTTAAAAAAAAATATTTTCTCACTAATAGTCTCCATGATGTATCATCCATCGGCAGCTGAAAGTAAGCGTCCTATAGATTTGTTGTGTAAAGCACCCTTTTTAAGTTGAGAAAAAGCTATTTTGTTAAAATGTGAAACGATAAGAGCTCCATTGCTGTGAAGTAAAATACGTTTTATAACAGCTACCAGACACAATTCGTCCAATACTTTAAAACATTTTATTCTTATTTGACGTCGACAAGACAATGGAAGCAGCAAGTACAAAGTAACAGTGAATAATATAGCTGCGGAAATCATTATAGAGTATCTTTTCGCTTACTACTACGTTGTGCTAAAGTACGCGATTGACATAGGTAATTCAACAGTGAAAAAGGAAAACAATTTCAGCAGTAGATGGAGTTAGTAAAATTAACACGTATGACGTCAGGTATGACGATCGTACGATGGATAGTTATCAAAAACCATACGTTTAGTTTCGATTATGTAAATAACCAATAACTGTTAACAAAACGCATGAAATTTAAGCCACAAACCCGTAGTTGCTGCTCTCCACACTGCTGGAATTCGAAAGTGAGAAAGGTAAGGTTATAAACAGCTCAACATATAAATTTAAAATTAAGTGTTTAAAAATTATAAAACATGGAAAAAGCAAAGTTATAAGAAGGTTAACAAATATAAAAGTTAGAAGGAAATGGAAGAGAGAAGTAGGGTATCTAGTGCCACTGAGGAGTATCGTTTATTTTTCAGGATAGGACAATACATGGAAAAAGGAAAGTTGTAAGAAGATTTATAAATATAAAACTTTGAATGAAATGGATGGGAGAAGTAATATATCTAGTGCGATTGAGGAGTACCGCTTAAATTTTAGTACAGGCTTAATACATTTTATAATATCATGACTGTCAGTCACTGCAATTTCTGTACAAAACGCTACATGGATGCCACAATCGCATATAGCTAAGCTGCAACTAGCCACGAGTATTAAGTGAAAGGTTCAATTTTAAAAATTTTTAATTAAATTACAAGCTTTCACAGTATGAACTGAGACAGTAAACGATTACCTGTAACACGTTAGTAAAAATGTACAATGTAGAGGAATTATTTGACATGAAAAGTACTTACAAACGGCAAGAACCAAAAACATGTATATTAAAAAATGTTGTTGGTGCCATAGCAGGGTAACTCTTCAACTCGTATTGCAGTCACGAGCCATCCACTCAGTATAGTTGTTCTGCACCCGCCGGAAGTGTCATACTTTTTAGTCTTTTTTTTTTCAAGACTATGACGGAGGCATGAACCCAACTGCACTTAGTAAGTCTACCTTGACATGGGTCTTTTAAATTTGTTTGTCAGCCTGGAATGGGCCGGAGTACGTGAACAAATTGATACATATTTCTTTCTCTCTCTGTCTCCCTTGTTTGACCACGGATGGTTGTTCTATGATTCTTGCCAAAATAATTGAATTGAACAACACAAACACACTTCTTTTTCTTTTATAACCATTGGCCTCACCATATTGGATAATAGTACTCAGTTCACGCCCGCAGGCTACGTGGGTAACGCTTAATTTCACTAGCATGAGCATAGGAGCATTTATGCGACAAGGCGTGAGAGGAGTCTTGGCCACTGATAACATCTACGCAAGTTAGTTTGCGGTAAACTTCCACGACTGCTAATTTGTTATCCATCTTATTAAGTGGAAGGTCAACATAAGTAAGTAATCTATTCTTCTGAATCTCAGTAGTGAACTTCATATATGAACGCAACGTATGCAAAGTGTCAGTAAAAGTACCTTGGTTTCTAAACATTCATGGTGGTGTCTGTTTGTTCTATATCGTGTCTCCCTACCACTTTCGCGCAACGACGCTCTGAGCGTGTTTTTTAGGGAATTGACTAGTTTGAACCTGGGACCTGTTGCTGGTAAGGAGACGCCAGACCACACATGACATGTAGAATTCAGAAGAGTTCAGTGAGACTAGCGATGATATAACGAAATACTAAATGATCTCAGCGTCAGCTCCACTGCACTCCCTGTAAAAGAATCTTAATACTAACTAAATTTAGTGGAAGGGGTTCAAGGCTTTCCTATTTTTAGTTAGCTGGTAAAATAACGTCGAAAAAGCAGTTAAGTTTACCATTGGAAATTTTATTCTACTCACAAAACATCGTTTATAAATTGCACTGTTGATAAAAAAAATGTTTTAATTGTTGTTGTTGTTGTTGTTGTTGTTGTCTTCAGTCCTGAGAGTGGTTTGATGCAGCTCTCCATGCTACTCTATCCTGTACAAGCCGCTTCATCTCCCAGTACCTACTGCAACCTACATCCTTCTGAACCTGCTTAGTGTATTCATCTCTTGGTCTCCCTCTACGTTTTTACCCTCCACGACTTCCTGGTACATAAATCTATATTCGATGTTAACAAATTTCTCTTCTTCAGAAACGCTTTCCTTGCCATCGCCAGTCTAGATTTAATATCCTCTCTACTTCGACCATCATCAGTTATTTTACTTCCTAAATAGCAAAACTCATTTACTACTTTAAGTGTCTCATTTCCTAATCTAATTCCCTCAGCATCACCCGATTTAATTTGACTACATTCCATTATCCTCGTTTTGCTTTTGTTGATGTTCATCTTATATCCTCTTTTCAAGACACTGTCCATTCCGTTCAACTGCTCTTCCAAGTCCTTTGCCGTCTCTGACAGAATTACAATGTCATCGGCGAAACTCAAAGTTTTTACTTCTTCTCCATGAATTTTAATACCTACTCCAAATTTTTCTTTTGTTTCGTTTACTGCTTGCTCAATATACAGATTGAATAACATCGGGGAGAGGCTACAACCCTGTCTCACTCCTTTCCCAACCACTGCTTCCCTTTCATGTCCATCGACTCTTATAACTGCCATTTGGTTTCTGTACAAATTGTAAATAGTCTTTCGCTCCCTGTATTTTACCCCTGCCACCTTCAGAATTTGAAAGAGAGTATTCCAGTCAACATTGTCAAAAGCATTCTCTAAGTCTACAAATGCTAGAAACGTAGGTTTGCCTTTTCTTAATCTTTCTTCTAAGATAAGTCGTAAGGTCAGTATTGCCTCACGTGTTCCAACATTTCGACGGAATCCAAACTGATCCTCCCCGAGGTCCGCATCTACCAGTTTTTCCATTCGTCTGTAAAGAATTCGGGTTAGTATTTTGCAGCTGTGACTTATTAAACTGATAGTTCGGTAATTTTCACATCTGTCAGCAGCTGCTTTCTTTGGGATTGGAATTATTATATTCTTCTTGAAGTCGGAGAGTATTTCGTCTGTCTCACATCTTGCTCACCAGCTGGTAGAGTTTTGTCATGACTGGCTCTATCAAGGCCGTCAGTAGTTCTAATGGAATGTTGTCTACTCCGGGGGCCTTGTTTCGACTCAGGTCTTTCAGTGCTCAGTCAAACTCTTCACACAGTATCTTATCTCCCATTTCGTCTTCATCTACATCCTCTTTCATTTCCATAATATTGTCCTCAAGCACATCGCTCTTGTATAAACCTTCTATATACTCCTTCCACCTTTCTGCCTTCCCTTCTTTGCTTAGAACTGGGTTGCCATCTGAGCTCTTGATATTCATACACGTGGTTCTCTTCTCTCCAAAGGTCTCTTTAATTTTCCTGTAGGCAGTATCTATCTTACCCCTAGTGAGATAAGCTTCTACATCCTTACATTTGTCCTCTAGCCATCCCTGCTTAGCCATTTTGCACTTCCTGTCGATCTCATTTTTTAGACGTTTGTATTCCTTTTTGCCTGCTTCATTTACTGCATTTTTATATTTTTATATTTTTATATTTTCATCAATTAAATTCAATATTTCTTCTGTTACCCAAGGATTTCTAGCAGCCCTCGTCTTTTTACCTACTTTATCCTCTGCTGCCTTCACTACTTCATCCCTCAAATCTACCCATTCTTCTTCTACTGTGTTTCTTTCCCCCATTGCTGTCAATTGTTCCCTTATGCTCTGCTTGAAACTCTGTACAACCTCTGGTTCTTTCAGCTTATCCAGATCCCATGTCTGTAAGTTCCCACCTTTTTGCAGTTTCTTCAGTATTAACCTACAAGAAATTAACCACCAATAAATTGTGGTCAGAGTCCACATCTGCCCCTGGAAATGTCCTACAATTTAAAACCTGATTCCTAAATCTCTGTCTTACCATTATATAATCTATCTGATACCTTTTAGTATCTCCAGGGTTCTTCCATGTATACAACCTTCTTTTATGATTCTTGAACCAAGTGTTAGCTATGATTAAGTTATGCTCTGTGCAAAATTCTACCAGACGCCTTCCTCTTTCACTTCTTAGCCCCAATCCATAATAACCTACTATGTTTCCTGCTCTCCCTTTTCCTACTGATGAATTCCAGTTATCCATGACTATTAAATTTTCGTCTCCCTTCACTACCTGAATAATTTCTTTTATCTCATCATATATTTCACCAATTTCTTCATCATCTGCAGAGCTAGTTGGCATATAAACTTGTACTACTGTAGTAGGCATGGGCTTTGTGTCTATCTTGGCCACAATAATGCGTTCACTATGCTGTTTGTAGTAGCTTAACCGCACTCCTATTTTTTTATTCATTATTAAACCTACTCCTGTATTACCCCTATTTGATTTTGTATTTATAACCCTGTATTCACCTAACCAAAAGTCTTGTTCCTCCTGCAACCGAACTTCACTAATTCCCACTATATCTAATTTAACCTATCCATTTCCCTTTTTAAATTTTCTAACCTACCTGCCCGATTAAGGGATCTGACATTCCACGCTCCGATCCGTAGAACGCCAGTTTTCTTTCTCCTGATAACGACGTCCTCCTGAGTAGTCCCCGCCCGGAGATCCGAATATCCGAATGGGGGACTATTTTACCTCCGGAATATTTTACCCAAGAGGACGCCATCATCATTTAACCATACAGTAAAGCAGGATGTCCTCAGGAAAAATTATGGCTGTAGTTTCCCCTTGCTTTCAGCCATTCGCAGTACCAGCACAGCAAGGCCGTTTTGGTTAATGTTGCAAGGCCAGATCAGTCAATCATCCAGACTGTTGCCCCTGCAACTACTGAAAAGGCTGCTGCCCCTCTTCAGGGAACCACATGTTTGTCTGGCATCTCAACAGATACCCCTCCGTTGTGGTTGCACCTACGGTACGGCCATCTGTATCGCTGAGGCACGCAAGCCTCCCCAATAATGGCAAGGTCAATGGTTCATGGGGGGGGGGGGTACAGGGATTTTAATACAGGATGGTAAAAACCAACTGTGTTCAACAAAAATGTGAACGAATATTTCCTGAGTGGGTTTCCAAGTTCTACAATGAATCAAAAGATGACCTATGCCATATCACATCTATAATCTAGGTTTAAATTAAGTTTCACAAAAGAGCAAACTATCAAAATGGTCCACAGTGACCCTCAATTATCTTTAATTACTTATCTAAATTGTTGTAAATTACAGTGGCTGATGTGGCTTCTCAGTAACTATATAACAGAAAAATCATCGAGTTTCAGATCTTTACTTCAAGTGGCAAATGTGAACACCATGAGTTTTAATTAACGATCGACACTAGTATTACGCAAAAAGGGGGTGTAACAGATGAGACTTCTGCAGTTCTGAGTGTAGCAGTTCTGAGCCTCAAAAATGCGGCATCACGTGCATTCATTAGCTTGTCGGTGTTTAGGCAGCGTCAGGGCGGTGGCGGGCAGCACAGCTCCGCTCACAACGCCATCTCGGAAGCAACTCTCTCCTTACTACAATTTACCAAAGTTGATTTAAAAAAAAAAAAACTATCTGGCTGTGTTTTCATCTGACCAGTCAGGGTCTCAATGTTAACCATAAGCTCCGTCTACAAAAATTCTGTCTATCCAATGAGAAACGTTGTACTTTTCGTGGTGGGGCAATGTTTTTAAAGTTTGCAACGTAACAGAGACGCTAAAAAGCCTCACGATAAAACCTGCAGCTGGTGTGGTCCGTTTAGCGTTATCGTAAGATCTATACTGTTCTTCTGGAGGGCTCTATCTTTTAACATGGGCTGGGGGGTGGTCCTTGACGTACCTGAGACGCGAAAAAGTCTCATGCTAAAACGTGCGGGTGGTGAGCCCTAGTGGTTAGCTGGCGACGTGGGTGTCCAGTCCGTCCCTTATCGTAGGGCCTTCTAGCTTAACACGGTTCTGCTCTCAGCTTCTGTTCTCGTTTCTCCCCTCGGAACTTCATCGGTCTCACGGTGGGAAGGTACGATATGCATTTAGGCATTCTTTTGTTAGTCTATGGTATTCCATTTGCTCACTCGTTACTCGTATTACTTTGGTTAATTTAATGTCACGATTTATTCGGAGCTATGTGACATACTACTGGATTTGCTTATCATGTCAGGGTTTTCATGGAAGGTGTTGGATTTGCCTGACACCTTACATATCACCACCCTTCGAACTTAATTTTTGCACTGAATTTAGG
The DNA here is from genome assembly GCF_023897955.1 of Schistocerca gregaria. NCBI lineage: Eukaryota > Metazoa > Arthropoda > Insecta > Orthoptera > Acrididae > Schistocerca > Schistocerca gregaria. The sequence continues at coordinate 421,093,443 of NC_064921.1, read as the reverse complement.
CTATGATGGAATCGTTGTCTAAGTCAGTCAAAAATTATTCCGGTGTCTAAATTTTGTTGCCTACTGTTCAGCCACGTTATTCTGTTCTATGCTAGTTTTTATAACTAATTTATATTTTTATATTCTTCCACATTTTAATTAAAAATGACAAGAGAAGAATATTTTTATGCTATTATTAATTTTTAGTTATTTTCTTTCTTTATTTAAGTGTGAAGTTTGTTTTTTAAGACGTTTGTTATCGAAAGTGCTGAGTCTTTCACATTGATTTTCTTAGAAATATAGTTTTTATAAATGTACTAATTAAGTAAAATCTATTCCTAACACATTTTCTAAATATCATGTACAAATAAAATGTTTTTGTTTCTAGACACTCATTTCAACATTGTTACACTAACAAATAAGAATTATTTCCAAGAATTGCTTTGACAAAGAAATATTCATACACAATTATTGAGATATTATCCTAACAAATGGTATAAATGTTAAAAAAAGGGAAAACATCCAACAAGATAATTTTTTTTGTAAGGAGAAAATAAGTAAAATATAGTTATTCTTTTCTTTTTATGAGGAGAAAATAAGTGGCATATTGTTTCTTTATATACTGTCCATTTCAGAACTAATGACTTGTTTTAATCGATAGTCTATCTTTTACTTAAGTCCATAGTCAATGACTGTTATTTTGTAGTTTATTAGCTGTCTGGTGTGCTTAGCTTATTTAGTTTTTCACACGTTTCTTTTGCACAATTCCTACATCGCATAATTTGATTTCACACTTTCAGACAATCCTATGAATGTTTAAGCATGTGGTTGGCGAATGTTTTTGCACGAAGGTGATGGACTTGAGCGAGATGGTTGTGGGCAAGTATTTGATGTACAGCTTTGTTCGTCGTTCCTTGTCGGCTTTGCAAGTGTGTGTTGCTGTTGTGTAGGTTCCATAATGGAATGGAGCTGTGAGTGCAGAATCTCGTGGTTTACTGGCTTTGTATGCGTGAAAGTCACCATTATGTGTCGCTGAAAGCGGTCATTTTTCGTTTTAATACTTTGCAGACGACTAGTTTACAATAGGATAGGGATTTGGGAAGGTATGTCGTCTATTCTTCACCCTTCTTCTTTCTTGGTCTCAGTCTTGCGAATCTTCAACTTCTGTTCTTCCTGCTTTTTCTCTGCTTCTTACTTGCTTCTTGGTTCTTCTCTGGGCAGCATATGGAAATATTTATTGATAACTAGTCGCTTTGAAGTTCTCCTCAAAGTAACAGTTTGATAAATTCTTTGGGTGTGTCATTTTTACATTGTGGAAATTCTTCTTCAGTTTCGTGCATCAGCGTGCTGTTTAATAGCAGTAGTGCGACTTTTACGCATATTTTTTGCCAGTGGTGGCTTGTCCAAGCGGTCTTTTCGTTGGGCGGATTTTGCTCGCTCCTCTGTGTTGGGGGCGCCCCGGGGTTTACAAGCGGTGAAAATCTGGTGTCTGCTTGTCTATCCGTTCACCCTTCTGACGTTTGGCGTCCCGACGTTTCTGCAGGGCTCTGTCACTGTCCATCCCAGCAGGGTTCCACCTAGTGGGAAAATTTATTGCCCACTTTCTATACAAGGGCCTTCTGTTGGTTTCGCTGTCCTTTCCCTTCTCTCGATGCTTCTGCTATGTAGGAATCGTGTCTTGCTAATTACGTCCTTTTCTTTCTTGATACATCTCACGTTGCAACCTGTGGGTCGTTGCATCTGGTCTTTGTTGGAGTTTTTACAATCTTGTGTTAGTCTGTGGTATTCCATTTGCTCACTCGTTACACGTATTACTTTGGTTAATTTAATGTTATGATTTATTCGGAGCTATGTGACATACTACTGGATTTGCTTATCATGTCATGGTTTTCATGGAAGGTGTTGGATTTGCCTGACACCTTACAGGTTTATGACTCACAGAATGACAAAGCTGTGGAACACCCAAAACAATATCTCTATTCCTTCTGAAAAACTATGACATTGACTCACACTATAGATTTCCAGGAAAATTCGAAGACACGTAAGTACTTTCTGCTACGTCTGTTCGTCGCCCTCACAAAACTATCATTTTATTTTTGTGTCACAACTCATAGCGCCATTTATAACATTGAAATTTTAGCATCTGCTGCTTGTCTGGTCGCTAACGTTTTCCTACTGCTATATTGTTGTTTCTCTATCATGACACAAATTAACCACAAGCGATGATCAGACAAAGATTGGGAAGGAGATATACTATGGGCCATTAAAATTGCTAAACCACGAAGATGACGTTCTACAGCCACGAAATTTAACCGACAGGAAGAAGATGCTGTGATACGCAAATGATTAGCTTTTCAGAGCATTTACACAAGGTTGGAGCCGGTGGCGACACCTACAACTTGCTCACATGAGGAAAGTTTCCAACCGATTTCTCATACACAAACAGCAGTTTACCGGCGTTGCCTGGTGAAACATTGTTGTGATGCCTCGTGTAAGGCGGAGAAATGCGTACCATCACGTTTCCGACTTTGATAAATGTCGGATTGTAGCCTATAGCAATTGCGTTTTATCGTATCGCGGCATTGCTGCTCGCGTTGGTCGAGATCCAATGAATGTTAACAGAATCGGTGGGCTCAGGAGGCTAATACGGAACGCCGTGCTGGATCCCAACTGCCTCATATGACCAGCAGTCGAGATGACAGGCATTATATCCCCGTGGCCGTAACGGATCGTGAAGCCACGTCTCGATCCCCGAGTCTACAGATGGGGGCGTTTGCAAGACAACAACCATCTGCACGAACAGTTCGATGATGCTTGCAGCAGCATGGACTATCAGCTCGGAGACCATGGCTGCGGTAACCCTTGACCCTGCATCACAGACAGGAGCGCCTGCGATGGTGTGCTCAACGACGAAACTGGGTGCTCGAATGAGAAAACATCATTTTTTTCGGATGAATCCACGTTCTGTTTACAGCATCATGATGGTGGTATCCATGTTTGGCGACATCGCGGTGAATGCACATTGGAAGCGTGTATTCGTCATCGCCATACTGGCCTATCACCTGGCGTGATGGTATGGGGTGCCATTGGTTACACGTCTCTATCACCTCTTGTTCTCACTTACGGCTCTGAACAGTGGACGTTACATTTCAGATGCGTTACGACCTGTGGCTCTACCCTTCATTCGATCCCTGTGAAACCCAACATTTCAGCAGGATAATGCACGACCACATGTTGCAGGTCCTGTATGGGCCTGTCTAGATACAGAAACTGTTCGACTGCTGCCCTGGCCTGCACATTTTCCAACTCTTTCATCGATTGAAAACGTCTGGTCAAAGGTGGTCGAGTAACTGGCTCTTCAATATGCCAGTCAGTACTCTTGATGAACTGTGGTATCGTGTTGAAAATGCATGGGCACCTGTACCTGCACAGGCCTTCCAAGCTCTGTCTGACTCAATGCCCAGGCATATGAATGCCGTTATTACAGCCAGAGGTGGTTGTTCTGGGTACAGATTTCTCAGGATCTATGCACCCACATTGCGTGAAAATGTAATCATATGTCAGTTCTAGTATAATATATTTGTACAATGTATACCCATTTATCATCTGCATTTCTTCATGGTGTAACCATTTTAATGGCCAGTAGTGTAAGTTGGAAACCATCCCAGCATTAGCATCAAGTCATCTGGGCGGCTATGGAACCTTAAATATTGATAGCTGGGAGGGAATTTGAGCTCATTCATCAAGAAAGATTGTCCTGTGTGTTAGTTCACTCGGGGAGGGATTTCGTGTAGCACACAAGTCTGTGACCAGGATTGCCTTGGCTGTGTGTGATTTTCTGTTTCAACAGCGTGACTTTTGTGTTTTGACGATTCAGGTATTCACCTAAACGAGTGTGGCAAGTCACTTGAAATCATTACCACACTGGCCCTTATATTAGATCAGTGCGATCGAACTTGGAACAGATTCCATCCTGATCTGGATGACGCCTCTGTTTCGCAAGCTGTCGCTCGGGCCTCACTAATAATAAGTGATTGATTCGATGCTTACTGCCAGTTATTCGGAAAGACTACGTCACAAAGCACATAACCTGGCCTCCTCCATCAACATGCCAAGATTCGTCCCTTTCAGAATAGGTTCTTCTCGAACACTGATACCTCGACCGACCGAATAGCGCCACATCATGGGGACGAGACTGTACAATTATTCGTAATGGGCGTCGAGTAGTTACAGAATGGAACGCTCTAGTTTCAAAGTGAGGAGATTGCTGGTGGTGAAAAGAAATTCTTTGGCTTATTTAAAAAAAAATTGATAATCCATTTGAAGTCATCTTGGGTTGTGAAATTTTGCGTCTTTGTGTTAAATGACGATAAATATGGCTTACGTTACAAGACACTAGAATTACAAATTTTCATTAGTTGGTATCTTTCAGCGATACTAACAAGTCGACTCCCCTCGACTTGCCATGGCAACGAGTGCAGTTGGTACCCGTGCTGAATGGAGGTTCGCTGGTTGTCGTCCAGCATGTCGCTGCTATCGATGCGAGAGTGACGTGCGGTGATCCCTTCCAAATCCCCGCCACGGCGTCCACTCCCACTTACAGCTTGCGAATTTAACCTCGGCCAACATGGTTCGCTTTTATTTTACGCGACGGAAAAAGCGCATCAAAAACTTTGTAGCACAATAACGGGCTGGGAACAAAGGAAGGCCTTGATTCGCCGCTAACTCTACCGCCCACGTTCGGATTAATGACACGCGCACTGATAGATTACAATGGTCAACAAAATGAGGGCCGGCCGTGGTGGCCGAGTGGTTCTAGGCGCTACAGTCTGGAAACCGCGCGACCGCTACGGAATCCTGCCTCGGGCGTGGATGTGTGTAATGTCCTTAGGTAAGTTACGTTTAAGCAGTTATAAGTTCTAGGGGATTGATGACCTCAGATGTTAAGTGCCATAGTTCTCAGAACCATTTGAACCACTTGAACAAAAGAGGTTGCACTGAGCAATCTCAATGCCAACACACAGTACCACAACAGGGTAGACACAACATTTCATTGTCAAATTACCCCGTTAACATATAGATACAGATTTCACAATGGCCTTAGACTCTCGTTCAGGAGAAATATGTCTAGAATTTCTGGCTAATTCAACATCGTTCCTTTAGAATGACAACATTCGTTGTTCTGTCACATCCTTGACCAATCCAGGCCTGTGTTCCAATGCTAACGATCCTATCGCCGACGGAAGTTTGAATTTCAATATGCATGCATTCCAAGAGCGTTCAAGGTTTTCTAAATCCTTCAGATGCTCAAATCGTTTGGTTTATTTCATGTAAATGATTATATAACAGACGTGGATGAACCGAAGGAGGTGACACTTTCGTCACGTTGGTGAACGTGTTATGTTCAGAATCTTTCATATCACGACAGCTGAATCATCAAATTGGTATTTCCGATGAGCTCATCCGTAGCCAGCTTTTTCAAAATAATCCTCAGACATACACTCCTGGAAATGGAAAAAAGAACACATTGACACCGGTGTGTCAGACCCACCATACTTGCTCCGGACACTGCGAGAAGGCTGTACAAGCAATGATCACACGCACGGCACAGCGGACACACCAGGAACCGCGGTGTTGGCCGTCGAATGGCGCTAGCTGCGCAGCATTTGTGCACTGCTGCCGTCTGTGTCAGCCATTTTGCCCTAGCGTACGGAGCTCCATCGCAGTCTTTAACACTGGTAGAATGCCGCGACAGCGTGGACGTGAACCGTATGTGCAGTTGACGGACTTTGAGCGAGGGCGTATAGTGGGCATGCGAGAGGCCGGGTGGACGTACCGCCGAATTGCTCAACACGTGGGGCGTGAGGTCTCCACAGTACATCGATGTTGTCGCCAGTGGTCGGCGGAAGGTGCACGTGCCCATCGACCTGAGACCGGACCGCAGCGACGCACGGATTCACGCCAAGACCGTAGGATCCTACGCAGTGCCGTTGGGGACCGCAGCGCCACTTCCCAGCAAATTACGGACACTGTTGCTCCTGGGGTATCGGCGAGGACCATTCGCAACCGTCTCCATGAAGCTGGGCTACGGTCCCGCACACCGTTAGGCCGTCTTTCGCTCACGCCCCAACATCGTGCAGCCCGCCTCCAGTGGTGTCGCGACAGGCGTGAATGGAGGGACGAATGGAGACGTGACGTCTCCAGCGATGAGAGTCGCTTCTGCCTTGATGCCAATGATGGTCGTATGCGTGTTTGGCGCCGTGCAGGTGAGCGCCACAATCAGGACTGCATACGACCGAGGCACACAGGGCCAACACCCGGCATCATGGTGTGGGGAGCGATCTCCTACACTGGCCGTACACCTCTGGTGATCGTCGAGGGGACAGTGAATAGTGCACGGTACATCCAAACCGTCATCGAACCCATCGTTCTATCATTCCTAGACCGGCAAGGGAACTTGCTGTTCCAACAGGACAATGCACGTCCGCATGTATACCGTGCCACCCAACGTGCTCTAGAAGGTGTAAGTCAACTACCCTAGCCAGCAAGATCTCCGGATCTGTCCCCCATTGAGCATGTTTGGGACTGGATGAAGCGTCGTCTCATGCGGTCTGCACGTCCAGCACGAACGCTGGTCCAACTGAGGCGCCAGGTGGAAATGGCATGGCAAGACGTTCCACAGGACTACATCCAGCATCTCTACGATCGTCTCCATTGGAGAATAGCAGCCTGCATTGCTGCGAAAGGTGGACATACACTATACTAGTGCCGACATTGTGCATGCTCTGTTGCCTGTGTCTATGTGCCTATGGTTCTGTCAGTGTGATCATGTGATGTATCTGACCCGAGGAATGTGTCAATAAAGTTTCCCCTTGCGGGGCAATGAATTCACGGTGTTCTTATTTCAATTTCCAGGAGTGTATTTACATGGTTATACATTAAATGGCCCTCAAGTCCTCGAAACAGCATCAGCTGCAAAGTGACATATTAACTAGCATACGTACTTACATGTAAGAACGACATTCCTGGCGGTCAGCATGCAACTGCAGAAGTGGGGAGACTGCATTTCTATAAGGTATCACTGACCACAACGGCTACGTAACGGTGTAGACACTGTTTTAGATCTCGCGTATCCGGAATTCGGCTTTCATTATAGAATTCGCAAGTGATGATGCTTTGGAAATCAAGCTAAACATTTTGCGTTAAAGTATCTAAATAATATGGCCGTACACCTACAATCATATTCCAATAAAAATCACATTTATTTCTTCTTATATGTTTAATACTGAAACATGAGTAGCTATATTACCGATTTAGCTTCCCTGTCGCTGGTTAAGGTTGGGAAGTTCAGCGTTTTAAAGCGAGATACTAAGACGTGTGCCATATCTACAATTTACGTAATTACGCAATGATAATGGAAATAAGATCTTCCCATTCCCTCCTCTTATGTTGAATGAAACGCCGCTATTTTTATGTACAGTGTGTTAGAGCTTCACTTACTGTAGACGTATAAAATACAGGATAACAACCGACAAGGTTTGAGGCCCAAGTGACAAAAGTGATCTCTTGGGACGCAGAATCATAATTCGTACCGCAAACTGATACGGGTAAAAATATGACAGGAGAAGCAAAGCATTCCGGTAAGCAGGTGACCGCAAAGGAGCCGTTTGCGAATGCGCGGCTGCAAGCCGCTACAGAATTCAGTATCAAATAATTTCCAAAGTATTATGAAATAAACCTCCATGTAACTGGGTACAAGTTTCATCTAAGTCCTGTAGTCCTGAATAAACAAGTAATACAGTAGTACCTGGTGGTCACATTTAAACTTTCCCTATTTAACAAGGAAACTAATTACCGTACGAGTACCATACTTGGTAGGAATAATGTGCAGAGTATGGGGTGCATGATTCCCATGCGTCGCAACGCCGCCGTCAAGTTCCAACTATGGCCACCAGGTGCCGTGATCAGTCATCGTGATTCGTAGTGTCACGCAGCTGACCAGTCGCAGTGCTCTTGTTGACGTGTCAACATGAGCTTGGAGAAAAGGAGTAGAGAATTACTGGTGAGGCTCTGTCATCAAAACAACAGTAAAGCTGCAGCTGCACTTCGAGAACATCGCCAGTTGTAAGAACTACAGAAGGATCCTCTTTGTCCTCCTGCTGTGCCCAGGATGAAAAAGAAGTTCGAAACAACAGAAGTGGGAGCCGCTCAGGGAAGGGGCTGACGACCGGTTGCATCACAGGTAGTTGATGAAATCGCTCTTACTACGGCAGACAACGCTGCGCGCAATTCCCGATCTCCCCAGACAGTGCGCGTACTGTGTCACGACAGTTGAACATCTCGCGGTCCGCTGTTTGGAAGGTGCATCGAACCATTCTCAAATGGTATCCGTACAAGATCCATAGCGTAAAGCAGCTTGCACCACAGCAATCACAACAACGTGTTGACTTCGCTATCCAGTTTCCCGCAAGGATTGAAGTTGACGAGGGCTGGCCCTGGACCAGCCTATAAACAGACGATGCTCATTTTTCTCTGACGGATGGTGTGATCACACTGAATTGCCGAGTGTGGGATCTTCACCTCCAGTCACTGCGCATAAATTTCCTCGGTATGATGAACGTGTCACTATATGGTGTGGCTTGACAGCTAAGTTCCTCACTGGCTCATTGTTTTTTAAACAGGTTGGTGCTTGAGGACCTAAGACATTTAATGTGATTGGCCAGCGTTACTGCGATAAGCTTCGCCAGCATGTCGTACCCGCCCTGTAGTTTTCGTGCAAGATGTGGTCCCACGGCACATCGCCCGTGAATTTCACCTACGTCTCCGAAACACATTTGGAAACTATCGAATTATCAGCAGGTCGTTTCCAAATGCTTCTCCGGCACAATTACCTGATCTCACTCTCTGTGATTTCTGGTTGTGGGGCTACCTGAAGGGCAGAATTTACCAGGGGATCATTCGCGCATGTGCTGATCTGAAGCGTAGTATACCAGGAGTGGTAGACAGCATACCTACGCACTTGCTTCGTTCCGTTGTGCAGAATACAATCCTGTGCTTTGAGACTCTAGTGGACACTGACGGAGGCCATATTGTGCCCCTTTTGTAGCAGTAATGTTACCGATATGTAATGGCATAATGTACCGTAGCAACACATTAAAAGTGTTTCCATTGAATTGATTCTGCATTATTTCCTTCTCCATGTCCTTGACAATAATGCTACCAAGTTTTGTACTCGTACGGTAATTAGGTTTAAATAGGGAAAGTTTAATTGTAACACCCGCTACTTCAGCAAGTTACGTGCTAGAATTTGCAGCTGAATTTTCTTCACGTGTAACACACAACTTACGAGCTAAACAGTGGCTTATGCTAAACGCATCAACATAATACTGCATGATACGACGAGTATACGGAAAAAAAGGTCCGAACTATTGCGAAATAGTAACGTAAGTGAAAATCAAATAAAAATTTGCACAGCCGTGTTGTATAGTTTCTCTAGTAAGCCTGTAGATCACATCACGTTGCTCCTTACTGTCCTGAGAACGCAGTGTGCATGTGAAGATGCCTAGAACGACACCGTCTCCCGCCATGGATGGGTGCCCGCTGAGAGGTTCCTCCTAATTTCTTGCAACCTCCTTCATTTCCTCATGACAATTCTCGGTCGCACACTGCAGGGCCAACGAGGATGCTGCTGTAGCGTTTCCGATGGAAATTGTTTGATCAGCCACCATACATACCGGATTTGTCTTCCTCTGATGTTCTCTGGTCACTCAAACAGGTAGCTATGAAGACTTCATTTTGGCGCAGACAAAGAACTGAAGATCAGTATAGAGAAGTGACGGAAAGCACAAGCAGCTACTTTTTTTGAGTGTGGTATTGGAAAGTTGGTACAACGCTACGACAACTAAGACGCAGCGGCGACCGTGTAGAAGTAGCTGGAAAGAGTAGCAAACTGACGTAAATAAAACATTTTTTATTTTCAGTGAGGATTTCAATTTCGTGACTGATCAGATCTTACTTTCCGGACAGCCCTCATATTTTTTTTCTTCTTTTTTTCGTATTTCAGTCTTGTTTTTCCAATGGAAAGAGAACAATTTTGTAAATTTTAAAATATTTTTTTTAATTTTTAAGTGGAAAGGTACCGGTAACCTTCCAGTCCATTTAATAGCTAGCACATTTTTATTGAAGGTAGAACAATAGAATAGGTTGAGTTCTTCAGCCTTCACGAAAAGCTTATAAAGATCTCTGGAATTACATTAAAAGAAATTTTATTGTGTATGTTGTTTTAATATTTAGCACTGAAATAGTATCACGAGTTTATTTTTGTTAGTATGTAGCACTTATTTCAAAAGAAAAATCGTCTACTTTCGTCATGAATTGATTTAGATTTATTTGAAGGACCTATCAAGGGCCAAAGGAAATTCTACTAACGTCTAAAGGAAGAAGAGTGCCTAAAATTATATTTCGCTTGTGTGGGAAAAATGTCCTCCAACAGTATCTACCTTATTAGGTTAAGCAGTCCTGGCTCAAGAACAAAAGATGCAATCGGATCACCAACAGCGAGCAGGAGTGTATCGTGTAGCTCTTGAGGAAAAGTCCAAAACAAGGCGTAAATCGTTAGTACCAAAAACGGCAAAAACGACCTCTAGGGAACGTGTTGCCAGAACAGCACTCGGTTCGGCGTAGATGTGGTAACCACGATGGCGGCCCGTTTAAAGATACGGCTAAAAGGAAAATTATCACAAGCAGTCTCTCGGATTTGTAATCCTGCGGCAGCTGCAAGTAAGTGACCGATAGGTTTCTTGTGAGGAGCACTCTTTTTAAATTGTTTTCGTTAGTAAGTGACACGATAAAGGCTGCGTTGTTGTATGGAAAAATAAGTTTCATAATATTACTTTCAACACATTTTTTTTTTTTTACTTCTTGCCATCGACACTGACAGTTCTGTGCATTTTATTCATCAGCAGATGACTGCATTGCATGAGGTCCTCCACAGAAAAGATAACCTTTAATTGCGGTACTTCGAAATAAAAACGAAAATCGTGACAGAAAAGAGGATGTATTTATGGTCCATGTATATACTATAAAAATTTCATATCCCCACATTGTAAAGTCAGCAAAAACTGTTAGTCCACCTCGACCTATTTGCCTTTCCCCTAACGCTGCATCCAGGTGCTCTCACACAGGAACAGTAAAATGTACTGTTGCGCCATAGTGTCGAAAGCCCATTTCTTTGATCCTCACCATTTTATGAACGACCCTGAGTCGCATAGCGCATGCGCACAAATGCTTGCTGTGCAGCAGGCAGGCGCATTCCTGGCGGTCAACACGTGGACGCCACCGTTATCATAGCTAAAATCAGCGGCGTGCCAGAAAAGAATGGAATGCGGGTCCTCCCACATATAAGCCCATTTATTAATAGGACAGAAATTCTCGAGAAACAAGGAATTTGATTTCAAATGATGGAAAAATTCTAAAGCATGTGGGAATGAAGATACCGTGGCACATGTTGCGAAGGATCCGTTAGAAGCACACGTAAATCCATTATATAAACTTTCAGTCAACTAGCAGTCCCCGTTTGCCATTGCACGCCATTGTGTTCAAAAGTCTCCTAATGCGTGCTTACAGACTCCAGATTTTGCATCACATTAAGCCTGAAGATCAACACAAACGATATGATATTGCTGTTGAAATGCCGCATCGTATAAATTAAAACGACGACGACTTCAAAGCAGTACTATTCAGTGATGAGTTTACCTTACACGTCTGTGGCATAGTTTCCTGACATAACTGTCGGATACGGGGAACTGAGAAACTAGGAGAAGTGATTCAGTACTAAGAATTGTGTGGTTGGCCAATGTTTTATGGAGTCTACAGTGACAAAGCGCACCTTCTCGACATGCTGGCAGACTGTGTAGTGCCACAGGTGTTCCCGATATCATACTCCAGAAGGATGGAGCCCCACCTCACTATTATGGAGGATATTATCTCATTTCTCCATAAGACCTTTACTGAGCATTGGATCAGGAGAGGGGCGCATTGACTCTCCACCTCGGTCTCTCTGTCTGACTTCACTGGATTTTAGTGGATGAGACCATATTAAGGACATTTTTCAAAGGCAAAAATTTGGAAATCTGGTATGTTTGAGACAACGGATATATGCCTCGGTGGGAGCCATAACACCCTGCCATGCTTACGAACATGTGGCGCTGAGTACCGTTTCGATATCTGTCGTGTTATAAACTGAGCCCACATTTAACTGTACCAAAATGCCAAAAAATCTTTGATCACCTGTGTACAATGTTAGACAAAGAAAGTTCGTTAACAGGTTCTGAAACATACGGTGAGTTCCACAAGAAAATGTACGCATTATCTATACAAAAAATGCACTATTATAAATATATGTTTACATGAAACTACATGTTATTACTAATTGTACAATTACCTAATAGTTAATCCAGTCACCGCCATTATCAATCATACATTGGCACCTTTTTGGCATGCTTGTCATGAGATTTTCTGCATATTCTCCGGTAACGATCTCCGCATCGTCCTGATTTTATATGACAGCTGCTTCAAAGCTTTCTTTTAAGCTTCATATTAATACACGACCAAACATTTCGATCGGATTTGCATCTGGCGACGCTGCAGGCCAATCCATCGTGGACACCCCATTGCCTTGTTTCCACGCTCTACAAACGTGGCTGCGATGTTTCGGATCATTATTCTCTTGAAGTACCCGGTTTGCCTCATTCGAACCAAATAGCTTCTTTAGGGACCTCAGAAGGCATTTTTGATAAATATTGTACATTTTTCAGCGTTAAAATTGGTTTTAAATAAGTGTAAATAGCCAAAACTGCAATCGATAAACAAAACATTCAACTCTCACACTGTTTATCTATACACTGTTCAAAAGCGCAGTGAGCACAGATTCGAGATCACTACCACGGATGTCGCTGCGAAAGTTACATTCAACATTTTCTTGTGGAACTGACTGCAAACAAATGTTTTTGTATACATCTAGCCTGGACACCCTGTAGTACGTCACATACGGGTATAACATTTGAGTCATTACGAGCGCAGTTCATAAAAGATAAATTGCTATTATATACTGCTGGCAGAGAGAGGCCAGCAGTGTTTTGGGCGCTGACGTAGGGACGGATGTCTCTTATAAACAGCGGAACTAAATTGCAGACAGAACACACTGATTTTCTCGCATGTCCATGACTTCTTCGCATCCCGTGTCAGTGCGTGACTGAGTAGCTTTGTTGAATTCATGCGGGGCGCACGGTTTATTGACTTCCGTTTCCCCTTCAGTGCAGCCTCACAGAGAATAATCACAAGTGGCAAGGTCAGCCAATCGAACAGGTCATGGCGTATACAAGTGACGTGGCAGGAACCACTCCGACACGTTCGACGCTGCAGTGTTACACTGGAAAGAATTCTCTTATAAAGATATATAATTTTATTATTCAGGATACAGAGTGTCACACAGAACTGCGTTTTGATTATACAATATATAGATTAAGATATAAATGTACTACAATAATTTTTTGTGTCACTAGCGTCACTTATAAAGCACCAGCCAACTGTACGCATGACAGCGACAAATATATTGAGCTCTTGTATGTTATTTGTCCATGTTTATCCGATGCTTGCACGTTATTACAGCATTTTATTGAATGAGGAGCAATGAGGCTGAGATATCTGCTTTGACAGCTGTTCGCAGCTCGCGGTCTAGTGGCTGACTCATCATTTTTTCAAGTTTTACGCAGCTAAATTCGATCTCTTTTTCTGAGTTACTGTAATCTGAATGAAAATATGATAATAACAATCCCACGGTTTTCTGCTAATGGACGTGATTTTCTGGAAAGAGTTTGTGCACATGAATGCAAACACTCTGAACAACAACAGATAACACAACGTACTTCAGCATCTCATTACAATCGCTTTTGAGATGTAATCATCCTTTTTAACTTGTTAGACATTTAGTCAGCCGATATCGTAATTTTGAAATGAGAGTTCGTAGGAACGTCGCGAAATAAGTATTTCGCGTGAAGCGCCGTTGCGACAGAGGCAAAGGCCATTTGTAGAAACTAAGCCGTTGAATATTATAAGTATCGTTATTAAGGAATATAACCAACTGGCTTCACAAAATAAGAGGCCAGGTAGATCGAGAGTGAGTGGTTCAAAATAATTTAATACTGTAAAGGAAATGGGACGATAAGTATAGTTTCGTCGGTACACACTCAGTTGTATGCGAACGTACGACCGATATACAGGAACGTACGTTCTAGGTACTATCATTCCCCAAGGCCTGGAGAGGCGTCACGCCTTATATCGCTCCTGTCTAGAGCCGGTGTATCAGGAGAATGACTCACTCGTGCACTGTGGCAGATGGTCTGAAGAGGGTTCAGCCGAGTAGGTAAGTTATAATTTTCATCCACCAGAGCCCAGTAGTGCACAGAGACATTCAAGAAACAGGTCAGGAGACTGTTTTTGTGAATTGTTCTGTTTATTTCTTGAAGGTTTTTTTGTTTATTTATGTTTGTACAGTTTTGCACATGTTTTTAGTAGTGTGGCTGATGCGTGAATGTGGTTTACAGTAAATATGTAGGTCATTGTTCTACTGATGAACGCTGTACGAGCTAGTGTGAGAAAGTTTTAAGTCAGTGTGAATGCAGACGACGGGGAATTTTGTATCATAATATTTTAAGTATGTTTATGGTGAAAGGAAAGCTAATTCGAGTGCAAATGAAACTAGTTAATAATGTAAAGTATAAACAAAATATCAGCATGTTAAATATATATATCGGGAAAAAGTACAATACGAAAGTGTGTAATTTGTTGCAAAGCACGGACTAACGCGGGAAAGTAATATTTTTCTGTTGGCCTTGACGAAAACTGACCAATCAGAACGGAGTACTCTTCGCGCGTCTTTTCTCTTGGAGATATAGAATATTCACAGCAGTCTAAGAAGTCGTAGCCCAGCCTTTCAGTGGTACGGTCGTGTGTAGAATTAGCACCAAAGTGTTTTAAGTGAAGGCATATTTATTCCAATTTGCTTATTAGAAAGTTGGGATATTTTAAGCAATTTTGTGTATGAGAAGAGACAGTAATTCAGCGTGGCATATTGAGCAGATCGTTGACAAAACTTGAGTGCATTAGACACCGATAAACTTAATACTATGGCGAGCATTTTCATTTAAGAACAACCCATTTTTAGTAGCTATTCAGATTTCGGGAAATACATTACCATAAACTTGCTAACGTAAATCTAAGGGTTTGTGCACGACTGTGTTAAGATTAGCACGGGCTTGGCAGTGAATATGTACATTATCAAGGTTCAGAATACAGGTATACCGAAGTTTTGCCTGTATCTCCACTTTGCATTCAAAATTAAGACAATTTCCCGATTCTTGGAATAGTTATCTTGAATGCAGCCTGGTTCGAATTGCAGTACGGTAGGTTCCTGCTCGGCATTCCTACCGCCGACCTGCTGCAACGAGTTCACTGGTAGCTGCAGGTAATGGACGAAAGGAACCGCGCCGCTGCACTCGGTGCATCGGTGCCTGGAAAACAGCGAAAAAACAGTGGCACATTTCATCAGTGGTTGGGAGAAATGTTGTAAAAGACCGTGTAGTGAAAGATTATAAAAAAAATAGTAAATCAGTACACGCGGAATTTTGAACGAAACCCGTGTCGACTAGCCTGAGAGAGTTACAAGAAAGGAGAAGATGTTGAACAGTGAGAATAACCACGAGGAGGCATCGAAGCAGCAGACAGTGTCATACTGGTATCAACGAGCAGCAGTACGGCAGGGCAGCGCTGCCAACTTACACGACGACCTGGGACCCTGAAACTGGTGCGGCAGACGCAGGAGGTCGTACTCGAAGTTTCAACACCCCAAGGCTGCAGCATTCAAAGAAGGATAAGTTTGATACATTTGTTGTGTGTGTGTGTGTGTGTGTGTGTGTGTGTGTGTGTGTGTGTGTGTGTGTGTGTGTGTGAGTGTGTGTGTGTGTGTGCTGGAAGGCTGATTAACATGGAAAGTGAGAAAGATTTTGTCAATACGATAAAACAGGAAGAACTCTCACTCATTGTAAGTGCTTCACAAATTAGCACGCCTCAATGGAGAGAAGGAGTAGATGTTTAAGTAAAACAGGTGGTTTTTGCCTATATTTTTGTGTTATTTACGAACAGTGGAGTAGAATCTGCTTCAGGATGTCATTTAACTAGTGCGGATAAGGTAAACCCCGAAACTGGCATTAAGCATGAAATCGGTAACAACCAATTGTGTGATGACAGTACTGGTACCGTTACTGAATCAAATGGGTAAAATTTGGATATCAAATTTGATATAGTACCGGTGGAACAAGGTAAATAAGAAACAGTAATGCAGAAAATAGAGCCCAATGTTGGCAGCATTAATGGGTTCTACAAAAGATGCAAACAACTAACATACTAATTTGGCTGAAACAATTCGTCAGAAAACTAGTAAATTAGTAAAAAGAATTCGAAAAAAAGACTGCTGTTTTAAAAGAAATGTGGGAAACGCATTTGAAGTCGTCAGAAAGTAAATTGGAGGGCATAATTTCTCAGTTTGAGAATAACTGCCAACAATTCATTAAAACTGTAAGAAGTGGAACTAACATATGCCTTTAAAAAGTTGCTATTGGGAACAAACAAATGGTAGATTTGAAAAAAGAAAGTGTGCAGAAAGTAGAAGTCAAAATAGGGCCGATAGAGTCTATATGTGTAAATGATCACAAATTTTTAGACAGTAAAATCTGTTCTGAATATGCCAAATGCATGAATGTTTCAAAAAGTGTGTCTGACCGAGTGGGTGTGTCTAAAGAAAATATTATTCAGCTAACTAACCAGGCAGAAGAGATTGGAATAAGTTGGATGAGCATAGCAGTAAATTATGCCAAGTTGCAACTAACAGTAGTGAGTGTAATTTTGTAGCAGAATCGTCTAAAATATATATGTCGCTAACAGGCAGTTTTTGCGTTTTGATCCAACGAAAAATGCACATCCAAGAGAATTTTGGAATGACTTTGAAGGCATTCTACCTAGTTTGTGATCAGGCGGACAGAAAATAGGGTTTATTGCGACTAAAACCTTAGGAGCGGCTAGAACTTGGGCGAGGGGAGGGGCAGGGTGGGGTTGAGGGGCGTTTATCTCTACTGAAAAGGTAAGGAGGCGTTTTTTGAAGAATATTGGGGCAATCAAAAAGAAATGAAGTTGCTAAATAGCTTTTGTGCTGAGGAAAAGTTTAATCCCTGAATGGAAAGCATAAGGAAGTTCCGGTTCAATTCGATGAAAAATGTGTCATATTTAAACAATAAAGTCGAGCAGAACAAATTTCTTTTGGTCTGGGAACTGCCCATTAACTGGAGAAACAAAATTATTGCAGCTCCGAGAGATGACGTTTGTAAATTCATTAGTTATTTGGAGAGAGTTGAGAAGTTGTTGCATGAGGAGAAGCATGCAAATCGTAAAGTCAGACCAAGAAATAATGCAAAACTGTTGGAGAACGTTAACGTTAACAAAATTAGTGTGTACCGTGGAAACAGCAGGAGCAGAGGTGCCGGGAGGTGGCGCTGTCTAGCAAATATTAGGCGACATAATGGGGAGCAGGTGCAGAATTATCGACCGTATTCTCCGGTGCGAGAGGATGGTGTTGCGCCATGGCGGCAGGAAATGGGGGTAAACGTAAGAAATGGGACAGAATCATAGAACCCTTTAAACTAAATTCCGTCTGTGAAAGGACTAGCGTTTACAAGACAGGAAGTAGGAATTTCAACCCGCTGGGAAAATCCTTTGTATGTGTTAGCACTTAACAGTTAGGGATTATAAGTGAGGAACAGAAGAAGATAGTAATAACATATGAAATGAGCTACATAAAATTCTGTACATTTAATAGAGGGTGTGTGGATCTCAGGACAGAGATGAACAAAATAGGCACTGTACGGCAGACGATATGGGTGATATATTAGCAGAAAATGTGACAGAATTTGATTGCCAGAAAGTCTTTAGCTACAAAGTAGAAGTCATGTTCTGGGGAGGGAGAAAGTACAGAAGCTGCAGAATTACGGGAGATTAGTGATGTCAGTGCAGAAGAAATACTAGCGTCTATAAATGACGACATTTGTGAGGCTATAACGGAGAGGCAGAAAATGGCGACCAAAACGGGGGCAGTCAATTAACTGTGGAAAATAGAAAGAGACAGAGAGAGAGAGAGAAGGGAGAATGGCGAAACGCAGAGAAAAAAATTGAGCTGTCGTTACTGGACAGAATAGTTAGTATGGGGGAGAAAAGTGATGAAGGGAATTCTGCAAAAATCTGCATAATTTCTGGAAACAGGGAAGTTTTCGATTGAAGGGAGGTTGTGAACGATTTGTGGGAGGAGGTTTTGACACTAGCAATTAGAAGGAAGTTGTTGAGTCAGCCAGTGTTTAGCAGGTAGTCGCTGTGATTTACGTGCAGTGAGTAAAAGTTGTTTAGAATCGTTTCCAAATAGAAATGAACTTGGTTAATGCCAGTACAGATAATTGTAGCTACAGGAAAAGTTAGAAAAACACTGTTAAAACGAAGGTATGTTGTCATTAAAAATAAATGGTGTGCAAGTGCTCCATAACTTCCTTATAATCCGTGATCTGTGCATAAAAATGCTAATTGGCGTAGATTTCTTTAATCAGTACAAAGGGAGAATAAATTTTAATGAAAGTGTAGTAGTTTTTTAAAGAAATGGGTAAGATGTGGTTGTACGATTTCTTCGAGAAAATAATTTAACCAAAGAAGAAGTAGTTAGTATACCAATCAGGTATTGTAGAAGGATGGAAGATTTAGGTGGCTACAATGAGCATGGCGATGATGTGGGGGTGGAACCTCAGGAAATGCAGGTAGTACAAGAAAAAATAGAACAGAAAGTAAAAACAAGGGAAAAGTCAAAAAAGATTTCTGCAGAAAACAAAAAAGCTGATGGACAAATAATGGATCCATTTAGGATTACTGAAAAACCACACCCAAATAAGTATAGATTAGTATACTGGAAATTGTGGAAACCATTGAGGTTAAAAAATGTTATCGATCTGAAAACATACATTAGTTCCGAATTATATGTGAGCTAAGCTTGAAGGCCCTAGAGGGTGTTGCAACCTATGCAGTGCTATGTACATATATGGATATGGTGTCTGTTCTTTCGGACATGTCCGAAAGAACAGACTCCATTGATGACCTGCAGCCATTTAGAACAAAATTATCAAGGGGCGTTGATATCTGCCATGTAAGCAGGAGATCCCGGATTCGAGTCCCGGTCGGGGCACACATTTTCAACTGTCCCCATGGAAATATATCAACGCCTGTTAGCAGCTGAAGGTCTTAACATAATTCTAATTTCGTTCTAAATGGCTGCAGGTCGCCAATGGTGTCTATTCCAGAATGAGATTTTCACTTTGCAGCGGAGTGTGCGCTGATATGAAACTTCCTAGCAGATTAAAACTGTGTGCCGGACCGAGACTCGAACTCGAGACCTTTGCCTTCCGCGGGCAAGTGCTCTACCAATTGAACTACGCATGCACGACTCACACCCCGTTTGGTGTCTGTTATTTCGGACTTTCGGACATGTCCGATATACAAGGTGACAATGTGGATCTGGAGACAGGCGTGTGTGAGATAGTCCCTGCAGTCATGCTCTGCTCTGTGCCCTCGGTGGCTCAGATGGATAGAGAGTCTGCCATGTAAGCAGGAGATCCCTGGTTCGAGTCCCGGTCTAAGCACACATTTTCGCCTGTCCCCGTTGATATACACTCCTGGAAATGGAAAAAAGAACACATTACCACCGGTGTGTCAGACCCACCATACTTGCTTCGGACACTGCGAGAGGGCTGTACAAGCAATGATCACATGCACGGCCCAGCGGACACACCAGGAACCGCGGTGTTGGCCGTCGAATGGCGCTAGCTGCGCAGCATTTGTGCACCGCCGCCGTCAGTGTCAGCCAGTTTGCCGTGGCATACGGAGCTCCATCGCAGTCTTTAACACAGCGTGGACGTGAACCGTATGTCCAGTTGACGGACTTTGAGCGAGGGCGTATAGTGGGCATGCGGGAGGCCGGGTGGACGTACCGCCGAATTGCTCAACACGTGGGGCGTGAGGTCTCCACAGTGCATCGCTGTTGTCGCCAGTGGTCGGCGGAAGGTGCACATGCCCGTCGACATGGGACCGGACCGCAGCGACGCACGGATGCACGCCAAGACCGTGGGATTCTACGCTGTGCCGTAGGGGACCGCACCGCCACTTCCCAGCAAATTAGGGACACTGTTGCTCCTGGGGTATCGGCGAGGACCATTCGCAACCGTCTCCATGAAGCTGGGCTACGGTCCCGCACACCGTTAGGCCGTCTTCCGCTCACGCCCCAACATCGTGCAGCCCGCCTCCGGTGGTGTCGCGACAGGCGTGAATGGAGGGACGAATGGAGACGTGTCGTCTTCAGCGATGAGAGTCGCTTCTGCCTTGGTGCCAATGATGGTCGTATGCGTGTTTGGCGCCGTGCAGGTGAGCGCCACAATCAGGACTGCATACGACCGAGGCACACAGGCCCAAACCCGGCATCATGGTGTGGGGAGCGATCTCCTACACTGGCCGTACACCTCTGGTGATCGTCGAGGGGACACTGAATAGTGCACGGTACATCCAAACCGTCATCGAACCCATCGTTCTACCATTCCTAGACCGGCAAGGGAACTTGCTGTTCCAACAGGACAATGCACGTCCACATGTATCCCGAGCCACCCAACGTGCTCTAGAAGGTGTAAGTCAACTACCCTGGCCAGCAAGATCTCCGGATCTGTCCCCCATTGAGCATGTTTGGGACTGGATGAAGCGTCGTCTCACGCGGTCTGCACGTGCAGCACGAACGCTGGTCCATCTGAGGCGCCAAGTGGAAATGGCATGGCAAGCCGTTCCACAGGACTACATCCAGCATCTCTAAGATCGTCTCCATGGGAGAATAGCAGCCTGCATTGCTGCGAAAGGTGGATATACACTGTACTAGTGCCGACATTGTGCATGCTCTGTTGCCTGTGTCTATGTGCCTGTGGTTCTGTCAGTGTGATCATGTGATGTATCTGACCCCAGGAATGTGTCAATTATGTTTCCCCTTCCTGGGACAATGAATTCACGGTTTTCTTATTTCAATTTCCAGGAATGTATATCAATGCCTGTTAGCAGCTGTAAGTCTTAATATAAATCTAATTATGCAATGCTCGGTGTTTGACAAACACCAGGTGCCCGAGTTGTTGACAATGCCTTTTCAGTTTCTTTTCTTATTGCCAGTCTTCTTCTTCTGTCAATCTGAGCTGAATCTATCATCTTTAATTTTCTTCTCTATCAGTGAAGACAAGGTGTCAGAGAGCCTCTGAAACGCATTATGTTGTCTTACGACAAGAGAAGTTTTATGATGAGAAAAATGGGGCTCAAACTGTAATGGAGTGAAGTGACAACCTAAGTATGTTGACGTAGGAAAGTAATTAAGGTATAAAGGTGATGACGTAAAGAGGAAGTAGAATAAAGTTGCATTGTACTGCTGAAAGCTGACAGTACTGACTGATTTTAGTAATATGAGTGGGTATTCCATGTATGTTGAAATATTAGAAATTTGAAAATTTGTGGTAAGTTCTTATGAGACCAAACTGCTGAGGTCATTGGTCCCTCACCCTACACATTACTTAACCTAATTTAAACTAACTTATGCTACGGATAACACACGCAACCATACCCATACTAGAACCTCTGATGGGGGGAGCCACATGGACTGGGACTAGGTGCCCTAGACCGTGCAGCTACCATGCATAGCCCTATGTGAAAGTGTACAAAGCATTAATGTATCAGTTAAAATAATGACAGATAGGAAGGAATACCCTGATTAAACAATAAACTGGAGGCTGAGTGAAATGTAGGAAAATGATAGTAACTGGACGTGACAAGTGCAGTTAGTATAGGAGATTTTGATGGTGAACACTAAAGTGTAGTGGTCAGGAAAATACGTGTTGAAATGATGAAACGAGATATACAGCGGCTACGTAGTAAACGAAGTTTAACAAATATGAGCCGGCCGCGGTGGTCTAGCGGTTCTAGGCGCGCAGTCCGCAACCGTGCGACTGCTACGGTCGCAGGTTCGAATCCTGCCTCGGGCATGGATGTGTGTGATGTCCTTAGGTTAGTTAGGTTTAAGTAGTTCTAAGTTCTAGGGGACTGATGACCACAGCAGTTGAGTCCCATGGTGCTCAGAGGCATTTGAACCATTTTTTGAACCAATTTTTAACAAATATGACGAAAAATATCCCAGGATAAAACTGAAGAACATTTATTATGTAAGGAATATGAATAAATGTGGATATTATATATATATTGTAAATATTTTTTTTTATTTCTGTTCAATAGTGGTACACAATATGAAGAAGTGATGTAAAGAGACACTGCATAAAACTAGTAACTATATATTATAAAATGTTTGTAATTAATTGCTTTGTGTGAAATGTGTTTTTCACAATTAAATTTTCCACCAGTTGAGTTAAAGAAAAAGTTTAAGTTTCGCTTTCAATAGCAACTTTTTTTTTAATTCATTAAGTCTTCTAAAGGAAATAAATTCTGGAAGAAAATTATCTTTTACATTTAATCTTGCTGATAAAAATAAAATAAATAAACAACACTCTCTTAATTTGCTTTCAAATGAAGTCAAGTTAAACAAAATCTAAAATTTGTAAATAATTTCTTGTAACAATAAGTGATTGTGTTTGAGGAGGTATGTAAAGAAAGTAGTCTTAAACGGAAGTATGGTTTCAGGGACCTTGCTGCATGTAAACCCTGGAAGGACAGATGTGTGGAGAATGGAGGAATGTTACAGACACTACAAATCAAACATACCATAATCAAAAACCAGGGAAATGTAGGTGACGAAAAGATGAAAGAAATATGCTACTGACAAGATAACATACAATTATTAACTGATCACAGTACATTTAAATAAAACAGTGAACAAGTAGTTAACTTCAAATGCTTTTGTGAACATGAATTTAAAGATATTTAACCAGTTATGAAGATATTGAAAATTTGTTTCTGATATATGCATCAGTCTTGTCAAGTAAGAAATGATTTTTCATAAAGAAATTAAAAGACTAGGCCAGGTTAGTCGTAGACTGCCAAGTCTGGAATAAGCAATTTGTAGTTTTACTTTGTAAGAATGAGAATTTGTTGAGATGTCTAAAATTAGAAGCCAGGATCGATAATTTGTATAATTCCAAACGTTTTGAAGAAAAAGGCTTATATTGCTCCTCACTAGAGCCTGTGTATTGGGAATTGGCTATGCATGCACAGTGACAGATGTTCTGAAGTGGGTTCAGCCAGGTACGTGGTTCTAATTTTCATCTACCAGAGTCCAGTAGTGCACAGAGACATTCAAGAAAAAGGTAAGGAAATGTTTTGTGAATTGTTTTGTTTATTTCTTGAAGGCTTCTTTGTTCATTTCTGTATTTATGGATTTGTATATGCTTTTAGTAGTGTGAATCATGCTTGAATGTGGTCTAAATTAAATATTGTTCTACTGATGGACGCTGTACCAACTAGTGTGAGAAAGTTTTTAGTTTGTGTGAATGAAGACGACGGGGAATTTTGTATCATAATATGTTAAGTACGTTTATGGTAAAAGGAAAGCTAATTCGGGTGCAAATGAAAATAATTAGTAACGTAAATTATAAACAAAATATCAGAGTGTTAAATATTTATTTCGGGAAAAAGTACAGTTCGGAATTGTGTTATTTGTTGATTGGTTAGTAATGAAAAGCACGGACTAACGCGGGAAAGTAATGTTTTCTATTGATCTTTAAGAAGAGTGACCAATCAGAACAGATTATTCTTCGCGCGTCTTTTCTCTTGGAGATACAGAATGCCCACAGCATTCTAACGAGTCGTATCCCAGCCTGTCAATGGTACGGTCGTGTGTAGTATGAGCTTCTAAGGGTTTTAAAGTGAAGACGTTTTTACTCCAGTGTGTTATTTAGAAAGTACGGAATTTTTAATTAATTTCTTGTATGAGAAGAGACACTAATTCTGCGAGGTATATTGAGCAGATCGGTGACAAAACTTGAGTGCATTAGACAGCGATAGACTTAATAGTATGCTGAGCAGTTTCATTTAAGAACAATCCTTGATTAGTAGGGTTTGTACATGACTGGGTTAAGACTAGCACGGGCTTGGCAATGAACATGTACAATATCAAGGTTCCGAATATACAACGTTTTGCCTGTATCTCCATTTTTCATCCA
The DNA here is from genome assembly GCF_023897955.1 of Schistocerca gregaria. Lineage (NCBI taxonomy): Eukaryota > Metazoa > Arthropoda > Insecta > Orthoptera > Acrididae > Schistocerca > Schistocerca gregaria. The sequence continues at coordinate 421,069,138 of NC_064921.1, read as the reverse complement.
AAATTAAGACCTTTTGCCGGTTCTTGGAATAGTTACGTTTAATCAAACCTGGTGTGAGTTGCAGTACGGTACATTACTGCTCGGCTTTCCTACCGGCGATCTGCTGCAACGAGTCCACAGCTAGGTGCAGGTAATGGACGAAAGGAACCGCGCAGCCGCACTGGGTAGAAAGAATTGTGGTCAAAATGCATTTATTCATCTGAGAAAGAAAATAATCGCACTTTGTAATTAAATGAAAAGAATAATTTCAGATTCTGAATGTCACGGCAAATATTACCTAAGTATTGAAATTGATATTGGCGGCCACGAAGGGAAAGAGATGAACGCATTCACATACCTGTGTTGTTGAGCAACGCCGTTGTGAAGATCGTAGTCTACATCTTTACCTCTTCATCCAAAATTTAAAATAATTATAAGCTACCAGAGGTACAGGAACTGGGATCCATGCTATCGTAAATGAGAAAGTCGTATTGTTTCAGAAGCTGCTTTTATTATTTGGCACAATTTCACTAGAAATTACAGAGCACTTCGCCTGTAAGTCTTCTCACCAGGACATGAGAAGAAGGAAAGGTAGCTATTACTAAAACTAATAAACGAAGACCGTAAATCTTCTTTTGTCCATCAGTGTTAAATACTTTTCAAATTAAACTTTGGTATGAGAGTCCAATAATTACCTGTACATTTGTCAATAAGAAGAAATTATTAACTTCCTTTATGGAGAGGTTTGGTGAGAGGTATAACGATGTATGAGCTACCATATAACAATGTGTAAATCAAACAAAAGTAGATATAAACAGTCAATTTGTTAAGTCTGATTCTGACACATGAACATTTACTATTTTGATGTGAGTACAAATGAATAATTACGTGTGAAATATTTCACTATTGTCTTACTTCTACAATGTATGGTTCTCATTTCTCAACTGTCATTACATCAAATATGTAAGTGGACTGCTCCTGTGTTGGCAGCGCTGTGTAGTGCTTTGCATTGGATCTCTGACTGCACTTTCTTTAAGTGATTCTGTGGCTTGTTGGACCCGTTGTTGGAAGTTAATCGCCAGTAGTGTTGAGCTGTTGGAAGTTTGTCGCCAGCAGTGATGGGAGTACTGTTGTGCAGTTGGAGGTGAACGGCCAGCAGTGATGGATGTTAGATGTAACAAGTTAGCATTGATGGAGGATAGAGGTCTGGAGTGTCAGCGTAGGCTAACGATCTGTACATGTTCCAGTTGGACACTGAATATTATTCATGATTATTTACCTTTGTACTAGATGTCAATGACAATTTACGTTTGTGTCTGAACTGGATGTCACATTATCAAGGTAAAAAATACATTATTTTGTTTGCAACAAAATCTTTCCTTTGCTAACAACATGCCTATTAGTAGTTAGTGGCTTTAGTACTTAGAGAATCTTTTATTTAGGTGGCAGAATTGAAGTTCGCTGTATTGCAGTAGTTCGCGTAATGAAGATTTTTGTGACGCAAGTGCTTAATCAAATGTATAGGTTATTGTTAAGATTTCTTTTTAGTCACGGCCATTCTTTTAAATTAATTATTTGAAGTCAGGTTATCCTTTTTTTTAAAAAAGCAGTCAGATTGCGTTGAGCTAGAATATTGTGGGTCAGTGTTGACATGATAAGTATAAATAAAGACAAAGTAGGTTCACCTGCATTCAGTTTCACTCAGCAGTTTAAGTAAAATATTTAATAAATAAGTTTCAAATAGACCATAACAGACCGTGGAATTTGAGCTCGTAATGTGTTTCATGTGCCTAAAAATTGAATATTTTGAGTACTAATGCGATGTATAAGTCAATCGAACTCTTCAGTTTTTTTTGGTGTTAGGAGAGTGGATTAATAAAAAACAGAGAAACGTTAAGGCGGTGGTTTTAATGCTTATAAATGGTCTCCACCCCCCCCCCCCCCCCCAACCACTTCCCCACTTAAATACAAGGCACAGAAGTTTCACACGCTTCATGAAACTGTCGGAAAAAATTTGCCTCGAGATATTGTTCAATTGCTCAATTTGCGCGTCATATTGGGCTGAATGTCGGTTATGTCGCGAAACCGTTCACCCTTCATGACATTTTTCAAGTAACATTCTCATTATCAGGAAAAGTTTCCAGCCACTGGCTGGATCAGTTTTTGGTCCATCCTCTCACCACCTACGTGCATCCACCAGTTTCAGTCCTTTCCTTTTCTCCAAACAATCTCCACCACCCCTTTCAGTAAACTGTCCATCCGTCTTCCACTTTCTAGCCTCAATTGTTGCGTCTTCTTCTGCATTCTAAGTCTTCCTCTTTACATGTTGACCGCCTGAATCCTGATGAATCTGTCCGCTCCGGTACGGTAATTCCAACAGCACATCCATAATCAAAATTTTTGGAACTTCGTTCCAGGAAAAACAGCGGTCCTTATAGTAATACAACTTATTTCAATACACATAGCAGTTATCGCATGTAAGCTGTTTATTTTTATCTTTAGGTGACCTGTTTCGACCTTTTAAGAGATCTTGAGACCTTACATTCCTTGATAAACGTAGGAATCCGTGGCGTGGAGAAGGTACATCTGTGCAGGCGTGAGGACCACTGAACTGCTCTACAAGTAAGGTCTCAAGACGATCTCTTGAAAGATCGAACCCCGTCATTTAAAAATAAAAATGGACAACTTACGATTAAATGCAATCGCGACTGTGTGTCTTGAAATAAGTAATCTCCATGATCGCTTCATTTCTTATATCGTTCATTCTTGTTACTCTCGCTCTGCTGCTGTGGAATTTCAGTTCACATACCCGTACCTTGCTTAAATCTCTTTTATTAATTGTTAATGTTTCAGAAGTATACGGCCTGATATATCTCAGAAACTTTACTAACTGAGCTATACAGGCTATCCAGGCAACAGAAACACGACTGTTCGCTACACGCTTTATTGTTTTCTTTTTCAGTCTTCAATCTTCTGACTAGTGTGATGCGGTCCGCCACATATTCCTCTCCCGTGCCAACCTCTTCATATCAGAGAAGCACTTGCAACCTACGTCCCCAATTATTTTCTGAATGTATTCAAATCTCTGACTTCCTCCATAGTTTTTAACCTCTACAGCTCCCTCTAGTGCCTCGGAAGTCATTCCCTGATGTCTTAAAATATGTCCTATCATCCTGTCCCTTCTTCTTGTCAGTGTTTTACACATATTGTTTTCCTCTCCGGTCCTGCGTAGAACCTCCTCAATCCCTACCTTATCAGTTCAACAAATTTTCAACATTCGTCTGTAGCAACACATCTCAAATGCTTAGATTTCATTCTCTTCCGGTTTTCCCGTAGTCCATGTTTCACTGTCATACAGTGCTGTGCTCCAAACGAACATTGTCAGAAACTTATTCTTCAAATGAAGGCCTATGTTTGATACCAGTAGACTTCTCTTGGCAAGGAATGCCCTTTTTTCCAGTGCTAGTCTGCTTCTGATGTCCTCTTTGCTCCGTCCGACATTGGTTATTTTGCTGCCCTGGTAGCAGTATTCCGTAACTTCATCTACTTCGTGACCATCAGTCCTGGTAAAGTTTTGCGTTGTTCTCATTCTGCTACTTCTCATTACTTTCTGCTTTCTTTGACTTACTCTCAGTCCATATTCTCTGCTCAGTACAGTGTTCATTCCATTGAAAAGTTCACGTAATACTTAAATGAAACATCAAGTTTACTGTTACCAGTGACTGTTTGTTTATCTCCACGGCGCGTTTCAAAGGTTTAAATCTCTATCATCAGGAGGATTTACATTTCATGCTATGAATGTGTGTGTGTCGTGTTACGATTTTTTGGAAGAAGCTTACGGCACTGTCTCCAGTGGTCAGAGGTCTCTTTCACTGTCGTACCAAATCACATGCATACTGTCATATTTTGTAAACAAATATTTGTTTGGAGTGGGAAACTGTTCCTAAAGGGGGAAGAATCAGCAATGATCAACGGAAAGAGGATGAAGAAATCAATGGAAACCTCTGCATTAAAGACACATAATGTGTATTCATATGGCATGTGGCCTGTAGTTGAAAAATTGTCATGATGATCTCTCCATTGGCAAAAGATCTCTCCACTGGCAAAAGATTTCCCCATTCGAATTGAAACACCCCCGTTTAAATTCCTTTACTGGGTTTTGTGTAATTTACCGAAGCCGCCAAACAGTTAATTATTATGATCATATGACCGTGTGCTTAATGGAAGAAAGGCTATCGGCTTTTCTGCTGTGGTTTCGGGAGTATTTCCACCGAGTGCAGCTGTTTTGCAACTGAATAGTGAAATGATTGAAAGTTTGTCTATTATTAAGGACCACAAAGGTTGCGATGTACAAACTGTATTGTATTTTCTACGAACACGTAAATTCTGAGGCAGTTCCTACCTTCGCCTTACACATCGAATTACGGTTATATCTCTTACTGGTTGCTGATTTTAGGTATTTCGTCACACTCAATGATGATGGTTAACATCCACAACAATCCTCACTGCAATCCAGGGTTGTTGCTGGCCGACGCGGTTGACGCGAAACACGAAATTCGGCACTTGTCACTTTCGGTTTCATATCACTCGCGAATCGGTATCGATGAGGGTCCACCCCACGACGATCAGGGGGACGCGCTCACTCGTCATACTCCAGTGCATTTAATCTACCACCATTCTTGCCCGCCTCTCCAGCACTACTTGTCACTCGGCACTCCCCAGTACTACTCTGCACTCAACACTCGTCCCACTGCCTACTGCAGCACTCGACAATCGACTCCTGTCCACTATCGACCTGGGCGTCGGGTACTAGCATCTATGTTCATGGGATCATGGATCCCTTACATAATCTCCGGGAGGGGACTGCAAAGTGGGTGGTAACTATGAGGAAAAGACTGAACAACCAAGGAAAGGAAAATGTCCTATGAACCAGAGAGTGGAATGCCAGTAGTTTGAACGCGGTAGGGAAGCTAGAAAATGTGTAAAGACAAATGCAAATACTCAATCTAGATACAGTAGGGAACAGTGCAGTGAAATGGAAAAGGACAAAGATTTCTGGCGAGATGAGCATATTGTAATACAAACAGCAGCAGAAAATGGTATAACAGGAGTCGGATTCGTTATGAGTAGAAAGGTAGGGCAGAGACTGAATTACAGTGAACTGTTCAGTGATAGGATCGTTCTCATCATAATCGACAGCAAACCATATTGACAACAATATGTCAGGTATAAATGCCGACGTCACAAGCAGAAGATGAAGAAATGGACAAGTATTCGAGGGTGCAAAACGCGTAATTCAGTTCGTAAAATGAGATGAAAACCTATTAGCCATTGGGGATTGGAATCCGGTTGTAGGGGAAGAAGTAGATGAAAGGGTTACGGAAGAATACGGTCTTGGTACTAGGCATGAGAGAGGAGAATAACTAAATCAGTTCTGCAATAAAATTCAGCTAGTAATAGCCACTACTCTGTTGAAGAATCACAACAGGAGAAGGTATACTTGAAAAAGACCGGAAAATACAGGAAAATATTAGTTAGATTACATCATGGCCAGGCAGAGATTTCGAAATCTGATATTGGATTGTATGGAGTATTTTGGAGCAGAAATAGACTCAGGTACAGCAGCAGATATAGACTCACATAACTATTTAGTAATGATGAAGTGTTGGCTAAAGTTTAAGAGACTGCCTCTAGAAAGGGCGTTAACTGAAACTGGAAGGAAAACAGTAGATAAAAGAAGAAAACTGCAAAGAAACCGTGGATAACGGATGAAATACTTCATCTGATCGATGAAAGATGGAAATACAAAAATGTTCAGGGAAATTCAGGAATACAGAAATAGAAGTCCTGTGGAAGGAAATAAATAGGAAGTCCAGGAAAGCTAAGACGAAATGACTACATGAAAAATGTGAAGAAATCCAAAAACAAATGACTTTCGGAAGGACTGATTCAGCATATACATAAAGTCAAAACAACCTTCGGTGAAATTAAAAGCAATGCTGGCAACATTAAGAGTACAATGGGTATACCACTGTTAAATGCAGAGGAGAGAGCGGATATGCGGAAAGGGTATACTGAAAGGCTGTATGTGTTGGGAAATTTATCTTACGTGAGAGAAGAAGTAACGGAAGTCGATTTAGGAGAGCTAGGGGATCCCATATTGGAATTACAATTTAAAGCAGCATTGGAAGACTTAAGATCAAACAAGGCAAAATGAATAGATAACATTGCATCAGAAGTTCTTAAACCATTTGAGGAAGTGGCGGCAAAACAATTTCTTGCATTGGTGTGTAGAATGTATGGTATAGCATCCGATTTTCGGAAAAATATCACCGCATAATTCCAAAGACTGCAAGAGCTGACATCCAAATCACTGACAAGAAAAATATTCAGAAGAACTGGAAAGAAAACTGAGGCGTGTTGGATGACTCTCAGTTTGGATTTAGGAAAGGTGAAGGAACAAGAGAGGCAGTTCTGACATAACTTTTGATAATGGAAGCAAGACTAAAGAAAAATCAAGACACACTCATTGGATATGTCGACCTGGAAAAAGTGTTCGATAACGTCAAGTGGTACAACATGTTCGAAATTCTGAGGAAAGTAGGGGTATGTTGTAGGAAAGACTGGTAATATTCAACATGTACAAGAGCCAAGATGGAGCAATAAGAGTTGCAGGGCATTCCTGGTCGAGATAAGTATGCTAATATCAGACATGGGCCTCAATTTTAGGAAAACATTTCTTAAAAAGTAGGTTTGGAGCAAATTATTGTCTGGCAGTGGAACATGGACTGTGGGATAACTAGAGCAGAAGCGAATAGAAGCATTAGAGACGTGGTGCTGCAGAAGAATGTTGAAAATTAGGTGGACTAATTAGCTAAGGAATGACAAGGTACTGCGCAGGATCAAAGAGGAATGGAACTTATGGAAAGCACTGATACGAAGAAGGATAGGATGATAGGACATCTGAAATGTATCATAGAATCACTTCCATTAGATAATTGGGAAATAGGTTGAAAGTGCTATTCTGAGATGAATTGCTTGTCGCAGGAGAGGAAAAGAAAAGGAGCTGGTAGCGTGTGTGAGGGGAGTGCAGAGAGTCCGATAGATGTTGAGTGATCAGTGTGAAAGACAGGGAGGTGTGACGTACTCCTGTGAGTGTTGTTAGCATCCTACAGAGTTTGAAAGGGATCTCAGAATGGGTCTCTCTGTGTCCGGCTTGTGAATTATTCAGACACGTGGGGCATTCGAATGTGACAGTGCCCCTTTGTTGTACTGAATGAAACGTCAAGGCGGACACACTCGTCTAACCTTCAGAACGGAGTAACATCATTCTGTGCAGCAAGCACATCGCAGACCCTTCACATCCCCGTCTGCCATCCGAGAACAAGTAACGCGCCCGTTCAACCTTCTTTGTGATCCCGTAGCATTAATCACAGAGCAGTAGCAGCCCGACTGGGCTACCGATAACACCACAACAGAAACAGCTACGATTAGAGTGGTGCCTTGAGCGGGAATCATGCCCATGCGAATCATGGTTCTGCACTACCCCGGATGTCCACCGTTGCTGAATGTGGTGGTAAGTTGGGGAGAGACCTTAACCTTCCAGTGTTTTGGAGAGGCACAGCTGTGTCGCACCAGACCTCAGGCTGTGGGGAGCCATCGATTTTCACCTGAAGTAAAGGACGGTAATGGTTGAAGAAACTCTGGCAGCAGAATGGTACGCCAAACACATCCTCAGTCCTCATGAATTACCTCTCATGTAACAACATTTTGGTGCTATTTTTAGCAGGATAATGTCTTCCGTTACACGGCACGTGTCTCTACGAACTGTATGCGTAGTGTTGAGGTACTCCCGTGGCCAGAAGACCCCCTAATCTGTCTTTCATAAAATATGTGTGAGACCAGGTTGGACATAAACTTCCTGACAGTTCCGGCATCCAGGATACGAAGGACTAGTTATAACAGTTTCTGCAATTCCATCTCGCCTCGAGTTGTCATTAATGTCCAGGCGCTTCAGTCCGGAACCACGCGGCTGCTACGGTCACAGGTTCGAATCCTGCCTCGGGCATGGATATGTGTGGTGCCCTTATGTTAGTTAGATTTAAGTAGTTGTAAGTCTAGGTGAGTAGTGATGACCTCAGATGTTCAGTGCTGAGAGCCATTTGAAACATTTTGTCATTAATGGTGTGGAGAGTCCACATCTATAGAGAAGTCTCAGAAACCTGTGGTAGCCAGCCTAAATTATGGCTACTTATAATAGCACAGACCATTAGATGACATATCTAGTTATATGTATAGGAGCTTGGAGATGATGCTAATGATGCACCGAAAATGATAGTCACATAAAATAATTCATAAAATTATGGGAACGTACTTATTTTCTTCACGTTACAACAGTTGTGGGAAGGATTACCCCTCGAGAGTATACAACACCTTTGTGAAATCTTTCTCAACATCATCAGTGCATGCACCAGGCCAGAGGAAGTGCACTTACTGATATGTTGGCTCATGCCACCAAGTTCTTTGTAAATTTGACTCGATTTTGAAATCACTGAAACAACGTAGAATATCTTCTCAAACGATGAAGCTCAATTTCGTTTTCTCCACCCCTTCTGGTTGCTTCACTTTTTTGTCAGTAAGTATACACGATCAGGTACACCGAAAAGCCAAAACATTACAACCACCTGCTTAATAGCTTGTTTGTCCGACTTTGGAGAGAAATACATCACTGATTCTGCGTAACACGATATTTGTGGAGGTCTGTGGCATCAGATATCTACGCACAGTTCTAGTAATTCGCGTAAATAACCGACGGTTGATTTGCGTACGCGGTGATGGCATCCGATAGCGACACAATTGGGTCCCGTAGAAACTACATCAGTCGAATTTGGTCGACGAGACATAAAAATAAATTCACAATAATCATACGCAAACCACTGTATCATGGTTATGACTCGGAGGCACGTACAATTACGCTGCTGAAAGACAACATCGCCGTCAGGGAAGAAATCAAATATAAGGGGTTGCAGGGAGATCGAGTGTCTTAGTTTAGTACCAAAGGTCCCATGCAAGCGCATAAGAATATTCCCATAGGATCTGCTAACAACAGCTTGCGTCTGTGGGGCGCTGCGCGTATCGAGCCGCCTTTCACCTCGCTGACGGCGTTTGTGGAGACGGCCAACGCCTTAGTATAGCAAGAACGTGATTCACCCGAAGAGCCGAAACGTTTCTGTTGATCGACGTTCGAACCCCGTTAGTCCTAAGCCCACTGCAATCTTAATTGACAATGTCGTTGAGTTAACATGTGAACACGTAGGGATGGTCTGCTGTGGAGCTCCATGTGCAACAATGTACGATCAACTGTGTGCTCCGAAACTCTTGTGCGTGCACCAGTATTGCGCTCTTTCGGCAGAGATGCCACAGATCATCATCTATCCTTCTTTACATGACAGACAAGCCTCCGAACCTCATGTTTTGTGACGATTTGTGGACGTCCAACCATTTAGCGCCCAGTGGTAATTTCACTTTCCAGAGATGTTCACGACAGTAGCACGTGAACATTCGATCAGCTTCACTGTTTTCGAGATACTCGTTCACAGGCTTTGCGTAATAATAATCTGCCTTTGTCAAAGTCACTTATCTCATTGTCAAAGCCGGTTATCTCTTGGATTTCCCCATTTGCAGCCTGTATCTTCCTACCGTAATCCCCAACCGTCTCTGCTGCGCCGACAGTTTTCATAGCGCGTCACGTGCCCGAAACGCCACCAGACGATATCCAACCTCGCGGTGGACAGTGGTCATAATGTTTTGGTTTATCAGTGTATGTAACAACGAACTAATACACACTTTATTTTAAACATGGATGGTGTCATAGAATCTTTGTTTACGCAAACGAAGTAGGTATATTTGTGGACACTGTACTGAAAATCTCGTCTGGGCATAAGGAATTACCCTTCTCGTTGTGTGGTTCTTTTTAAGGCCAAGGTGATTCCTCCTTCCATAATTTGAGGCTATCCTCCCTCATAGATGACTTTCTCGTTGGCTGTACATTACAATCAAATATTCTGAAATATCTGACCTAATATAAATGCCAGAAATGCTTCATAAATAAAATGGTATTATTGCTTCATTAAACGCTACTGGTTGCGCCACACGTAGATAACCCTATTCTCCAATACAGGTATGGTTGTATTTACATGAAGCAGTCTCCGTGTTAGAAAAGCATTGCCGTGGGAGGAAAAAGTACGGAGGTAAATGTAAAGTCGTACCTGTTTGACATACTTTACGAATCGCGGCACGTAAGAACTCTCACTTTCTTTGCCACTCTTACACGCAAATTGCTCGTTCGCGTGACTGCTGTGCTCAGTATAAACACACACCCTCATGGGTGAACGACCCACAACCAGCCAGATATTAAACAGCTTTGTTCTGTTCGCGATGTAGATGTTGGACCGCTGGCAGCTGTGCGGATATTTCTTTCTATACGATCTAGGGCTTACACAAAACCTAAACTGTCCACTGAAAGTGGCATTCAAAAGAATTGGAGTGCAGAACCATAGTATACGAATGTTACTGCAAATTTCTCTTTCTGTTTAAACGAAAGACTGTGACTGAACAGTACCTAACTATTGCAGTCAAAGACGGCATCAGGTTGACAAAAATCATTGGAAGACAGACATTATTTGCAAAACACAAATTAGCTGTGACAGCTCTACCGTAACAGTGACTCCCATAACTTCATAAAAATTGCGCCGACAAACGGAATTGTGTGTTTATTTTCCTCGGCGGCTATTATAGTACGAAGAAGCCGATTTGTATTTTATAATCCATCGTCACACATGTGTTACATTCTGGAAATACGATCTTGAAAGACAATTTTATTGCATCTGAGATGTGCAGTAGCCACGTCGTTATAAACTCTTCCACACTAGAGAAAGTGGGAACTGTATAGCGTACCGATCCTGTGTATTCCTTCAACCGTATTTTCACAGTCAGTGACAAGTAGTGCACTCACCTATCAATACGACAATTGTTCTGGAACTGGTCCGAAACAGTGAAATGTCATTGTGGTGTATTGTAGCGACTAGATTAGTTCAACACACACATGCATACATACACACACACACACACACACACACACACACACACACACACACACACGCACGCACACACTCACACACACACACAAATTATTACTGAATTCATCTTGAACGTGGTAACTATTTAATTTTGGTAGCAGTTATTGTCCACACGGAAGAACCACAGTGGATATTGTCACTGACACTTCCGACTTGGCCAGCACACAGTACAGAATCATTGTTTCACATCAGAGTTCAAATTCAAATGGCTCTGAGCTCTATGCGACTTAACTTCTGAGGTCATCAGTCGCCTAGAACTTAGAACTAATTAAACCTAACTAGCCTGAGGACATCACACACATCCTTGCCCGAGGCAGGATTCGAACCTGCGACCGTAGCGCACATCAGAGTATATGATCCGTAACATCGTATAACTTTCAGCCGGTTCTGCGGTCATACGAAGCTGTCGTCGTTAGCACTGATTAGAAGTGGTCGCTAAGTACATGGAGACTGAGCTGAGCGCTCGGACATAAATAACTTTCCGGCTGCAGCGGCATAAGAAAACACTTGGGGGCGCGTCTACGCCGACGTCTCTGATTCATTGTCCGTCTGGCAGCACTGTTTTTACTTGTGGCGCTGTCATGAGGCGCCAGTTTTTGTTCTCGATCTCGTTGTGCGGGCGACATTACAGTCACAACTACAGAATCTGATGTTGTGTAAGGGACATCACTACAAAACTAGCACCAGAGAAAATACACAGTGATTACATTACGTAGCAAATGTGTCTTGTCTTTGGTGCTAGTTTTGCACAGTGAGATATAGTGTACTCTCTTATCAATACGACAAATATCCTTAAAGTGGGCTAAAACAGTCACTGTATATCATACACCTCGGATAACGACTAAGAGAGCACTAAAAAGCACATGTCCATAAAGAGCGCACTAAACATGGGAACTGGTGCCACAGATGACAGGCTAGTAAAAGTACACTAATTCGTAACGTGTGCGTTTTCTACTCGGTATTCGAGTTGTGGAATAGCGCTATGGTAAGGCGAACAGATCTGGATGTCATTATGTTTTTACACTCCTGGAAATGGAAAAAAGAACACATTGACACCGGTGTGTCAGACCCACCATACTTGCTCCGGACACTGCGAGAGGGCTGTACAAGCAATGATCACACGCACGGCACAGCGGACACAACAGGAACCGCGGTGTTGGCCGTCGAATGGCGCTAGCTGCGCAGCATTTGTGCACCGCCGCCGTCAGTGTCAGCCAGTTTGCCGTGGCATACGGAGCTCCATCGCAGTCTTTAACACTGGTAGCATGCCGCTACAGCGTGGACGTGAACCGTATGTGTAGTTGACGGACTTTGAGCGAGGGCGTATAGTGGGCATGCGGGAGGCCGGGTGGACGTACCGCCGAATTGCTCAACACGTGGGGCGTGGGGTCTCCACAGTACATCGATGTTGTCGCCAGTGGTCGGCGGAAGGTGCACGTGCCCGTCGACCTGGGACCGGACCGCAGCGACGCACGGATGCACGCCAAGACCGTAGGATCCTACGCAGTGCCGTAGGGGACCGCACCGCCACTTCCCAGCAAATTAGGGACATTGTTGCTCCTGGGGTATGGGCGAGGACCATTCCCAACCGTCTCCATGAAGCTGGGCTACGGTCCCGCACACCGTTAGGCCGTCTTCCGCTCACGCCCCAACATCGTGCAGCCCGCCTCCAGTGGTGTCGCGACAGGCGTGAATGGAGGGACGAATGGAGACGTGTCGTTTTCAGCGATGAGAGTCGCTTTTGCCTTGGTACCAATGATGGTCGTATGCGTGTTTGGCGCCGTGCAGGTGAGCGCCACAATCAGGACTACATACGACCGAGGCACACAGGGCCAACATCCGGCATCATGGTGTGGGGAGCGATCTCCTACACTGGCCGTACACCTCTGGTGATCGTCGAGGGGACACTGAATAGTGCACGGTACATCCAAACCGTCATCGAACCCATCGTTCTACCATTCCTAGACCGGCAAGGGAACTTGCTGTTCCAACAGGACAATGCACGTCCGCATGTATCCCGTGCCACCCAACGTGCTCTAGAAGGTGTAAGTCAACTACCCTGGCCAGCAAGATCTCCGGTTCTCTCCCCCATTGAGCATGTTTGGGACTGGATGAAGCGTCGTCTCACGCGGTCTGCACGTCCAGCACGAACGCTGGTCCAACTGAGGCGCCAGGTGGAAATGGCATGGCAAGCCGTTCCACAGGACTACATCCAGCATCTCTACGATCGTCTCCATGGGAGAATAGCAGCCTGCATTGCTGCGAAAGGTGGATATACACTGTACTAGTGCCGACTTTGTGCATGCTCTGTTGCCTGTGTCTATGTGCCTGTGGTTCTGTCAGTGTGATCATGTGATGTATCTGACTGCAGGAATGTGTCAATAAAGTTTCCCCTTCCTGGGACAATGAATTCACGGTGTTCTTATTTCAATTTCCAGGAGTGTAGTTATGAGTGATACTGAAGAGCAGCGTTCTGCGAATAGCATTGTTACTATTCCACGTCTTCTCGGCGAATGCCTGCAGCAAGAGGGCGTCAATCAAGAAACTGACATACATTATCTAATAAGATTTCAAAAAATTAACTCACGTTGAAGAAAGTAGACGGGACATTAGCTCTTACCAAGTACGAGAATTGACGGTAGAAGCATTTGGAATATCAGAAGAACACTACATCGTGTTAGAGGCATTGTAACACCTTCAGAGGCTGAGGCGTGAGTACTTTCTTCGATTGACCACGAAAAGGACATAAAAGGGAAGGTAGATTTACTCAAACGGCCGATTTTAATGAAAAGTGGTCTGAAGGACTGTGTTAGAATACTGCACCAGAAGAGAGTATTCTACGACCAGTAATGTCCTTACCCAGCTAAAACACAAAATTGCGTATGAGAGCTCGTAAATGTTCGTTATTCGTCTTCTAATGATCATCAGACTCAAGTTCAGGAAATGTAGCGACCGACGCAAATGACGTATGAAACGAAGGGATACTGACGCTACGAGAGCTACATTTCGTCAGCTATTTCATTTATAGCATACGGAGGACCATAAGTCTGTGGTTCAATTGGAAGGAATCATGATGATACGAACAAATATAGTTGGTAGTATACCAAGGGAAATGATGGTCTGAATGTAAGTGCAGCTACTGTTATACAGCTTTCATTAGCGTTTTGGATGATTGGTGCAATGACGAGGAATCTAATACAACTGCAAATATAAATTCCTTCTGGAGGTAGTTAACACTCCTGGTCTTAAAACGAGTCGTCAGAAGAAGGAACCTGACAGATGCATGCAATTTCTGACGAGCTGCCGTAGATAAACTGCATACATAAGTAACATGATACAATAATCATGCCTCAGATGTAATGAAAATTAATTGTAAGTTTCCGTAACAAGGGTCAAAAGAGCGCATATTCTTCTCGATGATTTTTTTTACACAGGTGAAACTATTTAACATCTGTTAAAGTATTTTACTTTTTGTACAATCATGCATTTTCTCAGTCCTAATCTGTTAGTGGTTCTGGCTTTTTCTACATGGAAAACCAAAAATATTTCTAAATGTATCTTGTAACGTTGGTTTTTACTTTTTATTACGATTGTGAGCTATTCTCTTTGGAATTTACTCTATCATATTGTGGCCTAACGATACAGATATATTCTTCTTATTCTTTTAAGTATAAACCCCTATCTACTAGGTTTATTTAAACTGTTTCTCCTTTATTTTCTCCCAACATTTCTATCATCATTCATTGGTGTCCCTGACTCCTTTCTTCTGTCCAAGTGGATCCAGTCTTCTTGGATTTTCCCTGGAAATCTTTGCAATCATGAAATTCATTTTTGAATGGTGGTGTTTCCCACTATCTTTTCGAGCAATTTGCAGTTCAGGCCTTTGCTGTTTCCTTGAATCTTGTGTAATCTATTTTTAATTTACATAAATTAGAGAACAGTCTTTTTGTATGTCTGTTGGGATACAGACTTCGAATGTGAAAACAATGTCTTCTTTTCCTAATCATATCTATAAACTTTTAAATTTATGTCTCAAGTTCACTTCTTTTCTTTTGCTACTGCCTGTATCCCGCATTGTGCGTAGGGTCGGCTAGGTTAAGTACGGAATTGGCATGGTTAATTTTGAGGGATGGCCGGATGCTCTTCCTGCCACCACCCCAGCCCTTCCCCCGGGGCGGAAGGAGTGTACCCCAGCCGTCTGCGTCTAGCGTAAATAGTGAAAGAGTGTGAATGTGTTGCAAATGTCGAGTCGTGCAACTGGGGCGGGACCTGGGGACCATCCCGGTATTCACCTAGGAGGATGTGGAAACCGCCTAAAAACCACATCCAGGCTGGCCGGCACACCAGCCGTCGTTGTTAATCCGCAATCCGGGGCCAGCGCGCCTACCCGAGTGTAGGAAGCAGCGCGTTAGCGCTCTAGGCTTCCCTGGCGGATTGTGTATCAAGTTTTCTCGAACTTTCTGCCGCTTCCAGTGGTTTAAAATGCACGGGCTCTCGGCCGAGTTCTCCTCGGCCATTGTCCAGTGGTGACTGTCGAATGACTGCTGGTGGCGTCGTAGTACAGCAGCGCTGTCTTCTGTGACGTCAGTGGTGCTCGGTCCAGCGCCATATATGGTAATGTTTGCATTGAACGCTTGTCGCGCCCGCTTGAACTTTTGAATGGCCACATTCTAAGCTGCGCGTAGCTGCAGGGTGTTGTCAGAAATTTTTAACTCAATCGCTTCCTTTACAACAGTCTCCCAAAAACTAGTAGCCCGCGTAATAACAGATGTATCGGCAAATGAAACACTGTGTCCATTTTCTAAAGCTTGTTCCGCTACCGCTAATTTCTTAGGATACGTTAGACGAAAACATCTCTCGCGTTCTACAGGGCGCTGTTCAATAGTACGCACAGTCTGTCAGGTATGGAACTGTCCTCCCCCACACAGTATTTTGTGTACTCCTGGCGTTCTGAGTCTAATATCTTCGACGGCTAATGAGGCCTGTGAAAGACGATGTTGAACTCAGAACATCAGGATTATATACAATGCAGTGTGGATTTGGACAGTTATATATCGGACTGACTGTGTGTACTATTGAACAGCGCCGTGTGGAACACGAGAGATGTTTTCGTCTAGGGTATCCTGAGAAACCAGCGGTGGCGGAACAAGCTTTAGAAAATGGACACCGTGTTGCATTTGCCGAGACATCTGTTCAAATGGCTCTGAGCACTATGGGACTTAACATCTTAGGTCAGCAGTCCCGCAGAACTTAGAACTACTTAAACCTAGCTAACCTAAGGACATCATACACACCCATGCCCGAGGCAGGTTTCGAACCTGCGACCGTAGCAGTCCCGCGGTTCCCGGTTGCAGCGCCTAGAACCGCACGGCGACCACGGCCGGCGAGACATCAGTTATTACGCGGACTACTTGGACAGTGTTATACAAGAAGCGATCGAATTAAAAATTTCTGACAACACCTTCAGTGAAGGCGGCAGCCTGCAGCCAAGCACAGCTTGGAACATGGCAATCGGAAAGTTGAAGCGGAAGCGCAATGAAAGTATTACCAAATATGGCGCTGGTGCGAGCACCAGTGACGTCACTGAAGACAGTGCGGCTACGTAAGGACGGCAGCAGTAATTATTCGACAGTCACAACTTGAAACTGGCCGAGAAAAACTCAGCCGGAAGCTGGTGGATTTTAAACCACTGGACGCGGCTGGAAGGCGGAGAAAATTTTATCAGTATATATCGCGGAGAAGCTATGCATTCGTGTATCACTATTACGATGTCTGCTGTAACATGTTTGCTACTTAACTGATCCCAAAGTTCCCTTAGTTCTTTTCTTTCGGTGAATTCCAGTGGTTACCTCATCACCTTTTTGTATAAAGATTCCGCAGCAAAAGTGCTTCAGGTTGAACTACTGTTGATTGGAATCTGAGAGTGGCATTGAGGGAAACTGGAATCGTACTAAATGAACTTGAAATAATCACTGACTTGCAATGCTGTACGTAGGAGCGATGACACTGACCAGCATAGTTTCTTGTCACGCCCCTCCCCCCCCCCCCTCCCCCCGTCGTCGTCGTGGCCGTGATATGGCAGCTGTTAGCAGCGCGTGCTGCGTGACAGGGCGCGGCAGTCTTTCGTCTGCGTCTGACACGGTGACTGCGCCACGTAAGCGCCGTGGGAAGGACAGGACGGCGGCGACGCCCTGGCGGCGTCCAGCGTCGAGCGAAGGTGGAAGCGGCGGGGGCGTGGCGGGGACGCCTCGGCGTCGCGGCGCATTATCGAATTTTGGGGGCGCCGTCGCTCCCCAGGGGCGCACGCTGCCCTGCCCGACTCCCACACTCTTACACAAGTCACCGCCCAGTGGCCACTACGGTACTATTAAACTCGAAGCTGTCGGCGGGTCTGTGGGTCTATGTAACGTACGCTCAGCTTCACCGCCAGCATCTTGTCCTTGGATACTGCGGTCAATGTTAGCAGCACTGTCAGGTTACTCACTAACGATTACGTCGTTTATACGTAATTACACTTCATTGGTTCTGTAACTTTGTAATACATAGTTAAGTGAGGCACTGCTTTACACAGTCACGTATATTAAGTATCTAGGATTTACGATGCAAATCGACATGAAGCTGAACGATGACGTAATATCGATTGTAGGGAAGGCGAATGATCGACTTACTGGGCAACAGCGCTTGCAGGTGACTTATGCGACGCCTTCTTGAGTAGTGATCCGGTGTTTGGTATCACCATCGTCTCGAATTAAAGGAAGGCTGCGAAGGCATTCAAAGGCTGCATTGTCGTTACGTTCGATCAATCAACGAGTATTATGGAAATACTCCACAAACTCAAATGCTGATTTGAAAAATTGCCGTGTTACCACTTTGAGCTGCTGATAAAGTTCTTTATTTACACAAACGGTGTCAGTCGACTGGCCATTATCAGGTTCATGTAAGTATTTACAGCATCATGTATGGTGCAATATGAAACCATTAATGTAACTGTTACGATATCGTAACATAAATTACGATTTTACACACACACACACACACACACACACACACACACAAACACACACACACACATACATACACCACGTCAGTCTATAAAAACTGACTATACGGGGTCTATGTGCTATGAGTGTTAATACCGACTTCTGTTTGTGGTGTGTGTTCTTTAAGACCTTCAGTACACACATCATCAGATTATTTGACTTATCGCTGTAACGAAGTAGGTGAGTATCAGCAGTA
Organism: Schistocerca gregaria; assembly: GCF_023897955.1. Classification (NCBI taxonomy): domain Eukaryota; kingdom Metazoa; phylum Arthropoda; class Insecta; order Orthoptera; family Acrididae; genus Schistocerca; species Schistocerca gregaria. The sequence goes on along the minus strand of NC_064921.1, from coordinate 421,050,785 downwards.
TGTCTTGTGGTCTTATTGTGGCGTGTTTATCTGCTGCCGGTAGGGCAGATGATAGAAATGGTATTTGCACGCTTAGAGTAGCTCATTGACGGTGACCGACTTTAAACAGAACCTGATTAATTTTGAATTGTCACACACATTTATTAATATAATAAAAAACATAGGTATTACATAACTTGATTCTGGATGCTGTTTACAATTGACAATCTGAAGTTCCTTTGGTCTTGGTACATTAATCTTATTCTCACATATCACTGATACTTGACAAAGTGTCTATACATTTCTCTTCATGGCTATGTACCGGAATATGATAATCTTCTTAGGTGCAGACTGAAACTTGATTACAGACTAATGTAGACTGACTAATTGGAGGTCTGTACACTCGTTATAATACCTCGAGCATTCAGGTATCACTGCGCGAGTGTGATCCGAGAGGAGAAAAGGTTCTACGTTAGCAGCAATCTCATTGGCTACGTTACATATTAATACGCGGATCGGCGGAAGCAGAATTTGGTCCGTCTCTAAGACAGCGCCATCTCGTCGTGCGGACATGGACGAGCGCTGCGCCTGCGCTGTTGTGCTTAGCGGGGAGCGCTCTGTTGGGAAAGTTGTGTACGCGCTGACTACGCGGAACTATGTACACAACACTGTTGAACATGAATGAGTACACTAGCTGGTCCAGGTTTTATAGACGACCAGCAGTGATACAAGGTACCCTCCGCCATGCATCATGCGACGGCCAGTGGAGTATATATCTAAATGCAGGTGGAAATTCCGAGCGCTGTCACCAGTTGTCAGTGGTCGAAGTCATCTAGCGTAGTGAGTGACAGTTAGTTTTATATTTGGGAAAATGGAATTTAATAATGGCGTGTGGCTCAATGGCAGAGAGCAAGTATTTAGATTGGACCCCACATTGCCGCCTTGCACGCCCTTAGCCTTTCCCAGTTATCCAAAGGGGAATAAAAAGAATCTACAGTTTAATGTGCAATCCGAACAACACTTGTACTGGCTTACCACGTCTTTTGAGAGGTGAAGATTAGATTAAAGGCCGACTGAAAATTTTTTATGTAGGATAAGAAATCCGATAGTAACCGCTGTGACATTGATGGTAAAATTCTGGAACCTATCATTTCCACTAAATACATGGCGACGATGCTGAAATGCTATATCAAAGAGCATTAATACGTTAAATCGTTAATTGCGAAGGTGGATGGACGATTTGTTTTATCGGAAAGAACACTGGAAAGCACAGCGCATCTATTAAAGAAGCTCTTGTAACAGCCTAATGTGAACTATTCTCAAGTATCGATCCCTTGGTTGGGATCTTCACATAACCTGACCGAAGTTGTTGTAACACAGATATCGAATTCAAGTGGTAATTATTGAAAGTCCTAATTTTCCTTTATTCTGCTTTATTTATTAACTTACCAGCATCAGCTGATTTAGACCTGTATGACTAATTATTAAACTAGCCACGTTGTTACAAGTTATGTTTGTGAAATGATTACTTTATGATGATCATAGAGAGCGAAATTAATTGATCGTGGTAGCCTAATAAACGTAACCTAAGTAAGGGAAAAGTCATTCCATACAACAATTTAGTTTTTTCATTGCATAGGTCCTGTTGAAAGGAAAGTATGAAATTTTATGTTTAAAATTCCATCGACGACAATGTTATTGTAAGCGAGACACAACCTTGGAGTAGGAAAGTAAATCGTCCGTGTCTTGTTTAAAACTTTCCGACACTTGCCTTAAGCCATGTAAGGAATCCACAGGCAAAATGAACCTGGATGGTCATAAGGGGAATGTGAGCCCAGCGTCTCACCGGCAAGTTACCTCGTTCGCTTTTCCCGTAGAGAGCATGAGAATAAGATACGAAATATTATCAAAAGTAGAGAAACCTACAAACCAACACAATCGAAGAACACCTCAAGTGGACAAGGGTGTTTCACGAAACACCCTCCACCTTCATATTACGGAATTTGTTTGTGAGCGCCCATCTGCTATATTACATCTTATTGGAGGAACAGAGGGAATGAACTTACTGATGAAATTCAGTGTTGACTGTCTTCGATGGAGTTCGGCATCCTCAGCATTTAAGTGTTCCTCGTTTAAATTTTCCAAGAGGGAGTGCTAATGGTAGCTAGTGTGTGCCTTGTGTGTTTCAGGGAACTGTAACTAAGCACTGCATGGCTGGCACCTTATATTGAGCTGTTTTCGGGCTTAATCCTTTTTCCTGGCACTCGGTCTATTTAATAAATTAAATAGTAAATGGAAATCGGGGCAGAATTGGTACCTCATTTTAGATTATATGTCTGAAGATGCTGTTTTATGCATGTTAACTTTATTACCTTCCTATTTTAGGGTACTAAAACCAATTGTATTTTTTTTGTCGTCAGTCTACTGAATGGTTTGATGCGGCCCGGCACGAATTACTTTCCTGTCCTAACCTCTTCATCTCAGAGTAGCACTTGCAACCTAGGCCCTCAATTATTTGCTTGACGTATTCCAATCTCTGTCTTCCTCTACAGTTTTTGCCCTCTACGGCTCCCTCTAGTACCATGGAAGTCATTCCCTCATGTCTTAGCAGATGTCCTATCATCCTGTCCCTTCTCCTTATCAGTGTTTTCCACATATTCCTTTCCTCTCCGATTCTGCGTAGAACCTCCTCATTCCTTACCTTATCAGTCCACCTAATTATCAACATTCGTCTGTAGCACCACATCTCAAATGCTTCGATTCTCTTCTATTCCGGTTTTCCCACAGTCCATATTTCACTACCATAGAATGCTGTACTCCAGACGTACATCCTCAGAAATTTCTTCCTCAAATTAAGGCCGGTATTTGTTTTTAGTAAACTTCTCTTGGCCAGAAATGCCTTTTTGCCATAGCGAGTCTGCTTTTGATGTCATCCTTGCTCCGTCCGTCATTGGTCATTTTACTGCCTAGGTAGCAGAATTCCTTAACTTCATTGACTTCGTGACCATCAATCCTGATGTTAAGTTTCTCGCTGTTCTCATTTCTACTACTTCTCATTACCTTCGTCTTTCTCCGATTTACTCTCAAACCATACTGTGTACTCATTAGACTGTTCATTCCGTTCAGCAGATCATTTAATTCTTCTTCACTTTCACTCAGGTTAGCAATGTGACCAGCGAATCGTATCATTGATATCCTTTAACCTTGTATTTTAATTCCACTCCTGAACCTTTCTTTTATTTCCATCATTTCTTCCTCGATGTACAGATTGAACAGTAGGGGCGAAAGGCTACAGCCTTGTCTTACACCCTTCTTAATACGAGTACTTCGTTCTTGATCGTCCACTCTTATTATTCCCTCTTAGTTGTTGTAAATATTGTATATGACCCGTCTCTCCCTATAGGTTACCCCTACTTTTTCAGAATCTTGAAGAGCTTGCACCATTTCATATTGTCGAAGGCTTTTTCCAGGTCGACAAATCCTATGAACGTGTCTTGATTTTTCTTTAGCCTTGCTTCCATTATTAGCCGTAACGTCAGAATTGCCTCTCTCGTGCCTTTACTTTTCCTGAAGCCAAACTGATCTCCATCTAGCGCATTCTCAATTTTCTTTTCCATTCTTCTGTATATTATTCTTGTAAGCAGCTTCGATGCATGAGCTGTTAAGCTGATTGTGCGATAATTCTCGCACTTGTCAGCTCTTGCCGTCTTCGGAATTGTGTGGATGATGCTTTTCCGAAAGTCAGATGGTATGTCGCCGGACTCATATATTCTACACACCAACGTGAATAGTCGTTTTGTTGCCACTTCCCCTAATGATTTTAGAAATTCTGATGGAATGTTATCTATTCCTTCTGCCTTATTTGACCGTAAGTCCTCCAAAGCTCTTTTAAATTCCGATTCTAATACTGGATCCCCTATCTCTTCTAAATCGACTCCTGTTTCTTCTTCTATCACATCAGACAAATCTTCACGATCATAGAGGCTTGCAATGTATTCTTTCCACCTATCTGCTCTCTCCTATGCATTTAACAGTGGAATTCCCGTTGCACTCTTAATGTTCCTACCGTTGCTTTTAATGTCACCAAAGGTTGTTTTGACTTTCCTGTATGCTGAGTCTGTCCTTCCGACAATCATATCTTTTTCGATGTCTTCACATTTTTCCTGCAGCCATTTCGTCTTAGCTTCCCTGCGCTTCCTATTTATTTCATTCCTCAGCGACTTGTATTTCTGTATTCCTGATTTTCTCGGAACATGTTTGTACTTCCTCCTTTCATCAATCAACTGAAGTATTTCTTCTGTTACCCATGGTTTCTTCGCAGTTACCTTCTTTGTACCTATGTCTTCCTTCCCAACTTCTGTGATGGCTCTTTTTACAGACGTCCAATCTTCTTCAGCTGTGTTGCCTACTGCGCTATTCCTTATTGCTGTATCTATAGCGTTAGAGAACTTCAAACGTATCTCGTCATTCCTTAGAACTTCCGTATCCCACTTCTTACCGTATTGATTCTTCCTGACTAATGTCTTGAACTTCAGCCTACTCTTCATCACTATTATATTGTGATCTGAGTCTATATCTGCTCCTGGGTACGCCTTAAAATGCAGTATCTGATTCCGGAATCTCTGTCTGACCATGATGTAATCTAATTGAAATGTTCCTGTATCTCCCGGCCTTTTCCAAGTATACCTCCTCCTCTTGTGATTCTTGAACAGGGTATTCGCTATTACTAGCTGAAACTTGTTACAGAACTCAATTAGCCTTTCTCTTCTTTCATTCCTTGTCCCAAGCCCATATTCACCTGTAACCTTTTCTTCTACTCCTTCCCCTACAACTGCATTCCAGTCGCCCATGACTATTAGATTTTCGTCCCCCTTTACATACTGCATTACCCTTTCAATATCCTCATCCACTTTCTCTATCTGTTTATCTTCAGCTTGCGACGTCGGCATGTATACCTGAACTATCGTTGTCGGTGTTGGTGTGCTGTCGATTCTGATTAAAACGACCCGGCCACTGAACTGTTCACAGTAACACACCTCTGCCCTACCTTCCTATTCATAACGAATCCTACACCTGTTATACCATTTTCTGCTGCTGTTGATATTACCCGATACTCATCTGACCAGAAATCCTTGTCTTTCTTCCACTTCACTTCACTGACCCCTACTATATCTAGATTGAGCCTTTGCATTTCCCTTTTCAGATTTTCTAGTTTCCCTACCACGTTCAAGCTTCTGACATTCCACGCCCCGACTCGTAGGACATTATCCTTTCGTTGATTATTCAATCTTTTTCTCATGGTAACCTCCCTCTTGGCAGTCCCCTCCCGGAGATCCGAATGGGGGACTATTCCGGAATCTTTTGCCAATGGAGAGATCATCATGATACTTCTTCAACTACAGGCCACATGTCCTGTGGATACACGTTACGTGTCTTTAATGCAGTGGTTTCCATTGCCTTCTGCATCCTCATGTCGTTGATCATTGCTGATTATTCCGCCTTTAGGGGCAATTTCCCACACCTAGGACAAGAGAGTGCCCTGAACCTCTATCCACTCCTCCGCCCTCTTTGACAAGGCCGTTGGCAGAATGAGGCTGACTTCTTATGCCGGAATCTTCGACCGCCAATGCTGATTATTTATCAAATTTTAGGCAATGGTGGGGATCGAACCCGGGACCGAAGACGTTTTAATTATCAATCAAAGACGCTGTTTTGGGGACAGTTCAACAGTTACTTAATGGCGCCTCTGAAATTATTTTTCATCACTGGAGTTTTCAAAACAATGTTGGGTGCATTCAAATGTTGTTTGGTAATGTAACTTACTGGCAACTCTGAACTATCATGCAACACTTTTGTTTGTAAAATAATTTTGCTAAGTGGTCTAACCTGCTTTGGTATGCTTTAAATGTTTTGGATTCTCCTTTCTTGGCACAGCTGAATTATCTTGCATTAGCTCCTATTTAAGATAATGTTACCAAGTGGTCCTATAGGCTTAGGGAGCATTTAAATGATTTTTTTATATTGTATCTTATAAGCGTCTATAGACTACCTAGCGTTACTTGTATTATGAAATAATTTTGACAAATGGTCTTATCTGTTGGGCGCATTTAAATAACTCCATATGTTGTTCTTGACCGATGTCTTTTTAATATTTTGGTTTTGGTGGCGTTACAGTGGAGTAATTGTACTGAAGGTACTCAGCTTACCAGTGTGTGCTTGGTGTACTTTTTTTTTTTTTTTTTTTTTTTTTTTTTTTTTTTTTTTTTTTTTTTTTTTTTTTTGCTGAGTCTGGGCCCAATAGTTTAAGATTCCCCGGTCACCACATCCCTATAGTGTTTGAGATTCCTTATTCCCCTCTGCTCCATTTGCGGCTCATAATTTTGTACGAATTTAACACTCTCTGCCTGACAACATCCCAGCAACTGTATACAACGTATAAAGTTTTAATTATCACTTAGAAAAAATAAGTTTTCATAATTTTATGCTTGTTTTGGATATTTGCCTAAACCATTGGAACACTTTTGAAGTCTCGTCGCCACATGACTGTAGCACGCCAGTGGAAGATTAAAATAATGGCAGAACCAAGTAAAGCGTAGTATCGAGCGGTAGTTCCGTTTGTACATATGACGGGGAACAATGCTACAACAGTCCACGCTAAGTTGAATGAACATCAATGACCCAATGACTAGGTGCCACAGACGCTCCCAGTGTGGTCAAGCCTCAATGACGCTGAACGCTCTGCCTGTGGAGGATCAGGAATAAGGTACTTGACTGACTTTGAGGTCATTCGCTATCAGGCGAGGATGCTCACAAGAAAGGAAGGTCGCGGCATATACGTCACAGTTGAAAGTACGACACGTGGCAAGTCTTAAGACTGCTAGCAGCTGCCTCCAGCGGAGAGCGAGTAACTATTTCAGACGAGTTTAATAAGTCTTGACTGCACGTTGAAATGCCTGCATGCTCTCGATAGCACCGGAAAATGTTGAGACCTGTAGTGGGTACCTTTTCATTAACATAATGATTCCCCGTGGGGGCTCCACAAAGCCGAGCGTTTGTGAAGTATGGCGGTCTAGGCGACTAGTGTGATGTCGTAAGTTCGTTGTGGGGTCCGTATTTCTCTCGCAAAGATGCTTAAAACGTAGTTGTAACTCGCTCGTAGAGATCCAAGTGAGGTAATGGTCACTATGTGTTCCGGCCGCTGTGACCGAGCTGTTCTGGGCGCTTCAGTCCGGAACAGCGCTGCTGCTACTGTCGCAGGTTCGAATCCTGCCTCGAGCATTGATGTGTGTGATGTCCTTAGGTTAGTTGGGTTTAAGTAGTTCTAAGTCTAGAGTACTGATGAACTCAGATGTTAAGTGCCATAGTGCTTAGAGCCATTTGAACCTTTTTTTTCACTATGTGTGTATATTTCTGTAAGGATCATTCTGGCGTTGACGATTGTAGCGTGATAGGTAGCGTGCTGCACTTCTTATACAATTTTCGCAAGATCGATAGTTATTCGGAATAAGTTTGTTTCTTGCTCTTCTTTTTCCTTCCTGTTCGCTGGATGCTACTGTCTACTGAAGTTTACTTTATTCGTTATACAGTTATGTAAGAGCTTTAAAGCCTATAATATAATACATCATATAATACATTTCCACATCTATTTTCATTTACTAGCTTCATTTTAGACTTGATCAGTTCGAGGTCAGTCACAAAGACGGTGTTGAGACACTGTATTTTGTGCCTGATACAGCTCTTATTCTGAAGAATGTGAAAAACCATTTAATTGTTTCCGGCCACATTAGTCTTCTCAAACAAGTTGTTGAAGACAGTAATTTGCCACTTCCACCTGTTTCCATTGGGCCTGTTGTAAAAAATGTTCATATGTGTGTGAAATCTTATGGGACTTAACTGCTAAGGTCATCAGTCCCTATGCTTACACACTACTTAACCTGAATTATCCTAAGGACAAACACACACACCCATGCCCGAGTGAGGACTCGAACCTCCGACGGGAACAGCTGCATAGTCCATGACTGTTGTAAGGATATATGATTTTGACAAGGAGAAAAATTGGTTGTTGCTTGGAACCTACGAGGAAATGTTATAAGAGCAGGGTATTACGATAAATTGAAACTTGGTCTTGCTTAAGCGCCTTTAAAATAATAGTTTTGCAGCAGCAATTAAGAATACAGTAGAACAATAGATACTGTAAAGTTCTACTGCATTAACTGCATATTTCATACACATAATTTTCCGGTGGTTTAAATTAATGACCTGGAGGAATGTATAAAACTGTTGAAGGCAAGCACGGTGATGCTCTGGAGGTCCCCACGAGTGTTACTACGCTGTCTCAAAATCTGAACAGAGGTAGCAACAAGAAAAGTAGCAGTTCTGGCAACAAACACAGCAATTAACACACAGATTTGTCTTCTGAATGAAAGAGGCCTTTCTTTGTGCGGGCTTTCTCAAGTTCCCCTGGAAATACACTCCTGGAAATGGAAAAAAGAACACATTGACACCGGTGTGTCAGACCCACCATACTTGCTCCGGACACTGCGAGAGGGCTGTACAAGCAATGATCACACGCACGGCACAGCGGACACACCAGGAACCGCGGTGTTGGCCTTCGAATGCCGCTAGCTGCGCAGCATTTGTGCACCGCCGCTGTCAGTGTCAGCCAGTTTGCCGTGGCATACGGAGCTCCATCGCAGTCTTTAACACTGGTAGCATGCCGCGACAGCGTGGACGTGAACCGTACGTGCAGTTGACGGACTTTGAGCGAGGGCGTATAGTGCGCATGCGGGAGGCCGGGTGGACGTACCGCCGAATTGCTCAACACGTGGGGCGTGAGGTCTCCACAGTACATCGATGTTGTCGCCAGTGGTCGGCGGAAGGTGCACGTGCCCGTCGACCTGAGACCGGACTGCAGCGACGCACGGGTGCACGCCAAGACCGTAGGATCCTACGCAGTGCCGTAGGGGACCGCACCGCCACTTCCCAGCAAATTAGGGACATTGTTGTTCCTGGGGTATCGGCGACGACCATTCGCAACCGTCTCCATGAAGCTGGGCTACGGTCCCGCACACCGTTAGGCCGTCTTCCGCTCACGCCCCAACATCGTGCAGCCCGCCTCCAGTGGTGTCGCGGCAGGCGTGAATGGAGGGACGAATGGAGACGTGTCGTCTTCAGCGATGAGAGTCGCTTCTGCCTTGGTGCCAATGATGGTCGTATGCGTGTTTGCGCCGTGCAGGTGAGCGCCACAATCAGGACTGCATACGACCGAGTCACACAGGGCCAACACCCGGCATCATGGTGTGGGGAGCGATCTCCTACACTGGCCGTACACCTCTGGTGATCGTCGAGGGGTCACTGAATAGTGCACGGTACATCCAAACAGTCATCGAACCCATCGTTCTACCATTCCTAGACCGGCAAGGGAACTTGCTGTTCCAACAGGACAATGCACGTCCGCATGTATCCCGTGCACCCAACGTGCTGTAGAAGGTGTAAGTCAACTACCCTGGCCAGCAAGATTTCCGGATCTGTCCCCCATTGAGCATGTTTGGGACTGGATGAAGCGTCGTCTCACGCGGTCTGCACGTCCAGCACGAACGCTGGTCCAACTGAGGCGCCAAGTGGATATGGCATGGCAAGCCGTTCCTCAGGACTACATCCAGCATCTCTACGATCGTCTCCATGGGAGAATAGCAGCCTGCATTGCTGCGAAAGGTGGATATACACCGTACTAGTGCCGACATTGTGCATGCTCTGTTGCCTGTGTTTATGTGCCTGTGGTTCTGTCAGTGTGATCATGTGATGTATCTGACCCCAGGAATGTGTCAATAAAGTTTCCCCTTCCTGGGACAATGAATTCACGGTGTTCTTATTTCAATTTCCAGGAGTGTAATCCATTTCCAGATCCCCTCAGTTTTAAGACATTTCTGAGACGTATTTCTGTGTCACAGTACTTGGGTCTCAGTCTCCACGCAATGAAGTTTTCAGGTTTATTTCGGGAACATAAAAGTCCGGGTTTGCTTTTTAAGAAAGAAAAGAGCGTAAACGCCTTTCCGTTGTTATGTTAAAGTTGTAAATGCGTTTTCTGTCACTAAATAACTAAACTGTTTGCAGAAAAAGTACGGAGAAACATTAGTAACTTCGCCGGACACTCCGATAATACACTTATAGCTTCACCTTATTCCTAGCCTGTAACGTCACCAGAGCTTCAGACAGTAACAGCGTGTTTTCGATCACGTGACCAAATAGTGAACTTTAGTGATCTTTAAGCTTTAATTTAATAAAGGTAAGAGATATTTTGTGCGAATATTGACCGAAAGTGATATTTGAATGTTTTAATGATTCAGGTAACAAAAATCCGAGCAATATTTTTGACATAGGGAAATAGGCTGTTGTGAGAGGAGTTCCTGTTGTTCGCAGTCCGGCGTGTTACAGTCTAGGTAGTAGTGTAAAAAGCAAATATCAGAAGATCTGCACGACGTGATCATGAAAAAGCGTCCCGCGCGGGGTTTCCTGACTGACCACTCTGGTTCCGCAGGCGTGCCGAAACGAGGCAGCAGCGGGAGTGTTGCAACCGTGTGAGGCCGGCCTGGTGCTGACTGTGTCACTACGATCTCGAGAAGTAGGAAAGCAGTCAGTATAAAACATGTGGTGAATTAACAGCCGCGAAAGGCGAACACCCGCCATCAACGAGCAGCGCGGTTCCGAGCGAGTGTTCTTGGGACTGCCATAGCCTGCCACTAACAAATTGTGCTCGTAGGGGCACATTCGTACAAGAGCATACCACTCAACTGAAGACCTCCCTTTAAATAGTAAGCGACACTCTCCAACAAAAACACTACCATACTCAGATCCAGTTCGTGCACGAAACGGACACCTGCTACAAAGAAGTAAACAATGAAACACAGACCGGAACACATCCCCGACAGATTTATGAAAGCATACAGAACGTTATGCAACTGGAAGAACCAATGACGCTTACTACAGCGAGGGTATAAGCATCGAGAAGGGGAGTATAATACTTGTCCTGTACTGATTTCATATAGTCTATAGAATCCATCTCAGAGTGAACAATCAGCCAAAAGATGAGGAGAAACTGGAGAAGTTTCTGCCAGAAGAAATGACTCATTCTCCTTAGAAAGTTGTACAAGTACTCTGCGATGACGCATGTTCTCATAGAATGGAATTAGGGCGAGTAGGGCCAGACTGTCGAATATATACTCAGCATCCCTAATGGAGAACATGGGAAGTGTCAGCGTATTGCATGAGGCTGTAACAGTGGCATAAGAGTTGCAACTAGATGTATTTTGCCTCCAAGAACCGTATACGAAAGTACGAAATGTCCCCACAATGCCATTAACTGACCAGACAGTCACACAAGGACGACGCCCTACGGCAGCAATAATAGTACTTAACAAGGCCATAACAGATACAAAACATCACAATACTGTTCAGAGCGCGTTTTCGGCGTGGAAATGTTGACCGGAAGGGAGAGTTTCTTCCTGTTTTCCATGTATTTTCACTTTTGTGATATCGATGAGTATCTGCTAAGACTAAAGGATATTAGTCACCTAGGTTGTGTACTCCGTTGATGCAGCTGTGAAGTCAATGCTGTGGCATAGCCGCCTGACTCATCATCGTGGAAGACAACTAGAAGAAGCCATTATGAAACTCAACCTACAGGTATTAAGTGCACCTCACAACCCACCATCCTACGAACGGAGGGTCAGAGCAACGCCAGATACTGACATCACTGTAGCAAATACAGCAGCGGCGTGCCTTGTCAAAGGTTGGGAGGTTGAGAGTGGAATAACATCCAGTGACTACAATATCATAAACTATACTATCACTGGAAGAGAAATCCAAGACGCCATAGAGGACATGTGCATAAGGTCGAAATACATCAAGGACGCTAACTGAACTAAGAAGGGTGTTCCAGTGTCCAGGATGTTAGTCGCTGGTTGACCATAGATGTTAAAGCACAAGATTTGACAGTGGCGATACATAGAGCAAGGGGCATCGCTATCTGACTGCAGAGATCATTCTAAAGAAGTATCCTGTATCTTGAACAGAAGTTAAGATGCGAAACAAGAAGAGTCATGAAACTATACCAGAGCAGCATGACCCAAGAAGAAATCGTTCGAAGGTTGCATACATACAGGTACGTTAAAAAAAACGTTTTAAGGAAGAGTTATGGAACACAGAAATGGAACGGTGTAAGCAATTCGTGGAGGCTAACTTAGTAACCGACATCTGCGGTATACTATATAACACAGTCTGCGAGAAAATACAATCATCAACAGTTTCATCCACGCTCAAAAGGAATAATGGGCCGGTAACAGAAAGTCGGTAACAGTCAGCTGCCCTGCTAATGGAAACACTACTTCCTGACGTTGGGTAAGAAGGCGAGAGAGATGGTCAGCGTAGGTTACGAAAAATGTTATTGAAATATTATAGGAACAATAAACTTGTGTACCCTCTCACACAAGAAGAAATCAGGCAAATAATTTTAAGAGTGAAAATGAACCGAACGGGATACCTACCGAAGTAATGCAAGCCCCATGTGACCAATTAGTTACCTACGCCAACTGTACAACATTCTGTCTCTTGAAAGGAAGGGTCCCTGCAACGTGAAAGAAAGCTGAAGTGGCAGTAATTAGTAAAGGGCAAGATAAGGATCCAATGGTAGCCAAATCCCATAAACCAATTTTTTCTCTTGAACGTTCTCTGCAAGATATTTAAAAAACTATAATGCAAAAGATTACAAGCTCATAGACCACTACTTGCGATGAGCCGTTATCAGTACACGTTTAGAAAAGGCAAGTATGTACGGTGCAATGAATAAGGCGATTTTCTAGCGACACATACTCATTATACCCGTACGTACGCTCTAGCGATGATGATTGGTATTTCTGGTGCTTTCGGTAACATATAGTGGCCGTCTTGTTCGACAGCCGTAGAGATCTGGAGTGTCCATAAGCGCTGTTCAACTGCCTGAGACTCGAAAGAGAAATAACACAGCAACCGGTTGCAAACAGTTGTTTAGTAGATTGATCTAGGTTTCGTCACCTTTAAGGATGTGGTCATCAGAATGAAATTCTAAAAATCATAAGTTACATTACGAGAAGTAAAGAGTCAGAGTTTAAGCTAGACATGCTCAAGTCAAAATTAAAAATTATAAGATTTCCATTCTTTGATATGTATGCCTTACAAGGAAGAACATCAGACTGACGGTCAGTATATTAAACAATTTTTTTTTTTCAAGCAGTTAGCTATGTTATTTCTCCGTTGACACTTATGTACGGTGCTGAAAGGCAGCCATGTTCAAAGCTGTAGCTGCCTGAGAGATTATTGCCATGGGTGGTATGTTCCTTTAACATACACAGGAAAAGGAAGTAACGAAGACAATAACAAAAGGCCGTCAGCAGTGTGTGATCCAGAATTTTGGGCTTTAGCCTGGAGCCAATACTACAGAAGTTACGTGACAGTGGGAACATAAGCGGACTAGTAGTAATTACAGACTACGCGCTGTTCGTTGTTAAGTGGTGACTCAAGAAGAATAGTTGGAGACAAATATAGTGCGGTGCTCCACGAACTTGAGGGCTGATGTAGAAGTGTTAAGTTATCGCCATTCACTAGTACCTCACGAATCAACGTACCTCCTACTGAAAGGGAACCTAGTAAAAAATCCTAAAATAAAGTTAAACGATGTAACTATTTGGAAGACGATGTAACTATTAGGACGAGCACAGTAACGAGGTATCTAGAGGTATTTCTGGACGAAAGTCTTAACTTTGCACTTCACGTAGAGGAAGCAGGCAGCAAAGTTACAAACGTCATGAATAAATTCATAACTATTGCAAATAGGCAATTTTGGCTTCCCTTGCAATACGGAGTGTACCAGTAATCTGTTTTAGCGACAGTCGTAGGATATGGCGCGATCGTTTCTGCTCGTAGATTGCAGTTAGTGAAGCCAGCCTGGTTAGTGAGAGCAACGAGGAGTGCTACTAAGATTCACTGGCGCCTACTGCGCTACCCTGAACGATGCTTTGTTAGCAATTGTAGGAGTATGCCCACTGGACGTGGAAATTAGGAAAAGGGGACGCTTTTACTGGTTAAAGAAAGGCTACCACATGAAGTAAGAAGGATGCTTGGAACTGATACCACTTCGAGAAAGGCAATGAAAGATTATATATTACAACTGTGGCAGAATGAATGGGACACTTCAGGTACAGGCAGGAGAACATACTTATTTCTCCCTAACAGCAGGGAAAGATTAAAAACGCGATTTATTAATCTGTCGATCGGATTGAGACATTACCTCACTGTCCGTGGCCTGTATGCCATGTATTTATACAAAATCAGAAGACAGATGAGTAATAGTTTCACCTGCAGCAGTATGGGCACACCAGAACACGCGCTGTGGAACTGCGCACTCTATAAAGATGCGGTCGGTAATGGACTTCAGGTATTAACGATTTTGAATGCCAAAGCAGCACTAAGAAGCGAATCGACTTGACATCTTGGACAATACTGTAGCCGCAATATCCTGGAAGGCCAAGGAAGACTTTAGGATGCATTCAACTATAAGTCATCATGCTGTCATCCAGGCTAGATAACTGACGTCGGCGACCTCCGAATGGAACAATGTCCCAATAATCTGCATTGGGTTGGTGGAAGTGATTATGGAAGTTATTGGAAGGATGTGTACGTCCAAACAGAGGTAAGTGCCACAGATATGGCTGCCTGTTGTCGTAACGTTTGCAGTGGTCGTTCCAAGAAAATGCTTTCCAGGAATGAGCTGTACGAACCTGAGGCTGATGTGGATACATATGACTCTCACAAAGCTCCTGCATGCGTTCCTGAACGGAAATGTACATCAAAAGTTGTTACTAATTGGGTAAATGTGCGTATTTCGCTAAACAATTAAACAATGTTAATTCGTGTGGCTTACCATAGTACTCTTAACTTACAGTGCGATGGCAGGCATGTGAAACGTCTCCTTAGAAAAATTATACTTGACCATGCTTAAACTGACACACAATATTTTTAGCGCAACGCAATTTCACTTTCAAAAATCCCTACAACAGAATAGCCCTGACTAACATTAACCTATACGTTTCACAAATCACTTACCTCAGAAAAATCTTCGTTAATCGAACTACTGCAATACAGCGAGCGCCACTACTGCCAGCTAAATAAAAGATTCAAACTACTGAAGGCACTACCACAGTTAGCAAAAGAAAGATTTTGATAGAGAACACACAATGTATTTACCTTAATACTGTTGAAAAGTCATATTATATATCAGTTCATGACATCCAGACTTACACATTTACTCTTTCTTAATGAGACTCGTCCTCTATTAGAATATTGCTGCGCGGTGTGGGACACTTACCAGGTCTGATTGACGGAGGACATCGAAAGAGTGCAAAAAATGGCAGCTCGTTTTGTATTATCACGTAATAGGGGAGAGAGTGTGCCAGATATGATACGCGAATTGGGATAGAAGTCATTACAGCAAAGACGTTTTTCGCCGCGGCGAGATCCTTTTACGAAATTTCAGTCACCAACTTTCTCTTCCGAGTGCGAAAATATTTTGTTGAGCCCAACCTACACAGGTAGGAATGATCATCAAAATAAAATACGAGAAATCAGGAGCTCGAACAGAAAGGTTTAGGTGTTCGTTTTTTTCGCGCGCTGTTAGGGAGTGGAATGGTAGAGAGATAGTATGATTGTGGTTCGATGAACCCTCTGCGAAGCACTTAAATGTGAATTGCAGAGTAGTCATGTAGATGTAGATGTAGACAAGTCCATATAGTCCGCTCTCAAAATTCCACCAGCTCTCTCCCAACATCCACCACTGCTGGCGGCTCACCAACTGCGCAACGCTACGCGCTGTTAGCATCCAGCTGCCGCTGCCCAACACTACAATGGCAGACAACAATGCAAACTAGCCACAGACTGCACATGGCACAGCCAGTGATTTTCATACAGAGCGCTACGTGGCGTTACCAATATAAAAACCTAAACAGCCTACTTACACACGTTAAGCGCCATCCTTCTATTGAAATGCTGTAGTAAGCTGCTTGCTTTGTTTGCTTACAAAGCAATATCTGCAACTGTATCTGTACTCCTAAAACGTATAGGAACAAAAGTCAATTATGTGTTTACCCGCTTACCCAGGTTATTACTGCGTTTATATATCATGTAAGGCCTGTGTTGCACGTATTTGACGTATTTATGAGGATGTTGACGAGTACATGCTACAAACTATCGACAGATCTATTTTATTTTTGTGCATGAAATTATTCTGTGATATGTGGAGGATCTTAACCTAACAGCTCTGAATCTTTATAGGTTCAGAGGAATTTGGCAGTAACGCATTCTTCGGATGATGCACCAGATCTCGATAGTGTGCAAACAGATACAACTGATCCAAATGATCGGAGGAGGAAGCAGAGATATCGGAAGAGGGTAAAATGTGGAGATGTTCAGGAACAAATGAAGAAAAAGAGAAATGAATGAAAGGAATATACAACATAGTCAAAAAGCCTGTTATATGAAAACATGTTGGTTATCAATGTAAATGCTCAAAAGCGCTTCGAGCGTATAAGCAACACATATTCAAGAATTCCCCACAGCTGAATTCCTATGATACAGAAAATGCGTACCTACAAGGATTTTACGGGCAAAAACTATTATGCGTAAAACAAACTTCCGAATTTATATTTTGCGTAGGTTCCGCAGTAATGTTTCGTTAAGTCACCTAGCAAGTAAACAAAGGTAAGTCAATTGTAGCTTATGTTAAGTGCATTCGATTTGCAAATAAGCAATGTTGAATATACATTGAGGAATTTGTAAGAGTAGAACATTGGGTTGAATGTCCCGTTTTAAAAATATTTTTTATGGTAGGTATACGCGAGAACAGTGACGTATTTAGAGAAAAAGATGGCATTAGATGTAGATGCAATATTTTCTCCATGAGGCTTTATTGAAACTCTACTGCAAGATTTCTCCAAACAACCAAAAAGTCGGTTACCATTCTTGACAGCCGAGGTACTCAAATATCCTGAAGAGCTTATGGATGACTGTCAAGATGAAGCGTCCCTAGAAGCTGTCCGGGGGTTTGCTTTTACTCCACAGCAGTGTCTCAGCTCATTCTGCACATGATACACGCATGCTCTTACTTTGGGCTTTCGTATATTTCCCCACGTATACACCGTAAAAAAGGGGATGAACCGAAGGGTGAATATGTAGAGATGAAATAATACGATCACCAAGTTTCTTGGTGACAGCGTAAGAGTTTCGAGTTGACAGTTAAACTTTTGTGACTATTTATCATCTATATGCAACGCTTCGCAATAATGCTGCCAGTACACTAACTCAAATGTACGGCGAAGAGGTTGCCCCGTGTGTGCTGAAAGTAGCGTACCGTTTAAAATTCACCTACAAACGTGTGCAGCCTGCACTGAGGAGTACTTGGCTGGGTGCCAATGAATGCACAGGTAAACAAGTTGACAAATGGCGTGCCAGGCGGAGCAGGCAAACTGTTGGTCTGTTGCCTGGTAACCTGAGGCTGGAGCAAAAACTGGCGCCAGCGATGCGCACGTGTGCATGCGTGCTCGCTTACCAGGGCAGGCAGCCGCACGGCTACGTTTGATAACGCGGTCAATGGTAACTTGCCATTTCTGGATGTGAAAGTATACGGAGCTGCCGCAGGTAACCAACGCACACTAATCGGTACCTGCAGGCGGAAAGCCACAACCACTTAGTTCAAAAGTATTCTGTTCACGTTAACTGCCCGAGCCTACTGGATAAGCAATGAAAATAACATCAAAGAAGAATTTAAGGAACTACAACACACGTTTCGTGCTAACGGCTATGATGACAACATCATAAGAAAGGAAGCTAAAACCAAAAGGGAGCAGAACATGAGCAGAAGGCAAAGAAGAGAAGCCGCCACTGGTACACTTACCATATGTAAAAGGCGTGATTGAACGGCTAGGCAACGTCCTCCGCCGACGAGGTTTCAGACCGATTTTTCGAAGCAGCCACAGGATCCTCGAAATAATAGGTTCCATCAAGGACGTAGTCAACAATCTTAACACTGCAGGTGTTTTGCGAACTAGGGTGCGAATGCGGAGCTGCCTACATAGGAGAAACAGGGAGACCTGTCAGCTTACGAGTAGCAGAACACGAACGATATGTACGATTACAACAACATAATAAATCGGCGATAGCGGAACACCAACGTGACTGTGGACAACCTATCAGATTCCAAGACGCCCGAATACTGGCGAAAGAATCGTGAATGCGAGAACGCTAAATACGGGAGGCGATCGAAATTATTAAGCAGCTTGACAACATCAACAGGGAAGATGGCTACAAACTCCCGGTGTCCTGACTGCCGGCCATCCCAGTTCAACGGGCCGCAATCGGTCGCAGGGCAGAAGCTACACGGGTCACGGACGTATCTGCACAAGAAGCTGTAGAGCAACTGTCAGTCCACTTCCGAGCACACCAGGAGGAAAGCTTGCCGACCAGAAGCCAAACGCTGATAGGCGGACAGCTACCAATCGTCGACGACATGGACATCCACGAATAGCCTCTTTCCCTCCATCTTCCCTTACGTCATGACTAGCCAATGATATAAGAGGGTCAATTAAAGTTTTACAACAGTGACGTTAAACATCGATAGTCTGTAATAAATAGAAGCACATCTCCCATGCAAAACCCCCGGCCACTGCCGCGCCTGTATTCCCTCATACCACCCGGTCTCCATCTCTCAACCCTCCTTACCCTCTCGCAAGGTTCCTTCCGCCAGCTCCCCCTCCCTGATGATGTCCTCCTCACCTCCATCTATCCCTCCTATCAACTTTGATCCTCCCCACCCCCACTTCCTGTGTCCTCTCCTCTAGACACCCTCCCTCCCTTCTCTTTCCTTTCCCCCGTCCCCTTCCTCCACCCCTCTTCCCCCGAGCTCCCCCCTTTTTCCTCCCCTCGCCCTATCTCCCTTGCCCATGGAATCTGCCCTCCCCTCTCCCTGTCCCACTCCCCTTCCTCCTCCCCCTCCCTTGGCAGGTCCCCGAACTCGCACACGGTCAGTGAACATTCGCGCGCCGGAGATCATCGCCATCAGCGTCTCGTGTGCGTGTCTTCGAAGTGTTTAGTGTTCTATCGCCGTCACGCCACCACTGTTCACGTGTACCATTGCCGTCATCAGTGTTATGTACACCGTGTCAACTAGTGTTCGTGATGTTTCTCGTCCAACGTGAACGGCTCCATGTTTTTTGTTTTTTAGTGTCTACTTTTTTGCCCACCATTTTGATTGTTTTCTCTGTGTCTCCTATATGTACTACGTTTTGTCAAACTCAAGGCTGAAGAGCAGCGTATTGTGCTGCTGAGAGCCCACCTTTGTATAAGATGCTTAAAATAACAATAAAGAAAAAAAACATGCAAAACCAGTCTTGCCCTGAGGAAGGCCGTTGCAGTTCGGCCGAAACTTTGGTTTTAGTTTATTATTGTTGTTAGTTTTTAGCAATGACGTGGCGTAATACCCAGAAGAATTTTAATCACTATGCAAAATCCATTTGAAAAAAAAGTAAAACAGCCCTAGAATGAATCTCAACTAGGAACTCTAAGATATCAATGTAAGTCTCCTACATTTAACTTAGATTGCAATGAGGTCCAATATACAACACTGTTGGATTTCATTTCGTTATACAGTGATGAGTGTAAAGAAAGTTCTACTTATTTTCAGGCGTTAGATGCATACATATATATAAAAAACGAAGCAAAAGTAAAGCATAACCAACTATGCAGTAATGCATTACATGGCAAAACTGTCGCAGAAGGCAGGCAGCTGAATCATTAAATACGGAAAAGCAAAGAATTAGTAATTTATGCGAAAATAAAATTTACAATAGAAATGAGATAAATGCTTAGCTAAAGTTTTCAATATTACGTTATCTTCAAGCAGTTAATACTTTCAGATACGTAATGAAACAAGGACACAGTAGTGAACACACAGGCGCACTGAAATATGTTCGGGACAGGAAAATGAGGAGAGGTCGACTTTCGTAAAAACAAGTGAAACCCAACTTAAAAATCTAAGGGATATAAAGTACGTACATCGTACTACTGATAAGAGTCGCAGAGCATATGGCGAATGGAGATACTCATATTTCATGGATAATAGTCTCTTCTTCTCTTGTATTACGAAAAAATCTCTAATTTTTCGATCTTTTGGAGGATGCTAGGTTTGTCTATATTTTCAAAGTATGTCCCGTATCTTTAACGTGTGATGCTACAATAGAATTACTGTAGTACTACACTCTATAACAGGCGGTCTGTTCTTTAATTACTAATCTGCTCTTTTTTTCACCTGTTTATTTTGGTTTCTGCATAACAACTGGTACAAAAACTCACCATCTATGTCTATTGATCGTCTTCATTTCTGCAATATGAAAGTAGCGGTTACTTGTATCTCCTGCAGTACTGACACAGTTTCTGCTGCTACATAATAACACGAATAATAGTTATAGTACGTTGTCTGTTAAATCAGTAGTTATAGTGTAACTATCGAACCTTAATCATATCACCAGTTGTATTATTCACTTTATACAATATTCTTTATTACATTTCCTGTAATATTGACCAAATGCGAGTAGGATTTGCGCTCTGACGGTTACGCCAAAACTTAATTATGCATATAGATAGTCCATCATTGCGGGAATCGCAGTCTCGACGATTTTTCCACGTTATCGATATCTATACTCCTAAGATATCGGTCCCGGAAATTCCAAGACTTCCGACAATGTTTTAATTTTAAATTTTAAGTTTAAATTCTTCTGTAATTTCATTTGCTATTGCAATTCCTGAGAATGTGGCCTTAGCAGTTGGAAAAACAGACAGTTGAATAAGAAAAAATATTTTTTTTTCATCGGATATAATTGCAAACAAACAATTTTCTGAATTTTTTGCTTAAGTTGTAGCACGAACCTTGCTTATTGCCCAATTTCATGATTCTACGTCAGCAGGAGGTACTGTACGGGTTTTGATGAGGGAGTTTGTGAGTATCAAAATATGTTAAAACATCACTGTGAGACACAAGGAAAAAAATAGCGAGGGGTAGCGCTCTTGACATAACAACAATTCTGCCGATCTGAAGAATGTCGTACCAACCGAACAGTACCGCACCGCAACACTAAATGAAATATCCCGCCTTACCACACACTTTGGAGAAGGACTGTGCAAAGACGAGACGAGGTGATCCTCGGCCCAGACGAATTACACACATCGGGCTTGTGTGCAGTATCGCTTGACGTGGCCAACCTTGATCTTGAGCAAGCGTGACGTTGCACCGGTGAGAGCTCCATCGTATACGTCGACGCTACTGACATTTGCGGAGCAATACGTAACGACACTGCATCAATATTCCCTCTGAATGACGGATATGTTTCCAATATGGAGAAGTTTGGTAGTCAGTACTAGTAAGTACTGCTATTCTGAATGCACACTTTGATCGAAGTTTTACGCTAAAATGCACTGTATATGCTCTGGTGTTCAAAAAAAAAGTGGGACACCTTCAACGACTAGAGATAGAACGGCAGTATGCACAGGTCACTTACCTTTGTATCTTCTGCAGAATTGTGGACGAGCGGTTCTAGGCGCTTCAGCCTGGAGGCGCTTCAGCCTGGAACCGCGCGACCGCTACGGTCGCAGGTTCGAATCCTGCTTCGGGCATGGATGTGTTTGATGTCCTTAGGTTAGTTAGGTTTAAGTAGTTATAAGTTCTAGGGAACTGATGACCTGAGATGTTATGTCCCATAGTGCTCAGAGCCATTTGAAGCATTTTTTTATGACAGAAATGGGCATGTTTTTCGATTTCACTGACTTAAGAAGATTAAATTTTCCACACCGCGAAGAGATTGTAGACCTTACTATGTGACACAAATTTTAACTCACTACGTTTACCCGTTCCTCATAAGAATTGGTCTTAATAGACGGACAGAGACTTACAACAAATTTTTTAAAAAAGTTCGTGTAATATAATTACATATCAACAATTTACGATTTTTTTCCTTTATTTGTAATGCGGAACGTCGCTTCTTGGCATATTTAATGATACTAGGTCATCGGAAAGTACTCTATAGATTTTGATGAGCAAATGTCCCAGTGTAAATATATGTGACAGAAATGGGCGTATCTTGTGATACAGTTAACTTAGAAGCTTCAATTTCTTACGCCACCAAGGGACCCTGAAGATTAGTATGTAACATAAATTTCAACTCGATACGTCTACGCGTTTCTCAGAAAAAGATTTCTTAACAATCGGACAGACAGGCAGACAGACAGAAAGACGTACGGAAAACAAAGTGATCTTATATGGATTCCGTTTTTACCGACTAAGGTGTGGAACTCCGAACAGTCTGTCGCACTTTATCAGTAAAATTATGCTAATAATGAGGTTGCAGGACAAGTAAGACTACTGGCGTGGTTGTTCGGAAGGAACGCAAACAAAAAGATAAGAAGAAGAAACAGAATAAGAATGTGATATAGAAGGGGACTTTATGAGACAAGTCTACTGAATTTTTCCGTGTGGACAATTTTGATTTCCAGGAGGAAACATTTTAAATATATATATTCTCGCTTTGTTGAAAGTTCGACAATCAGTGAAGGTCTACGGGGGCCCTATTAGTCAAACCATTTTCCTCTCCAGAACCGCATTTCACAGCTATGCTTCACGATTAAAATTTACTGATCAGTCGCTTTCTAGGTTCTTATCGCATACTTATCTAGAGGGTTGTAAACTACCTACTCCGAATCAATATAATTCCATTTCGTTGGAACATTACAATTCTGATTCGTGTATTCTTTAAAAATTATGATGAAAATGCACGAATCTTCCTCAAACTTCTGTTTCAGTAGTCGGGGGCCATACAGACTCTATATCTCTCTGATACAAAACATGTTGACAAGGCCTGTTGGTAGCATTTTTACGCTTATTCGTAAAAATAATTTCGATGACGAAATTCCTTAATGTGAACTAACTCTAAAGAAGAAAAAGGACGACGTACTACGAAGGAATTATCTGTATCGGAGGGAATATTTTAGATGTGGTGTACATTTACAGACAAATATATCATTAGAGTTTCGTTAGTACTGGAAAATTTATTCAAGAGAAAGGGCTTCAGAATCTCAGGAGGTGGTGGTAAGATCTTATGGGACCAAACTACTTAGGTCATCGGTCCCTAAGCCTACACACTACATAATCTAACTTGAACTACCTTACGCTATTAACAACACGCACACCCATGCCAGAGGGAGGACTCGAACGTCCAACGGGGGGGAGCCGAATAGACCGTAACAAGGCGACCTAGACCCAGCGGCTACCCCGCGTGGCTTTTAGGTAGTCAGTAACGCGTCGGTCGATTTGTGCCCCTTGTGCAAGCAGTTATTCGGCTTGGTATTATTGATAGAGTTGTTCGATGTCCTTTTGAGGGATATCGTGGCGCATTCTGTCTCATTAGTGAGTTACATCGCCAAGATCCCGAAATGGTTCGCGAGCCCTAATCATAATGATCCTAACGTTTTCAGTTGGGGAGATCCGGCGAACTTGCTGGTCAAGGTATGGCTTGGCAAGCACGAAGACAAGAATTCGCAGCTCTCACCGTGTGCGGGCCGGCATTATTTTGCTGAAATGCAAGCCCAAGACGGCTTTTCATGAAAGGCAACAAAAAGGGGCGTAGAATATCGTCGACGTACGCTGTGGAAATGATAGCCCAGACCGTCCCTCCTGGTTTCGGGCCATATGGTGGGAGACAACAAGACTGGCATCCCACCGCTCTCCGGGCGTCTCCGGATATGTCCT
The DNA here is from genome assembly GCF_023897955.1 of Schistocerca gregaria. Taxonomy (NCBI): domain Eukaryota; kingdom Metazoa; phylum Arthropoda; class Insecta; order Orthoptera; family Acrididae; genus Schistocerca; species Schistocerca gregaria. Next base: position 421,026,931 of record NC_064921.1, on the reverse strand, counting down.
CGGCCTGGAATTGTCTTCACTGATGAGCCTGCTTCGAAATGAGCCCTAATGACCAGCCCATGTCAATTAATCCACCTATCGACGGTACAAGACATTGATAATACTTATTAATCACCTCGGCTTGACCACATGATCTAAGCGCACAAAACTTATTTCTCGGCGAAAATTTGGAGAGTGCTATTGTGAAGTGACAGTCGAGTTAAACGAGGGTTCGTATTGCAACAAACATATTCCAGCGAGTGGACTAGGGAATGACACGTGTTTCTGACAATATTGAAAGCGCGAAGTCAAGTCACTTCACTATAGTGCTTGTTTGCTTCAGCTACTATATTTCTGCCGTGGTTTTATGGATTGTACGGCACTTTGTTACGTACGTTCACATTCTATCAACTTACCTGAGGAAATATTTTGTTTCAGTCAACAGTTCAAGACGGAAATCAATTTGTTCGTAGACAAGAGACATTAGAAGGCGATACAGCTTACGTACGGAGAGAAATTTGAGTTTTACAACCAATCTTCTCCAAAGATTTATTTGTTTAGTCTTATAGAACAACTACGTTATATTGTCACTCCTTGGAAAAGAAAGAAGAAAAACCCATAAAAGGCCAGTGATCCGCAATATGCTGTAAATTCGTCGCCCACACAAAATCCATTTCGCGGCCGATGTATCAATTTTCACACAGAAGTAAGGATTTATTGGAGAAAAACAAATCAATAAGTTAAAATACGTTGCTTATTTTCATTCAATAACCTCATGCTGAATTTTGTTATGGGGTAACTAATGTGAGAAAGAATGTTGTCGTCGAACAGATCTGGGCCACTGTATAATGTGGAGCTCACCTACGATCATCTTGTAGTAAACTGTTGAAAGAGTTATCATCATTGTACATAATTTCCTTTATGAAATTCGTTGGAAAAGAAAAAAAACGCACCTAGTTCAGAAGGAATAGTGGTATTTGTAACGACACTACTACGAGGGTGAGTCAAATGGAAACCTTAAATATTTTTTAAATATTATTTATTGTGCAGAAGTGGTACAAAGCTGTATCACTTTTCAACACAATCTCCCCCACGCTCAATGCAAGTCCTCCAGCGCTTACAAAGTGCATAATACCCTTAGAATAAAAATTCGTTTGGCAGTTCGTGCAACCACCCATGCACCGCGTGGCGTACCTCTTCATCAGAACGGAACTTCTTTCCTCTCATTGCGTCTTTGAGTGCTTCGAACATATGGAAATCAATTGGGGCAAGATCTGGTGACCATGGTGGATGAGGAAGACACTCAAAATGCAGATCTGTGGTTGTTGCAACTGCTGTACAAGCAGTGTGGGGCCTTGCATTGTCATGTTTCAAAAGGACACCTGCTAACAGCAATCCTCGTCGCTTTGATTTGATTGCAGACGGCTGATGATTTTTTAGGAAATCTGTGTATGATGAACTGGTGATAGTGGTCCCTCTAGGCATGTAATGCTCCAAAATGATGCGTTTTTCGTCCCAAAAGAGAGTCAGCATAACCTTCCCTGTTGATGGTTCTGTTCGAAACTTCTCTGGTTTTGGTGATGAGGAATGGCGCCATTCCTTGCTCGCTCTCTTCTTTCCAGTTGGTGGACGTGAACCCAGGTTTCGTCCCCAGTAACGATTCTTTCAAGGAAGCCATTACCTTCTCGTTCAAAGCGCCGAAGAAGTTCTTCACAAGCATCAACACGTCGTTCTCTCATTTCAGGAGTCAGCTGCCGTGGCACCCATCTTTCAGACACTTTGTGAAACTGGAGCACATCATACACAATGTGGTGTGCTGACCCATGGCTAATCTGTAAACATGTTGCAACGGCATTCGGTGTCACTCGGCGGTTTTCCCTCACTACGGTTTCAACTGCTGCAATGTTCTGCAGAGTCACAGCTCGTTGTGCCTGACCTGGACGAGGAGCATCTTCCACTGAAGTCACACCATTTGCTAACTTCTTACTCCATTCGTAGACCTGCTGCTGTGAGAAACATGCATCACCGTACTGAACCTTTATTCGTTGGTGAATTTCAGTAGGTTTCACATCTTCACTACGCAAAAACCGAATAACCGAACGTTGTTCATCCATGGCGCAAGTCACATGTGGGGCGGCTATCTTTATGCTGATACTGCGACGGTATGTGCGCATCTGCACTATGCTGCCACTTACAGGCCATTCTGTACGCTGTTTGTAGCACGCTTACCAACTTACAGGACAGCGGTGCGAAAATTCGATTTGTTATTACAAATTTAAGATTTTCATTTGACTCACCCTCGTGTAAGGAAAGATCACCCTCATCACTTTGTATTTAAACGTATCTTCATATCAGAAAGGAGTGAGTGATGCTAATACAAAAGTACTAGTTGACTAACCGAATGCTGTTAGATGGCGAAACTAAATTAAAAAGATAGATAAAAATATTTCTTGTAGCGACTTTCTCCTATTCCATAGCAGACATTTATTTGAAAACTTACTTGGCACAGGAGTATTTCATACTTACTGCAATCACACTGTTTTTTTGTTTGTTATGTGAATTCATGGTCAGCATTAAGTCACAATTAAATGCAAATTAAAATGTTGCATTTAGACTGACTGGCTGCATATCACTAGGATACATAGGGCAAGTTACCTCGGAAAAAGTAAATAATTAACTAATTTTGGTAAAAAGTTAGTTAGGATGAGTAAAAATATAGAGCTGTGGTAGATAGTGTCAGAGGAAAATTATTATTCAAGATAGAAATACTCATAGTGCAATACAATAGCACCGTATAAGAAGGATTATCATAGTTTGACATCCTATCGACTTTGGGGACATTAACATCGGAGTATTAACTCAGAACGAACAAGAGTTATAGAAGAAATTCACCCACGGCCTTTAAAAAATGGAGCACCTTGTAAATTTGCAATATGACTTAAAATAAAGGAAAATCAAAATTTGTTGCGGCAGAAATGGAACTCGCTTCGAGTTCAGCGAGAGGTCAGTGACATTGAAACATTAAGCCCCACTAAAGAACCGCAAAGTGATAAGCAAATAACGTTTTGTTGTGACACACTACTGTAGCTTTACAAGAAATTACAAGGAACAGGTACGGAAATGGCGTTGAGAAATAGCGACAGACTTCAAGTAGAATACTCGACGAGGACAGCGTTTCGTCCTTTTGTTTGTCATGTGTTTTTCGCTCACTAATCTGCATAATCTTAAATAGATGAGAGAGCAAAGAACAGCAGTTAGTGACCTATGAAACTTACATGAGGAAAACCTCAATTATCCGTTTAATGCGGAGTGAAAGAATTGCGTCGATCAAAGCTGTTAAGCAACTTGCGGAATAAACTTAATCACAGAAAGCGCCGCAGTGAGCAACAGAAAACTGCTTGTGCTGCCACAAGATCACTGGCGGGTAGACAGTTTATCTGCTGATGCTTTGGCAGAACTGTCCTGTCTTATGTGTCTGAGCGCATCAGTTAATGGGGCACATTACAGACTGATGTACCACATCAATTGGAAAAAGCAATCAGTTTCCCCATAAAAGCGGTGGAAGACAAATCACACATACGTCAAAGCAGTAAACCATAGAACACCCGTGTACTGCACCATTTTCTCTCTCTCTCTCTCTCTCTCTCTCTCTCTCTCTCTCTCTCTCTTTCTCTCTGTGTGTGTGTGTGTGTGTCTCTCTCTCTCTCTCTCTCTCTCTCTCTCTCTCTCTCTCTCTCTCTCTCACTCACTCTGTGTGTGAGTTTGGGTGTGCGTGTGTTGTGTTCCATTGCGGCCGTACGAGAAATAGCTGATAGGTTTAATTACTAGTTTCTTCCGCCAAGCCATCAGTGACATTGACACATCTTCCCTCTCCCTGCCTTATCTTCTCCCCCCCTCCCCCCCACTCCCATCCTACTCCTCTCCACGATTTTCCTACGCACAATAGAGCACATGATCTATTACGAACGTTATTCTCAAGGCATCTGCTGCTTCTTCGCCGTACATTACAACGGCTGCAGTGCTCGTTAAACTGGTAATATATCTAGCCAAGAAAGCGACATCCGTTGATTCTAATGGCAGCATAACAATTGTCATTTTTAGAGTAAAGAGTAATGTGTTTGGGATGAAAAGAGCTTCGCAGTTTTGGTGCACGGTAGTACGGCCAATTCTTAACATGCTGTTGCGCAGAGTAGTCGGAAGGATTCATTTCGACAGGGAAACTGCCAATGGATTTTCCAAGGTAGGCAAACATCCATAGAATATACGAGCTCTGAACTGATTCATATCAACTTGCAGCATACATAAAAATACTTTAAAAATTACTGGCTGAGATGTTCAAATAACATGTTCAGTACTACGGTAATTATTACTGCAGCTGAAATATAAATTTCTATAGCTTACGTAGTTACACAGCCAGTATTCTAAAGAGTGATCTCTATGAGGAGTAGGTAAGTGTGTTTACTAGATTACCGGTTAGTGCGTGATTTTTTTCTATTGTACTGGAAGTCTATCGTTAATAGACAAGTAGACCGAGCGTGAGTGACATAGATGATTAGGAAAATAATAAATGGAGGTCGCGATATTAAAAATGCTAGAATGCTAACGGCTGACAGCGACATAACTCTTTATGCAATTCCTAGCAACAGACTCAAAATATAAGTAAATTTAACGTTATACTATTTATTTGGCAAGAAGTCCGAATATTGTTTGAATACGCCATCTTCGAGCAACCTCTGCGCATACGCACAATAATAAAATATTTGTGACGATCCAAGGGATACGATACATGGATGGAACTGATACGTAAACTTAATAACGGGGATGGCAAGTGCCAAACTGAGACTCACTGGAAAAATAGCAATGAAGTGTAATTCATTCATCAAGCGATCTTTTGTAATACCCAAGCCCCACCCATTTTTAATCACTTTAGTCAGTCTAAGACTGTCAGCAGACTTAATTCAAGGAATAGAAAGAGAATATAAAAAGAAGAACGGCACGATTCGTTATATGTTCATCTCTTCCATGCGATACCGTTAGGGAATCACGCAACTTCCTTTAATGCATCGGGTGCTACAAAAAATACGCCTCATCTCACCGAAAGGCGCACGAGTGAAATTTTGTGAACTCATGTTCTATGATCGTTCTCTATAGACGTTTTATTTCATAATAATGATATCTTAATTTAAGTGAAGGACTTCAACTACACGAACCGCAACGGCAATCGTTGCAGCCGCTCTTCATCCACTGATGGAACAGAAAAGATTAACCAATTCCGGGGCACTTCACAGAGAACGTTTCAGGTGGAAACATATGTAAGAAGAAACTGTATGTAGCTATCTGAAAGGAAACACACATGGGAGGAGAAAAGTACAGTAACTATTTAAAACTATAAGGTTTATCGTCGTCAAACAGTTATCGTAGTATGAGATATCAACAACAGCTAATTTTATTTTCTCAGTTAGTTAGGAACATCATCTAAAATGAATTGCGACATCTGCAGAAAATATTACCTGACTTTTCGACAATGTTCCTTTGGTAAGTTCAAGAGCATAAAGGTACTAGAACGTAGACATTTCACCAAAAGCGTGTAGAAACAGCTATCCTTAGCATTGCCACGGTTGCTGAAACCCACATTAAATATCCACTCTCTACCGAACCATTTACAAGATGAACATCTGAAACAGTAAAAACAGGATAATGGAATGCCGTCGAATCAAATCAGATGATACTGAAGGTAATAGGTTAGGAAATGAGACGCTAAAAATAGCAGATAAGTTTTGCTGTATGGTAGCAAAATAACTAAGCATTGCAAAAATGGGAAGGATAGGAAACGACGCTGGTAATAGATAAGAAACAAATGTTTTTCTTTTTTACAAAACGAGAAAACTATTAACATCGAATATAAATGCTAGTATTAGGAAGTCCTTTCTGAAAGAGTTTGTCTGGAATGTGGCCTTCTATAGAAGGGAAACGGGGACGATAAAAAGTTCCGACAAAAAGAGAATACAAGCTATTGACGAGCAATGCTTTAAGGACGAAAATTGGATGAGTAGATCGAATATCTCATAAAGGATCGGTTGACAATATATGTACCGATAAAAATCAAGAAATCGTGACGGAAATTAGTGTACAAAAGTTGGAGAGGAAGACAAAAACTTGAGTTCAGTAAGCAGCTTCAAATCGATGTGGGTTGCAGCAGTTTTGGAGGCATAAAAAGACTCGCATAGGACGGATTTTCGTTGAGAGCTGCATCAAACCAGTCTTTGGACTGAAGTTCACAACAACATCTCTACTAGATTATTATTTGTGGGTGTAGATGCTGAGTTACTGCCATAACTCAAAAATAAGTTTGTTTAGGAAAGGCATTTGAAGTTGCAAATGTAAGTAAAATATCTTACAGTGTAGAGGATTGCAAGACTCTCATCACATTTTCACACTATTTGTAATACACTGTTTATTCTTGTTGTACGAGTCATCAATGATCTGTCTGGTCTTATGCTGACCACCACGTCTCTCTCTTATGTGGCAAAATCTTTGTCTAACAGCATCGCAACGTCGCCAAGTATTTGTCTCCGTCCAGTGTCATTCACCTCTGCGGTTCCCTCTAGAACCATGGCAATTATTTTCTAATGCCTCAACATACTGCTATGATCCGAGTTTTCTGCACTTTCCTTACCCCAACGATTCCGAGAAGGACCTCTTGTCTGTCAGTGCACTTAATTGGGGCTTTGAATATTCTAATTTCTGGTATTCTCACTGCCTACGATCTACTTCCACACAGTTATGTGATCAGACAAGCATTCTCAGATATTTTTCTCAACTTGAGATTTACATTTTATATAGAAGTTTGGTGACGAAATTAAGAGTGTATGGAGCATCGAACAAAATTTGAGACTGGGTTGAGGATTTATTAGTAGAGAAGACGCAACAAGACGGCTTGGATATGCAGTTATCAACAGCATTATCTTTAGGTGTGACCCAAGGAGGCGTATTGGCACCCTTGTGTTTCATACTGTCTATTAATGACCTGGTAGACCAGGGGCACCCATGCCTAGCAGTAGCGTCTTTGATTACTAACCAAAAGTCCTGTTTCGCAGGTTTGAAACTCGTCACTGAAAAAAATTTTCAGCAAAGACGACCTTAGTCTTCCGACATAAGAAGTCACACTCATTCGGCCAACGGCCTTGTCAAAGGGGCCAAAGGAGTGAATAGAGGTCAAAGCAACTCCCCTGCCCCTGGGGGTAGGAAACTGTCCCAAAACGGCGGATGAATCATCAATGATCAACGAAATGAGGATGCAGAAGGCAACGGAAACAACTGCATTAAAGACACATAATGTATATCCGCAGGATATGTGGCCTGTAATTGTAATACTGTCACGGTGATCTCTCCATTCGCTAAAGATTTCTAGCTGGTCCCACTTTCTGATCTCTAAGAGGAGACTGCCAAGGACGAGATGATCATGAGAAAAAGACTGAATAACCAACGAATAACGTTCTGACAGTCGGCGTGTGAAATGACAGAATTTTGAAAGTGGTAGGGAAGCTAGAAAATCTGAAAAGGAAAATGCAAAGGCTCAGTCTTTATATAGTGTCTGTCAGTGAAGTCAAACAAAAAGAAACCAAGAATTATTTCTGGGGAGACGAGTGTAGGGTAATAGCAACAGCAGCACAAATTGTTATAACAGGAGTAGTATTAGTTATGAGTAGCAAGGTAGGGCTGAAAGTGAGCTACTATGTAGAGTTCAATGAAAGAGCTGTTAACATCAGAATCGACAGAAAACCAACACCAACAACTGCACAGATGTACATGCTGATGTTTCAGGCAAAAGATGAAGACATAGAGATAGTATATGAGAATACTGAACGAGTAATTTAGTAAGTAAAAGGTGATGAAAATCTAATAGACGTGGCAGATTGGAAGGCAGTGATAGGCGTAGAGTAGAAGAAAAAGTTACAAGAGAATATGGGCTTGGGACAAGGAATGAGAGACGAGAAGGACCATTTGCTAATGACAGTGAATACCCTGTTGAAGAATGACAAGAGGAGGAGGTGTACTTGGAAAAGGCCAAAAGATACGGGAATATTCTGCTTACATTCAATCGTGTAGTCAGACAGAGATTCCGAAATCAGCTACTGGATTTAAGTAGTACCCAGCAGTAGATATAAACTCAAAACACAATTTAGAAATTATGAAGAGTAGGTTGAAGTTACAGAGACGACAGAGAGGCTCATTGTGCAAGGAAGTCGGATACATGAGTACAAAGGAATAAAGAAATGCGCTTGAGGTTTTCTAAGGCGATTACTGCAGTAATGGATAGCTCAGTAGGCAGTCCAGTTGAAGAGGAATCGATGTTTCTTAAAAGGGCAGTCACAGATATTGGACAGAAAATCGTACGTACCAGGAAGGTAATTGCGAAGAAACCGAAGGTTACAGGAGAAACATTTCATTTGATCGACTAAGGAAGGAAGTAAAAATGTCCAGGGAAATTCAGGTATATAGAAATACAAGTCACTTAGAAGTTTAATAAACACAAAGCGCAGAGAATCTGAAGTAAAATGGCTGCATGAAAAATGTAAGGAAATCGAAAAATAAATGTTTGCAGGAAGGGCTGATTGAGTGCACAGAAAAATTAAAGCAGCATTTTGTGAATTTAAAACCAAGAATGCTACAATTAAGAGTGCAGTTTAAAAGAACGTGGACAAATAAGGCAGAAGAGATAGATAATTTCTAAAATAATTTCTCTAAGTTGTAACAAAATGACTATTCACGTTGGCGTGTAAAATGTTTGCACTGGCAATATACCATCAAAAATAAGGAAAAACATAATCCATACATTTCGGAAGATAGCAAGAGCTGACAAGTGCGAGAATTATCGCACAGAGAGCTTAGCAACTCATGTATCCAAGTTACTGACAACAATAATATACAAAAGAATGTAAAAGAAAATTGAGGAACTGTTAAATGGCAATCAATTCCGCTTTATGAAAGGTAAAGGTACCAGAGAGGCAGTTCTGATGTAGCCACGGATAATGGAACCAAGACTGAAGAAAAATCAAGACACTTTCATAGCAGAAAAAAATGTTCGACAGTTTAAGATGGTGCAAGATGTGAGAAATTAGGAAAAAATAGGGGTGATCAACTGGGAAAGACGTGTAACACACTATATGTACAAGAACCTAGAGGGAAGGATACGACTGGAAGACCACGAACGAATTGTAAGACAGGGACGTAGTCTTTCGCCCCTACTCTTCAATCTAAATGGCTCTAATCACAATGGGACTTCACACCTGAGGTCATCAGCCCCTACACTTATAACTACTTAAAGCTAACTAACCTAAGGACATCATACACGTCCATGCGCGGTTGCAGACTGAAGCGCCCAGAACCGCTCAGCCACAACGGCCGGCACTGTTCAGCCTATAGTCAGTAATCGTAATGATGCCAATGAAATAAAGGTTCAAGAATGGGATTAAAATTCTAGGTAAAAGGATATAAATGATAATATTCACTGATGACATTGCTATCCTCAGTGAAAGCGAAGAAGAATTACAGAATCTGTAGAAAGGAAAAACAATCTAATGAGTGCAGAATATGGACAGGGTGTAAAGCGAAGAAAGATAAAAGTAATGAGTAGTAGCAGAAATGGGAACAGCGAAAAACTTAACAGCACGATTGATGATCACGAAATAGATGAAGTTGAGGAGCCCTGCTACGTAGACAGCAAAATAACCCATTACAGACGGATCAAGTAGGACAAAAGAAGGAAACTAGCACTGACAATGAGGGCGTTCATGACCAAGAGAAGTCTTCTGGTATCAGACATGGGACTTAATTTGAGGAAGAAATTTCTTATAATGTACGTTTATTGCAGAGCGTTCAACAGCAGAGAAACGTGGGCTTTTGGGAAATCGAAGAGAATCGAAGCATTTGAGGTATGTTGATACAGTAGAATGTTTAAAATCAGGTGGACTGTACTGGTAAGGTAAAGAAGGAGAAGGTTCCTCGCAGAAAGGACAGGAAAGAAATATATGGAATACTCCGACTAGGAAAAGGAAGGGATGATACAGAATATGTTGAGACATCAGCGAATAACTTCCATGATACAGAGGTAGCTGTAGTTGGTAAAAGCTATAGAAGAAGAAAGATAGTGGTATACATCCATAAAATAATTGAGGACGTAGGTGGCAACTGCTACTCTTACATGTAACGGTTGGCACAAGAGAGAAATTTGGAAAAGAAAGGAAAGGAAGGGCGAAAGAAGAAGAAGAAGAGGAAAATTTGATTAAGCTCATGATTTTTCTAGATGATGCAGTTATATACAATGAAGTACCCTTTAAAAATTGTCAGCATCTCGTGGTCGCGCGGTAGCGTTCTCCCTTCCCGCGCCCGGGTTCCCGGGTTCAATTCCCTGAGGGGGCCGGGATTTTCTCTGCTCGTGATGGCTGGTTGTTGTGTGTTCTCCTTACGTTAGTTAGGTTTAAGTAGTTCTATGTTCTAGGGGACTGATGACAATAGATGTTAAGTCCGATATTGCTCAGAGCCATATGAACCATTTTTTTCTTTAAAAATTGCTGCAGAGATATTGAGACAGGTCTTGATAACTTTTTTAAGTGGTGCAACAATTGGAAACTTCCCTTCAATTCATATAAATGTAGAATGATGCATTACATAAAATGAAACAAAAGCGTTGTATCTTATGAGAAAAATGTTCATAATGTGCGATTAGATTCAGTCACTTTATATGAATGCTTTGTTATTCCAGTCTCTGATCACAAATGAATTCTTTAGACGATGACCGGTTTCAGTCTGTAATGACCATCTTCAGATCTAAAATATATAAATATATAGATCTAGTGAGCAGTGTGTCTTTTAACATAAAACAGCAATATGTATGACAATTTACTGTCATACACCAGGGAAATGTACAGATAAAATATGGTATAACGTACCTTTTTTACACCATGTCCTAAAGTGGTACGGCCATAATGGCATCGTCAAAACATATAGATATAATCAACATAGCATCGTCACATAGATTTAAAATATGGTGCAGAATAGGCCACATCGTCCGCATAGTGATTATTGCCAACTAGCTACTGAGGTACAGTAGCATCCAGGAATCTGTTTGCCTACACCCTCACTAGATGTCGCTACTGTGGGCTTGTTTATATGTAGTCATCATTTATTCAAAAACATAATCTGATAAAATCACATTAGATAAAATGCATGTAGCAAACTTATTAAAATTGATGACTATTATAGAAACCAATTACGATACATTAAAATATGAATGCAGTTACCCATGTAAAATTATTAAAAGAAAATATACTCTTCATATATTTTATTTCTTTCGATCCCCGCCACTGATTATATTTTGATAAATAATCAGCATTGGCGGCCGAAGACTTTCGGCATAAGAAGTCAGCCTCATTCTGCCAACGGCCTTGTCAAAGAGGGCGAAGGAGCGGATAGACGTTCAAGGAACTCTCTTGTCCTAGGGGTGGGAAATTGCCCCTAAAGGCGGAAGAATCAGCTATGATCAACCATATGAGGATGCAGAAGGCAATGGAAACCACTGCATTAAAGACAAGTAACGTGTATCCACAAGACATGTGGCCTGTACTTGAAGAAGTGTCTTGATGATCTCTCCATTGGCAAAAGATTCCGGAATAGTCCCCCATTCGGATCTCCGGGAGGGGACTGCCAAGGGGGAGGTTACCATGAGAAAAAGATTGAATAATCAACGAAAGGATAATCTTTTACGAGTCCGGGCGTGGAATGTCAGAAGCTTGAACGTGGTAGGGAAACTAGAAAATCTGAAAAGGGAACTGCAAAGGCTCTACCTAGATATAGTAGGGGTCAGTGAAGTGAAGTGGAAGAAAGACAAGGATTTCTGGTCAGATGAGTATCGGGTAATATCAACAGCAGCAGAAAATTGTATAACAGGTGTAGGATTCGTTATGAATAGGAAGGTAGGGCAGAGGTGTGTTACTGTGAACAGTTCAGTGACCGGGTTGTTCTAATTAGAATCAACAACACACCAACACCGACAACGATAGTTCAGGTATACATGCCGACGTCGCAAGCTGAAGATGAACAGATAGAGAAAGTGTATGATGATATTGAAAGGGTAATGCAGTATGTAAAGGGGGACGAAAATCTAATAGTCATGGGCGACTGTAATGCAGTTGTAGGGGAAGGAGTAGAAGGAAAGGTTACAGGAGAATATGGCCTTGGGACAAGGAATTAAAGAGGAGAAAGACTAATTGAGTTCTGTAACAAGTTTCAGCTAGTAATAGCGAATACCCTGTTCAAGAATCACAAGAGGAGGAGGTATACTTGGAAAAGACCGGGAGGTAAGGGAAGATTTCAATTAGATTACATCATGGTCAGACAGAGATTCCGAGATCAGATACTGGATTGTAAGGCGTACCCAGGAGCAGATATAGACTCAGATCACAATATAGTAGTGATGAAGAGTAGGCTGAAGTTCAAGACATTAGTCAGGAAGAATCAATACGGTAAGAAGTGGGATGCGGAAGTTCTAAGGTTCAAAAATGGCTCTGAGCACTATGGGACTTAACATCTATGGTCATCAGTCCTCTAGAACTTAGAACTACTTAAACCTAACTAACCTAAGGACATCACACAACACCCAGCCATCACGAGGCAGAGAAAATCCCTGACCCCGGCGGGAATCGAACCCGTGAACCCGGGCGTGGGAAGCGAGAACGCTGCCGCACGACCACGAGATGCGGGCAGTTCTAAGGAATGACGAGATACGTTTGAAGTTCTCTAACGCTATAGATACAGCAATAAGGAATAGCGCAGCAGGCAACACAGCTGAAGAAGATTGGACGTCTGTAAAAAGAGCCATCACAGAAGTTGGGAATGAAAACATATGTACAAAGAAGGTATCTGCGAAGATACCGTGGGTAACAGAAGAAATACTTCAGTTGATTGATGAAAGGAAGAAGTACAAACAAATCCCGGGAAAATCAGGAATACAGAAATACAAGTCGCTGAGGGATGAAATAAATAGGAAGTGCAGGGAAGCTAAGACGAAATGGCTGCAGGAAAAATGTGAAGACATCGAAAAACATATGATTGTCGGAAGGACATACTCAGCATACAGGAAAGTCAAAACAACCTTTGGTGACATTAAAAGCAACGGTACTAACATTAAGAGTGCAACGGGAATTCCACTGTTAAATGCAGAGGAGAGAGCAGATAGGTGGAAAGAATACATTGAAAGCCTCTATGAGGGTGAAGCTTTGTCTGATGTGATAGAAGAAGAAACAGAAGTCGATTTAGAAGAGATAGGGGATCCAGTATTGGAATCGGAATTTAAAAGAGCTTTGGAGGACTTACGGTCAAATGAGGCAGAAGGGATAGATAACATTCCATCAGAATTTTTAAAATCATTAGGGGAAGTGGCAACAAAACGACTATTCAAATTGGTGTGTAGAATATATGAGTCCGGCGACATACCATCTGACTTTCGGAAAAGCATCATCCACACAATTCCGAAGACGGCAAGAGCTGACAAGTGCGAGAATTATCGCACAATCAGCTTAACAGCTCATCCATCGAAGCTGCTTACAAGAATAATATACAGAAGAATGGAAAAGAAAATTGAGAATGCGCTAGGTGACGATCAGTTTGGCTTCAGGAAAAGTAAAGGCACGAGAGAGGCAATACTGACGTTGCGGCTGATAATGGAAGCAAGTCTAAAGAAAAATCTAGACACGTTCATAGGATTTGTCGACCTGGAAAAAAGCGTTCAACAATATAAAATGGTGCAAGCTGTTCAAGATTCTGAAAAAAGTAGGGGTAAGCTATAGGGAGAGACGGGTCATATAAAATATGTACAACAACCAAGAGGGAATAATCAGAGTGGACGATCAAGAACGAAGTGCTCGTATTAAGAAGGGTGTAAGACAAGGCTGCAGCCTTTCGCCCCTACTTTTCAATCTGTCCATCGAGGAAGAAATGATGGAAATAAAAGAAAGGTTCATGAGTGGAATTAAAATACAAGGTTAAAGGATATCAATGATACGATTCGCTGATGACATTGCTATCCTGAGTGAAAGTGAAGAAGAATTAAATGATCTGCTGAACGGAATTAACAGTCTAATGATTACACATTATGGTTTGAGAGTAAATCGGAGGAAGACGAAGGTAATGAGAAGTAGTAGAAATGAGAACAGCGAGAAACTTAACATCAGGATTGATGGTCACGAAGTCAATGAAGTTAAGGAATTCTGCTACCTGGGCAGTAAAATAACCAATGACGGACGGAGCAAGGAGGACATCAAAAGCAGACTCGCTATGGCAAAAAAGGCATTTCTGGCCAAGAGAAGTCTACTAATATCAAATACCGGCCTTAATTTGAGGAAGAAATTTCTGAGGATGTACGTCTGGAGTACAGCATTGTATGGTAGTGAAACATGGACTGTGGGAAAACCGGAACAGAAGAGAATCGAAGCATTTGAGATGTGGTGCTGTAGACGAATGTTGAAAATTAGGTGGACTGATAAGGTAAGGAATGAGGAGGTTCTACACAGAATCGGAGAGGAAAGGAATATGTGAAAAACACTGATAAGGAGAAGGGACAGGATGATAGGACATCTGCTAAGACATGAGGGAATGACTTCCATGGTACTAGAGGGAGCTGTAGTGGGCAAAAACTGTAGAGGAAGACAGAGATTGGAATACGTATACAGAGATTGGAATATGTCAAGCAAATAATTGAGGGCATAGGTTGCAAGTGCTACTCTGAGATGAAGAGGTTAGCACAGGAAAGGAATTAGTGGCGGGCCGCATCAAACCAGTCAGTAGACTGATGACAAAAAAAAAATGGTGTGGGGTTTATGCAGTTGGAGTTTGGAGTGATACCGAACCATTGACTCGGCTAGATACGACTCTGTCAGGTGACACGTACGTAAGCATCCTGTCTGATCGCCGGCATCCACTCATGTCCATTGTGCATTCCGATGAACTTGGACAACTCCAGCAGAACAATGCGACACACCACTCGTCCATAATTGCTACAGAGTGCCTCCCGAAACATAATTCTGAGTCTAAATGTTTCCGATGGCCACCAAACTCCGCAAACATGAACATTATTGAGTATATCTGGGATGCCTTCAAAGTACTGTTCGGAAGAGATCTCCAGCCCTTCGTACTCTTACGGTTATGGAAAGCCCTACAGGATCCATGGTATCAACTCCCTCCAGCACCATTACATATACACTCCTGGAAATTGAAATAAGAACACCGTGAATTCATTGTCCCAGGAAGGGGAAACTTTATTGACACATTCCTGGGGTCAGATACATCACATGATCACACTGACAGAACCACAGGCACATAGACACAGGCAACAGAGCATGCACAATGTCGGCACTAGTACAGTGTATATCCACCTTTCGCAGCAATGCAGGCTGCTATTTTCCCATGGAGACGATCGTAGAGATGCTGGATGTAGTCCTGTGGAACGGCTTGCCATGCCATTTCCACCTGGCGCCTCAGTTGGACCAGCGTTCGTGCTGGACGTGCAGACCGCGTGAGACGACGCTTCATCCAGTCCCAAACATGCTCAATGGGGGACAGATCCGGAGATCTTGCTGGCCAGGGTAGTTGACTTACACCTTCTAGAGCACGTTGGGTGGCACGGGATACATGCGGACGTGCATTGTCCTGTTGGAACAGCAAGTTCCCTTGCCGGTCTAGGAATGGTAGAACGATGGGTTCGATGACGGTTTGGATGTACCGAGCACTATTCCCCCATGATGCCGGGTGTTGGCCCTGTGTGCCTCGGTCGTATGCAGTCCTGATTGTGGCGCTCACCTGCACGGCGCCAAACACGCATACGACCATCAGTGGCACCAAGGCAGAAGCGACTCTCATCGCTGAAGACGACACGTCCCCATTCGTCCCTCCATTCACGCCTGTCGCGACACCACTGGAGGCGGGCTGCACGATGTTGAGGTGTGAGCGGAAGACGGCCTAACGGTGTGCGGGACCGTAGCCCAGCTTGATGGAGACGGTTGGGAATGGTCCTCGCCGATACCCCAGGAGCAACAGTGTCCCTAATTTGCTGGGAAGTGGCGGTGGGGTCCCCTACGGCACTGCGTAGGATCTTGGCATGCATCCGTGCGTCGCTGCGATTCGGTCCCAGGTCGACGGGCACGTGCACCTTCCGCCGACCACTGGCGACAACATCGATGTACTGTGGAGACCTCACGCCCCACGTGTTGAGCAATTCGGCGGTACGTCCACCCGGCCTCCCGCATGCCCACTATACGGCCTCGCTCAAAGTCCGTCAACTGCACATACGGTTCACGTCCACGCTGTCGCGGCATGCTACCAGTGTTAAAGACTGCGATGGAGCTCCGTATGCCACGGCAAACTGGCTGACACTGACGGCGGCGGTGCACAAATGCTGCGCAGCTAGCGCCATTCGGCGGCCAACACCGCGGTTCCTGGTGTGTCCGCTGTGCCGTGCGTGTGACCATTGCTTGTACAGCCCTCTCGCAGTGTCCGGAGCAAGTATGGTGGGTCTGACACACCGGTGTCAATGTGTTCTTTTTACCATTTCCAGGAGTGTATTAGTCGAGTCCAAGCCGCGTCGTGTTGCGGCATTTCTGAGCGCTCGCGGGGCCCCTACACCATATTAGGCACGTGTACCTATTTCTTTGTCTCTTCAGTGTAGAAGAAGCAACAGGTCTACTGAAGAGACTGCCCACTCGAAGCCTGTCTACGCTGCGTTAAAACATTTCTGTCTGGTATAGGATTCTTACTAGATAAAGTTGATGAAGAATATCGTAAAAGTCGGGCAGCTCGTTTTGTACTATCGCGAAATAAATGACAGACTCCCTTGGACATTTTTAGCGAGTCGTGAGACCCTTTCACTAAATTTCATTCACGGTATTTCTTCTCTGAATGCGAAAATATTTCATTAACGCCAGTCTACATAGGAATAAATAATCACCATAATAAAATGAGAGAAATCAGATCCCTCACGGAGAGATTTACGTGTTAGTTTCTCAAAAGCGCCTTTCGAGATTGGAACACCAGAAAAATAGTCTACAGGTGGTTTCATGAACTCCCTGCCAAACACTTGTGCATTGCAGAGTAGTCATGTAGATGTAGACGTAGATGTGAATGTGGATGTTAACAATCATTTGCTGAACATTGGTAAAATACAGAGGATGGAGGCACGAATCGTAACCGGCTGCTTTCACACACTAAAGAGCATCACGTAAATAATAACGAACTTAAATTAATAAACTCTTGAAGATAGACTCCAATAATACCGGAAATTCTACTTTCAGTACTTCAATGGTCAGAGTTAAACAAAGAATCTGGAATATTTTTCGCCTCCTACGTATTATTACCGCAGGAGTCTTGAAGGCTATATTAGACTGATTACAGTACGCATTTAGCCGGCTATTCACATAACCCTTAATACGGGATTCTTCCGGTAACATGCTAATATCGTCAGTCATGCACTTCACTATGGCTTGGAGAGCAGATATGTAGATACTAGACGACTTCTATTACTAAAGTTAAGGCGCTCAGTCCGGAACCGCGCGACTGCTACGGTCGCAGGTTCGAATCCTGCCTCGGGCATGGATGTGTGTGATGTCCTTAGGTTAGTTAGGTTTAAGTAGTTCTAAGTTCTAGGGGACTAATGACCACAGCAGTTGAGTCCCATAGTGCTCAGAGCCATTTGAACCATATTACTAAAGAATGCCCTCCTATGTCTATAGTAGACTGTTTACCAACCTTTCTTCGTCCATCATGCTTTACTTTGCTTCCAAGGTATTCTAGGTAAGCAGTACTTTCACACGGGTACAATACGCAACGTCTTTATTTCCAACATTTTTTTGTAGGTCACTTTATCTCAGTGTATATTGCAGTAGCTTTGCGTGGTGCAAGACACACAGCATTTCTCTATTTTGCGTGTGCTTGAGGTGCCTCGGGAAGTCAGCAGATGGCCAGCTTCTACCCTCCACTGACTTGTCCAAACTGTATCCTGCTATGAGGCGCGCATGCGTGTAAGAGTTTGTAATGTCATCCCAGGCAGTCGGTACGTCGCTCCTCTTCCCCTTCCCTATTCGACTATTCCCGGACTATGTAACAAGAACAGATTAATACACACACAAAAAAAAGTTTTGCATTACCTCGGTTCCGGTTGGAATAGATATCAACATAAAGGTCATTTCCGCCCTTTTTATTGCTAATGAAAACGAAACATTGCATGTTGTACCACCATACAGAGAGACTTTAAGAGGTGGTGGTCCAGAATGCTGTACTCACCGGTACCTATAATACCTAGTAGAACGTCCTGTTCCATTAATTCATCCCTGTATTCGTCGTGGCATACTCTTCACAAGTTCATCAAGGCACTGTTGGTCCAGATTGTCTCACTCCTCATTCCACGACGCGGCGTAGATCCCTCAGAGTGGTCGGTGCGTCACGTCAACAAACCCTTCTTTTCAATGTTTTCCAGGCATGTTCGATGGGGTTGATGTCTGGAGAACAAGCTGGGCACTCTAGTCGAGCTATGCTGTTATCCTGAAGGAAGCTATTCACAAGATGAGCACCATGGGGGCCCTAATTGTAGTCCATGAGGACGAATGCCTCGTCAATATGCTGCCGATATGGTTCCACTATCGATCGGAGGATGGCATTCGCGTACCAGCCGTTACGGCGCCTTGTATGACCACCAGTGGCGTATGTCGACCCCACACAATGCCACTCCAAAACAGCAGGGAACCTCCATCTTTCTGCACTCCCTGGACAGTGTGTCTAATGCTTTCAGTCTGACCGGGTTGCCTCCAAACACGTCTCCGACGATTGGCTGATTGAAGGCATATTCGACACTCATAGGTGAAGAGAACGTGATGACAATTCTGAGCGGTCCATTGGGCATGTTGTTGGACCCATCTGTACCGCACTGCATGCTGTCGTGACTACAAAGATCGACCTTGCATTGGACGACGGGAGTGAAGCTGTGCATCTTGCACCCTATTGCGCACAGTTTGAGTCGTAGCACGACGTCCTGTGGCTGCACGAAAAGCATTGTTCAACATGGTGGCGTTGCTGTCAGGGTTCTTCCGAGCCATAATCCGTAGGCAGCGCTCATCCACTGCAATAGTAGCCCTTGGGCGGCAAGAGCGAGGCATGTCATCGACAGTTCCTGTCTCTGTGTATCTCTTCCATGTCTTAACAACATCTCTTTGGCTCACTTCTAGACGCCTGGACACTTCCCTTGTTGAGAGCCCTTCCTGGCACAAAGTAACAATGCGGACGCAGTCGAACCGTGATATTGACCGTCTAGGCATGGTGGAACTACAGACAATACGAGCTGTGCTCATCTTTCCTGGTGGAATTACTGGACTGATCGGCTGTCAGACCCCCTCCGACTAATAGGCGCTGCTTATGCATGCTTGTTTACATCTTTGGGAGGGTTTAGTGACATGTATGAACAGTCTAAGGGACTGTGTCTGTGATACAATGTCCACAGTCAACGTCTATCTTCAGAAGTTCTTGGAACTGGGGTGACTCAAAACTTTTTTTTTATGTTTGTAGTTTCGCTTGATAATTCTACGAGTAACATTCCGAGTAAAGGGCTATGAGAAATAAACCATAGTAATTAAATATGTAACATAAGTGCCCTTCAGTCCAAACTGTTTGACTTTTTAGACTTCACGTACTTAAGGTCTCTCTTGCGTCACTCTAATTACGAAGTGCAAAGCTAGTTGTTTCCAAATTTTACACCATAAAAGATGACGTAAATCTGGAAAAGCTGCTTCGACTTCTTCCAGCGAAGCTCAGTGAACTCACTGTATGTAATGCATTTGATAATTCATTGAGAAGATCTTTCAACAGCCACTTTTCAAAGTTTCATTACCTGTTGAAACTTGTATCACCAATCCAACGAACTACAAGTACTGTAGAAAGGGTATTTTTCACCTTGAAAACGTCTATCCGAAGCGAAGAACATATTTCAGATTTGGCACTTCTGTCTACAATAATATCAGATATTTACGTGCACAGTATCTTAACGTTCTCATGCGATATCGTCACGAAATTCACTCAGATTCCGCCAATTAATCTAGGTCTTCCCCCTGACTTACGTATGAAGAGCCTATGATATCATTATTTTTCATACATCAATAAATTGTTACATCTAAGTGTGTATATAAGGTGACTAATTCTTACTGTCAATCATGGATATTGCACGATGATGACGATATTACATCGAGGTATCATCGACTGCATCTCTGCAACTGTGAACTCTGTACGTGATATTATGCCCTACATTACGTCTTAATTTTGACACTTAGTTGCCTCCAACAGATCTATGTTCTTTTCTGGCTCTCCTTTCCCGAAAATTCCCCCCCCCCCCCCCCTCAATATGTATTTAAGTACTTCCTACGTCTAAATTAATTATCGGCAAGGTTCTTTCTTTTTTTGGGCAGTTACTGTGAGGTTTCTCCGATCATAAATTTCTTTCAAAACGTCTTCTTTATTATTTTTATGTTCATCTGATCCTCCTTAGCCTTTTCCAAAGCTACCCTTCCCTCGCTTATAAACACTTTCTGTGTGTCTTCAAGAACTTTCACAATCGTATAGCAATGAATTCCAGATGAATGATTGCTAGGTTTTTTTCATTTTAAGGCAGTTGTTCACTATTATTTGTTATTATCTACAATTAAGATGACGGAGTAACAACATTCATCAACTTGTTTACATTTTAATCGTCTTAATGTCGATATCAGGCCCATGTCATTTTTCTCTTGCTTATTATCACGACTTTGGTTTATGTCAATTATTTTTAAGGTCAAACTTTTTCCCGAATGCTGAAAATTTTGAAAGTAAATTCTGTATATCTCTTTCACTATCTGTCGTTAGTGAAATTAACGTTTTAGTTAGTATGAAGAACGTTTTCCACGGTGAATATTTTACTACGTTGTTTTTATCTTTTTGTGCGGAGTTATCTCTTTGCATAAAATGTAAGTAGATACTTATGAAAATTGCAATACCCAGCAAGCATGCCTGAATGAATTCAGAATTGGAAGATAGCATTCTTCTAATCTCAGAATCGTTCTCGCTTTTGTATTTCTAGGATGTTTAGTTTTACGCCAAACGTAGCAGAAAATCATTAAATTAAATTAAATAGTGCAATCAAGTGGCATAATACATCGTCGATGTTACAGAGTGTAATATTAGCAGGGCACAATAATCGGTTTTCGGAAAAAGCGTTCACCGGACTTGACATTTCCTATGCTGGGTATGCTACTAGCATTGCGATACGCGATTAGAACTAGTTGACTGAAGAAAGTCATAAAAATTAAAGAGTAGCTATTCAACCAAGTTTTGTGATCACAAAACGCCATGACCCCAACTTGTCAACGCGGTCTTAATGCATCATACAGATTCATGTCACAGTGTTGGTCAGATGTGGAAGCAATATAACGAGCGTGGACCTGTCTGCGTCCATGGCTGGGTGTCACCTGCTGCACGCCACTCCATCATTTTCCATTGCTTAGAAACCACAAAAACCTCATACTCGAATCGCGAATGCCGTCACCGGTTTGCTGAGGGGCAGAATGTCATGTTAGTGGAGGGGTGCGGCTTCAACCCCTCATGCTTCGTAGACCATATAAGCGTTCGCTGACACTGCTGTGACTTCAGTACAGCATGCAGGATTCATGCGCGTCATAGCAGACTGACGCCGAAGAATATGCTATGAGGCGCCAACGGATACAAGATGTGTCTTCGGCCCCTACACAATGATGGTGGTGTGGAGAATAGCCGTTATGTGAAGACGACTTTACAGCCAGAGGTTCTGAAACTCATACAGGAAATTCAACATGATATATTTCAGTAGAACAATGTTAAGCCACAAATGGTGACAAATTAGCAAGCTTTCATACAACGATGATACCACAGCTTCCAATTCCCTTGCTCGCCTGTATATATGTCGGAAACTGTTTTGTGCAAATTGTCCGTAAGAGTTTTCTAGCCACAAATGAATTAGTTATTTGGACTTACAAACAAGCCACTTGGTGAGATGTGATCAGGAGCTTATTCTCGACCTCTAATAGAGTCTGATAATGGAGCTGGAGGACCATCTCCATAATACTTGAGCCATTACGAAACGAACGTGAGACGAAACAAGCTGCTCGTCTTTGGGTCTTTTATCAACCCCATCTGGTAACTCGTCAGGCTGTGTATCAATCGACACGAAACTTTCAAACGTGGGTGTATTAAGGTAGCTCCTTTAGCCTGTCCTACACTTTTTGATGAAACTCAGTCCAGTTTCTGCCTTTGCTGAGATTAATTTTGTGGGTCAGTGCAGTTTTAAATTTCTCTGTACGCATACTTCCTCATATTTAATAGATGCGACTGCCACCATTATTTGCAGCAACTTATCTATCTGCATGTTTATGCGGAACATGTTACATTTGTTTATGTTTAGAATGATGTGCTATATCTGCACCAAAAGTCGATCCTCTGCAAGTCTTCGTAGATTTTGCTGTAATACTTTATAGTATATACAACACCATCAACGGCGAATAGCCTCGAGACTTTTTGCGAACAACCTCGAGACATTTTCTATTAGCAGATTTTTGTACGCTCTAAAAAGAAAAAGAAAAAGGAAGAGAGAGAGTTGTTGGGTGTCCTTCTCTGGTATATCGTGCAAAATTCTGTCGAATTGGAACGCTAGATCGTCAAAATATCGGGCTGGCCGGAGGGCACGTAATGCTTTAACAGTTCTCAATTGGGGAGAAATCCAGCGACTTAGTTGGCCAAGGCAGGTTTTGACAAGCACGAAGAGACGCAGTGAAACTCGCGCCGTGTGCGGGCGCGTTGGTATCCCGCTACTGTACGTCTCCAGACATGTCATCGGCCTGGAATCTCATTGACTGGAGTATAAGTTTCGGCAATGACTCTCACTTTGAGCCCTGATGACGTGTGAAGACGTGTTTTGGACGGTCCGGACAGTGGTGGGGTACCAACATGACTGTCGCTCGCTATACGCTCCGACAGAAGAGAGTGATGCTCTACCATTTCTTTTCACAGTAAGTCCCCTTTGCTTGTCATCCGCGGCATGCTTACAGCACTGCAGTAAGTCCGCAATATTTTGCACCCTGTTTTGTTCCCCGTCATTGCAAGCCATTCTGTGCTTCCGTTTCAGCAACGTAATACCCTCCCGAACACTGCGAGAGTTTCCATTGCTTGTCTCCGTCTTTGCCAAATCCACCAACTCCTACCCTGTCCAACGAGGTCACCTGATCTATCCCCGACAGTAAACGTTTGAAGCGTTATGGATAGGGCCTGCAGCCAGCTAGGGATTTTGTCGATTTAACGCGCCAATTGGACAGAATTTGGCACGATATCGCTCCGAAGGACACCAGATTGTCAATCAGTGCCAGGTAGAATGACTGTCTGCATAACGGTCAGAGGTGGATCCAAGCATTATTGACCTCCTCAATTTGATAAGCTCTTTCTCTTGAATGTATCATCCAATTGTTCTGAAATTGTAGTCGTTTGTTTTTCTGTACACGTACCTAGCATCTACGGATTTCTGTGCACTACGATAAAACATTCATGGTTCGTCTTCTTTCTTTTAGAGTGTATGTTGTATACAAATATCAATAATAGCACATGTCATTGTATGTACTATTATTTGCAATTTTTACTAGGCGATTCTGATCATGGCTTTTGCCCGAAACACGTCAGCACAATAAAAGATTTACTGCCATCTGGATCTCCTTCATATCAACAGCCTGTCAGTACTTTTAGAATTTTTTATATTAATCCACCATTGCCTGCCTGCATGCAGAGGAGCGGTTAGTGAAATATCAGCGTGGCAGTTTGTGCTTGTGTTGTAACAAGTTTGGTGTCAGAACTGCTTGTCTAAAAAGAAATAGCCTTGTTTTTATCCTACTGTTTCCATTCGAATTCTTGTAGTGGTCGCATTCGGGAGGACGACGGTTTAATCCCGTGTCCAGCCATCCTGATTTAGGTTTTCCGTGATTTCCTTAAATCACTCCAGGCGAATGCCGGGATGGTTCCTCTGAAAGGTCAAGGCCGACTTCCTTCCCCATCCTTCCCTACTCCGATGAGACCGATGACCACGCTGTCTGGTCTCCTTCCCGAAAACAACCAACCATTTTGTAGTGGTATTGATAGGGAGTGTGCTTGCTGAGTGCGAATGCGGGAAGAGCTGAAGACATTGTTGACCGTGGTCAACCATCTGGAGACTCTAGGGGGAGGGGGTAGCGCGTGTGGGGAGTGGGGGTGCTACTGGCACGTCGAGTGGGCCACCACAAGTATCGCTTGATTCGCCTTTGGGCTGTGCGGCCAAGGACCTTTCAGCATGCCCAACGGGAGACAACACCCTCATTCATTACGAATGACACGTTGAGATCTTTTCACCTTACTCGAGGCGACGAGTAATTCCCTATGAGGGGACACGTGACATCTCCTTCTCCATGGTCCGAGTAGGTACGCCGGGGAAGCTAGTTATTAGGCGCATTACGAGCTCCTTCGGGAAATAGAGTCCAGGCCTGGAACGAAGTCCATTCTGAATGGTATGTCTGCCGGTGGGCCTTATCCAAGATGTGGCTATCAAGGGTGCACTCATCCGCAAGCTGCGGCCCATGCCGTCTGGGTCCTGACGCCATCCTCAGTTTGTATGGGCAGTTTGCAGAAGTGGTGTAGACTGCTCGCCTTGCTGGCAGTGTGCAAGCAGAGCATAGAATTTGCGGTATCGTCCCAGAATTAATCGCCGGACGGCGTGGCCAAGCGATTCTAGGCACTGCAGTCTGGATCCGCGCGGCCGCCACGGTCGCAGGTTCGAATCCTGCCTCGGGCATGGATGTGTGTGATGTCCTTAGGTTAGTAACGTTTAAGTAGTTCTAAATTCTAGGGGAGTGAAAGTTAAGTCCCATAGTGCTCAGAGCCATTTGAACCATTTTTGAACCCACAATTAGTCGATATACTTTTGTTCAGAGCAGATGGGAAGGTCTTTGATTTTGTCCTCTGATAATACGTAGCAAATTCAGATTGCGTATCAAGTAATAGCACTTCAAAGATCAAGAATTTGAAAATAAGATACCGAAGCTGTTGTAAGAAAACCGCTCTTCATGAAAGCTGTCGAGTTCACATTATAACCAGAGCCGAGAGCTAGATGAAACCCGAATTAGAAAGCTCCAAAGTATCGAACGAGGCATGAAACGTATATCGAAGAGACACGTTAGACGAAGCGTTCATCGAAGTCGACAAAATTATTGTGTCTAAGTTGAAATTCAGATTGGCTGCATAGTTATCTAGACACGAATAACCGTCCTAGGTTAACTGAAGTTTATCATCGGATTTTTTCGCCGGCCTCTGGATTACACCTTGGCAGTTGTAGAATCATTCCTAAGTCGGTAATTTCCAAGAATGTTTGCCTTTCAGAATTGCAGTGGGCAAGCGATATATATCGAACGTGCGATTTTAAATCGATCACGCGACTGTAGTGGCGGCAGTTATATTAAATTATTTTTAGATGCTTGGAAAACCCAAACGATTTATGACGGTAGTGAGTGGTATGTCTGGTATTGCAGACGTTTCATCGGCCGATTTCCTCACGTGGGAGAATCTAATTCCATGCTCGTGCAAAGTAGAAAATTGTTTTAATTTGTGTAGTAAATGTGCCACTCAACCCATATTTTTGCATGACATTGGCAGAGTCTCCCCAGGCTACGGCAAAAAGGCAAAGCTTCCCGTATTATACACATCAAACGGACTTTCTCATTACGACAACGTCGACGTGTGAGGTTAGTCGTTTCCTTCGTAATTACAACAATTTTAGTAACGCGCGTTTGTTGTTGCTGTAGTGAGCACTATAAACAGGCTCTCAACTCCTGCCATCACAGTCGCATGATCTATTTAGAATCGCACGTTCGGTACATATCATTTGCACCCTGCGGCTTCAATAGGCAAACATTCTGAGAAATTATCCTTAAGTCTATGCTCTGTTGCGCGGAAGTGCACCGATTATGAAATATTTCATGGAAACGACTTCAGTTTACGGAGTCCATGCCTATGGATTCATAGCATATCTTGTGATATATACATTAAAGCTTTCTTCGAAAATTATCTTAACAACTAATTAGTCAACCCACACAAAATGGATAAATTTTAGAACTTATAGCTACAAACCGGCTTCATTTTACTGACAGTGCCAGTATAGACACAGAGATTAATAGTGGTTACTAAATTTAATAAATGTTCCAAGAAGGATAGGACTGTGTTCGTCCTGGACATAGCCAATAAGCGCTTGTTAGCATCCTACTTAGACAATAAATTGATATCACTCAGTTCCAATGTGACGGGCGTGTAGCCATACAGGCAAAGATTAAACTGATTGTAATTCGCCCTCTGAAGAGCTATGTCTCGAGTAAGTGGATTGAAAAGGGAAACGATCCACCATTGTTTAATAATAAATTGCGGAAAACCTTGAAAAAACAAAGTGTTGTACTCTCGTTTCAAAAAAGAATGCATAAATGCCGACAGGCAAAACTTAGTACAAATTCATTCGTATACAAAGAAATATATGTGCGACAAATGCAACAAGTTTCACTGTTATGTGTTAGCGAAAGAACTTGCCGATTCCCGAGAAAATACAGCCAGTACTTAAAATCGCTAAGCGGGTCAAAGGCTTCTATTTAGTTGTTAGTTAACCAGTATTATGCGGCAGAAAAGACAGCAAAAGGAAAGCTGTAGCAGCGTAATATTACGTTACTTCTCCCTATACCTGATGCTTCTACTCGTTCTTCCCCCGTTTTGGTCTACGCGCATTTCGTAAACTGTTGTGGTTGGCAGGAGAGCCAACACCGTGTTACTAGAGGAGGCCGAAAGGCACGCTTTTTAGCTCACGCAGGCTGGCGTGAGGTCTGAAACAGGACAAGGAAATTAGAATTTAGAAAAACGGACGTAGCTGGAGGAATACTTAACTTTAATCCTTTAATGACGAACGTCGGTCTTGACGGTACATGATTCACAATATCAATAATAACTGATAATGGCGCCTTGCTATGTCGTAGCAAATGACGTAGCTGAAGGCTATGCTAAACTACCTTCTCGGCACATGAAAACGTAAGTAGGCAGTGAACCATCGCTAGCAAAG
Source organism: Schistocerca gregaria (assembly GCF_023897955.1). Classification (NCBI taxonomy): domain Eukaryota; kingdom Metazoa; phylum Arthropoda; class Insecta; order Orthoptera; family Acrididae; genus Schistocerca; species Schistocerca gregaria. The sequence goes on along the minus strand of NC_064921.1, from coordinate 420,999,750 downwards.
TCGGCTGTACAACTGGGGCGAGTGCTAGGAAGTCTCTCTAGACCTGCCGTGTGGCGGCGCTCGGTCTGCAATCATTGATAGTGGCAACACGCGGGTCCGACGTATACTACCGGACCGCGGCCGATATAAAGGCTACCACCTAGCAAGTGTGGTGTCTGGCGGTGACACCACATAAACAATCTCTCGTCACTCTTTCTTATGTAGTGCTCCAGCAGGCAATGTATGTTCTGACCGTCAATGAATTACCATTGGTCTGTGACAGTAAGTTCCAACAACACCCCCTCCCCTCCCGCTCCCCCATCCACACCCCACCGTCAACTGCCGTTACATTTTTTTCTAATTTCAGTTTTTCATTAATTTGTCGGTCTGCTTACTATGAGCGATTTTATCAATACAGCTATGCCCTATGGTGATATATGTTAGTAGTAAGTTTTTGATACGACAGCCCGCCCTCATTTGAGCATCAATGCCGAGAATGTAATTATGTGACACACCTCCATGTATTAAGGTATTTTATACGAGGTATATTTTGAGAATGTTTTTAAGTGCATTTACTCTTAATGCAATGTGTATAGTTGCCCTGTACTTTAGATTGGGGGATGCTCTGATGATGAGCTACGTTCGAAATGCGTTACCACATATAATTTTTATCAAGATCGATCCATTTGTTTTAATGACCTAATAAAAAAGAATGTCGTGTGACGGGGGCCTCCCGTCGGGTATACCGTTCGCCTGGCGCAAGTCTTTCGATTTGACGGCACTTTGGCGACTTGTGCGTCGATGGGGATGAGATGATAATTATTAGGAAAACATCACCCAGCACCTGAGCGGAGAAAATCTCTGACCCAGCCGGGAATCGAACCCGGGGCCTTAGATTGACATTCTGTCGAGCTGACCACTCAGCTACCGGGAGCGGACAGTGACTTAATAAACCAGTGACATTAAACGTGCTAAGAATTTATGGAACAGTGCTTAGATATGTGTGTAGCTCGAAGTCTTTTTCAGTACTAGCACCTAGTACGTTACTAGCACCTAGTACGTTGTCGTGGAGGGCGAGTGTTAGTCAGATACAAGAGCATCGTCAGAAGGGATCGCTCTTTTTCCCTGTATACATAAACGACCTGACGGAGAGGGTGAGCAGCGATCTGTGACTGTTTGCTGATGACGCTGTAGTGTATAGGAAAGTCTCGTCGTTGAGTGAATTTCGGAAGATACAGGATGGCGCCGACAGAATCTTTCTTTGGTGTTATGACTGGCATTCCTGATCCAAACATTTTGCTAGATCAAATATAGGCCTTAATTTGAGGGTGAAGTCTCTGAGAACATACGTTTGGAGCACAGCAGTGAATTAGGGACTGTGAGGAAACCAGAAAAGAAGGTATTTGAGGCGTTAGTTATGTGGTGCTGTAGAAAGATGTGGGCACTTAGATGAACGGAGAAGATAATGACCGAGGAGATTCTCCCCAGAATCGGCGAGGAAAGGAACACACGGAAAACAAAAAGAAGGAGCAGGATGACTGGACACGTGCTAAACATCACGGAATAACTCCCACGGTACTTGAGTGAGCCATAGAGGGTAAAAGCTATTGGGGAAGAGAGAGACTGGAATGTATGCAAGAAATAATTGAGGGCGTACCGGGCAAGTGCTGCTCTAACTTGGAAATGATTTCACAGAAGAGAAGTTCGTGGTCAGTCGTATTAAACCAGTCGGAGTACTAAGCCCTCTTCCCACGGAAAAAAATGAACTCACTCCCTGAGGTACGCCCGAAAATACTTTAACGTCTAAAGAGGTTTTTTCTTCAAGTCCAGCACTGGTGTTCTGATTTTTTCTTGGCTTTACTCACAGACATTCAAGACGTTTTAAAAGACTTAAAACTAAACTCCTCCCGAATAGGCCACGAAAGCTCAATGGTACCGACCAGCCGCCGTGTCATTCTCAGTTCACAGGCGTCACTGGATGCACATCGTCAGCACACCGCTCTCATGGCCATATGTCAGCTTAAGAGACCGGAGACGCCGCTTCGCGGTCAAGTAGCTCCTCAGATTGCCTAACAAGACTTCAGTGCATCCTGCTTGCCAACTGCGCTCGGCAGACCTGGTGGTCACCTATCCAAGTGCAAGCCCAGCCCAATAGGGTTTAACTTCGGTGATCTGACGGGAACCGGTCTTACCACTACGGCAAAGCCGTTGGTCTTAAAAGACACAATCATGATGAAGTGGATACCAAAAATCTTTTATTCACAGACATATGACAATGATGTTGTTGTTGTGGTCTTCAGTCCTGAGACTGGTTTGATGCAGCTCTCCATGCTACTCTTTCTTGTGCAAGCTTTATCTCCCAGTACCTACTGCAGCCTACATCCTTCTGAATCTGCTTAGTGTATTCATCTCTTGGTCTCCCTCTACGATTTTTACCCTCCGCGCTGCCCTTCAGTACTAAATGGGTGATCCCTTGTTGCCTCAGAACATGTCCTACCAACCGATCCCTTTTTCAGTCAAGTTGTGCCACAAACTCCTCTTCTCCCCAATTCTGTTCAATACCTCACCATTAGTTATGTGATCTACCGATCTAATCTTCAGCATTCTTCTGTAGCACCACATTTCGAAAGCTTCTATTCTCTTCGTGTCTAAGCCATTTATCGCCCACGTATCACTTCCATATATGGCTACACTCCATACAAATACTTTCAGAAACGACTTTCTGACACTTAAATCAATACTCGATGTTAACAAATTTCTCTTCTTCAGAAACGCATTCCTTGTCATCGCCAGTCTACATTTTATATTTATCTACTTCGACCATCATCAGTTATTTTGCTTCCCACATAGCAAAACTCCTTTGCTACTGGAAGTGTCTCATTTCCTAATCTAATTCCCTCAGCATCACCAGACTTATTTCGACTACATTCCATTATCCCCTTTTTGTTTTTGTTGAATGTTCATCTTATATATTCCTTTCATGACACTGTCAATTCCGTTCAACTGCTCTTCCAAGTCCTTTGCTGTCTCTGACAGAATTACAATGTCATCGGCGAACCTGAAGGATTTAATTTAATCTCCATGGATTTTAATACCTACTCCGAATTTTTCTTTTGTTTCCTTTACTGCTTGCTCAATATACAGATTGAATAGCATCGGGGAGAGGCTACAAACCTGTCTCACTCCCTTCCCAACCACTGCTTCCCTTTCATGTCCAACGGCTCTTATAACTGCCATCTTCTTTCTGTACAAATTGTAAATGTCCTTTCGCTCCCTGTATTATACCACGGCCACCTACAGAATTTGAAAGAGAGTATTCCAGTCAACAAGGTCAAAAGCTTTCTCTAAGTCTACAAATTCTAGAAATATAGGTTTGCCTTTCCTTAATCCTTCTTCTAAGATCTTCTAAGATAAATTGCAGGGTCAGTATTGCCTCACGTGTTCCAACATTTCTACGGAATCCAAACTGATCTCCCCGAGGTCGGCTTGTACCACTTTTTCCATTCGTCTGTAAAGAATGGGTGTTAGGGTTTTGTAGCCGTGACTTATTAAACTGATAGTTCGATATATTTTCTGATACCAATAAGTTTTGAGACATGTTACAGAACTCAATTTTTTTCCAATGTAACACTTGATAATGGCCAAATACCAGTACAGTCGAATGTACAAAAGGTACATATTAAAAAGAGTGTGCTCTGTTTGCCAGGAATGTTTCAAACCAATCAGTTGTTTGCCTCAACCTCCGTGAGACTGGTTCCACTTTCTTCTGGGCATTGAGGACGAAGATATCTTGTACAGCCTGTAGCTACAATCATCTTTTCGTTGGAGTATTCTACAAAGTAACTTTTTTATTGATTTATCTGGCTTGCACAAATACAGATTCTCGCTTCTTGGACAAATTCAAATTGATGATTACTATGCCTTAAGTTGCACCAGGAGAAGGAAAGCGCCGAGAGCAAAACACGTACATGCGATGTAGGCACACAGTCGTTAATATTTCGAAGAAAGTACGTATGTTTAGCTGTGTGTGTGTGTGTGTGTGTGTGTGTGTTCAAATGGCTCTGATCACTATGCGACCTAACTTCTGAGGTTATCAGTCGCCTAGAACTTAGAACTAATTAAACCTAACTAACCTAAGGACATCACACACATGCAAGTCCGAGGCAGGATTCGAACCTGCGATCTTAGCGGTCGCTCGGCTCCAGACTGTAGCGCCTAGAACCGCACGGTCACCAGGGCCGCCTATGTGTGTGTGTGTGTGTGTGTGTGTGTGTGTGTGTGTGTGTGTGTGTGAGTGAGAGAGAGTGAGAGAGAGAGAGAGAGAGAGATGGAGGGAGGTAGGGAAGGAAGGATGGAGGTAGAGAGAGAGAGAGAGAGAGAGAGAGAGAGAGAGAGAGAGAGAGAGAGAGAGTGTATTGAGGGGCGCAGAAATATCTCACTCGCTCCTTTCTCTAGCGTCCGCTTACAACACGTACGGTAATTAACGCAGCCGTTATGACAAACAGTGGGGTACGCGTTGGCACATGAGGGTGGGTTGGCGCTAATAGCACGACCATCAGAGACGCGCCTCGTCAGCGAATGGAAGGCAGGAGGCTCGCGACGGGACGCCAAGGACGGCCGTGGCAGCTCCCGGCGTCCCGGGCGCGCCCAGGATCGATCCCGGGCCGGGACCAGGACGCCGCCTCTCCCAGCGAGTCGGTGGCGGCAGGGGGGGGGGGTGGCATGGAGGGGGGGGGGGAGGGGACGCCCGCGGGAGCGGCGGGACGCCCAAGGGCGGGGCGCGGCGTCCCGGCACAGCTGACAGCCGTCTCTCGCCGCCGCACTGCTGATGGCGCTTTAATGACCACTCTGTTACAGCTTCTGCACTTAACGGTAATTGTGCTAATTAGCTGCTAAGAACGACATGTCATCTTCACTGCCTGGCAAAAAAGAAAAAGAAAAGTGAGCCAAAAGTCGTGGACGTATTTCAACAACTTACACACCATCGACGGGTATGTAAATGATTTAGAATTGCAGTTCTCTGCGACAGGTACAACGGCCATCACAGTGCATTAGTGTTGTCCGTGTTCAGTATTGTTAGCAGGCCTGGTACTGTGTATAACAGGTCAGCAGCGTCAGAGTCAGTAGCGACTGTTGTGAACGATACGAAGGTGGCACATACTCTTCTGAGACAGAGTTATCAGCACCTGATACAATTTGAAAGGGACTTCATCGTGGTGGTTCTTTACTTGACCACGTTTTCGAATCGGGCAAAATCCAGATTTGTGGGACATTCCGTTGCGACAGTGGCCTGACATTGGGCTGTATGAAAACACTCGTCGTCAACGTCCCAGTCGACCACGTCCGATAAGCATAAAGCAGGATCGCCGTGTTGTGCATCATGAACGGCGTAGCCCGTGCACATCTACGCCCGTCGTACGAGAACAAGTAGTGGACACCCTGCGTCATTCTTTCTCATTCGCTGGAGGCTACAAACAGCCACACCAGTAACTATGGTTCCCTGCGTATGCTGCCATAATACAGCGGCTACGTTTGGCGTGGCGCCAAGACCAGGAAGCATGGGCTGCTAATGAATAGTGCCATATTGTGACTAGTGGTGAATCGGAGTTCTGCGCTACCCTGGATAACAGTCGTGGGCGTGTATGTTGGCAACTTGGGCAGAGATGTACAGTGGTGTTAGTCCTGGCATCATGCCACGAGGGGCTGTGACTTCCGGTCACCGCTGCTGGTGACTCTAGTAACCGAGGGAACTCTATCGGCACAACGGTACCTCATGGACATCCTGCATCCTCATTTGTTCTCTCTCACAAGACAACAGTTCCATCACAGTGCCAATATCTAGACCACTAAGGACAACTTATGGGCGAGCTCGTCTCAAGAGAGGCCTTACAACACCCTATACAACGGAATCAGCTCATTCATCAGGTCAGGGAGGGTGTAATGACTTACGGATAAGATACTGGAACGTTCTTTGTAGATTTCAGTCGATTTTTTAATACCTGAAATAACATCACACACCCTCTCAATCACGGAAGTTTCATTTGGTTTCCTCGTCTCGTGCTGGATCCTCCCCAATTTCATGTTACTAGGCACACCCGATAGTAAAATAGTCACCATTACCCTAAAATCATGTAGAATCACTTCTAGTTTGCCGGCCGCTGTGACCGAGAGGTTCTAGGCGCTACAGTCTGAAACTGCGCGACCGCTACGGTCGCAGGTTCGAATCCTGCCTCGGGCATGGATGTGTGTGATGTCCTTACGTTAGTTAGGTTTAAGTAGTTCTAAGTTCTAGGGGACTGATGACCTAAGAAGTTAAGTCCCATAGTGCTCAGAGCCATTTGAACCATTTTTTTTTTACACAAGCACAAATTAAGAGTTCGAGTTTTGTTACCATATTTTAGCTTACCTGTGACTGCAGCTCTGCTTGGTACGTACTAAATTTTACTACTGTTAATTGTTAAGAATCATTTAATTCAAGTTCAAATTTAAATCTATTATTTCTATATTGCGTAGATTCAAGTAGCTTTTGAAATGACTGTTGAGGTAGCTCAAGACTAATCTTATTTTATTTAATTTCGTAGCGCTTCAGAAAAGTTCGCTTTTAATTTCAGTCACCAAACTAACTTTGAATTTTCCGGTTTTATTAATTCTTTTGCTAAATTAAGTCAGAGTGCAGCGAAATTTATTACTTCTGACAAACATTCAGTTTTCACATAACACGTGTCAACCTTCAGTTGCCAAGTTTCTAGTGCTAATTATATGTGCAATAACCTTTCTTTTTCATCTACTATAGTAGTTATCCATAGGACTGGCGACCGTAATTTTCTCCAAATCTCAAATATTTAATTAATGCCAATTAGTTGTTAACGTAACGACCGCACATTTGCTTTCTTTATTAACTTTACCCTTTTCCAAATTAATTTCCACCAGTTTAATTTGCATTTTTCCTTTCATTTAGATGTAACCCTTTCCTCCCTCTTTACCGACAGATTAACTTTTGTGACGATTGCTTTTCCCAAACTTCCTTATTGTACACGCGGTTTAATTTTCCACTGTCATTAAGGTCGATAAGTAAGGGGGAGGTTACACTACGACAAATTTTTAAAACGGAGTGGCATTTATATAGAGAACGTGGAAGCTACAGTAAATATTGCAAATAAGTCATTTCTGATTTGCACTGACATTTTGTTTTCGAGACTGATGAGACCTTGAAATAAAAGAAAATTAAAAAACACAGCCTTCGTATTTTAAGAATATGGACATGTGCTATACACACGTACCTGATACATATAAAATAATCGCTGAAGAATAAAAATTTCAGGAGTTCTTAGTGGTTATACACACATCAAAAGAAGGTTTTGCATCACCCCGTTTCCCAGAATTTCTGAAGATAGACGTTGACTGTAGACATTGTATCAGAGACACAGTCCCTTTGAATGTTCAGAGATGTCACTAAAACCCCCAAAGATATAAGTAAACATGCATGCGCAGTACCTATAAGACGGAAGGGGTTCGACAGCCGATCAGTCAGGTCATTCCACCAGGAAAGTAGTTCAACCATACCTAGACGATCAATATCGCGATTCGATCGCGTCCGCATTGATACTTTGTGCCTGAAAGGGCCCTCAATAAGGGAAGTGTCCGGGCGTCTCGGAGTGAAACAAAGTGATGTTGTTCAGAAATGGAGGAGATACAGAGAGACAGGAATTGTAGAAGACATTCCTCGCTCAGGAGGCCGAAAGGCTACTACTGCAGCGGATGACCGCTACCTACGAATTATGGCTCGGAGGAACCCTGACAGCAACGTCACGAATTTGAAGAATGCTTTTCGTGCACCCACAGGACGTCATTTTACGACTCAAACTGTGCGCAATAGTCTGCGTGATGGGCAACTTCACTCCCGACGTCCATGGCGAGATCCATCTTTGAAACCACAACACCATGCAACGTGGTACAGATGGGCCCATCAACATGCCGAGTGGAACGCTCAGCATTGGTATCACGTTCTCTTCACCGATGAGTGCCGCATATGCCTTCAACCAGACACTCGTCGGAGACCTGTTCGGAGGCGACCGGATCATGCTGTGCGCCTGAAATACACTGTCCAGAGAGTGCAGCATGGTGGAGGTTCCCTGCTGTTTTTGTGTGGCATTATGTGGGGCCGACTTACGTCGCTGGTGGTCATGGAAGGTACCGTAATGGCTGTACGATATGTGAATGTCGTACTCCGATCGATAGTGCAACCATATCGGCAGCATATTGACGAGGCATTCGCCCTTAACGTGCAGATCTTTTGAATGACTTCCTTCAGGATAACGACATCCCTCGACTAGAGTGGCCAGCATGTTCTCCAGACATCAACCCTTTAGAAGATTCGTGGGGTACATTGAAAACGGCTGTTTTTGGATGAGGTGACCCACCAACGACTCTGAGGGATCTACGCCGAATAGCCGTTGAGGAGTGGGACAATCTGGATCAACAGAGCCTTGATGAACTTCTGGATAGTATTCCACCACGAATACAGGTATGCATCAATGCAAGAGGGCGTGCTACTGAGTATTAAAGGTACCGATGTGTACAGTAGTCTGGACCACCACCTCTGAAGGTCTCGTTGTATGGTGGTGCAAGATGCAATGTGTGGTTTTCATGAGTAGTAGAAAGGGCGTAAATGATGTTTATGTTGATATCTATTCCAGCTTTCTGTACTGGTTCCAGAACTCTCGGAACCGAGGTGATGCAATTTTTTTAAATGTGTGTACATAAAAGACTTTTTTTAAGTTCCTTTGAATTTGATCTGAAGGCCCGCAGCACGTGCAGCCTCTGGATCACGAGGTCCCGGGTTCAATTCCCGGAGTCATTTCATCATCATTCGGCGTGAAAATTGGTGTGACTGGGCTGAGAAAAGAATGGGTACCGTACGGGCACTGATAACCACGCAGTTCAGTGCCCTACAAACCAAATATCATCATCATAAATCTAAAAAATGGATAGTCGATGCCCGTGTTGAACTTAATAAATAGGCCTTCGTGTAGATCCTTGTGCCTAACGCCTCTGCGGAATTGCTGCTAATCACATTCATGTCAGTAGTTCCAGCCATCTGTTACTAAAGTCCCAGCAACGTAAATTCAAACGCTGTTCGAAATTAAACCCAACAAACGATATGGATTCCCCTTTCCGCTCAGTCTCTTGACACATATAATCACACTCAGCAAATCCTAACAATCACCCTCCTACAGCTAACACTTCTTAGTTCCCTCATCTTGCAAGCAAATTATTCCATTAATGTCTGCCAGCTATTCCATACTAGTTAACAAAATACACTCAAGATGTAAGACTGAGCTGCGAGTCATCACTAAGAGCGGGCATGTTCTTGACTGGTATTGTTCATCATGATTCAGGTTGACTTTACGCTGGGCCGATACTCAGTTGTATTTCTTCTACTCCTTTAGTCCCTCTGGTACAACAAATCATGTAGAATATTTGAATTAAAAACAGTTTTGCTGACTGTTTCTAATTAAAGCCTACCATATTTCTTCTTTAAATGACTGGATGTGTGTTTTAAATATGCATCTGTAATGACACAATTTGTCAAAGTTTAAGTTATAATTAAAGCAGATTTTGCGCTTCAGTAACTAACATGTAGTCCCGCGGGTAGATCTCGCGTGCTGTAGACACAGTCCGTGTTACCATAACACACACGTATTATTCTGTTACCCCGACAACAACTGTAACCAAAGTTCATAATTATTGATACACGGGATAAGTATAGGGATCCTAAGGAAACGCTATTGCCGGCCGGTGTGGCATTGCGGTTCTAGGCGCTTCAGTCTGGAACTGCGAGACCGCTACGGTCGCAGGTTCGAATCCAGCCTCTGGCATGGATGTGCGTGATGTCCTTACGTTAGTTATGTTTAAGTAGTTCTACGTTCTAGGGGACTGATGATCACAGATGTTAATCCCATAGTCCTCAGAGCCATATGAACCATTTTTTGAAACACTATTTCTGAATAACAACGATACACTTGAGGCGTCTAAACGAAAGATGCAAAGTATATCGATTTCTTTCTTGAAGTTCCTTTCATTATTACATGACACATGTGTTTCCATATGCAGATAAAAGTTTCACACATCATCAGGTGCCAACCTATTGGTTGTCTAAATCATCTCACCTCGTCGTTTCTGGGGCTTCGCGTCTTATTCGGAGTTTCTGCGATAGTGCCGTTTGTGGCGCACTAGGACGAAATCATCCGCTTCTCCACAGCTGTTGTCTCTTTCCAGTGGTTCTTCGTCCATCAGTTCCATGTTCTCGCCGAATTCCGGCGATGTTGTCTTGTCCTGGTCCACGTCAGGTTCGTCATTAAGGTACGAGTTTTCTTCGCCCGTAAAAGTTTCGATTTTTGCGCGGCGCCGATGGCTTACGCGAACGCTCTCGTTTACCGGTAGAAGCGGCTGCTGGTGTCAGTTGGGCGTGTCGTTGTGCCTTCGCTGCGGCGCCAGGCGGTAGCACAGCTCCGCCCGAGTGAAACGTTGAACTCTCATAAACCACGTCAATGGCCTGTGTCGTCTCCCTCCGTGTCCATCTGCCGGTGCAGAAGTCGTCATAAGCGGAGAGGCCGATGGCGGCTGCGGCGGGGCACACCCCGCTATCGGCGATCTACCCGCTCCTGCGGGCGCGCTCCGCGGTTTGATCGAATTTCACGCATGGTGCAGGGAATGGCAATTGAATCTCAATGTAGACAAGTGTAATGTGCTGCGAATAAATAGAAAAATAGATCCCTTATTATTTAGCTACAAAATAGCAGGTCAGAGACTAGAAGCAGTTAATTCCATAAATTATCTTGGAGTGTGTATTAGGAGTGATTTAAATGGAATGATCATATGAAGTTGATAGTTGGTAAAGCAGATGCCAGACTGAGATTCATTGGAAGAATCCTAAGGAAATGAAATCCGAAAACAAAGGAAGTAGGTTACAGTACGCTTGTTCGCCCACTGCTTGAATACTGCTCAGCAGTGTGGAATCCGTACCAGATAGGGTTGATAGAAGTGATAGAGAAGATCCAACGGAGAGCAGCGCGCGCTTCGTTACAGGATCATTTAGTAATCGCAAAAGCGTTACAGAGATGTTAGATAAACTCAAGTTGAAGACTCTGCAGGAGAGACGCTCAGTAGCTCGGTACGGGCTTTTGTTGAAGTTTCGAGAACGTACCTTCACCGAAGAGTCAAGCAGTATATTGCTCCCTCCTACGTATATCTCGCGAAGAGACCATGAGGATAAGACCAGAGAGATTAGATCCCACACAAAAGCATACCGACAATCCTTCTTTCCACGAACAATACGAGACTGGAATAGAAGGGAGAACCGAGAAAGGTACTCAAGGTACCCTCCGCCACGTACCGTCGGGTGGCTTGCGGAGTATGGATGTAGATGTAGATGTAGATTGACTGCACGCTCTCGACGCTGACAACATTGTACTTCTCGCCTCATTTTATACTGGCGGTCCCCCCCTCTCGTGACATCTAGTTGGTCAATTTCCCATTACACAGGTAATTTTGATACTATTGATCAGATAGTGTAATTTAAACATAACTGGTTCTCTAATTTTGTTACTTTAATTAGTATCTGAAAAAGCATTCACATCTTTTCGAGGAGAACTTCGCGATATTCAGCTGATATGTTTTAGGAAAATAGCAGAAAACTAAAATTAAGACGCCGGGACGGAAATCTGAATTTCGCTTACGCCAAATCCCAATACAGTGCCCTTGTCATTCACTCTCCAGTTTACAGGATTGTTGGATATTTGGGGAATTTGAAACAGACGCTTTGCTGAAAGTGTCCAATACCGTCTGTAAAAACCTGTTTCATGTACGTTGAGGGTAATGGAATTATTCAGAAATATCGCAAGTTACATTTTTCACAAAAGACGTCTAAGCAATGGCAGGTTATTTAAGTACATGTCAGCATGACCGTACAGAAAATATATCGATATTGCGACACCGCTTTCTCAGTATTTCATCTTAACTCTTGTATTCCCAACTGCGAAGACGAGCTAATACTCTTCTCATACAACGTCCTGAAGTCAATGGATCAAGGCTGCATTTCTTGACACATTGATGTAATTACAGTACGGAAAACATAAGCATATCACACGGAACAACACTAGCTGATATCTCGAATTACATTTATGAAATAAACAGTAGACTACATGACTTCGTTATCACAATCAGTGTGTCTCACCTGTTCTGAATGATCAGTTGCTCTCGCACATTAAAAGTAGTAAATGTTTTGTTCCACTGTTGGTTTGAAGAGACGTTGGTATACATTCGCACACTGGTAAAAAAAGGTAGTTTCTCTTCCGAAAGATTTGGAGCATTGTTCTTTGAAGTTGCATGTTGCATTTCGAGTATAACTGTTTATGACAGCATGTGTGGAACATAATAAATTAATAACAACAAGTTACCCAAATTATTTCTGTGAAACCAATTTTTTGAAAGGAAAATAAAAAAATTGGCTCTGAGCACTATGGGACTCAACTGCTGTGGTTATCAGTCCCCTAGCACTTAGAACTACTTAAACCTAACTAACCTAAGGACATCACACACTTCCATACCCCGAGGCAGGATTCGAACCTGCGACCGTAGCAGTCGTACGGTTCCGGACTGCGCGCCTAGAACCGCGAGACCACCGCGGCCGGCTAAAGGAAAATACGCAGGTCGATTATCATGGAGAGTTTCCTAAAACGTCGAACTGAATGCAAAGTCCATTCAATTCTACTCCACTGTCTCACCATAGTTTCTATATTTGGTTACGTTATCAGAGGAAGAACATAAACCAGAAAACAACACTCCCCATTTTTCATATTTGAATGTTATTAAAACCGTATATTCAGGGATATTAGGAGAAAATACAGTGTGGTTATATACCTAACATTTCTCTTAACATACAATTATGAAAAAAGGGCTTCGAATACCGAGCGGTAGTGCAAACTCATTTCCCTAAAGAAGAGATTATGTGAATTTTAACCTCGCTGTATTGAATGGGTAACAAATTCAGTTATAATATTACTGGTAAGGATAGTGAGACATTTATTCAGATATTTGGCGTTGCTTTAGTGTGAAATACTGAAAATAGATTATATTATTCAATCTGCTATCAAAACTGCCTCTAACAACAAATCAGCAAAGACCATAAAAAATATGGTAAGAGTGGCTTTAGATCACTGTTCCAGAGGCACCATATGATTTAAGTATAGTGGAGTTAAGTGTTTAATTAAAACTGAAACCTTCTGCAAGAATGCAGATTTTCGCTATCAACAAATAAATACAGAAAATGAAAGATATTTTCATAAGGAGGAAGGTACTTACTCCACAATGATGATTAACAGCCAGAGACGGGCTATAAATACAGAATAATGAGATTAATAGAAGCCAGGTAACAAACTAAAATTGCGTGCGACACCGGAATTCTTTGGTGTAGCTCCACGAACTGGTAGATCCGTACACGGCTTCCGTCTTGACTCGTAGCCTTTTAGTTAATTCGCCGAAACTGAATTCAAGTCCAGAGTCTGAGCACCGCATGGCACACAGCTTTAACTCTCTGCCTTTCAGACAACCGGCACCCGCTGATACTAATTTATTTTAAGAAACAGAGCTATTAATGGCGAGAACCTCAATGTGTCGTACAATACGATCGCCACTTTGTTGTTGAGAATGGGATGTTTATTTATATTGGCAGTTTCGTGCCACTGTAACCAACATTTTGGAGTCCAATAGATAGTGAATATTCGATGATGTTCGCGGAAGACGCAAAGTTTAAGATTTCATCTAAAACCGAAAGTTAATGATTTGGCATCATATACAGCAAACGTGCGGCAATGAGTTTCTAAAAGGCTCGGCACATCGATCATTGTGTGTTTGTGGTTCAAGGGCGCTCAGCGGCAAGGAGCAGATCGATCGCTTGCTTGTAATTTAAGAATGAGCCTTTGAGTCTCGATTCCGGCAACCGTTCACTTTTCCTAAGTGGAATGGAGGAAATAACAGTAATTATTTGTATTACAGGAGAGGAATATAATCATGATTCAACAGAGCAAAGGGATCATTTGTCAAACATCAGGCATAGTTGTCCTTACTGTTATCATTCACGTTTCCCGACGCTTTGTATAACGTCAAAGGTATGAAGGCTTGCTATAGTATTGACTCTGTTCCCTGTATTTACTGTTTCTCATGTTTAAAAGGCAACTGACAGTGCTACTGAACTACGATTCACATTAACGAGATCGTGATGTAAAATGCTGACATTTGCTGTGCCTTCTCTTCATTTAATTTCCCGTCCCTTGTTAATGACAAGTTTGACAGCTTCCCTGACGCCTCTGTACGGATACATTAAACGTCGAAATAAATGGTATTAATGTGGAGTGGGGAAAAGAACGATTTTCGAATGCACTTTTCTACGCGCATAATTCTCTGTCTGCTCCAATATTCACCATTTAGTGATTCTCTTTAGGTACAATAGAATATATGTGTTTGGGATAGAATGACAATAAAGGAGATTCCACACCAAATTAGTCACTTAGCTTATTTCGAGAACTAGTTACAAAAAGTTTCAACTACAAAAAGCGTAACTAGAGCAGAAAACATATGTAATTGAGTCATAAGATTCATTTCTGTTTATTCATTTACTTTAACTGTCAAGATTATAATTTGGGATCACTCTCTTGGACCAAACCAAACATTCTTCTTTGTGTACTAATTAATAAAACACAAAATTTGAACAACAGTTTCTTTAATAATTAAATGATGATACTAATAATAATATTAGTAAGCAATTTATCACATCCAATGCTACGGAACTCAGAGCACTTCATTCGTATCATTTACATCTACATGATTATTCTGCAATTCACATTTAAGTGCTTGGCAGAGGGTTCATGGAACCACAATCATAGTATCTCTCTACCATTCCACTCCCGAACAGCGGGCGGGAAAAACGAACATCTAAACCTTTCTGTTCGAGCTCTGATTTCTCTTATTTTATTTTGATGATCATTCCTACCTATGTAGGCTCAACAAAATATTTTCGCATTCGGAAGAGAAAGTTAGTGACTGAAATTTCGTAAATAGATCTCACCTCGACGAAAAACGTCTTTGCTATAATGACTTCCATCCCAACTCGCGTATCATATCTGCCACACTCTCTCCCCTATTACGTGATAATACAAAACGAGCTGCCCTTTTTTGCACCCTTTCGATGTCCTCCGTCAATCCCACCTGGTTAGGATCCCACACCGCGCAGCAATATTCTAACAGAGGACGAACGAGTGTTGTGTAAGCTGTCTCTTTAGTGGACTTGTTGCATTTTCTAAGTGTTCTGACAATGAAACGCAACCTTTGGCTCGCCTTCCCCACAATATTGTCTATGTGGTCTTTCCAACTGAAGTTGTTCGTAATTTTAACACCCAACTACTTAGTTGAATTGACAGCCTTGAGAATTGTACTATTTATCGAGTAATCGAATTCCAACGGATGTCTTTTGGAACTCGTGCGGATCACCTCACACTTTTCGTTATTTAGCGTCAACTGCCACCTGACACACCATACAGCAATCTTTTTCTAAATCGCGTTGCAACTGATACTGGTCTTCGGATGACCTTACTAGGCTGTAAATTACAGCATCATCTGCGAACAACCCAAGAGAACTGTTCAGATTGTCACCCAGGTCATTTATATAGATCAGGAACAGCAGAGGTCCCAGGACGCTTCCCTGGGGAACACAAGATATCACTTCAGTTTTACTCGATGATTTGCTGTCAGTGCTGACATATTAAAAAGATGGAGAAATCAGTAGAAGAGAAGACGATCGTTGGTAATGGTGACGGAAGAAACAGACAGAATACAGATGCTGAAAAGAAAAGTGACAGACACCTTGAGGATAACATGGAAGCCGGCCGTTGTGGCCGAGTGGCTCTAGTCGCTTCAGTCCGGAACCGCGCTGCTGCTGGATGTGTGTGATGACCTTACGTTATTAGGTTTACGTAGTTCTAAGTTCTAGGGGACTTATGACCTCAGATGTTATGTCCCATAGTGCTTAGAGACATTTGAACCATTTTGATAACATTGAAACGCTAGTACGCTGGCGAACGGTCAGAAGTGAATCTACGCAAATGAAACGAAAAAGAATATTATACCTCTTATTGAATGTAACAAATTGTTGTATAACGCTGACAGTATAACTTTTATCGCAAATGTACCAAATGATGAAAGCTACATCATAACAACAGGCTGCGCTGCCGGAAAAAAATGTTACACTTTCAAGGATTGTGTTCAGTGGCTGCAGGGGGTAATATCTGAATATTCAGGGGTTGTACGCTAGTGATTCATTTCGCACGGTCATCAGCGATTAGACGGCGCTAGGGAGGCTTCTCTGTGCAACCCCCTGTTTTGACACAGCAGGCAGTAACTGCGCTGAGTTAAGAGGTGAACAGTGTTTTCGTAATTTTTTCTAGGGTACAGCCATACCTCACCGGCCAATTTGTACCTGATGAACAGCTGCAGCCATCTGAACGGGGAAACCTGGGGAAGCTAGACTGACGTACCGACGAATTGCTGCACTCGTTGGTCAGAATGTATGAGTGTCGTCACTGCTTTGAACAGTGGACGGTAGAACATTCCCAGACCTGTAGACCAGGATGTGTACGTCCGCGTACTTGAGACATACGCCAAGGCAGACGCATTGTGCGACCAGCGGTGACCGATCTAACAACGTCCAGGCACATGGTGCACATGCTGCGTCATCGAGGACCATTGGGAACCGTCTGCTTACAGCAGGAGGATGATTACATGTGCCTCTGCCCAGGCTATCACTGACACCACGACATGTCGTGAAGAGTTGACTGGAGAATGGAATAGCGCTCTGACGTCTTCAGTGGTAGGAGTAGGTTCTGGCTGCAAGCGAATGGTGGACGTACATGTTTATGACGTAGACCGGATGAGTTGCCTAATCCAGACTTCATTCATCCACAAGACACAGGTCCCACCCCAGGCTTCGTGGTTTGGCGGGTTATCAGCTAAAACATGCTGCCACAACTGGTGTTTCTGCACTCTAAAGTAACCAGTGCCGCTACATTTCCCAGACTATTATGTCCGTGCTACCACAAGTTCTCCGACAGGAAGATAATAAATGTAAGTCCACAAACAGCTGCTGTGACTGTACTTACTCTTCGCGGTGAACAACAACTGCCCTGGCCAGCGCATTCAGATTTCTCGCCAGATGAAAAAACATATGTGACATGATGAAGCGGGAACTTACTCATTCTCCAGAGCCTGCGAGAATCATTGCCCAATTGTATCAAAGGAATAAGATGTCTGGAACAATCTTTCTTAATATGCCATTTTACATCATCATCATTGTTTAACAAACGTAAACATGGTCCGTAATAAGCTGTAATGCGATGTTTATTTAATCGTGCCATTAGCTAATTTCGGAAAAACGTTATTGTCAAGCTCATTCGTAACATTAGCATTTTTTGTCATTTTCAAATCACTCTTGATTTCAAGCAAAACGCAGCCGTAATCGGTCATTTTACGAACGGATTCACACTACAGTGAACCTTTTAAGATCGCTTTCTAAACTTTGCTCTTAAAAATTCAGAATACGATTTTTAAAAGTGTCACTGTAGTGTGAATCCTCTCGTAAAATGACGGTTTATTGCCACTTTTTACTTGTAATAACATGAACTACTGATGTTATAAATGAGATTGTCAATAACGTTTATTCGAAATCAGCTAATCGCTCGATTAAATCAACATCGCATTACAGCATAATAAGGTCCTCGTTTATGTTTGTTAAGCATCTAGAGGCTGTGGATCCCCACAAATACAAAACTTCAGTATTGCTTGCATGTGCGTATACACAAATGCGTTGCCGCCAGAGTGGGCTACACGCTTTCCAATGGTTCAAATGGCTCTGAGCACTGTGAGACTTAATATCTGAGGTCAACAGTCCCGTAGACGTAGAACTACTTAAACCTAACTAATGTAAGGACATCACACACATCTATTCCCGAGGCAGGATTCGAACCTGAGACCGTAGCCGCAGCGCGGTTCCGGACTGAAGCGCCTAGAACCACTCGGTCAGAAAGGCCGGCCTACACGCTGTATTGATGCGACTGTTTGAGCACAGTTTACTCTGCCATCTGTGTTTCATTTGGTCTGAGTTTATTAACATATGTTTCTACAACGATACTCTACCTGTCACCTCACTTGTCAAGAAAATTACCTCGATCTTGAGTGTGTTGCATTTTTCTTTCTGGCCCTTCATCTGGCTGCCATATCTTATATTATAAGGGGCGATCAAAACGTTTCCGTGCGACGGCCATACAGTCCAGAATCTGTAAGTCAATTACATTGCTGTAAGCTTTGGGCCAATCGTGCCACCGACGCAGTAGGTTGAAGATACCCGCTTGGTAATAAACGGTATTCTGCTGTGTGAAGAAGTCCGTAACTGTCTGCTGCACATCCTGATCTGACATGAATCACAGACCTTTCAAGGCCTTTTTTACGGGTCCGAATGGGGTAGCTTCAGGGCTATTCGGCGGGTGCTCGAGTGTCTTGTACTTGATTTGGCGTAACTTCCGCGTTACGACGTTTGCGATGTGGGGACGTGGGTTCTCATGGAGCAGCAGGAGGACCTCTTGTCGCATCATTCCACCAACGGTGGTTTTCGACAGACATGCTGCTCCATACACATTCTTCATTCTCCGATAAATTTCTACCGGTGTTTGTCCTTCGGCAAGCAGGAAAAGAATAACAGCACATTGGTTCTGTCTGGACGCTTTTGGTAGTAATGTCGCCATAGTTCACGTTTCCACATTTACCGCACCCACGTCAGAAAGTCACGGCAGCCACATTAATCCCCCTGCCTATATCTCAGTGCTTATATACCGCCATCGAAATCGTTCTACGCTGCATGTATGTTGCAGCAATACGCTCAAACGGAAACTTTTCGATCCACCCTTATACATTACGCTCTTTCCCGCGAACAGAAGAAATTAGGGAAATATTTTATATTTATTTGTGACTAAGACCAAGGCTATATACAATGTTTGTATAATCAAAATATCCACGGGTTTACTACCGGTCTATAGTGTCCAACGGGCACAATATTTAGGCGATCAAACATGTCGCCATCATCAAGTGAACTGACGGACTGAGCTCCTGTGAACGCGCCGGCACGGAGATCCGTACGCTGAGCAGCCATAGCGTACGAATCTCCGTGCCGGCGCGTTCACAGGAGCTCAGTCCGTCAGTTCACCTGATGATGGCGACATGTTTGATCGCCGAAATATTGTGCCCGTTGGACACTATAGACCGGCAGTAGACCCGTGGATATTTTGATTATCAAATACGCCGGGAGAAACTCAAGAATCACAATGTTTGTATAACTTCATATTAATCAGAACCGAATGTTAGCTATAGTGTATACTGCAGGTGAGTACGACACCTAAACTACAGGTTTCTTTCCAACCCCAGGTCCAATGTGCTCTTTTGTAACAAGGAATATTGTAAAGAATAGACAATACAAGGAAAAATATTTGAAAATGTGTAAATACTAGAAAATCTCCATTTTGACTCAATGGAAAATTCATCAGTTCGCCATATCCTGTTAATGTGAAAGTTTTGCTCAAACTTGGCTTTCGTACTCAGACCTTAGCACGTTGTATATTTTTTGTGTTTATTTATGCGCTATGAGCTGTATGGCAGTTGCCTTTGGCCGTGCAGAGTACCCGCATGGTTTGAGGTGCCATGTCACGGATTGCGCGGTCCTTCCGTCGGAGACTGGAGACCTCCCTCGGGCGTGGGTGTGTGTGTGTCGTTCTTAGTTTAAGTTAGTTTGAGTAGTGTGTAAGTGTAGGACCGATGACCTCAGCAGTTTGGTCCCTTGCGAATTCACACACATTTGATGGTTCAAATGGCTCTAAGCACTATGGTACTTGATATCTGAGGTCATTAGTCCCCTAGACTTAAGAAAATGGTTCAAATGGCTCTGAGCACTATGGGACCTAACATCTGGGGTCATCAGTCCCCTAGAACTTGGAACTACTTAAACCTAACTAACCTAAGGACGTCACACACATCCATGCCCGAGGCAGGATTCGAACCTGCGACCGTAGTAGTCGCGCGGTTCCGGACTGAGCGCCTAGAACCGCTAGACCACCGCGGCCGGCCCCTAGACTTAGGACTACTGAAACCCAACTAAACTAAGGACAACCCGCCCGTTGGCCGCGCGGTCTAACGCATGGCTTTCCGTGCGGAAAAGAGGGCCGCCAGGCGGATTTGTGTCGAGGTCCGGTGAGCCGGTCAGTCTGTGGATGGTTTTTAGGCGGTTTTCCATCTGCCTCGGCAAATGCGGGCTATTTCCTCTTTATGCCCCTTTATGCCGCCTCAGCTACACTATGTCGGCGATTGGTGTGCGAACAAGTTCTCCACGTAGGCGTACACCACCATTACTCTACCACGCAAACATAGGGTTTACACTCGTCTGGTTTGAGACGTTCCCTGGGGTTCCACCAGGAAACGAACCGCACAATAACCCAGGGTTCGGTGTGGGACGGCGGAGGGGTGAAGTGGACTGCGGTAGTCGTCGTGGGGTTGCGGATCACTGCGGCTGCGCTGGGGACGGAGCCTCTCCGTCGTTTCGCCGCTTAACATAACATAAGATAAGGACATCACACACACATCCATGCCCGAAGCAGGATTCAAACCTGCGACCTTAGCAGCAACGTGGTTCTGGACTGAAGCGCCTAGAACCTCTCGGCCACAGAGGCCGACTCACACACTTTTGAACACACATTCTTGTGCAGTTGCCTTTTTCATTAAGTAATTCTGGAGCTTCCATTTGTGTCAACGTCATTTAGCTTGTCATTTTTAAAATCAATGAGCTAATTAATTCTACCAGTATAAAAAATCTTTAAATGAAATGATAGCGTCCTGCGGCATTGGATTTTCCGAAAACTATCCGAGTAAAGCTGAAGTAATGAATTCCAAATTCTCAATATACCTATCGCTATCATTGCCAGTCGTGTCTTTTATGGTGTAAAGGTCAGTTTTCACTTCGCAGCACTTAACCCCTTTAGATGCCCCTTTCAATAAAGTAGCTTGCCAACTTGTGCACTATATGTACTGCATTAATTAACCCTGCTCTAAATGCCAGGTAATATTTTATTTCGTTCTTACCCCTCATCACACACTGAACTACACCCCCTCGCCGTTGCTTTCCATTAATCTACCAGCCGGAAAATGTGAAGATCAGACTGTGGCAGAGCTGCGATTTTCACAAATGAGTGGAAGCAAGAAGATGATTTTACAAACCACTTAACGATAAGGACATCAAAGACGAATCACAACCACGGACTATCCAATGATGAAAATCAGCCTTGCTCATCCCAAAGAAGGTATATATAGGTTTCGACAAACCAAGGAAAAGCTTTACCTCCATGATCCGAAGATGATCTCCCGAATGCAAATCTAGTGTCTGTAATACAGCGCTATCTTTTTCACTATGTGTACTATGTAGTCTTTAGACTACTCACAGTTACAAGCAACAAAGTAGCATGTTAAACCTTGGAGTGTTGATATTAAGCTACATTATTCGCTGATGGAAAATGTAATTAATCTAGGCAGCAGCTAAGATGTTAGGAGAAACTTATGGTTACAGTTGTGTCATCTGATTTCATAACATATTTTGTTACGTTCAGAGTACAAACAATTCTACAATTACTAGCCTTAACAATATGACCACTGCCGACCTCGCCGGACCCCGCCTGATGGTGTTGCGGGAAAGTGACGCGCTATGAAAAGTACGTCAGCGCAGCAGAGACGGTTGGGGATTGCAGTAGGGAAGATATGAGCTACAAATTGGGAAATCCAATAAGTGACTTTGACAAAGAGGAGATTATTATTATAGAGAGTATATCGAAAACAGCGAATCGGATCGAATGTTCACGTGCTACTGCCTTGAGCATATACGGAAACAGGTAAAAGACAGTGAAACTACCACTATGCGCTGAATGGTTGGACGTCCACGACTCTTCACAGAGCGTGGGGTTTGGAAGTTTGTCTCCTCTGTAAAGTAGGACAGTTGGTGATCTGTGGCATCTCTGCCGAACGAGCACAGTGGCGGTGCACGCACAGGCGTTTCGGAGCACACCGTTCACTGTACATTGTTTATCATGGAGCTCCTCAGCAAACCACCTCTACGTGTTCACATGTTGACCCAACGACGCCGTCAATTACAATTGCAGTGGGCACGGAACCATCGGGCTTCGACCGGCGATCAATAGAGACGTGTTGGCTCTTCCAGTGAAACACTTGTTTGCTACGCTAGTTCATTGGCCGTCTCCACAAGGGCCGTCATAGGGGTGAACGGCGGCTGGAAACGTGCAGCGCGCCACGGACGCGGGCTGGTGGGAACAGTATTCTTCTATGAGAGACATTTTCTTGCCCTTGCCTGGGACCGGCTGTAGTAATCGAAGACACACTGACGGCTGCGGAAAACCCTACATTTCTCCCTGCTTGGTGTCTTTCTCGACAGCATTGTCACGTTTCAGCAGTATCATTGTCCGTGCCGTGGAATGGTAAACGTGCTACAATGGTTTGAGGAGCATTGTAGTGAACTAACCAAATTCTCCTGATATGAATCCCATGGTGCCCATCTGGGTCGCTGACGGGCATCATCAGCGCGTAAGCAAATCAGCGGCTAGTTATTTATGCGAATTACATTACCTGTGCGTAGACGTCTAATGCCACGTACCTCCACAAATCCATCAACAAATTGTCAGATCCCTTATCAGCATAATAAGGGATCTTTTTTCCATAGCCGGGAAAATAAGCTATTGATCAGACGATCATAATGTTTTGGCTCATCTGTGTACGGCTCAGCACCACAGAAGGACCCTGCAGCATTCAAAGCTATGTATAACTCAGTTGTTAAACACAGACAATAGAAAATAAACTTAATAGTGTGAAACATTATTTGTGGATGTATAAGCACTCCGTCTTCAGGCCACATGTGGCCCATCGGGACCAACCGACCGCTGAGCCATCCTCAGCTGAGGATGCGGACAGGAGGGGTGTGGGGTCAGCACACCGCTCTCCCAGTCGTTATGATGGTATTCTCGACCGTAGCCACTACTTTTCGATCGAGTAGCTCCTCAGTTGCCATCACGAGGCAGATTGCACCCGGAAAAATGGCAACAGCGCATGGTGGCCTGGAAGGTCATTCATCCAAGTGCCGGCCACGCCCGACAACGCTTAACTTCGGTAATCTGTCGGGCACCGGTGTATCCACTGCGGCAAGGCTGTTGCCCTTTGTGGATGTATGCCCGCATTTAATTGCCACCTCATCTACCGGTACTACACTCTCCAACAGGAATTTTACAAGATTTAAAATGAAACCAATGCTTCACAGTGAACATATTTATACACAAAAATTTTGAGGGATATGAGATTATAAAACAGTGACCAATACATCACATGCATCCAAAAGTATCGGAACCCATTTTTTTGTTTTGTTTTCAAAGAATTCAGCTACGTCACATTGCAGGAGGTGAGAATCTGGATGCACATATGGGCATGATGTACGATTCTCCAGAGACTGCTGTTGCAACTCAAGGTACAAGATGGTTAGTACAGTCTATCGCAGAGTGACATTCGGCACCTTTATGATAGTTTGCGTGTGATAATACATGTGTGCATTGATAAAAGAGGGGATACACTAAGCAGTGATGCGACTTTTTTGTCACCCTTTACTGTGACATGTGTGTTTCATTTAGTTAGAATTTCTTAGATTGTACAATGATGACCTGTGATGGACGTTCAATAAGTAATGAAACACATTTTTTTTTAAAAGAAAGCATGTTAGATTAGTTCAGGATTCCAATACACCATATTACACACCACTCATTTGGCTACAAAACCATCTTTTTCAACACAATCCCTGTTAAATATGACGTCCTTACGCCACCTAACTGTGAGGACCTGTATGTCTGCGTACTACCGTTCTCCTGGTAGACGTCGGAGCCAGTGTCCTGGTGCATCAATAAACTCAGGACATCCACATACTTACTGCAGACCTGATTCCTCATTCGGCCAAACAGATATATATCGTAAGCAATGAGGTGCGAGATATAAAGTGGATGAGGAAGAACAGTCCAATTAGGTTTTGTGAGCTCTTCAAACGTGCACAAACTGATGTGAGATGTTGCGTTGTCATGGAGAAGAGCTCTTCCACTTATTTGGCGACAAACACGTAGAAATTGCCTCTTCAGTCTCCTTCAGGTAGCACAATACACTTCAAACTTGATCGCTACACCATCAGGGAGGACTTCAAGCAGAATAACCTCTTCAGAGTGACAGAACGCCGTTGCCATGACTTTAGCGACTGAAGGTGTGGCTTTGAAAGTTTTCTTTAGAGAAGACGTGTTGTGGCACCAATCGACGGATTGCTGTTTTGTTTTCAGTTCGAAGTGATGAACCCATGTTGCATCGCCTGTCACATTGTTCAACAAAGAAGTTTTCACTATCAGCGTTTTAACATGGAAGTATTTGTGCAAAGATGCTCTTCGTTGCTCTTTACGATCTTATGTTACGTGGCGAGGAACTCAGCAGACAAACATCTTTTAGAATTCCAACTACACGAGCTGAATGGCCACGCGGTTTGAGGTGCCATGTCAGGGATAGCACGGCTCCTGTGCCGGAGGTTCGAGTCCACCCTCGGGCATGGGTGTGTGTGTTGGTCTTATCATAAGTTAGTGTTGTTGTTGTTGTGGTCTTCAGTCCTGAGATTGGTTTGATGCACCTCTCCATGCTACTCTCTCCTGTGCAAGCTTCTTCATCTCCCAGTACCTACTCCAACCTACATCCTTCTGAATCTGCTTAGTGTATTCATCTCTTGGTCTCCCTCTAAGATTTTTACCCTCCGCGCTGCCCTCCAGTACTAAATAGTAAAACTCCTTTACTACTTTAAGTGTCTCATTTCCTAATCTAATTCCCTCAGCATCACCAGACTTAATTCGACTACGTTCCATTAGCCTCATTTTGCTTTTGTTGATGTTCATCTTATATCCTCCTTTCAAGACACTATCCATTCCATTCAACTGCTCTTTCAAGTCCTTTGCCATCTCTGACAGAATTACAATGTCATCGGCGAACCTCAAAGTTTTTATTTTCTCTCCATTGATTTTAATACCTACTCCGAATTCTTCTTTTGTTTCCTTCACTTTTTGCTCTATATACAGACTGAATAACATCGGGGAGAAGCTACAACCCTGTCTCACTCCCTTCCCAACCACTGCTTCCCTTTCATGTCCCTCGACTCTTATAACTACAATCTGGTTTCTGTACAAATTGTGAATAGCTTTTCGCTCCCAGTATTTTAATCCTGCCACCATGAGAATTTGAAAGAGAGTATTCCAGTCAACATTGTCAAAAGCTTTCTCTAAGTCTACAAATGCTAGGAATGTCGGTTTACCTTTCCTTAATCTTTCTACTAAGATAAGTCGTAGGGTCAGTATTGTCTCACGTGTAACGATATTTCTACGGAATCCAAACTGATCTTCCCCGAGGACAGCCTCTACTAGTTTTTCCGTTCGTCTGTAAAGAATTCGCGTTAGTATTTTGCAGCCGTGACTTATTAAACTGATTGTTCGGTAAATTTCACATCTGAAAACACCTGCTTTCTTTGGGAATGGAATTATTATATTCTTCTGGACGTCTGAGGGAATTTCGCCTGTCTCATACATCTTGCTCACCAAATGGTAGAGTTTTGTCAGGACTGACTCTCCCAAGGCTGTCAGTAGTTCTAATGGAATGTTATGTACTCCCGGAGCCTTGTTTCGACTCAGATCTTTCAGTGCTCTATCAAACTCTTCACGCAGTATCGTATCTCCCATTTCATCTTCATCTAGATCCTCTTCCATTTCCAAAATATTGTGCTCTTGTACATCGCCCTTGTATAGACCCTCTATATACTCCTTCCACCATTCTGCTTTCCGTTCTTTGCTTAGAGCTGGGTTTCCATCTAAGATCTTGATATTCATACAAGTGGCTCTCTTTTCTCCAAAGGTCTCTCTAATTTTCCTGTAGGCAGTATCTATCTGACCCCTAGTGAGATAAGCCACTACATCCTTACATTTGTCTTCTAGCCATTCCTGCTTAGCTATTAGCCGGCTGCGGTGGTCACGCGGTTCTAGGCGCGCAGTCCAGAACCGTACGACTGCTACAGTCGCAGGTTCGAATCCTGCCTCGGGCATGGATGTGTGTGGTGTCCTTAGGTTAGTTAGGTTTAAGTAGTTCTAAGTTCTAGGGGACTGATGACCACAGCAGTTGAGCCCCATAGTGCTCAGAGCAATTTGAACCATTTGCTTAGCTATTTTGCACTTCCTGTTGATTTCATTTTTGAGACGTTTGTGTTCCTTTTTGCCTGCTTCATTTTCTGCATTTTTATATTTTCTCCTTTCATCAATGAAATTCAATATTTCTTCTGTTACCCAAGGGTTTCTACTAGCCCTCGTCTTTTTTCCTACATGATCCTTTGTTGCCTTCACTACTTCATCCCTCAAAGCTACCCATTCTTCTTCTACTGTTTTTCCCCCATTCTTGTCAGTTGTTCCCTTATGCTCTCCATGAAACTCTGTACAACCTCTGGTTCTTTCAGTTTATCCAGGTCCCATCTCCTTATATTTCCACCTTTTTGCAGTTTCTTCGGTTTTGATCTAGACTTGATAACCAATAGATTGTGATCAGAGTCCACATCTGCCCCTGGAAGTTTCTTACAATTTAAAACCTGGTTCCTAAATCTCTGTCTTACCACTATATAATCTATCTGAAAACTGTCAGTATCTCCAGGCTTCTTCCACGTATCATAAGTTAGTGTAAGTTAGTTTAAGTAGTATGCAAGTCTAGGGACCGAAGGCGTCAGCAGTTTGGTCCCTTAGGAATTGACACATATTTGAACATTTGAGCTCCAACTAGTGGACGAGTCTGTCAGTACTATCGACACAGATGCCCATTCGAGCAACGAGCTGTTTGATTATAGAGCATCGATCACCTAGAATGAGAGTGACCGCACCTTCAAACACTGCAGAAGTGACAGCTGCCGGCCGGCCGACACGCATCATGTCGGACAGGTTTATGCCGCCTTGTTACATGGATTACAGGCTCCTCGCCCAACGACTCACCACGCTTTTGTTCACTGCTAGGTCTCTGCAGTGCTCTGGTTTTCCACCAAAAGAAACTCTGTGACAGCTCTCTGTATGGTACGCCACCACTTTACAGTCCCCAGATTGAAAGTTATATGTTGCGCCGCCATCTGTCGCAAATTCACGAAATTATGTGGATAGGAGTGGGAATATTCAACGATGTCCCACAGCTAAATCTGCATTTTTTCATCGGAAACTGTCGGCAGAAAAGTTTATTGCATTACTTAACGAAATATCCCTCGTACCTGTCACTACACTTGTCAGTAAAATGTCTTAGTTATTGACCCTGTGGTATTTTTTCCTGTTGGTGAAGTGAACAACCATTCCGTCATTTTATGCATTTCAGATCCTTTTTTATCACGTCACATTTTTGGTATAAATAATTCTGTTCGTTAATTTCGGACTACATCGTAATTTGCTCTTTAATTTTAATGGTGGCTAAAATACTAAGATCCGTTTTGAGGAGAGGGGATGGTTCATTATGCAAGTTGTGTGTGTGTGTGTGTGTGTGTGTGTGTGTGTGTGTGTGTGAAAATGTGGACTGTGACTGGTTTAAAAAAAACATGCAATTTCTTAAATTTACCGCCAAGGAGAAACAGGAGTGAAGGATACGAAGCACAGCTTGGCTCGTTCCCCATTTTTGATTTGTAAAAATTGTTTTAAAATTCAACACCATTCTGCATTTTTTTAAGTTTCTGCCATCCTTATGACGTCATTGGCCTGTACGTACGGTAAAGTGTGCCTCTGTATGCAAGCGATCCGATAGGCAAAGATGAAAGTAAGCCATACCCAGCATAGCCCTACTAACACCTTATGCCTTATTTAATATATGAAGATGTCGACAACGCATCTAGCCTCTCCACAACGAAGCAGACCTCATATCGAATGGATTCAAACAATGACAATAATTATTATTATCATCCTTTGCAAGTATTACAAATACACTCCTGGAAATGGAAAAAAGAACACATTGACACCGGTGTGTCAGACCCACCATACTTGCTCCGGACACTGCGAGATGGCTGTACAAGCAATGATCACACGCACGGCACAGCGGACACACCAGGAACCGCGGTGTTGGCCGTCGAATGGCGCTAGCTGCGCAGCATTTGTGCACCGCCGCCGTCAGTGTCAGCCAGTTTGCCGTGGCATACGGAGCTCCATCGCAGTCTTTAACACTAGGAGCATGCCGCGACAGCGTGGACGTGAACCGTATGTGCAGTTGACGGACTTTGAGCGAGGGCGTATAGTGGGCATGCGGGAGGCCGGGTGGACGTACCGCCGAATTGCTCAACACGTGGGGCGTGAGGTCTCCACAGTACATCGATGTTGTCGCCAGTGGTCGGCGGAAGGTGCAAGTGCCCGTCGACCTGGGACCGGACCGCAGCGACGCACGCATGCACGCCAAGACCGTAGGATCCTACGCAGTGCCGTAGGGGACCGCACCGCCACTTCCCAGCAAATTAGGGACACTGTTGCTCCTGGGGTATCGGCGAGGACCATTCGCAACCGTCTCCATGAAGCTGGGCTACGGCCCCGCACACCTCTGGTGATCGTCGAGGGGACACTGAATAGTGCACGGTACATCCAAACCGTCATCGAACCCATCGTTCTACCATTCCTAGACCGGAAAGGGAACTTGCTGTTCCAACAGGACAATGCACGTCCGCATGTATCCCGTGCCACCCAACGTGCTCTAGAAAGTTTAAGTCAACTACCCTGGCCAGCAAGATCTCCGGATCTGTCCCCCATTGAGCATGTTTGGGACTGGATGAAGCGTCGTCTCACGCGGTCTGCACGTCCAGCACGAACGCTGGTCCAACTGAGGCGCCAGGTGGAAATGGCATGGCAAGCCGTTCCACAGGACTACATCCAGCATCTCTACGATCGTCTCCATGGGAGAATAGCAGCCTGCATTGCTGCGAAAGGTGGATATACACTGTACTAGTGCCGACATTGTGCATGCTCTGTTGCTTGTGTCTATGTGCCTGTGGTTCTGTCAGTATGATCATGTGATGTATCTGACCCCAGGAATGTGTCAATAAAGTTTCCCCTTCCTGAGACAATGAATTCACGGTGTTCTTATTTCAATTTCCAGGAGTGTAGATAGAAGTGTTGATACTGACGTTGTCCTCTAACTTTTAGCTACAAATTAGTTATTATTGTGGGTATCACTAGATATAACGTGGATATCCACAATGACAGGATTTTATCTGTAAAGTAATTATTACATTTGCTGTCCATGGTGGATATAGACACGGATATCCGATCCCGCATAGGCCTCTGTAATATACTTTCGCTCAGTATACGTTATTATCTTAAAGCTCGTGAAACTGTCTTTCCAAATAGATTTAAGTTAATTGAAGATTTATATTTGATGCTCTACACTCTCAAATTCGATTACCAAAAACGAAAATTAGCCATAAAATGTACAAATCTTTTCCTAAAAACGTATACATACAGATGTGAAATTCAGGTTTTAGCGGCCCAAAGACTGTACCATTAAATTTCGGGTGTGCAGCCGCAAGAATTCTCCTTCTTCTTCTAATATTTCGGCTGTGTAACGTTCAGGCATCTACAGAGTGAGCCGCAAGACTGCCGTTCCAGTGCTCGCTTCGTCCCTTTATACTCGTGTACCGCGCAACTGCGCAAGCCGCCACAGGTGCAAATGCGCCAGAGATTTTGGTCGGCGGCAGAGAAGTGCACAATGCGCGAGTTACATGTATGACTCCGCATTCGATCTGTGTTGGCATGTCGATATATCGTTCCGAGCTGTACTGTGATGACGTCTTTGTGAGTTTATTACACCAAGTGCAGATTTCCATGATTTATCGAGGTTGAAACCAGTATCTGTATTAATTAAATTCGACTTCAAGCGAATCTCAATTGCCCCCATCACTATCGAGTCCCAAAAAGATGATGTAGTTTCCAGAATCTCGACGTTGTCGTACAACTTACTGTGACCAGTATCAATACAATGCTCTGCCACTGCCGACTTCTTAGGTTGTAAAAGTCGTGTACCTCCCGTGTTCGGTACGTACATCTTTCTTAGACAGCACGAGTTGTTTGTCCAATGTAAGAAAGGCCACATTGACATGGAATTTTGTAAACTCCAGATTTTCGGAGCAGCAAATCATCTTTGACAGAGCCTACGAGTGCAACCGTCTTGTGTGGAGGACGAAAAATCACTTTAACTTTGTGTATGCTGAGAATCCGTCCTATATTTGATGAGAGGTTATTCACATATTTGCAGGAAGTCATCGATTTAAAGATTTATTCGTCTTCTTCTGCTTTTTTATGGCCTCTTTCGCTTTCATTTTCAGTGAGAGTGTACTAAAGACCTTCGTCATTTATATACTGATAACGACTACTTTTCTCAAGTAACTTTTGTTCGTTGTTTTTGCATTTTCACATAATTTTGTTCAGTAAGGATGTAGTAAGAATGCGATGTATTTGGTCAACATGTATGAATTATGATTAACAATCAAAGCAATTTATTCAAATATACTGGTTACACAGCAACCTTTACATTAGCACAAAATTTTTGTATACCAAAGGTAGATCACCAAGCCATATGTCTTCCGAAATTATTTCATTTAAACGACCAGTTTCAATTCTTTACCTAGAGGATAGTCTACATGGAAACAGATAATGTTATTTGGTACGTATTTTAATCTAGTGACTGAAGGCCGTCATAAGCAGTTTCCTGCATTTGCTACCGTTCCGCGCAGTATGTGTAAATATTTCGCACTTTACAAATTTACGTCCTGTGCTACATTTCAATGCTATTTGGAATATATTCGTAATTCCTCAGGTACAGAGTTTTACCGTGAGTAAGATGCTATATATTTTTAGAACTATTTACTGCATATAATATGTTGGTATTTAAGCCATACTTTGTCAGACGTGACCATCTTGTACCTTGAAACAGAAGAGGGTTTTTTAAATATGAAACCTGTTCTACTAACAAATTAACCGAGATTTTTCAGTGTCTTCACAATTATACCTGCTTTGAAATTTTGTATTAATGTTCAATACATCCTATTTCAAAACGTATTTAACTAATAATTTGTTTTTGATAATACTTCTGCTACGTATAGTTTCACTTGCTGATTATTGTTTCGTAGTCGAATAACAGTGGAAACACTATTAAATATAGTATTGGCAACATTTTCTTAGTTACAACGCTTTTAAATGACGATCGAGGATGTGTTTCAAGGTATATGATCATGTTGCACCTCAGAATATTTTTTCACATTTGGGAAATCTTTAATTTTCAGGAGTAACGTTTGTAATTTCAAACAAAAGAAATATTGCAACTCATTAACAGTAAGTATATTAATCTTCTGTTAAAAGTCTGACTACAAGCTGAAGTCTGAAAATTATTCCTAAATACAACATTGTGCACTACTAATTGCGCTGATTAACAACGAACCATACAAGTAGTTTGTTTTGTCAGTTTTTTAAAATTTAGCTAATAGTTTTCTAAAGGGTACCGTTACAATAAAACGAAAAATATCAGCACCAAAATGATTTCTTGACACTTAAGGTGGCATCGAACATTTTGTGAAAGAAATTTCCATGACATACTTTCTATAAGTATGTACGTGTGGTATAATAAATTTACTCGTACAAACTCAGAACAATAAGTCATTATTGATCGGGAAAAGTGTTCCACAACTACAGCCATACAGACATTTGAACGAGAATATTTATGTAAATAAAGTGCGACATGTCCTGAGCAGAGATACAGTAGAAGCATAACTCACCTGAAGTTTGTCTCCAGTAAGCGACATTATTGATGTATCGCATTAGATATAACCTCATAACTTTCGGAAAAGTGAACACTGGATGTAATCCAAAATGAATGCAGTCACATCTCTCGCAGTTTGACATAATTACGAAACTCATACTTAACTCAGAATTCACAAAAAAATTCCTAAATTTGCTCCTCACTAGAAGAAAATTTATAGTAGCTTTTCATTACAAAGGAAAAGCGCCACAAATGGAACCTGTAAGATTATACGAACACAATTGATGGTGAGGTAGGAACGAGTGAATTAATTAGCTTAATTTCCTTAACGGTATACAAAGCTCTTTCGTGTCATCTCCTAGCCTGAATGTCTAGAGCCAATTTAAAGCTAGAAAAATAGGAATAATCGAAGAAAACAGCAGAACGTCACAACACATACTTAGAGATGTGAACAAGTTGAGGCAGAGGAAGAAAAAATTAAAATGTATTGCGATACTACTATAATTACCTGTGGGGAGTCTACTCAAAATCTTCAGGAAATGGTTTAGAAGAAAATATTCTGCAGGCCACTACCGTAGCGCTCTTGATGACAAGATAATAAGTCTCGGGAAAGCAAACAAACAAACTTATTTACATATTCTATTACTGCATGAAATACGTACCACGTTTTTGATATGATATTTATATTGAAAGACATTCAACCCAATGTTTTATATTGATTTCAAGTGTATAGATGCACTGCAGATACGCAGGTGCACTAACTGCTTGTACAGTATCGTGTACTATAGTTACATAGAGAGCTAGATATCAAGTAAGCTTAATAGAGTAAATAACTGAGTTTTCTTTTTAGCCCATAAGCAGCCCACAGCTCACTGGGAAAACTGTATCTTAGATATTTTTATGATACTGAACTATGCTGAGAGAAAATTCCCAGCCTTCCAGATTAGCCTTCTGAGGAATTTCTCCCGACATTTTCGTGCTAACTTTGGGAAAGATTGTACTTGCTTCAGAGCTGCTCTTAGCGTTATTTCAGGTCGTTGTTGCTTTTTACTGCAATAACAGTAGGTATTGAACACTCTGAAATGTACGGCTGTCAATTGTCAGGAAGTAAGTACCCGACCTGTTTTATATGGCTTCGATAATGTCTTTTTCACAGACAATTTTAGTGTTTCTTACAAGTATAACTCTATTTCCTTCTTACTGTAGCTGCTGCTTAATTTGTGTCCATCTATTAAATCTGAACACACACAGGAAAGTGACACTTAATGTTACTTAAGTAAATGTTTGTAGAAGGTAACTCATGTCTAGAATTGCTGTGGTAGCACAATGGCATCAAGTGCTACAGCTTTTTAGTGAAGTAGCACATCACACTGCTGACTGCTGAAGAAATTTATGCAAACAGTTATTTTTATCTGAATTCATCTGGAACAGTCCTCTTTACAACTAACTACCCTCTTCAGATACCTCTTCTAATATTTTTGGGAGGATTCATTGTTAGTCATTGAACTTACGAATAAATGAAATATGTGTGTAGCAGAGAGACTGCATCTAAGATGTTCACTGTCTTCTTTGTTTGATGCCACTTCGGTGACTTGCAAGTTGATTACGATAAAAAGATGATGAAGGCAACACACAGAACCAGCGGAGAAACTCCCCGGCCTGGCCAGGAATAAAATCTGCGCTAAACACAAGACCACGAGCTACCGACAATGAGTAGCATGGTGTCTCACATATTCATGTAACCTGGGAAAGAAGTAGGAGCAAAGATGCAAACACCATGAACGATTGCCATGATTTCGTCACCAGCTGCAGTCATGTCATCTGTATGTCCCGATTTGTGAGAGGCATTTTCGCCATTAACTATCTACATTTATTTGACCATTGATATTGTCAAGTTTTTTTTTTTTTTTTTTTTTTTTTTTTGTCATCAGTCTACTGACTGGTTTGATGCGGACCGCCACGAATTCCTTTCCTGTGCTAACCTCTTCATCTCAGAGTAGCACTTGCAACCTACGTCCTCATTTATTTGCTTGACGTATTCCAATCTCTGTCTTCCTCTACAGTTTTTGCCCTCTACAGCTCCCTCTAGTACCATGGAAGTCATTCCCTCTTGTCTTAGCAGATGTCCTATCATCCTGTCCCTTCTCCTTATCAGTGTTTTCCACATATTCCTTTACTCTCCGATTCTGCGTAGAACCTCCTCATTCCTTACCTTATCAGTCCACCTAATTTTCAACATTCGTCTATAGCACCACATCTCAAATGCTTAGATTCTCTTCTGTTCCGGTTTTCCCACAGTCCATGTTTCACTACCATACAATGATGTACTCCAGACGTACATCCTCAGAAATTTCTTCCTCAAATTAAGGCCGGTATTTGATATTAGTAGATTTCTCTTCGCCAGAAATGCCTTTTTGCCATAGCGAGTCTGCTTTTGATGTCCTCCTTGCTCCGTCCGTCATTGGTTATTTTACTGCCTAGGTAGCAGAATTCCTTAACTTCCTGATGTCAATCCTGATGTTAAGTTTCTCGCTGTTCTCATTTCTACTACTTCTCATTACCTTCGTCTTTCTCCGATTTACTCTCAAACCATACTGTGTACTCATTAGACTGTTCATTCCGTTCAACAGATAATTTAATTCTTCTTCACTTTCACTCAGGATAGCAATGTCATCAGCGAATCGTATCATTGATATCCTTTCACCTTGTATTTTGATTCCACTTCTGAACCTTTCTTTTATTTCCATCATTTCTTCCTCGATGTACAGATTGAAGAGTAGGGGCGAAAGGCTACAGCCTCGTCTTACACCCTTCTTAATACGAGTACTTCATTCTTGATCGTCCACTCTTATTATTCCTTCTTGGTTGCTGTACATATTGTATATGACCCGTCTCTCCCTATAGCTTACCCCTACTTTTTTCAGAATATCGAACAGCTTGCACCATTTTATATTGTCGAACGCTTTTTCCAGGTCGACAAATCCTATGAACGTGTCTTGATTTTTCTTTAGCCTTGCTTCCATTATTAGCCGTAACGTCAGAATTTCCTCTCTCGTGCCTTTACTTTTCCTAAAGCCAAACTGATCGTCACCTAGCGCATTCTCAATTTTCTTTTCCATTCTTCTTTATATTATTCTTGTAAGCAGCTTCGATGCATGAGCTGTTAAGCTGATTGTGCGATAATTTTCGCACTTGTCAGCTCTTGCCGTCTTCGGAATTGTGTGGATGATGCTTTTCCGAAAGTCAGATGGTATGTCGCCATGTACATTCTACACACCAACGTGAATAGTCCTTTTGTTGCCACTTCCCCTAATGATTTTAGAAATTCTGATGGAATGTTATCTATCCCTTCTGCCTTATTTGACCGTAAGTCCTCCAAAGCTCTTTTAAATTCCGATTCTAATACTGGATCCCCTATCTCTTCTAAATCGACTTCTGTTTCTTCTTCTATCACATCAGACAAATCTTCACTCTCATAGAGGCTATCAATGTATTCTTTCCACCTATCTGTTCTCCCCTCTGCATTAAACAGTGGAATTCCCGTTGCACTCTTAATGTTACCAATGTTGCTTTTAATGTCGCCAAAGGTTGTTATGACTTTCCTGTATGCTGAGTCTGTCCTTCCGACAATCATATCTTTTTCGATGTCTTCACATTTTTCCTGCAGCCATTTCGTCTTATCTTCCCTGCACTTCCTATTTATTTCATTCCTCAGCGACTTGTATTTCTGTATTCCTGATTTTCCCGGAATTTGTTTGTACTTCTTCCTTTCATCAATCAACTGAAGTATTTCTTCTGTTACCCACGGTTTCTTCGCAGCTACCTTCTTTGTACCTATGTTTTCCTTCCCAACTTCTGTGATGGCCCTTTTTAGAGGCGTTCATTCCTCTTCAATTGTGTTGCCTTCTGCACTATTCCGTATTGCTGTATCTATAGCGTTAGAGAACTTCAAACGTATCTCGTCATTCCTTAGAACTTCCGTATCCCACGTCTTAGCGTATTGATTCTTCCTGACTAATGTCTTTAACTACAGCCTACTCTTCATCACTACTATATTGTGATCTGTGTCTATATCTGCTCCTGGGTACGCCTTACAATCCAGTATCTGATTTCGGAATCTCTGTTTGACCATGATGTAATCTAATTGAAATCTTCCCTTACCTCCTGGTCTTTTCCAAGTATACCTCCTCCGCTTGTGATTCTTGAACAGGGTATCGTTATTGCTAGCTGAAACTTGTTACAGAACTCAATTAGTCTTTCTCCTCTTCAATTCCTTGTCCCAAGGCCATATTCTCCTGTAACCTTTTCTACTACTCCTTCCCCTACAACTGCATTTCAGTCGCCCATGACTATTAGATTTTCGTCCCCCTTTACATACTGCATTACCCTTTCAATATCCTCATACACTTTCTCTATCTGTTCATCTTCAGCTTGCGACGTCAGCATGTATATCTGAACTATCGTTGTCGTTGTTGGTCTGCTGTCGATTCTGATTAGAACAACCCGGTCACTGAACTGTTCACAGTAACACACCCTCTGCCCTACCTTCCTATTCATAACGAATCCTACACCTGTTATAAAATTTTCTGCTGCTGTTGATATTACCCGATATTCATCTGACCAGAAATCCTTGTCTTCCTTCCACTTCTCTTCAAGTCTAGTACCAGTTACGAAATCACGGCCGTCACAATAACTGCCACTTCACTGTGAATGCACGTTAATTGATCTCACACGCAAGTGAATATGATGATGTTTGGTTTGGTTTGGTTTGCGGGGCTCTCAACTGCACGGTTATCAGTACCGGTACAAATTCCCAATTTTGCTCAGTCCAATCTCACCACTTTCATGACCTGATGATGATATTATGAGGAAAACACAAACACCCAGTCATTTCGAGGAAGGTGACAGCCATCCGGAGTGGCCGAGCGGTTCTAGGCGCTACAGTTAGGAACCGCGCGACCGCTGCGGTCGCAGGTTCGAATCCTGCCTCGGGCATGGGTGTGTGTGATCTCCTTATGTTAGTTAGGTTTAAGTACCTCCTAGTTCTAGGGGACTGATGACCTCAGAAGTTAAGTCCGATAGTGCTCAGAGCCATTTGAACCATCTGAAGGTGACAATCTCTAACCCCGCCGGGAATCGAACTCGGGACCCGTGCTCGGGAAGAGAGAACGCGACCGCGAGACCACGAGCTGCGGACACGTGGAAATGGGCTACGAATAGAAATGAAGTATCAGCCCAGTGGAGCGCTCTTGTTAACACAGACATAGAAAATTATAGCAAAATCCAATATTTGGCAAATAAAGTAGCCCCAGAACCTTCTAGAAATCACAATGTCAAATGATAAAGAACTGCAGGATCGGGAATCGACCCAGTGATCGTCACGTTGCCTGCCACCGACTTTACACACTACATCACAGCGGACGACGCAAAGAAAACTGTAATTGTGCTTTGCGTTAACTGTATTCGTTAACTCTTTTTAGGAAACAGTGTACGAAGGTGTTGGTAATTTGACCGCAAGAGCGAACATTAGAATCATCGTTTCTTTGTTTATCGATCTCTGTTCTTGAACGATCAGACGATGAGTATTTTATCACATATAATATTTTCTTTACTCCATAGTCGCACTTTTGTCTACTGATTACCAGTTTCGCTGCATATATTCTTTGTAATATTTTTTTCCCATGATACCTTACGTACGGTACAAAGTGCTACCTTCAAATACACGCAGCACTATACCTCTGGTGGAAAGTCGTCAAGCTCGTTACCAAGTAGGTGTGCTCAAATGAAGTAAATGTCACTGTCACGTCTGGAATAGACGCCAACTGGGTCCATAAATGTTTGAAGTGCTCCTCCCAACCCCTCCAGGTACTGAATTTTTAATTTGTTTGTAAGGGCTACGGGTTGAACGTAGCTATACGGTATGTAACACGCGCTCGCCAGCCGGTCTATCTGGAATGCTGACAATTTCCTTGGTCAGCACACGTGCATCCGGCCGAGTGCAACGCAGCAAGTACGCCACTAGCGCGGCCTCGGGCGCGAAAATGTCTCTTTTCTAACTCACCATGGAGCCTTTCGATACGATCACAAATAGGATGTCAGACACAGTGATGATAGGTGCTCGTAACATGCGTATTCTACACTCCTGGAAATGGAAAAAAGAACACATTGACACCGGTGTGTCAGACCCACCATACTTGCTCCGGACACTGCGAGAGGGCTGTACAAGCAATGATCACACGCACGGCACAGCGGACACACCACGAACCGCGGTGTTGGCCGTCGAATGGCGCTAGCTGCGCAGCATTTGTGCACCGCCGCCGTCAGTGTCAGCCAGTTTGCCGTGGCATACGGAGTTCCATCGCAGTCTTTAACACTGATAGCATGCCGCGACAGCGTGGACGTGAACCGTATGTGCAGTTGACGGACTTTGAGCGAGGGCGTATAGTGGGCATGCGGGAGGCCGGGTGGACGTACCGCCGAATTGCTCAACACGTGGGGCGTGAGGTCTCCACAGTACATCGATGTTGTCGCCAGTAGTCGGCGGAAGGTGCAAGTGCCCGTCGACCTGGGACCGGACCGCAGCGACGCACGGATGCACGCCAAGACCGTAGGATCCTACGCAGTGCCGTAGGGGACCGCACCGCCACTTCCCAGCAAATTAGGGACACTGTTGCTCCTGGGGTATCGGCGAGGACCATTCGCAACCGTCTCCATGAAGCTGGGCTACGGCCCCGCAACACCGTTAGGCCGTCTTCCGCTCACGCCCCAACATCGTGCTGCCCGCCTCCAGTGGTGTCGCGACAGGCGTGAATCGAGGGACGAATGGAGACGTGTCGTCTTCAGCGATGAGAGTCGCTTCTGCCTTGGTGCCAATGATGGTCGTATACGTGTTTGGCGCCGTGCAGGTGAGCGCCACAATCAGGACTGCATACGACGAAGCACACAGGGCCAACACCTGGCATCATGGTGTGGGGAGCGATCTCCTACACTGGCCGTACACCTCTGGTGATCGTCGAGGGGACACTGAATAGTGCACGGTACATCCAAACCGTCATCGAACACATCGTTCTACCATTCCTAGACCGGAAAGGGAACTTGCTGTTCCAACAGGACAATGCACGTCCGCATGTATCCCGTGCCACCCACGTGCTCTAGAAGGTTTAAGTCAACTCCTCTGGCCAGCAAGATCTCCGGATCTGTCCCCCATTGAGCATGTTTGGGACTGGATGAAGCGTCGTCTCACGCGGTCTGCACGTCCAGCACGAACGCTGGTCCAACTGAGGCGCCAGGTGGAAATGGCATCTGAAGCCGTCCACAGGACTACATCCAGCATCTCTACGATCGTCTCCATGGGAGAATAGCAGCCTGCATTGCTGCGAAAGGTGGATATACACTGTACTAGTGCCGACATTGTGCATGCTCTGTTGCCTGTGTCTATGTGCCTGTGGTTCTGTCAATGTGATCATGTGATGTATCTGACCCCAGGAATGTGTCAATAAAGTTTCCCCTTCCTGGGACAATGAATTCACGGTGTTCTTATTTCAATTTCCAGGAGTGTATAATCAGCCTTTGTTAATAAAACTGTTTAAACTTACTTCTCGTGTTAGCATATTGCCGTACCTCAACGACTCACTGCTTAGAAATACTGGCAAAACATTCGTGTAAACATCATCTGGGGGAACAACACAAACTACCCTCTTATATGTTAATAGAATTTATATTGTAGAAGTTGTTTTTGTTGTGGTATTCAGTCCCGAGACTGGTTTGATGCAGCTCTCCATGCTATCCTACCCTGTACAAGTTTCTTCATCTCCCAGTACCTACTGCAATCTACATCCTTCTGAATCTGGTTAGTTTATTCATCTCTTGGTCTCCCTCTACGATTTTTACCCTCCATGCTGCCCTCCAATGCTAAATTTGTAATCCCCTTGTGCCTCAGAACATGTCCTACTAACCGGTCCCTACTTCTTGTCAAGTTGTGCCACAAACTCCTCATCCCCCCAATTATATTCAGTAACTCCTCATTAGTTATGTGATCTACCCATCTAATCTTCAGCATTCTTCTGTAGCACCACAATTCGAAAGCTTATATTCCCTTCCTGACCAAACTATTTATAGTCCATGATTCACTTCCATACATGGCTACACTCCATACAAATACTCTCAGAAATGACTTCCTGACACTTAAATCTATACTAGATGTTAACAAATTTCTCTTCTTTAGAAACGCTTTCCTTCCCATTGCCAGTCTACATTTTATATCTTCTCTACTTCGACCATCATCAGTTATTTTGCTCCCCAAATAGCAAAACATCTTTACTACTTTAAGTGTCTCATTTCCTAATCTAATTTCCTCAACAATGCCCGACTTAATTCGACTACAATCCATTATCCTCGTTTTGCTTTTGTTGATGTTCATCTTATATCCTCCTTTCAAGACACTGTCCATTCCATTCAACTGCTCTTCCAAGTCCTTTGCTGTCTCTCACACAATTACAATGTCATCGGCGAACATAAAAGTTTTCATTTCTTCTCCATGGACTTTAATACCTACTCCGAATTTTTCTTTTGTTTCCTTCACTACTTACTCAATATACAGATTGAATAACATCCGGGAGAGACTACAGCCCTGCCTCACTCCCTTCCCAACCACTGCTTCCCTTTCATGCCCCTCGACTCTTATAACTGCCATCTGGTTTCTGTACAAATTGTAAATATCCTTTCGCTCTATGTATTTTACCCTTTCCACCTCTAGAATTTGAAAGAGAATATTCCAGTCAACATTGTCAAAAGCTTTCTCTAAGTCTACAAATACTAGAAACGTAGGTTTGCCTTTCCTTAATCTTTCTTCTAAGATAAGTCGTAAGGTCAGTATTGGCTCACGTGTTCCAACATTTCTACGGAACCCAACTGATCTTCCCCGAGGTCGGCTTCTACCAGTTTTTCCATTCGTCTGTAAATAATTTGCGTTAGTATTTTGCAGCTGTGACTTATTAAACTGATAGTTCGGTCTTATACATCTTGCTCACCAGATGATAGAGTTTTGTCAGGACTGGCTTTTCCAAGGCCGTCAGTAGTTCTAATGGAATGTTGTCTACTCTCGGGGCCTTGTTTCGACCCAGGTCTTTCAGTGCTCTATCAAACTCTTCACGCAGCATCGTATCTCCCATTTCATCTTCATCTACATTCTCTTCCATTTTCATAATATTGTCTGCAAGTATATCGCCCTTATATAGACCCTCTATATACTCCTTCCACATTTCTGCTTTCCCTTCTTTGGTTAGAACTGGGTTTCCATCAGAGCTGTTGATATTCATACAAGAGATATCTGTATATCTGTAGATAAAAATCACATAAAATTTGGGGATAAGTAAGGAAACATAACAAAAGAAACTGTAGCAAGACATTAAAGGCAAAATAATACGTATACTATATATGTTTTCATCCATAAATTACATTTATGTTCAGAAAAAAGAGACAGAACATCTTGAACGACTTCAGATATTACGTTCACATTCACAGAACATACATGTTAGTATGTTGTGCAGAAATAATTGGCATCTGAAAGATGTTGGCCAACGGGTTCAGGGTCAACACCGATATTGCGGCTCAACACCACTTACCGGGAAAATGTGCCTGCGGCTCTTGTAATGGATCAGTCTGACTTGGAGCCGACGTGCAGTATGCCTCATATACATATGGGCGAACCGTACCGTTAAATCTGTCTGTTTATTGCCATCATAGAATGTGATGCATCCACCCGGGAAACTGGCGGTCGTGTGGATAGAAATATTTCGGTGGTGCAACGGGTGCGTGTAGAACGGTTGACGGGAGGCCGTAGAACATGATGAGATGGGTCATAAAAGATCGACACCTCATCCGAATGGCATTGTCGAACAGAACTGCGTCCTCCTAGGCTTTGATGTGACAGTGGAACAGCGTATCACGTCGCACACTATCATGGCTGACAGTTCGTCGCCATTTACGTGCACGTCGTTCGCATTTCCGCCTACATTTGGCGCATGTACAGAAACATGCCAGACGGCATGGGTATATGGGGCGACGTCACTGTGGACAGGAATAACCTGGTTCTGTTTGGTTGAAAATGGGTCTCCGCAGACAGGGTTAGCGGCATTAAAGTGACTGCATTCGCACAAAACATACATTGCCAATTCAAGATCTTATGGTGTAGGGTGCTATCAGATACAACCACAAATGATGCATGGTGTATGTCTAGGGCACTGTGAACGCCATGAATGAGATCCTGCGACCCGCAGCCATACCCTTTCAGCACAACACCCCGGACGTCACTTTTCAGCAAGACAATGCACGACCACATATTGCTGCACGAACTTGTGCCTTTTTGATGTCACAGTTTGTCAACCTTTGGGCCCGCCTGATCACCAGACTCGTCGGCATTAAAAATGTGTGGGGTATGGTGAAACGACGAATGCAGCACTGTGACGCCATGCCAAGCACCACAGATTAACTTTGGAACCAGGTGAATCCAGATCGGCTGACTATACCACAGGACATCATTTGTGCCTTATACTCGTCGATGGCGCTGAGCATGGGTCAAGTTACCAGGTACCTGTGCCTGCTAGACAACAGGCTAAACCGAAATGACTGAAATGCTAACCAATTCTACAGAAAAAAATGGCTCTGAGCACTATGGGACTTAACATCTGAGGTCATCAGTCCCCTAGAACGTAGAACTACTTAAATGTAACTAACCTAAGGACATCTCACACATCCATGCTGGGGGCAGGATTCGAACCTGCGACCGTAGCGGTCGCCCGTTCCAGACTGAAGTACCTAGAACCGCTCGGCCACAATTCTGCAGAAGATTCAAAGGTAAGTGACCTGGGCATACTGCCGTTCTATCTCTAGTCGTTGAAGGTGTCCCACTTTTTTTCTGAACACCAGAGCGTATACAGTGCATTCTAGCGTAGAACATCCATAAAAATATGTATCATTTTAATCAAGTGTGCATTCTCTCTGAGGATAGCCGTACTTACTAGTACAGAGTACCAAACTTTTCCATGTTGGAAACATATCCAGCATTCAGAGGGAATATTGGTGCAGTGTCGTTACGCATTGTTCCGCAAATGTCAATGGACGATCTTTGATAATATTTACAGTTTCCTGTTTATCTCAGTAGTGTCGATGTGTAAGATGGAGCTCTCAGCGGTGCCGCGTCGCGCTTTCTCAAGATCAAGGGTTGGCCATGGCAACCGATACTGAACACAAGCCCGATGTGTGGAATTCGTCTGGGCCGAGGATCACCTTGCCTCGGCTTTGCACAGTCCTTCTCGAAAGTGTGTGGTAAGGCGCAATATTTCATTTAGTGTTGCCGTGCAGTGCTGTTCAGTTGGTACGACATTCTTCAGATCGGCAGAATTGTTGTTATGTCAAGAGCACTACCCCTCGCTATTTCTTTCTTCTGTCTCACAGTGATGCTTCAACACTAAAAAGGCAACCTAACAATGCATTGTTAAAAGTCTTTAAAATGAGTGGGAATGACAGAAGAGAAGAAAGAGAACTGTTTATATTTATACATTCGCATAATTGATCGGTAAAATACATTTGGTAAGGGACGACATTACAACACCATGCAGATAGTAATTAAAAATGTAGTTGACGCTGGAAGAGCAAAATTAAATAAATTTGCAAGCATGGAGCACATCTTGAAACTGGTGTCAAGAACAGCAAATTTTCTGAAGTTGTACACGTTATTACACGTCAGTTGCAACGGTTGTCGATGGAACTGAACGAACGGCATCGAAACGTTATACAAGATCTTATGGTGTAGGGTGCTAGGCAACCATATTCAAATACAGAGACGTTAAACAGGCAGAATTCGGCAACCCCTATATAAGACAATAAGTGTTTGCCGCTGTTGTTAGATCAGTTACTGCTGCTACAAATGCAAGTTACCAAGATTTATGTTAGTTAGAACGTGGTGTTATAGTCGGCGCACGAGCGATAGGACACAGCATCTTCGAGGTAGCGATGAAGAGAGGTTTCCCGTACTACCATTCATGAGTGAAACGTGAATGTCAGGACACCGGTATTACAGCACATCTCTGACATCGCTGCAACCGGAAAAAGATCCTGCAAGAACGGGACCAACGACGACTGAAGAGAATCGTTCAACTTGGCAGAA
Source organism: Schistocerca gregaria (assembly GCF_023897955.1). Taxonomy (NCBI): domain Eukaryota; kingdom Metazoa; phylum Arthropoda; class Insecta; order Orthoptera; family Acrididae; genus Schistocerca; species Schistocerca gregaria. The sequence goes on along the minus strand of NC_064921.1, from coordinate 420,955,601 downwards.
GTGCAACTCTTTCCCAAATTGCAGCATATTTCAATGCTGGGCCATCAACAAGTGCCAGCGTGCGTACCATTCACCGAAACATCGTTGATAAGAGCTTTCGGAGCCGAAGGCCCACTCACGTACCCTAGATGACTGCACGACACAAAGCTTTACGACTCGCCTGGGCCATCAACACCGGCATTAGATTGTCGATGATATGTTGCCCGGTCGGACGAGTCTCGTTTCAAATTGTATAGAGGGGATGGACGGTTACGAGTATGGAGACAACCTCATGAATCCATGAAACGTGTATGTCAGCAGGGGACTATTGACGCTGGTGAAGGATCTGTAATTGAGTAGGGCATGTGGGGTTGGAGTGATGTGGTACCTCTCCTTATACGTCAATATACGACTTTGACAGCTGACACATATGTAAGCTTCCTGTCTGATCATCTGCATCCATTCATGTCAGTCGTGCATTCCAACGAACTTGGGCAATTCCATCAGGACACTGCGACACCCCACACGTCCAGAATTGCTACAGAGTGGCTTCAGGAAGACTCTTCTGAATTTAAACACTTCCGGTAGCCACCAAACCCCGCCTGAGATGAACACTACTGAGAATATCTGGGACGCCTTGCAGCGTACTGTTTAGAAGAGATCTGCATCCCCCCGTAGTCTTTTAGATTTATGGGCAGCCCTGCATGGTTCATGGTGTTAATTCCCTCCAGCAGTACTTCAAAGAATAGTCGAGTCCATACCGCGTGTTGTTGCGGTACTTCTGCGTGCTCGCGGGGGCCCTACACAGTATTACGCAGACGTACCAGTTTCTTTGGCTCTACAGTGTATACCACTGCAAAGAACATAGGTTAATCAAAGGACAAGCCTGGAACGTGTTTTAAATTTACACCCACTATTGTCAAATTTATGAAGGAAAAAGGAAATTAGGAACTAAAACCAGAACATTCAGAATGGATTGCGGACTTCGCATTTTAAGTGCAATTGGCTGTACGCTGTCAACAGTAAGACACTGGAAGGTGAGAAACAACTTACACTGGCGGGAAAAAAATATGATTCAATGTTGCCGATTTTGGTTCGATGCTAGCTTCTGGTAGTAGCTGTACGTAGTCCGAAAAACAGTTGTCTACCTATCGACGCCTTGTTGCTGCTAGTGCTGCGTGCTGTGCTTACATCACTACAAAAATGTTCCATTGTGAAATCTAGGACAGGCGTGCATCATACACGAAAACAGACAACAGGACAGAAGCGACAAGCCAGCACGAAAGTTATACCGAGGTGGCGTTCACGTAAGAAGAGGTGTTAACCACAGAAGACACCCGATATATTCATAAAATTACATTAAAAAGCATTACAAAAACAGTAACATAACAAAAATTATAAAACGGTAAATTAACCTGAGCACTTGGTGAACAAAAGTAGGATGCACATTAATGTAGTGTAACGTCAGATTGTATCTTAGGAAGAAAAGAAAAAAAAGCATCTCGAAACAGAGCTCAAACCCCCACACAGCTGCTATATCAGTTTAAGAAAAGACCGAAGCTGTAATTGAAGTGGAATTTATATGCCTGTATGGCCGAAATTTAATGAAGTAGCCATTGCGTGGCGAAAACATGAAGATGCACGTGTTATTACATATTTTAATACTCCATTATATTGATCACAGGCAGTGGCAAGGAAATCCATCGACTTCAAGCTTTGATACACAGAAGGGAAGGGAGTTTCGGAAACCGAATAAACATGCATAGCGACATAAACATTTTCTGCATTAAGTGATTTCCCCTTGCAGTGTGGCTGTCAGTGAGGTACGAGGAAATATTAGGGTTTAACGCCCCATTTTGTCATTAGAATCATAACACCGTCGGACGGAGCAAGGGCGGGGGAGAAAATCAGCCTCACGTTTCGAAGGCAACATCACGCTTTTCGCCACGAACCGAGGTCCACCACATTGCACGCACGGTCTGCTCGGCGATTGGCAACTTCGCTGTGTGAGAAGAATAGTAAGAATTTAAAGAATGTTAGCGTAATCTTCGATGATACATAAGCATAAGAAGGAAAAGGAGCAGGAGACATAGAAAGATGCGAACTAGCGACAAAGTCTTTACACATTTCCCTATAAGTGTCCATGATTATTGCGCCTTCATGAATTTAAAAAAAGTTCTGACTACATTGACGTGAGATTTGGGAAGAAAAACATCAAATTGGAAAATACACTAATTTCAGCTAGTAGTTCCATT